>NC_135325.1:97590395-98222538 GCF_048772815.1 Callospermophilus lateralis
ATAATAAGCCTATAACTCTTAATTTAAGTATCCATATGATTATGACTAACAATCACCTCACATGTCCCTGGTGGTTTGCTACCACACCTGGGGCAACATCTTACTATTCTTTGCCGCAGTCTGGCTGGGCACAATTCAGGAACCACTTGTCAAAAGAAACTAACTTTATTTTTAGAACCACACACGCCAAACAAAACAACTCCTCAGGAAAAAACCCTCAGAGCCCAACTGCCACCACCAGCTTCCCACAAGCCACTCCCTCAACCACCAGCCTTTCCACCTCCCACAATCCTCCTGCTCTTGAGGCCGATTGGCTGAGTCATGTGGGCGGAGCCAAAAAATCCCCCAATGAGCAGCTCCGTGGCCTGAAAGGGCAGGGAAACAGCCCAATGAGCATCACCGCAGAGGAGCCAATCAGCTAGATGTTGCTGGGGCCGCTGTGAGCCAATCATCAGCTGGTAGTCTGAAAGGGCGGGGAAACAGCTCAATGAGCATCTCCAATGAGCTTCACCGCAGAGGAGCCAATCAGCTAGATGTTGCTGGGGCCGCTGTGAGCCAATCATCAGCTGGCAGTCTGAAAGTTTGCTGGGGCCCCTTCGGCTGTGGCTCTCAACGATTCTTCTTATTTTTTAGTTGTAGATGGACACAATACCTTTATTTTATTTATTTATTTTTATGTGGTGCTAAGGATCAAACCCAGTGCCTCACACATGCTAGATGAGTGATTTACCACTGAGCCACAACCCCAGCCCCAACATCATGCTGTTCTAAGCAGTTTCTCCATCTTTAGGATTACAATGGATCTCAAAGTTGGCTGTGTACTACACGTTTGTGTCCTCCCCACCAAGTTCATATGTTGCTGTCCTAATTCCCAATGTGATGGTATTTGGGAAGTGGAACTTTTGGGATGTAATTAAGTCATGAAAGTAGAGCCCTCACAAATGGGATTAGTGTCTTAATAAGAAGAAACAGAAGAGAAGATGATCTGTCTTTCTACCAGAAGAGGTCACCACAGAAAGGTAGCCATTTGTAAACCAGGAAGAGGACCCTCACTAGGAACCCTGCTCTTGAACTGCCTCACTTCCTGTTTCTGTTGCTTAAATCACCCAGTCTTTGATATTTTTGTTATAGCATTCTGAACTGACCAAGACAAAGGCCATCTAATGAGCCTTCCTCCCCATTCCATCCTAAAATATCCTGCACGGACTTTCAATTGATATCCTCCTTTCCTAGCCTGAACTTCATATGAGAATGGGGAAAACCTTTTGCTTGTCACCAGAAGCTGCCATCACACATTCTTTGTCCTTTGATATTGACATAAGTATACATCCTTTGAAGATTTTTTTTTACTACTAGTGGAAACCAGATTAAAAAGCCACACAGATATCCCTACCTTTGTACTTTCCCCCTGTTTCTCTTTTCTTTTAACTTATCCCTTGTAGAGAGGACAAAGGAATGCATAGGTGATGTTGGGGTGTTGAAGAGTATATACAGGGTGAAGTCTGATTTATGTTCTTCACTCTGAGGGAAACATAAACCAGGCACAGAGAACTGGACCCAGTAAGGTATCCTTAGTCTTGGGAGCAAAGGGAAAATTCTGAATGTAGATATGTGTTTTTCCTGGTCTGACTGCCTTTAAAATAATTTCTAAATCTTTTGAGAATAAGGAGGTGGGAGTGAGTGGGGTGTTAAAAAAACAAAAATGAAACAAAACACCTTAGTAATACATCAATACATAAGCAATCCTGCTTGGCTGCACCTTGAAAAAACGTTGTTATTTCATTTTAAAAATGAAATAATGGACCAAGGTATGATGGCACTGGCCTGTAATCCAGTAACTTTGGAGGTTGAAGCAGAAGGATCACAAATTTTAGGCCAGCCTCAGCAACTTAGTGAGACTCTGTTTCAAAATAAAAATAAAAATACGAAAACATATCAAAATATTGTGCACCATGATCAAGTAGGATTCATCCCTGGAATGCAAGACTAGTTCAATATATGAAAATCAATAAATGTAATCCACCACATCAATAGACTTAAAAATAAAAACCATATGATCATCTTGATAGATGCAGAAAAAGCATTTGACAAAATATAGCATCCCTTTATGTTCAAAACATTAGAAAAACTAGGGATAACAGGAACATACCTCAACATTGTAAAAGCTATTTTTGCTAAGCCTCAGGCTAGCATCATTCTAAATGGAGAAAAATTGAAGGCATTCCCTCTAAAATCTGGAACAAGACAAGGATGTCCTCTCTCACCACTTCTATTCAACATAGTTCTTGAAACACTGGCCATAGCAATAAGACAGACGATAGAAATTAAAGGCATAAAAATAGGAAAAGAAGAACTAAAATTAGCACTATTTGTGGATGACATGATCCTATACCTAACGGACCCAAAAGGTTCTATCAAAAAACTTCTAGAACTAGTAAATGAATTCAGCAAAGTGGCAGGATATAAAATCAACACTGATAAGTCTAAGGCATTCCTGTATATCAGTGACAAACCCTCTGAAAGGGAAATCAGGACAACCACCCCATTCACAATATCCTCAAAAAAATAAAATAAAATATTTGGGAATCAACTTAACAAAAGAGGTGAAAGACCTTTACAATGAAAACTACAGAACACTAAAGAGGGAAATAGAAGAAGACCTTAGAAGATGGAAAGATATACCTTGTTCATGGATAGGCAGAATTAATATCATTAAAATGGCCATTCTACCAAAAGTACTCTATAGGTTTAATGCGATGCCAATCAAAATCCCAATGGCATTCCTTGCAGAAATAGAAAAAGTAATCATGAAATTCATCTGGAGAAATAAAAGCCCCAGAATAGCTAAAGCAATTCTAAGCAGGAAGAGTGAAACAGGTGGTATAGCGATACCAGATTTCAAACTATACTATAGAGCAATAGTAACAAAAACAGCATGGTACTGGTACCAAAACAGGCGGGTAGACCAATGGTACAGAATAGAGGACACAGAGACCAATCCACAAAATTACAACTACCTTATATTAGACAAAGGTGCTAAAAGCATGCATTGGAGAAAGGATAGCATCTTCAACAAATGGTGCTGGGAGAACTGGAAATCCATATGCAACAAAATAAAATTGAATCCCTTTCTCTCACCATGCATAAAAGTTAACTCAAAATGGATCAAGGAGCTAGGAATCAAACCAGAGACTCTGCATCTAATAGAAGAAAAAGTTGGCCCTAGTCTCCATCTCGTGGGGTTGGGCTCCAAATTCCTTATAGGACACCTATAGCACAAGAGTTAAAATCAAGAATCAACAAATGGGACATATTCAAACTAAAAAGTTTTTTCTCAGCAAGAGAAATAATAAATGAGGTAAATAGGGAGCCTACATCCTGGGAACAAATTTTTACCCCTCACACTTCAGATAGAGCTCTAATCTCCAGAGTATACAAAGAACTCAAAAAGTTAAACAGCAACGACAACAACAACAACAAAACAAATAACCCAATCAACAAATGGGCCAAAGATCTAAACAGACACTTCACAGAGGAGGATATACAATCAATCAACAAATACACAAAAAAATGCTTACCATCTCTAGCAGTCAGAGAAATGCAAATTAAAACCACTCTAAGATACCATCTCACTCCAGTAAGAAAGGCAGCCATTATGAAGACAAACAATAAGTGCTGGCGAGGATGTGGGGAAAAAGGTACACTTGTATATTGCTGGTGGGACTGCAAATTGGTACAGCCAATTTGGAGGGCAGTATGGAGATTCCTTGGAAATATGCGAATGGAACCACCTTTTGACCCAGCTATTCCCCTTCTCGGACTATACCCAAAAGACCTAAAAAGAGCATACTACAGGGACACAGCTGCATCAATGTTCATAGCAGCACAATTCACAATAGCTAGACTGTGGAACCAACCTAGATGCCCTTCAAAAGATGAATAAGTTAAAAAAATGTGGCATTTATACACAATGGAATATTACTCAGCATTAAAAAATAACAAAATCATGGCATTTGCAGGGAAATGGATGGCACTAGAGCAGATTATGCTAAGCAAAGTTAGCCAATCCCTAAAAAACAAATGCTGAATGTCTTCTCTGATATAAGGTAGGTGACTCAAAACAGAGTAGGAAGGAAGAGCATGAGAAGAAGATTACCACAAAACGAGGGAAAGAGGAGGGAGGGAAAGGGAGGGAGAAGGGGAAATTGCATGGAAGACGGAAGGAGACCCTTATGGGTTCACAAAATACATGTACGATGGTGTGAGGGGGAAGGGAAGGGAAAAATAGAGAGAGAGATAGGTGTCACTGTAGAATGAGTAGAGACTAGTGATGGGAGGGGAGGGGAGGGGAGGGGGGATAGGGAGGGCAGCAGAATACAACTGACACTAGGATTGCTGTATATATACACATGGATGTATAACCAATGTGATCCTGCAATCTGTACATGTGGAAAAATGAGAAATCATATCCTATTTGAATCAAATGTATGATATGTCAAGATCACTGTATTGTCTTGAGCAACTAATAAAAAAAGGAAAAAAAAAACAAAAATAGTTGGGGATGTAGATCAGTGGTACAGTGCCCCTGGGTTCAATTCCCAGTACCACAGACCCCCCCCCCCAATAATAATAACATTAAAAAACATTATCATAAAGGGAAGAAAAGTATTCTACATGATCTGGCTTTGGATTTTTAAAATTTGTTAGTTGTAGTTGGATACAATACCTTTATTTCACTTATTTATTTTTATGTGGTGCTGAGAATCGAACCCAGGGTCTCGCACATGTGAGGTGAGCGTTCTACTGCTTAGCCACAAACCCAGCCCCTGGCTTAGGATTTTTTTTTTAGAAAAAACTTTTGTTCATAATCTGCTTGAATCAAATGTATGAAATATGATATGTCAAGAGCTTTGTAATGTTTTGAACAACTAATAATAAAAAAAAAGAAAGAAAAGAAAAAACTTTTGTAGATGGGGTGGGGCTGTGGCTCAATGGTAGCATACTTGCTTAGCATGTGTGAGGCACTGGGTTCGATTCTCAGCACCGCATATAAATAAATTAAATAAAGGTCTATTAACAACTAAAAACATATATAAAACAAATTTTGTAGTTGTAGATGGACAGAATGCCTTTATTTTATTGGTTTGTTATTATTTTTATGTAGTGATAAGGATTGAACCCAGTGCCTCACATGTGTTAGGCAAATGCTCTGCCACTAGCTACAGCCCCAGTCCTGGCTTTGTATCTTAAGGACCCCAATGTCTCAGCTGTAGTAGCAGATCATGGTGCCCAGTGGACACAGAATTACTTAGCACCAGCACCAAGGAATAAAGAAGAAGGCAGCAGTAGCAGCCCCTGACAGGAAGCAGACATCGGCTGGGACTCATATTACTAAGGGGTCTTTAGTTAGAGGCTGTGTTCTGTGTGAGAGAAAAAGGCAAGAGCTGGTAAAATTTGGGAGATAACTGGCTGTACAGCCTTTATGTATACAGTCCAGTAAGGCCCGGGAAAGCTCAGTGTATACACAGTTTGGAGAAAATCCTTGTTCTCAGGACACTAGTTCTAGACATGCTAGAACAAGAGAAATGTGCTCTTATAATGAAGGTCTCTTTAAAAATTCTCAGAAAGGCCTTGAAAATATGATATATGGAAGCAAAGTCGGCTACGAAGACATGAGGCATCCTGTGCCACCATTATTGCGAATTACCCACTTGATCGTCAACTGTCACTTGAACACACATGAACAGCAGCAGCAAATGGGTCAGAGTAATTGGAGGCCAACTACTTGTTCGCTAGGGAGATAGAGCTATTAGGGTGATGTCTCGGTGAGTTAATGAAAGGGAGGGATGCTTTCATGTCACAAAATGGTTCCTTGAAATAGTTTATCATATGATGGCTCAGAAAGAAAAATAGATCTCCAGCCCTTTGCCTGCTGGTAATTGCCATTTGTTACCATCTGCTGCATTTAGATTGGAGTGGGCCTTGTCAGTGAGCTTCATGTGGATGCAGGTGCTGGGGAGGAATGGGAGAGAAGGGCATAGGCTGGAGACACTGCTGTCAGGAGCAGCTGCTTTGGGGTGGTAGAAGTGGGAGGGAAAGGAGGAGAGGTGTGCAAGGGCCTTGCACATACCATACTGCCAGAAGTCACTAGCCAAGCTCCAGCCTTGCTGGGCCCTGGGAAGCCACAGGTGGAAGGGGTAGGGGAAGGGACCTCCTAGAGCCAGAACAGTGTATTTCCATGAATACCTTCCTGTGGAGTGGCCATGCCAAGGTCATAGATGGACTGCAGTTGTAAGTCCCTTTTTGTTTGTGATATTTCAAAGTGCTCATTCCCATTTATGGATTAGATTTAAAAATCAAGTGGCAAGGATCTCCCTACCTCATGTCTGCTTAGGAAAGGATCCTTCTGGTGAACTCAACTCTCCAGGGAGCTGAAAAGAGCCTCTTCTCTCCTTATTGCTCTTTACTCCTTTAGTTCTTCCAAAGCTCACCAGGAACTCCCTCTCCTCATTTCTATGGAAGAAAGAGTGAAGCATAATTACAAAAGACCATATTTGTTGCAGACTTTCCATGATTACTTGCAACAATCCCAGGAGGCAAATATAAATATTGACCCCATTTTGAAGGTGAGAACACTGAGGGTCACTTACCTCCACTTACTTCACAATGTGATCACAACCTCTGATTATCTTGTTTATTTGTATTCTGTCTGTCCCCATAGAATATATGCTCTAAGAGAGGACTTTTGCCTGTTATATTCACTATTACATATGTCCAGTGCCTTTAAATGCGTGTGGTATGTCATAGATCCTCAATAATTTTTTAATATCTTTATTTTGTTTATTTATTTTTATGTGGTGCTGAGGATCAAACCCACTTCCTCACATGTGTGAGGCAAGCACTCTGCCACAAGCCACATCCCCAGCCCAATCCTCAATAATTTTTATCTTCTCTTAGGTTTGGGATTTGATTTTAACTTACTTATAAGCTAAGAACATATCCTGTATCATGGTTGTTGGAAGAGAACACAAGATTCCAGCATCAGAGACAGACTGTATTACCCACAGCACAACAAGCACCTTAAGTGTCAGTATGTTTGCATCTGCTCCCCATGTCCCCAATCCCACAGGGATTACAGAGGGACCCAGATCCATGCTTTAAATTCTTGGTTTATACCACAGCTGAGAGTAATGACACTGAGCTTGGAGAACCCAGCATATTGTAGCAAGCAGTGAACATGTCTACTTTTTGTCCCAAAGGGTAACGTTACCTCAATTCTCAAGATTGGTTGCTGTAGACATAATCCTAAGAAACATCCCTGATGCTGGGTGTGGTGGCACATGCTTGTAATCCCAGCAGCTGGGAGGCTGAGGCAGGAGGATTGCGAGTTCAAAGCCAGCCTCAGCAATTTAGCAAGGCTCTGTTTCTAAGTAAAAATATAAACAAGGTTTGGTGTAGTAGTCAGCTTTTTCACTGTAGTGACTAAAGAATCTAACCAGAACAACTGTAGAGGAGAAACAATTTATTTTAGAGCTTATGGTTTTAGAGGTCTTAGTCCATAGAAGGCTGGTTCCATTTCTTGGGCACGAGATAAGGATGAACATCATGGTGGAGTGTGTGGCAGAGGGAAACGTCTAAGAAGCAGAGAGAGAGAGAGAGAGAGAGAGAGAGAGAGAGAGAGAGAAGAGAGAGAGAGAAAGAGAGAGACACTCCACTTGCCAGATACAAATATATATACCCAAAGCAACGCCTCCATTTCCCACCTCCTCTAGCCACACCCTACCACTTCAGTTAACACTCAGTTAATCCCTATCAGGGTATTAACTCACTGATTGGGTTAAGACTCTCACACCCCAATCATTTCTCCTCTGAACCTTCTTGCATTGTCTCACATGTGAGTTTTTTTGGGATACCATATCTAAACCATAAAAGTTGGGGATATGGCTCAGTGGTTAAGCACCCCAGGATTCAATCCTTTCTACCAAAAATGAGAAAAAAAGAAAAAATAAATGTCCCTGGTAAAGAGTAGTCAGATCCTTGTATTCTTTCACACTTGGCAATGAGTACAGGAGCAAAACAGAGCCATGGAAGTGTGTTTCCCAATATTCTCCCCCAGTTGCCCCCAACCAGTCACCTCACACCTTCCCCTGACCATTCTATTTAATATTGAAACTATACCCCCAGCATTTTCTGAAAATGCTGCTTTACTGCCTTATTTTTCTTCACAGCCATTATCACTATTAAATATACTTAATATTTTACTTATTTATCCCTTTGATCATTTGACTCCCATCCCTTGCCAGAATGCAATTTAGGGATCTCTTTCTTATCTCTCTTTCCAGCTTATGTCTAAATCCTCAGTGCTCAAATCAGGGTCTGGCACATTGTAGACATAAATAATAAAATAGTTGTCCAATAGGTGAAGGCACCCAGCCCAATACTTGGCATAAAAAAGGGACTCAGGATAGACTCGCTTTCCTTTGACTCTGTTCCTGCCCTTCTCCCTTTTCTTCTAAGTGCTCATGAATCCCTGAACCCTTCTTAGTCTTTCTGACTAGATCCCAGGGAAGACAGTTTGCAGATCCAGCTCAGGATGGCCCTCCTGCTGAGGAGGAAGCTCTTTGTCTTCTTCAACTGCCCAGTCCTTGGACTCTAGTCCATTCTGCCTCCTGTCACTCAGGATGAGTCCCATGCATAGGAACTCACCTTCTCTGTTCTCCTTTCCCCTTCCTTCCATCTGGCCCACAGTGGAATGCCAGTGCCACTGGGAGTTACTACCTTGTGAATCTGAATGCGAACACAAATAAAATGGGGATGGGCAGCTGAAATGAAAGAAAAGGAAAGAAAAGAAAAGAACACTGACAACCCAGATGCTGGTGGGTCACAGAGCAACAGGAACTCCTAGTCATTACTGGTGGGAATGTAAAATGGTACAGTTATTTTGGAAGGCAATTTGACAGTTTCTTATAAAATTAAACATACTCTTTCATGTGATCCAGTGATCAAACTCCTTGGTCTTAACCCAAAGAAGTTGAAAGCACATGTCCACACAAAGACCTGCCCACAGATGTTTATACCAGCTTAATTCATAACTGTTAAAATTTGAAAGGAACAAAGTTATTCTGCAGTAGGAAAATGATAAACAATCTGTGGTACATCTAGACATGAAATAGTATTCAGCATAAAAAAATGAGCTCTCAAGCCATGAAAAGAATATAGAGGAAACTCAACTGCATATTATTAAGTGGAAGAAGCCAATCTAAAAAGCCTACATCTGGAAATGGGTAAAGTGTGGAGATCATAAAAAGACCAGTGACTTCTAGGACTGGGGGCAGAGGAGGGTGGGGAAGAGAGGGACAAAAAGTTCAAACACAGAAGATCTTCAGGGCAGGGAAGATACTATAGTGGTGAATATTTGTCGTTATTCTGTTGTCCAAATTCATAGGATGCACACCACCAAGAGGGAACACTGATATAAATTATGAACTTTGGACAATAATGTGTCAGTGTAATGTTACCAACTGCCACTCTGGTGAGGGCTGTTGATAGTGGGGAAACTATGTATGTGTGGGGATGAGGGGCATATGGACAATCTTTGTACTTTTCTCTCATTTTTGCTGTAAACTTGAAACCACTCTAAAAAAATAAATTCATTTTTTAAAAAGGAATCATCACAGTGACATTGGAGAGGGAAGTATTAAGTATTGTTAATTTTTCCCATTTGATATGGAAGAAAAAATGGAGTTCATAGGGGCTATATGACTTATCCCAAGCTGTAATAGGGATCTGAACCCATGTGGTATAAGTCTAAAACCCATGATTCATTGAGTGGTACAGGAATCAAGACAAATCTATGGAAGGGAGGAGGTGCTCTGTGAGCCCAAGGGCATGTGATTCACAGTTTCTCCATGGACTTTTGCTTCCTCTGCACTTCTAAATTACTCACTATGCGCTTGGCAGAGCTACCTTATATTAGACTTCCTTTAATCAGAGGCCATGCCACTGTATTTGGTCTACACTATAAATTTCTTGGGGACAAAGCCCATCTGTAATTATTCTTTGTGGCCCTCATAAGTGTCAGAGTGTATTGTATACAGGAGGTCCTTGGTAAACAACAAAGACAGCAACAAAAGCATCAGCAAAAGGTGTTAGAGTCATTGACTAGATTTGAATTTCAGCTCTGGTACTGGTTCATTGTGTGACCCTGGACCCTTTGTTCCACATCTCCACAACTATTTTCTCTTCTGTATGATGGGCATAATAAAAATACTTATTTCAGAGGGTCATTGTAATTTAGAAATCAAATCTGAATGTAGTGTGATTAGAAGAGTGCTTGGCATGTAAGAAATATTACATAAAAGTTAGCTGGTTATTGTTGCTATTGTTGCCGAGCCCTATGTGCCAGACTCTTTTAATACACACTTTTTAATATAATCCTTATCACACCTGAGCATAATAGATGTTATCACTTTTAATACAAGGCTTATAAAGATTAACTTTTACAAAAACTGGTGGCCGAGTGGTGTCTGGAGTTCTCTGTGCTATTTCTGCTGTGACTTCAATGCTCCATCTTTTCTAGAGTGGAGTGGCAAGCTTCCCTGCTTATGCCACTTCTTAAGTGAAATTCCTGACCACGATCCTCACAGCAACTAAAGAAGCATGTAACTTCAACTTTCCCCAAAAACATGGCCAGAGAGAATGAGATGCTAGAGGAGCTGAGGGTGAGAAAAGGGAGGGTCAACTCAGAATTAAATCCAAATGCATGGCCAGGCACAGTGGTACATACAATTGCAGCTACTTAAGAGGCTGAGGCAGCAGGATCACAAGTTCAAGGCCAACCTCAGCTGCCGCAGTCTGGCTGGGCACAATTCAGGAGCCACTTGTCAAAAGAAACAAACTTTATTTTTAGAACACACACACCGCACCACACAGCTCCTCAGGAAAACCTTCAGAGCCCAACTGCCACCACCGGCTTCCCACAAGCCTCTCAACCTCCCCCACTCCTCCTGCTCTTGAGGCTGATTGGCTGGGTCGCATGGGCAGAGCCAAAAAAAGTCCTCCAATGAGCAGCTCCGTGGTCTGAAAGGGCGGGAAACACCCCAATGAGCATCACCGCAGAGGAGCCAATCAGTTGGCAGCTAGAAGTTTGCTGGGGCGGCTGTGAGCCAATCATCAGCTGGCAGCTGGAAGTTTGCTGGCAGCTGGAAGTTTGCTGGGGCCCCTTCGGCTGTGGCTCTCAACACTCAGCAATTTAGTGAGACACTGTTTCAAAATAAATAATAGAAAGAGCTGTGGTTGTAGCTCAGTAGTAGAGTGCCTCTGGGTTCAATCCCCAGTATGGCAAAAACAAAACACCCCAAAAGCCAAATGCAGGTGAATTCACTGAGGCCTGGTAACTGACAGCCCCTGCCCATCAGCTGCAGCAGACAGTGACTTCTAACAGCTGTGATGGCTTTTGCACTCATGATGCAGGCAGTCCGTTCTCCAGCAGCCAAAGTTTGTTTTTCTTTCTCCTGGGACTTGGGCAGGGAGGGGTTCAGAGCAACAGAGATGAAATAACCTAGTTTAAGGCCAAACAGATGCTTTCTTCTTGAAAGTATTCAGAGAGAAGATCTGCAACAGAGCCACTTGTCTTCTCTCTCTAATTTGGAAGCCTCATGTTGTGAGGGAGCTCATTCTCTTCTCTTGGGATATGAGCCAGCTGGTATAGATGCCTCATTGAAAGATATGTGCACTTTGTCCTGATCTGAGCTCAGTGTGGAAGGCCTTTGAACTCATCAGGTGACTCCAGGAAGTGGAAGAGGATCACAAAGCAGCAGAGAATCATGGTTTAAGCATCACACATAGAGGAGAGCTATGAATCCCCACAAAAGCCCACTTGCATCAGAAGTACTAGAGCAGAGGAGGAGTGGAACTTGTAACATGCAGATTTTAAACCCCATCTTTACTCCAGAATAGAATCTCAGACTGGGACTTGTCCCAGAGGTCAGTAGCTCAAAGAAGCTCCCCAGGTGATTCTAATGTACAAGAAAGTTTGAGAACAGCTGCTTTAAAACATGAGACTTGGAGAGTTCCAATCCTGTCTCTACTACATTCCAACTCTGATCTTGGGTAAGTTATTTAACCTCACTGACCCTTAGTTTCTTCCTTATAGACTGGAATAATAGCAACTTTTAGACAGTGTTAGAAGGATTAAATGAGATAATATGTATCCAGTTAAAATTGTAAAATTGGCAGTATTAAATTTCTTGCCCTACAATGCATTTTTCCTCCTCCTCCTCCTCCTTCTTCTTCTTCTTCTTCTTCTTCTTCTTCTTCTTCTTCTTCTTCTTCTTCTTCCTCCTCCTCCTCCTCCTCCTCCTCCTCCTCCTCCTCCTTCTTCTTCTTCTTCTTCTTCTTCTTTTTCTTCTTCTTCTTCTTTTTTTTTTGGTACCAGGGATTGAACTCAGGGGTACTCGACCACTAAGCCACATCCCCAGCCCTGTTTTGAATTTTATTTAGAGACAGGGTCTCATTGAGTTGCTTAGTGCCTCACTGTTGCTGAGTTTGGCTTTGAACTCATGATCCTCCTGCCTCAGCCTCCCGAGCCACTGTCTGCTTCTCTTTTGAAATAGGAAATATAAAGTTATTTTTCTCTATTTGACATGTCCCTTCTTTCCTGGAACTAGCAGGTGTTTGGTATCTCTAAACACTTGTCAAAAACAATGTTAAAAACGTGGGCAAAGTGGGTGGGGATGCAATTCACTGGTAGGAGACTTACCTTGAATGCACAAGGCACTGGGTTTGATTCCCAGCACTGAAGGGGAAAAACCTGGGCAAAGGGCCTGAGGCTGTAGCTCAGTGGTGGAGGGTTTGCCTAACATAAGTGAGGCTCTGGGTTCAATCCCCTACACTACAAAACAAAAACAAACAACCAACAAAAGCCTGGGCAAAGCAGAGGCTTTGTATAGTGACTATAGATGTGTATCACATGGCATACCTGTCTGAGAAATGCCCACCTGAGTGTCACTGTCTATCAGAACACCTTCCTCCCCATAAATTGAAATTTATGCACCCATTGTTTCTCTCTGTATGGCCCTCCCTCCTGTCTGGTCTACAGCACCAGGGAATTAATTGTGTAGCTTCATGCTGATGTAGAGTTATCAATCTCTGTGAGTTTGGTAAATGGGAGTTAATCTCTCAAGAAGATTCCCTCTGTGGTACTGGACCCAAGCTGACCCCAGGAAGGCACAGATACTTGTAGGCATGATCTCTCTGTTTTACCTCTTTCCCACCCGCTGTGGGGTTGAGTTTACCAGAGATTGAATTTAGGGGCACTTGACCACTGAGCCACATCCCCAGCCCTATTTTGTATTTTACTTAGAAACAGGGTCTCACTGTGTTGCTAAGTGCTGGGATTATAGGCATGACCACCACACCTGGCCTCCCATCTTACCTCTTAATCATAGCACACTTCATAATGCCCCACAACCTATTTTCAATGTATTTTAATGGCTGCCTTTCTTGTGTTTTTATCCCCTTGATCATTTGAACCCAATCTCATCCAGATTCTTCCAACAAATATTTATTGATCTAAGAGAGTGTTAAGTAATTATCTCTGCAAAGAGAAAACTTTCTCCCAGAGATAGCTGCTGTTCATAAGATAGGAAGGGCTATTTGAATTTTTGAACCAAGAGTTAATGCTGGTTGAACATTAGAATCACCTGGCTAGCTTTAAAAAATATTTCTGGGTCCTATTCCAAGGGGTTCTCAATTGGTATCATGGAGTATGATGTTTTAATGAAGAAGAGAGAAAATACCCGAGATAAGTAATTTTAAAATATTATGTTAGGTGTTGATAAATACAAAAGAGAGAAACAAAGTAACAAAGGGGGATAAGGTATGCAAGGGGTGGTGTGTGATTTCATTAGAATTAGGATGGTTAGGAAAAGTTAACCAAGAAAGGGACAGTTAAAGAAGTCCTGAAAGCCATGGCTGATGTGAGCCAGGCAGATATCTGGAGGAAGAGGATTCTTGGTAGATTCAACAGCCAGGGCAAAGAGTACAAGTCAGGAATGTGCTTGTTCTAGAAAACAAGGAGTCTAGTGTGGTCGGAGGGAAATAAGTGAGGGGGAGAGTGGTGGAAGATGAGGTCAGAGAACTCAAGGTGGTAGTGGTAGGGGTGCACAGGTTGCTTGGGGTCTTGTAGGCCATTGTAGGGACAGACTTTTACTTTGAGTGAGTTAAAAAGACATTGGATAGATCTGAGCAGAGGAGTGGCATGATTTGAATTACAAAGGATCACTCGTGGCTGTTGTGGGGGGGAGAATAGACTTTAGAGGATGGAAAGAGAGACTCTGATGGGGTTGGATTTTGATTGGTTTGTGTGTTCTTATCCTTTTTCTTTTCTTCCCTCATGGGAACTGGGGGTTGTTGTTTGTGAGCCTGGACTTTGTGCCATACAGATAAAAGGAGAAATAAATCAGATATGAAAGTGTCCCTGACATTTGCAGCCGTAACTTTTCTGGATCGAGAGCCAAATACAACATGGCAGTTGAATTCCTTCCTCTTATGCCACCTCAAATCACCCTCCTGACCTCTTCCTTGAGGATTCTTAGACACATTATTTCCTCAGGAGTGACCCAGGTTTCTAGCCTGCTTTTCTTCCTGCTTTTAACAGAGAAAGACATAACGACTTCTGCATTGATGTCAGTGGAGATCTTATTATAGTGGCCACCTGTAAAATAGCAGCAGGAGGTAGAGATGCTTAATGTGTAAAATGGTCATTGTCCTGGAAAAAATCAATACCATAAATGTGGACTTAATGGGACCCCTTGGGGAATGGGAGTCTGGGCAATGTAACATTGTATTTAATTGAAAGGTAACCTGTGCGTCACCCCTATTTCCTCTCCTTTTCTTTGCATTAGCTCTTGTTTCTGAGCATGAAAACAATAGATTGTACTGGGTGCTTATGACATGGTAGATGCTGTATGAGGTAATTAACAGATTTTATTTAATTCCCGTAACAACGGATATAGTTGCTATGTTTATCCCCACCTTAAATTTGAGGAAACTGAGGCTCTGAGAAATTCAATTAAGTCATTAGAGGTGGCACAGCCAGTAAATGGCCAAGCCAGTACATCTGATACTGAGAACTCAGCTTCTGTTTTCAGTGTTTTGTCCATGAGGGGCTTTATTGTGAATGGTTCCTGGAATTCAGATAGGACATTAGTGTCATCATGCTGGTCATCTGGGGACACGGTTCATGGTTAGAAATGGAAGCAAAGAGGGAGGATCAGGAACCTGGGATGTGTGATGCCAGCCTTAGAATGGTGTTCTTTTTTTAATTTTATTTTTTAAAAGTAAGAGCCCCATTATCAACTTGTTTTCTTAGTTGTTTCTTTGAGTGAACTGAAGAAAAGCAATATTTAGTTAATTGAGCAAAGGTTATAATATTATTATAAGTGTTAGAAAGCTTTTATTTGGTATACCCACTTTTAATTTGTGGTGATGGTAGGGATGCAAGGAAACCAGCTCAAATTAGTAATAAACCTGAAATCCCGACTATTTAAAATACTGTTTTGTTTCTTTCAGTAACCTAAGCTAGTGCTACAAAATGTCAGAGTGAGACCTAGTTTAATGAATGAATAAAAATCAAGCTGGGGACACTGGTACACACCTATAATTCCAGCAACTGGGGAGGCAGAGGCAGGAGGATTCAAGGCCATTCTCAGCAATTTAGCAAGGCCCTCAGCAACTTAATGAGACCCTGTGTCAAAATAAAAAATTAAAAAGCCTGGTGAAATAGCTCAGTGGTAACCTGACCCTGGGTTCAATTCCTAGTACCAAAATAAATAAATAAATAAATATCATTAATTGTTTTGATGCAAATATCATTCATTGTTTTACACAAATGAGTTCTTCCATGGTTTAACATTCTCTGAAAATGCTTACCTTTTTCAGATAAATAAACAAAAGCTCTCCTCATTATTTGTTTAGCCTACCCATTTGCTTAAGAAAGCTGATTTTCACAAATCAATGCACAAAACCTTGATCTCAGCTGGGATAGTGCTGAGATAGTTTCTTCCTGGCCCTCCATCCTTCATGCTGCACTGTGTCTGGGGAGAGTAACTGTGGAGAAGACATCAAAAGCCCCCCTTTGCTTAGTCAGGCCAAGGTAGTAAAGAAATCTCCAACTTCCATTACTAATTCTGGGGTACCCTACCTGAACCTTTATAAATAGTTCATTTCTTAACCATCATCCCTTTCTAAAATACTCATTTCAATGTATTCAATTATGACTCTTCCTTTATCCCAACTACAAGTCTGAGACATTGATCCAGAGTGATATTGTTATAGTTAAAGCTTCGTCCCAGGGTTTCATAAACTGACTTCCAGACCACTCATGTATAATCAAATCAAGCCTTTATTGAAGCACACCGGTGGCGGCTGACCGGAACATAAAGCTGTTCCCCTGATCAGCCCCGAACAATTGCAAGGGCACTCCTTATAAGCCTGAAAACCGCAAAAGGGATGTTCAGGGGTCTAGCCAATGCAAGCAAGCCAGGTTACAGAAGCGGGACAGTGCAGTCAAGCAGAGGGAAGCCTAACCAATTAGGTTAGCCCAGTTAGCCCAGTCACCCCAGTTACAAAAACAGAGCCCCGTTACCCTAAACAATACCCCATTAGGTAGTTCTGTGTCCTTAAAGGTTTCTATAGCAAAAGGAAAAGAACATCTTGCTCCAGTCATGACTCTTCTACTTGACATGGTTGTTTACAGGATGAAGTCATAAAACAAAATGGAGTCACATTTGCTCCTACTATCACAATATGACTGTGGTAAAAGAAACTTCTCAGCCAGCTGGCAATGAACATGGGAGGGCAGTTTTCCTGGGTTAGTGTGAAAGTCCAAGCAAGACATAGACAATAAGGGCAGATCCAGGCATAGGGGGCAAGCTGGGACATGGGCCCTCCAAACTGAAGGCCTCATGTAGACAGTATATTCCCACCACATCAGGCTGGGTAGTTTGTACCCATATTACTAATTTGAATGTACAAAGCTCCATACAAGTCAGTGATTTACTAGGTAGTATCAGGGAACACAATTGACAAAACAACTGGCCATCATATTCCTGTGATGTAGGTTTTAGGAACCTGGATACACCTAGGTCATGACTGGACAAAAGACAGGATCAGATTAAGAAGGGATGGCTGTCCTTTTGCTTCCTTCTCAAGATCCTCTGGCTGGGTGTTGGGTCTTGGTATTAGGGTTAAGGAAAGAGTCCTACTGTGAACTAGATTCAATACTCTCTGCTGGTCCAAGTAGGAAAGAAATCTCAGTCATGAATGAAGCAGTGTGACCCACTGTCCAGAAGAACATTGGATTTTCAACTCTTTGAGGGAAGATCTTGTGGCTACTTTGCTTGCTGCTGTCAGTACCTAGCTAATAGAGTGGCAGGTAGTAGGCACTTTAAAATATTTGAATGAATGATGGAGAAGATGAAAGAATATTCAGACTTAATTACCCATGAAGTTAGAAGGCTACCCTAGGGAATATCCCAACCCAGGTATCAAGATCAATGTTTGGGAATTAGAGTGGTAATTTGCCTTCCCCAACTACAAAATCTCCAGCTGTGAAATATTAATAATTCTGTGGGCAAACTGGTTTTCCAGAGCCAAGGACCAAAACTAATAGTTAATTTTCCCACTGGTAGTTTTTTTTGAACCTGGGGTGCTTAACCATTGAGTCACATCCCCAGCCCTTTTTAATTTTCCATTTAGAGACAGGGTCTTGCTAAGTTGGATAGGGCCTCACTAAGTTGCTGAGACTGGCTTTAACCTTGTGATCCTCCTGCCTCAGCCTCCTGAACCCTGGCCACTACTGGTTTTAAACAGAGAAGACTTTGAGTAAATTGGGATATGATTTAATGAAGGTCTTCTTGGGACTTAAGTAGTTGCCTGAAAATGCAGGGAAATTTTTTTCTACTGAAAAAAAACATGTCCATATGGTTTCTGTTATGGTCTGAATGTTTGTGTTCTCCCCTCCCCCAAATTCATATGTTGAAACTTAATTCCCAAAGTGAAAGTCTAAAGAGAATGGAGCTTTTGGGATATGAGTAGGTCATAATTGTATGTCCCTCATGAATGGGATTAGTGCCTTTATGTAAGAGATCCCAGAAAGCTATCTAGTCTTTTCCACCACATATGGACACAGAAAGAAGGTGCTATCTATGAAGCAGAGAATGAGCCCTTACTAGACATTGATGGGATCTGCCAGCACCTTGATTTTTGACTTCTCAGCCTCCTGAACTATGAGAAATCTATTTTTATATATGAGCCATCCAGTTTGTGGTTTTTTTTGTTTTGTTTTGTTTTGTTATAACAGCCTATTACAGTTTGGATCTAGAAATGTCCCCCGCAAAGCTCATAGTTTGAAAGCATGATCCTCAATGTAGTCAAGTTCAGAGGTGGGGTTTTTTAGGCAGTGATTAGGGCTGTATTTTCATCAGCAAATTAATCCATTTGATGATGGATTAATAATTTGAGTGAATTACTAAGTGGTAACTATAGGCAGATGGGGTGTGGCTAGATGAAGTAGGACACTGGAAGTGTGCCTTTGGGGATTGTGTTTTGTCCCAGACTCTTAACTTGCCCTCTCTGTTTCCTGGTTGCTATGAGCTGAGCAGCTTTCTTGTGTCACACCCTTCCACCGTAATGTTCTGACTCACCTCAGACCCAGAGCACGAAGCTGGCTGACCATGGACTGAGACCTCTCAAACTGTGAGTCCAAAATATAATTTTCCTTCTCTAAGTTGTTCTTGTCAGGTGTTTTGGTCATAGTGACAAAAAGCTGACTAATACACATCTGAATGAACTAAAACAGCCTTTTTGAGGGAAGACCTTGTGTCTTCCCTCAGTTAATAAGTAAAATGTGGAGCTTCTTTTTCATGCATTCTTGTCTAAGAACACAATGCCAAATAGAGAATCTAGTGGCAGAACTGGGTGTGTTGGCACACGCCTATAATCCCAGCTACTCTCTCAAATTTCAAAAACCTCTCTCTAAGGTTTTAGAAGGAATGCATTCGAGGCCAGATTTGGCAACTTTGTGATACTCTGTCCCAAAAAAGGGATTGGGATATGATTTGATGAAGGTCTTCTTGGGACTTAACTAGTTGCCTGAAAATGTAGGGAAAATTTTTTCTACTGAAAAAAACGGGTCCATATGGTTTCTGTTATGGTGTGAATGTTTGTGTTATCTAGTTTGTGCAAGACCCTGCATTTAATCCCCAGAACTGTAAAAAACAAACAACAGCAAAATAAAGATTTAGTAGCAGCAATCAGTAAATTAGAGTTCTGTTGACACTTGTACCCATATTACTAATATCAATGTACAAAGCTCCATACAATCCCAGTGGCTCCAGAAGCTGTAGGACCATGAGTTCAAAGCCAGCCTTAGCAATGGAAAAGTGCTAAGCAACTCAGGGAGACCCTGTCTCTAAATAAAATACAAAATAGGGCTGGGGATGTGGCCCTGAGGACAATCTCAGGTACCAAAAACAAAACAAAACAAAACTCCACACAAGTCCAAGTCCATTGACTTACTAGGTAGTAAATTACCAAGGCTAATTGTTTCACTTAAGAATGACATGTATACATGAAACGTTTAGGAGTTTTAAAAGTGAGTATGTGATTAGAAGATTCTTGTTTTATTATTTCTTCTTAGACAAGCCCCTTGAAGATTTCCACCTTGCAATGATTGGTAAGGAGGGGCAACCTAAAGTCATACTCTGTGCTTTAAATTAAAAAGGTAGGTTACAGTATTGGAATGCTGCATACTTTGGCTATATCAGGTAACTCAATCTAGGGAGGCTTTTCTTTCTTTCTTTTTTAAAATTTTTATTAGTGCATTATAGTTACACCTAATAATGGGACTCATTTCGATATAATTATACATGCCTGGAATATACTTTGCTCCATTTCGGTCCCTAGTACTTACTCTTTCTCTCTCTTTTCCCTCCCCCATTCCCCTTCCTCTACTGGTCTTCCTTCTATTTATTTATTTTTTTAATTGATGCTTTATAGATATTCATAAAGGTGAAATTCACTGTGGTATATTCATATATGTACTTTTAGAGAGAGAGAGAGAGAGAGAGAGAGAATCTTTTTTTTTTTTGTAGATGGACACAACACAATGCCTTAATTTTTATGTGGTGCTGAGAATTGAACCCAGGTCCCGCAGTTGCTAGGCAAGCACTCTATTGCTGAGCCACAATTACAACCCCCATATATGTACTTTGCATAAGTTTGTCAAATTCAATCCACTGTTCTTCCCCTTCCCTATCCCTCCTCCCTGCCCTTAAACCCCCTTCCTTTTCTCCACTGATCTTAGGAAGCCTTTTCAAATTCACTGATGTCACTATCCCTATTCCTCCACCCTTGTGTTGATTAGAATCATTGGGAATCACCAATTTAAATTTTGTTTCAGTTTAGAACAGACTTTTCTCTTCCAAAGATCAGAAATAAGTGGGTTAGACTGAATTCTAAGAAGCATGCATGATTATTTAGAAGACATGGAGTCAATGAGGTTTAATGAGTGACCCAATCATACTGGATTATGGTGGTCCAAAGTCAATGCCCTCCTTTCTATACATCTGACTGAGCTTTTAACATTTTAGGTCAGCTCTGGCCACTAGAGCTGGTGAGAAAGAGCACCTTCACAGCCTTGCTGAGTACCAGCTGAGATAAAATGAGGTCATGTATTTCTTTTACACAATTTTAATGTAATCCTCACTAGCATTAGCGAAAATTGCTTTTTGGTGGCTGGAGGGAAGCAAAGAGCACTTGACAGTCTTAACATCCACATCCCTGACAGCCTCAGTTAAAATGGAAAATTGTTGTGGTGGGACAATTGGCTTTAGAGACTCTGACTGGGGCAGCAGGTTCAAATCAACCTTGATTAATCCATCTTCTTTTAAAATTGGTTGTGTAAAATGGTCAAGGTCATAAGGAGACACTTCAGTCCCTGGATCACATTCATGGAGTGATTGCTCTGTCTTGTTCATGTAAAGCACTAAATGTGCCATAATTGTGATGAGGTGAAGATACTCAGAAAAGGAAAAGGAAGGTACAGAAGGGGAAGAGGCAAAAGGATTTAGAGAGCAGGGGAAAAAGTGAGGAGAAAAGAAATGAGAGGTAGGGCAAAGAGGGTTATCATTCAGTTCCAACAAGGCATGGCAAAGACACAAGGGCATGCTGGGAGCGAGTGATGGGGGACTGAAGGATAAAACCTAGATTGGGAGGAAGGAAAAAATAGTGTAAAAATCCAGATTCTTGGGCTGGGGATGTAGCTCAGTTGGTAGGAGTGCTTGCCTTGCATGCACGAGGCCCTGGGTTCAATCCCCAACACCACACACACACACACACAAAAATTCCAGATTCTTGGGAAGAGGTCTGCCAATCTGTATTAGTCACTTTTCCATTACTAGGACAAAATACTCAAGTAAGACAACCTAGAGGAGGAAAGATTTATAACATTTATTTTGGGCTCACCATTAAGAGGTTTCAGTCCATGATCAGCTGACTCCATTGCTTTGGGCCTGAGGTGAGACAGAACATCATGGCAGAAGGGCATGGCAGAGGAAAGCTTCTCAGCACATGGCAGCTAGGAAGGAAGGATGGGAGAAGGGACTGGGGACGAGATACACCCTTGCAGGTCATGCTCTCAGTTACCCACTTCCTCTAACTAGGCCCCACTTCCTGTAGCCTCTACCACCTCCCAATAATGCCATCAAATGATTAATCTACCAATAGATTAGTACACTGATGAGGACAAAGCCCTCTTGATCCAATGATTTTCCAAGAGCCCCTCCTTTGAACATTGCTGTATTGGGGACCAAGCCTTCAACACATGATTCTCTGAGGAACATTCCAGATCCAAACCATAAGCCAATCCAAACACCAAGTCCAAACAGGAAGGAAACAGGTTTAGTTTCTTGGGTCTGTGGGGTTCTTTGCCTATGGAAAGTAGGACAGGATTGCATTTCTTTGGGGTGCATGGCAGAATTGATGACACTGTGCATTTTGACACTTGTCTGCCCAGGAGTTCAGTCAGAACAGGATCCCGTCTAACCTCAAGTAAGCATCATGAGGGTTGGGGCCTACAGGAGTCAGAAGCTGGCAGGGCCCATAGAGAGGCCAGTGGCTCAACTGTCTGCACTATTTAGGACTTCCTGTTAAGAGTGCTACTGGGCTGCTTTGTAGCATACCTTTGGCAAGGGGGGCTGTAAGAAGGCTGCTTTATGGCACTGTGTGATTCCTAATGCCGTGGCCGTTGTGGTGGTTGGGTTTAAATAGCGCTGGCTCCTATTTTCCCTTAGTCTGTTCTGAGACAGGAACAGACTGCAGACCTCCCTTATCAGGTTGTTTACCTGACTTGTGGACAGGGAGTGAGTCTAAGAGAAGAAGCAAGGGTTGGGAGGAGGAGAAGAAAGGCTAGAAGAGTGAAGGAAAGCAAGGTGTAGGCAAAAGTCATAGAATCCTAAATTTAGGAAATTGGAGAAAAGAAAAGGTAGTGAGTAGGAAAGAGCAGAGTCCCCCTTCCTCATCTTTCTTACTTTGAACTTATTATCAATTTCTTAAAAAAAAAAAAAACCTGCTCTCTAGTGATGATTGATAGACAGCATGGTTGTTTGGATTCTCTCTTTTGACCCTGAGTAATTTCTTTTGCCTTTATGGTGGTATACTGCACACTTCATCTGTAATTATTTCTCACACTGTAACTGCTTCTCTGATACCATCCAATGTGATGTAGCTAGGATTTTTCTGGATTGTGGTGGTGGTAGTGATGGTTCTAGAGTGCTGATGGCACAAATTGAATGGTTTCTGGATGCTCATTGTTTGCATACATGAATGGAAGTGGCTGTCACATCAGTCTGGCCCTGCCTGTGTATGTGGGTCCCTAGTTGTTCCACTAATTGGGGTCCTTTTAAAAGACTTGGTTACTTAATGACCCTGCTCTCTAAGATGGTGAGGTATGGCTGCCTGCTCTTGCCGGATGTACTAGTTGCTTCTCACAGTGCCCCTAGGGAGCCAGTTTTCAGAGGCTTTCTATTTACTGTTTCTGAAATAACTGGGTATATTTGTGTTCTGTTATTTATATACTGTTTCTGGCCAACTTCTTGTAGAAGGCTCTGAGTACCACAAATATTTGTCCAATGTGGTTGTTATGCAGAATCTCTGATGTCATGGGAGGCAAAATTAATGCTAAAAGCAGGAGGAGTCTCTTGTTGACCTTCAGAACACATGTGGCTTAGATTTGATTCATTCCACATGTTTGGTAACCCTCCTGAGTTTACTGGAATGCTTAATAACATTTTAAGCTCTTTCCTAGCAGAAGGAAAGGTTGCTATCCTTTCTGTTGGTGGTCAGCAAGCACAGTTCTGGGGCTAGTATATTGGAAAGAGCACTGGACTGAGAGTCAGAGCACTGGTTCTATCAGGGATCATCTTAGTGAACTTGGACACCTGGGTCTCATTGTTCTAATATGCTGTGGGAATGTGGGACTCTAGCAGCAATTTTCACACTTTCACATATACTAGAATCACCTAGAGGCTTGTTAAGTTACCAGATGTTGGGTCCACCCCTCAGAGTTTCTGATTCAGAATGTGGAGCCTGAGAATTTGCACTTCCATAAATTCCCAGGTGATTATGTCATCTTCTGAGGACCACACTTTGAGAACCATTGGACTAGATGATCTCACTAGGACTACGGTCTCTTTCTAAAATGTTGGGGGTTCTGTGACTGTGTAGAACATGGAGCATGGTGGGAAATAGTCAGAGGAAATGGATATCCAACTCTGAGCTAGTCTTTCTGGCCAGCATCTGAGCCAGAGGCAGAGATAGCATCTGATGTATGATCCAAGGGGCACAGAAAATTGGTTCCTTACCTAGCCTGCCATGGGTCTGAAATCCTTCTCACAAGTCTCTTGTTTGGCTTAATATTAGACTATAAATATTATCCCCACTTACTGACCACATAACCATAGGCAAACGATTTACCTCATGGTGCCTCAGTTTTCCCGTCTCTGAATAGGAATAATAATATTATATTTGTTCTTAAGATGAAATGATATGATGTATCTAACAAGATGTGGCACACTGTAATTGCTCCATAAAAGTTAGATGATATCATTATTTTTGCCACCCATCCTTCATTCATTCATCTATTTAATATTTTCAGAGCACCTACTATGCGCCAGTTCCTGGTATGAGTACTAGGACTATAACATTGAACAATGTCAGTATAATTCCTTTCTACATAGAGCTTATGCTTATATTGGGAGGAGAAAGGTATTAAATAGAGCTATATAACATAAAGTCTAGAAGTGAAATTTGCTGACAAAAATTACAATAAGGGTATGGAGAATGAGAGGGTTTTATTATTTTTGCCCTTTATTTAGAAATAATTTCAAACACCGAAAAGATGCAAGAAGAAAATATCCACATGCTCTTTCCATAGTCTCTCTTCTCTCTTTCCTTCTACTTTCCTATATATTTTCCTGAACCATATGAGAGTAACTTATATATATCAACATGGCCTTTTAACATTTCAATGTATATTTCCTAACAATAAGGATATTTTCTTACAGATTCACAGTATAATTATCATCTTCAGTGGATTTAAGGTGGATATAATATTTTTACCTAATCTATAGACTATGCCAATTTTTCCAATTGACTAAATTACATTCTCCATTGCATTACTTGCTCCTCCTGTGCATATCCAACCTAAAGTCAGATACTGCATTTGGTTCTATCCCTTTAGCCTCTTTAAATTTGAAACATTTCTGGAAGAACAAGGGCCTTTAAAAAATGAAACATTTCTAATTTTGGGTTTGTCTGGTGTTTTCCTGTGGTTAGATTTAGGATCTGCTTCCCTAGCTAGAAAATAAGATAAGTGATGCTGTGTCCATTTCAGAACATCATAGAAGCACAGCATATCCATCTGTTCCTTTTGATAATGCTAATGTTGATCATCTTGTCAAGATGTTTTCCAATTTCTCCACTGTATGCTTACATTTTTTCCTTGAAATTAATAAGCAATATGTGGGCCTAAATAGTGTTCCAGGCAAAGGAAACAGCCAGTGCAAAGTCCCTGAATCAGGAATAATCCTGGAGCATTCGGAAAACAGCATGAAAGCCAGTAAAAACTGAAGCAAAGTGAATAAGAGTGAGGACAGAAGGAGTAGAGGTTTGAAAGGGTTTAGGCAGCAGACATTGAGGGCTTTAGAGGCCAATGTATAGGAATTTGACTTTATTATGACTAAAGTGGGAACTACTAAAGGTTGAGCAGGAGAGGCCTGTCATTTTTGGTCTTATTGTTATTTAAGGGCCTAAAGTTTGGAGGAGCTAGGTTTCAGTGACTAACAGTAGATTAACAATGTAAGGTTGAGTCCTTGAATAGTACTAGAATTCCCCTTTGGACTTCCTGCCACTGGTCAGCATAAGACTTACAACCTAAGTGGGGTTCTGCTTCCAGATGGGGCAAGACTCCATTTTGGAGCAGAGGGTAGCTGAAGGAATCCAGATCCTGGTTAGTGCTAATCCTTAGTAACCAACTCTGTTTTTCAAGGTGAGAAATCAATGATTAAGAGATCCATCTTCATGATAGAAATTCAAGTGCCCTCTATTTCATATCAGGTACCCACTCCTGCTTTCCATTTGCTGCTTCAATAGCCAAATACATAATAAATATCTATTTTGTACCAGATAACATCTACCCTTGGAAACAGGTCCTTAGAGGCAATGGACCTGCTGTTGTAGGCTAATCTTAAGCAATTCAATGATGCTTATTCCAGGATCAATTAATAACCTGTGAGGCCAATAATTTTAGGTAGGATAGGAGTGAGAGAGGTGGAAAGATGAACAGATGTAAGTAGATAGAGAAAAGGGTGAGATTAAGAGTGTGGGCTGTAGAGTCAGATTGTGACTGACAAATCCC
The DNA here is from genome assembly GCF_048772815.1 of Callospermophilus lateralis. Taxonomy (NCBI): domain Eukaryota; kingdom Metazoa; phylum Chordata; class Mammalia; order Rodentia; family Sciuridae; genus Callospermophilus; species Callospermophilus lateralis. The sequence goes on from NC_135325.1 coordinate 97,616,374, forward strand.
AGCTCTGCTACTTAGCTGCATAACATTGGGTAAGTCTCTTAACCATTTTGTTCCTGATAAGATTGTTGTGAAGATTAAATAGGTTGATATATGTAAAGCACATAGAACAGAGCCTAATATAGTTATCACTTTGTAAGTTTTACCTATTAGAATTATTATTATTATTTGTGCCTATCTTTGAGAGATTAGATCCACAGATATTCCTTGCCCCTTATTTTCCTTCATTATACTGAACTCAGTATAATGGACAAATTTGAATGATGAGACTGAAAACCCCTTTTCCTCTTCATACATTTGATGAACACAATATCTTTATTTATTTATTTTTATGTGGTGCTGAGGATCGAACCCAGTGCCTCACATGTGTGAGGCAAGCACTCTACCACTGAACTACAGCTCCAGCCCTCCTCTTCATACATTTGAGATAGGGTTAGAAATATATATGTAAGGTTAGAATATTTTAAGAGAAAAACCTAAACAATAAAAGAAATCAGACCTAGCCATGGAATACATATTTGTGAATGTTATCCAAAAAATTAATCTTTCTGTTTATTTTATGTACTGTAAGTACTCTTATGTTCATAAATTAATTCAATATTCACAACACTGTATGAGGTGGGCAAGGCAGGGATTTGATAGAAGATGAAACTGAGGCTCAGTGACACTGTACCCTGCAATGTCCTAGTTCTAAATAGAAGAGAAAAAATTAGAACTTGAGCCTTTTGGTTCCTAAGCCACCTTTCAACTGTATCCAGCCAAGAGTAATTTTGTTCACAGAACCCCTGGTTCATTTCCTTTGCTAGAATCTTCCTCTAGAGTACTGTTTGAGACCTTTAACTCCAGTCCCTTTCCATGATGATTATCAACTCACAGCTAATTTTATATCATCTATACCACACTAGACCCCATCCCTAGATTATTTTGAAGCAGATGGAAGACACCATAGCATATAAAAAGAGGTGGAAGAATAGAAGTTTATTGGATTAGACAAAGGGGAATGAAAGGGAAGGGAGGGGATGAAAATAGGAAAGACAGTAGAATGAATCAGGCATAAATTTACTATGTTCATATATGAATACATGACCAGTATAAGTCCACATCATGTCCAACCACAAGAATGGGATCCTAGTTAGAACAAGTTATACTCCAAGTATGTATTATATGTCAAAATATACTCTACTGTCATGTATATCTAAAAAGAACAAATAAAAAATTAGGGAAAAAAGATGCACCTCAATTTGCCTAGAATACCTTTGCTACACTGGAGGGTGAATTTTGTAGGGGAAAATTATCATATTAAATATACTCTAAGGACTGGGGATGTGTCTTAGAGTTACAGTGTGCAAGGTCCCAGGTTCAATCTCCAGAATTGGAAAAAAAAGATGTCATTTTACATTTGTCATTTGGTTTGCAGATATTATAACCATACCTAGATTTTAATCTTTCTTTGGGTGGGGGTACCAGGGATTGAACTCAGGGGCACTGAACCAATGAGTCCCAGCCCTATTTTGTATTTTATTTAGAGACAGGGTCTCACTGAATTGCTTAGCACCTCACTGTTGCTGAGGCTGCCTTTCAACTCACAATCCTCCTGCCTCAGCCTCCTGAGCTACTGGGATTATGGGCATGCACCACCATGGCTGGCAGATTTTAATCTTTGTATAGAATAATACCTGTTTTTATCTCCTAGTGAAAGGTTCTGAAACCATTAACTTTGTCTTGTTGATTCCCTGTTTGCCGGGGTCCAGCCCCAGCGGGGTCCAGGGAGTCCTGAAGGAGGAGTGGCGTCGGCGAAATGATGAGACAGGAGTCGTTCCGTTTGAGCAATCTCCAGAGAGAGAGCTAAAACTGCTTTCTCTGGGTCCCCTTTTTATTACAATTTTTCTCATCATTATAGATTCACAATACGTCATTGATTATATAATTTAAAACTTTGCCAAGACATGACATTTCCTTAACCATGATTGAGAGCACACCGATCTACATTCTTCCAGGATATGACCCCCAGCCATACAATCATCAAAGTACAAAATCATCAATAAAACATGTCACCAATTTACATCCTTCAGATTTTCCCAAGATTTACTATTTTTCCCAAGATATGTTATTTCCTTATTAACTGATGCCAAACTACGTAACCAGACTCTAAGTCTCCTAGCCAATCATTAACCTAAAGTACACTTGTACTTTATTTCTAATTTAAAATTCCCATCTAAAAAAGTCCCTTTAAATCTTATATTTAAAATATCCTAAAGTTTATGAATCATCCTTAAAACATATCAGAAACCTATACAACTTAAAGACTTAAGAATTTCTAAACTTAAGAATCTAAATAAAATAATATTTTTAACATTATTTTAAAACTGTGTCTTATAAACCTATTTTAATTGATTCCTAAATTTATTCTCATAAAACTGGTTGAGCTGCTTTCTCGAAGAGTTTCTTTGTTTTTCAGTCAAGGTACACTAGTTCTCAAAGAGTTTGTTTCTCAGTCAAGGTGCACTAGTTCTCAAAGAATTTGTTTTTCAGAGGATGATTGTTGTCCATTATTAGGTTTGTCCACAATGTACTAAGATAGAAGAATAGCCTTTTACTTTGTCCTTGATATGCTGAGGGGTGGGTAGAACGGCCTCCAAGGCATGAACTACCTGTTCTGTTCTAGCCATCTGAAATTTAATTTGTTTGGCATTTAACATACTCATGCCTCCTGTGAAAAACATAAACATGAAAATGCAAAGTCCCAATTACATAAAAAAGGGTCTCATGGTTTCGGTTACCCACCAACCAGCGTGGCTTTGCCAGCATTCATCCTCACTGTGACCCTGTCAAGACAGTGGGAGAGCGGCTTTGCCAACACTTTTTCTCACTGTGACCCTGTCAAGACAGTGAGTGGGGGATCGCCTCCACCACCTGTTCATTCTTTTTTTTTTTTTTAGATGGATACAATACCTTTATTTTATTTTATTTATTTGTGGTGCTGAGGATTGAACCTAGTGCCTCACATGTGCTGGGCAAGTGCCCTGCCACTGAGCTACAACCCCAGCCCTGTTCAGTGATTCTTGTGGCCTTCCCACTGCCCACAGGTTAGAGCTCAAATTCTTCAGCCTGGAGATATGCTGATATGCACTGAATTAGGAGCTAGAACACCTCCATTTCTAATGAATAGTATGTCCTTAAACTAGTTATTCAATGGGTCAGAGAATCCACTTCCTCATCTGTTTGCCCTGTCAACTTTATAGGGTTGCTGGAAGATAAATGAGGTCAGTATGTGAAAGCCTATAAAACTGCAAGACACATTAATAAATATAAGGATCCTTATTCAAGGCCCATCAAAGTTTGGCCCTATTCTCCCTGTCAAGCTTTATTTCCACTGTACTCTAATAGAAATTTTGTGCTCTAGCCCTGCTGGTGCATTCATCCATTGACTCATTCTTTTAACAGATAATTACTGAATGCATAGGCAATGAGGTGATGTGGATGAATTAGAAACAATTCCCAACTTAGAGGAACATACTGTCTGGTAAAGAAGACAGACAAGTCAACAACAGTACTTCAGTGTGTCCTCACACAATGAGGCAGGCAAGTTGAAGGTGCTACAGAGTACAGTTAGTGCAAATGAGCCGGAGGGTGGGGTTATAGAGAGGCTTCTTGGAGGAGGCGCTAGCTGGATTAAGAATTAAAGCAAAGTGGTGCACTAAGCATTTTGGGGAGGGAAGGCATAACTGGCTGAGGAAACAGTACCATCAGGGGCACACAAGTGTGAAACAACCTGCTGTGTTCCTGGGAACTACAAATGATGTGGCAGAGCTGGACCATGGAGTGCTTGGGGGTTGGGGTGGAATGGAGAATGTCTGGTGATATAGCTAAAACAGTAATCAAGGGTCAAATTAGGAAGATCTTTGACGGTAAGGACTTTATCCTGAAGGTAATTAGAAACCTTTGGACGTTTTAACTCTTGGTATATTATCAGGGTCTATTGGGCTGTTTTTTAATCGACTTTGAACAATTCTATTTGTTAAGGATTGATATTTCATGACTTTTATTCTTTCTTAGAGGTACTCAAAAGAACCATGAAATAGTATTTTTAAGAAAGTAGACTATAGCTAGGCACTGTGGCACATGCCTGCAAACCCAATGGCTCAGGAGGCTGAGGCAGAAGGATTGTGAGTTCAAAGCCAGCTTCAGCAAAAGCAAGGTGCTAAGCAACTCAGAGAGAACCTGTCTCTAAATAAAATACAAAATAGGGCTGGGGATGAGGCTCAGTGGTCAAGTGCCCCTCAGTTCAACTCCCAGTACCCTCCCTAAAATGTAGAATACCATTTATTCTGTCTTACAGTTATGTGAGCCCATAGAAACTCTTTTATATAAAAATGTTAAGATCCATAATGGGATATTACTTGATTTATTTTTCTTATATCTCAAAACTGTTTGTTATGTCAACATCCAAGGTATTATTATTTCATTATTATTCATCAATTCTTTTCAACTATTCTAAAGAGACTAAAAGAATAAGAAAACAGAAAAATCATGGAACAGTTTAGAAGAAATTTGGAAATATATGATCACTATTACATTATCATTCAGTTTTTTTAAAAAATTGTGCTGCTCAATGTAATGCAGCATCCTTAAAAATGTCTAAAAATTGTCTGAGAAAGCATTGTTCTAGATTTTTTATTAAACATAGCTGAAGATTCAGAAGTTTTACTTTTCTACCAAGTGAAGAAATTCATCAAAGGAAGATGTTTTCCAATTATTAGATAAGTCAGAAGATGAAACCAAAAGACAAAAGCACTCTAGACTAATACTGACAGTAAAATTCATCATATAAGTGAAATCTCAGACCCTGAGTCTATAAATGTTGATATCCTACATAGAAATTTTCAAACTCAGTCCTATGAGAGAACAGCATATTTCAATGGACAAAAAGGAAATATGGTATTCTTATCCAGTTAATCATTCAATAGGAAGGACTTTATCAGACAATATTTTGTGACAGGAACCTGGAACATTCCAGAACTGTATTCATTAATCTTTTATAATGTTTCTGCACAAAAATTGACTTCCTGTAGTTCATAATGGGGCAGATGCTGAAAGTACATGTGCTGGGCTTCCAAAGGTAATAGGAAGGAAAAAGATGATGTAGAAATGAAAAAGCATCATTGAATCAACCATTTAAATTGGTATTTAGAAATCTAGATGTAAAAATATTTTGCAGTTACAAAGCAGAGATGACCATTCTCTCCTCACTAAAGTGATGAGCCTTTATAGTGTTCATATGCACTCCATTTTGATAGTTTAAGTATGTGAAGAAGAACCAGAGCAATGACAAACTGGAACCTACTAAAGATGGATTTCAAATCTGTAATCACTATTTCCAAGATGAATCTATTCTGGGTTTTTGTGTGACAGCTAATCACCGGTTAGTTTCATTCAAAGAATGTTGCCCATTTAAGGTAGATATAACTTCAAAACCAGGAAAATATGGAATAAACTGTGATTTTTTACATCTGAATTTGTGTGTGTGTGTGTGTGTGTGTGTGTGTGTGTGTGTGCATGCACGTGTGCGTGCATGCACGGGTGTGTGGTGCTGGGGCTTGAACTCAGCACTTCACCTCATGTGTGCTAGAAAATGTTCTACCTCTGAGCCATAACTCTAACCCTCTGAATTCTTATTAAACTATCTATTTTTTTCATTATTCCTTTATCCTTCTGTTAATTATTATAGAACAACCAATAGCTGCTGCTATTAGTATTATGAGCAGCCTCACCCCTGAGCTCTCATATGAAGGCCAGAATTTTACAGTGGTGCCAAACTCCACTGGGGCTTCTCACCATTCTGGCTCCCAAGGTTTATTCCCTCTGAAGCTAATGGAAGCACCAGCCTCACAATAGGGGGCAGGGCTGGGTGCAGTGGCACATGCCTGTAATCCCAGTGGTTTGGGAGGCTGAGGCAGGAGGATTGTGAGTTCAAAGCTAGCTTCAGCAAAAGTGAGGCACTAAGCAACTCAGTGAGACCCTGTCTCTAAATAAAATACAAAATAGGACTGGGAATGTGGCTCAGTGGTCAATGTGCCCCTGAGTTCAATCCCTGGTACCCAAAAGAAAAAAAAATTAGGGAGCAGGGGTGAGGTTGCCTGCTGGGCTGGAGAATGCTTTACTGAGGGAGCCTGGGGAAAACCCTTGCCATGGTGCACAGTTTGCAGGGCCAGAAAGATTGAGGCATTCACATTCCTCTGGTTTTGACTCTCTTTTCCTAGGGGGCACCAGATGCCTGGCCAGAGGATGACATGCCTCCTGCCCTGCCTGGTGCGTGATATCTGCCATCTGCCTAGCATTTGAAAACAAACTTGGGATTTTACTTAAGAATACAAAGAAGCCATTTATTTAAATAAGACATTTTTGCCTTTTATGCATCCTTTCTTACTGAATATAAAAATAATAAAATTATAAGTATATAACATGGAGAGCTTCACTGGCGCCTTCCCCACTCCTGCTCTCCAGAGACAACTGAAGTAAAGTTACATATTCTGTCAGATGTTCTGCCTCCCAGTATTCAAGGCAGCTGCGTTTTATGAGAGGACTGTGTTTCTGAGGGCCCCACATAATTACAAATTTGCATAATTCGAGATCAGTCTTCACAAAGGCAGGACAAAATTCATGTTTATCAGCTAAACTGGTGCCACCAAGTGGCAATAGTGTAAATATGGCTTACAATTCAGTTGGCCTTCAAGCTTTGAAATTATGTGATTTTTGGTGACATTTTATTTGGGGAGATTTGCATTATTTCAAATCTTGTATATAACTAGGAAAAATTTTATATTATAATTTTTCAAATTCTTATAATTCAAACTTATTTGAAATATGACTATGTTGTGTTCACTTAAAACTGGGGTCATGTCAAATAAAAGCTGTTCTAAATTTGCTTTTTAAAATTCAGATAACAATATACTTTGGATATTTTCTCATGTCAGCAAGCATACTACTCTTTCTTTTTAAGGGATATGGATTATTCCAGTAAAACAGTGCTTTCTAATTCATTTAGCCAATCCCCTATATTGATAGATATGTCTCCTCAGGGACAAGTACTTGGTTCCTTGCCTCCTATCAAGTTTGTCCTCAGTACCAGGGCCCTAGACAAATCTATACAGTTCTCAGAGTCAGAGATTTGTTGTCAGAACAAATTAAACTTCTGCCTCTTGGGGACCATTCAGGTAGCAGCAGTCCCGACCAAGGACCCCAGAAAAAAAGCCATTTCCTTATTTCTGCTTCAAGCATACTTGGCCCTGTCACTGAACTTGTCTGGTTTTGTCTCTCCTGTGACAGACTGGGACTACAAGTTGTATTTTCTGGAAGCATATGCTACACTTATCTGAGGTATAAACTATTTATTAGGAACTTAACACCCGCAAAATGAAATAACAAAAGTGAGATTGGAGACAGGTGCAGTGGCTTATGCCTGTAATCCCAGCAGCTTGGGAGGCTGAGGCAGGAAGATCTTGAGTTCAAAGCCAGCCTCAGCAATGGTTAGGTGCTAAGCAGTGAGACCCTGTCTCTAAATAAAATACATAAAAGGGCTGGGGATGTGGCTCAGTGGTTTAGTGTCCTTGAGTTCAATCCCTGGTACCCCTGCCCCCCACCCCCGAAAAACAAAGTGAGGTTGGGTAAAGGAAGAACTTTGGCAAAGCAGATGGGTTAAGCTTGGCCAACCTGGTGGGAAGCTCTGGAGCAGGAACTGCTCATCAGAGCTGTCTTCTGAAGGGCTAAAATTGCTTCGCCTTCATATCCCTGCCTTGCCCAGTCATTGGAAAAGGTCAAAACCTCAGGTGAGGCAATTCTCTGCCACTGTGGCATACCTTAAGGGAACCAACAGCTCAGGATGTCTGTTGACCTCCCAGGAGCCAGGTGGCAAATGCATCTCTGTGACCACCACATCTGGACCTCTGGCAGCCTCAGGGAGTTTACATGTGAGGTTCAGCTCAGGATTTGGAGGGTTACAAGTTTTGTATTTTATTTAGAGACAGGGTTTCACTGAGTTGCTTAGCACCTCACCATTGCTAAGGCTGGCTTTGAACTCACAATCCTTGCTGCTAGGTAATATAAGGGTGAATGGCAAGCAGTTCTCTGCTGAAATAGACAATAGGCCAGGGACTAGCTTTGGCAGCAGGGTGTTTGTGTGCATTTAAGATCTCTCTCTCTCTCTCTCTCTCTCTCTCTCTCTCTCTGTGTGTGTGTGTGTGTGTGTGTGTGTGTGTGTGTGTGTGTGTGTGTGAGTGAGGTGGGTGGAGGTTATTCTGTTTTCTATGCCTTCCTCAGGCATTTAGTGGCACTCAAGGAATTCTATTTGTTGATTATTTTTTCAAGAGATTGCAGATGTACTGTCAGGGTTAGTTTGTGTCACTATCCCTCCCAGCTTTGTTTGCCTGCATGTTGGCTGAATATGCTCTCCATGTTTGCTCATGGTATGCCATGTTTAGCTTTAGATCTTGCTTTGAAAACAAGACACAAGGAAACTGTACTCTCTGTTTCCATCCTCATCATTAATATTGTCCTCTCAGAATGAACCTGAGAAGTAGCTGGGCCCTAAACAGATTTCTTGGATCAGAATCACTGGGGGTGTGGGCTGTTGTTGTGGCTCAGTGGTAGAGCGCTTGCCTCACAGGTGTGAGGCCCTGGGTTCGATCCTCAGTGCCACATTAAAAAAATAAACAAACAAAAATAAAGATAAAAAAATAATCACTGGAGGTGTGGATTTGCACAAGTTTCCAAGATGATTTTGATGAACCACTAAAATAATTGACCACTGGGTAGCACTTGTTGTTTTAATCATTCTCTCTGCTCTAGTTGTGTGAGAGATTCATTTACTTATCTTGTTGGGTTGTTGCCTGTAGGAGGAGTACAATATCTTCCAATGTCATAAACTGTGAACACTTAGTAGGGGCTTAGTTTGTGTGTTTCCCTGTAAGCACTGGTGGGAATTTCTAAGACCACAGGTGAGAGAGAGAGACAGACAGACAGAGACTGCGCATACATACAGTGGAGAGGAGAATTGACTCTAGCAATTATAACTTTTGCTACATTTTGATATGTATAAAATCTCACACTGTCTTTCCCATACAATTAAAAATTTCAGAATAAATGAAATGCTATGACTTAAAGCAAATCAAAGCAGGTGCAACAAAATATTCTTTTATAAATTATGTATTTGTCATTGTACTGTCATGTGTAATAATTAAAACAAATAAAAAAATGAAAAAATTATGTATTTGTATGTTTCCCATCCCTTTAACATGCTATATCTATAATAAAATATTGGTAATTCAGTCAATTGGAGGGAAGTTGGAGTGAGAAATCTGAATTGATGAATAAAGAAATTTTTATATCTCATGGTAATTAGACTATTAATAATGTTCCAAGTAGAATATCTCTTAAATTTTTAATAATGAACAAAAAATAATTATTTTATTGAGAATTATTTGTTTATAAAAAATTTCCCAAAGCTCTAAATATAGTTAATTTATTAGCTTAAATTTGTTCCAAAATTTTTAAAAAATATTTTTGTCTGTAAATGGGCACAATACCTTTATTTTTATTTATTTATTTTTATGTGGTGCTGAGGATCAATCCCAGTGCCTCATATGTGCTAGGCGAGCACTCTACCATTGAGCCACAACCCCAGCCCTTGTTCCAAGATTTGTTAGCTGTATGTCTTTGACCAAGTCACTTTAGTTCTTTGAGACAAAGTTTTTCATCTGTAAAATGAGAATGAAAATAATACCTAATCTATAAGCTGTTTATGTGAATTAAACATGAGAATGTATGTAAAACAGTTAAAATAATACCTGTTATATACTTTTGGTCAATAGATATCAAATGTTACTATTGTTTAAAATAAAAATAATTAAAATTATCGTCATTTACATCAGAATCTGTGTGACCTTCAGCAAATCCCCTTACCTTTCTGAGCTCTGGTTACTTTGTGTATAAAATTGGGACAATATGGTGGTTATGGGGATCAAATGAGATATCCATGAAGAATAATTTTGAAAATGGAAAGTGATAGATACATTACTCATGAAGCCCTGCCTATAACTTGTTTATACTATTTGCTTAAAAAATCCTTCCCTCAAAATAATAATGATGTGAACTTCATTGCAGTTTAGATTAAATCAATATGGTTTCTGAATGAATAAAAGTTACCATCCAAAGGTTCGGATGGATGAAGATATATTTTAGAAGGCTCAGTAGGAACAAAATTCTGCTTTTTAGCTAATAAAAATAATTTATCTCAGTTGTTGAAAATATTGAAATATCTGGGTGCAGTAGTACATGCCTGTATTACCAGCAGCTTAGGAAGCTGAGGCAGGAGGATGGTTAATTCAAAGCCAGCCTTAGCAACTTAGGCCCTAGAAATTTAGGAAGACCCTTTCTCTAAATAAAATATAAAAAAGGATTGGAAATGTACCTCAGTGGTTGAGCATCTCTGGATTCAATCTCTAGTACAAACAAAACAAAACACACACACACACCCACACACACACACGATTCAAATGAGCAGGAGGTTACTTATGACCTTAAAATTTGACAAGTTTGCATCCTTGGAAAAAATGGATTCTTATTCTTATCTAGAGACTAGCCTCTTGTCCTAGAAGGACTTGGTCAATGAGCTTTGACCAAAACACCATCCCAAATGAAGATAACCTCCATTGTGATCTTCAGACAATCCCTAGAGGACTGTGAATACAAATCCTCCTAGTTTTCCATTAGCATTTTGGGTTCAGGGAGTTTCCTGTGGGAAATGAATAAAACCTTTGAAAGGTAAGTGAATGAATGGAAGTTATAGTCATTCAGAAGTTATATGTCAGGCAATTCATGTCTAAGAAGATTGACTAAGAACATGTGCAGTCAAGTTGGTACAATTTCATTATTCATTCATTTAATAACCATTTATTGCAAAGCCTCTTTTAACCCAAATGATCAAAGAACAAAATTTTCTGGCTAACTGTGAGCTGACAATGTATACCTTGACTATGAAAATGCAGCTGTTAAAATTGATTTTCAAATTACAATCCTAAAAGCCTAAATAAAAAGGATGCTTGTTCATTAATAGTCTATTTTTGTGTGAGTGGTGCTGGGCATGGAATCCAGGGCCTGGTACCTGCTAGGCAAATGCTCTACCCCTGAGTTGTATCCCCAGCCCTATTAATAGTCTTTTAAAGATACAAGATAGTATTACTAATATCCTTCCTCTTCTCCTTTCTTGTAGAATACATAAGTTTTTAAAACATTCATGGTAAATGGTGAGGGGGGGAATAACAATTACATTAATTCCTCAACTTGTAATTCCTGTACATATGTCTTAAGTATATTCAGTTTTTTTTTTTTCTGGAAATGTCTAATTTTTCTTAGAAAGGTGAAATTTAATTTAAAAAATAAGACAACAAAAATTTGTATAGTTGATAGGATTTGTACATATTTGGCAGTTTGCAAGGTTGAGGGATTTTCATTTATATGCAAGCAATGGATTTGATTTAAGTGGTATTTTTTGTGTGTTTCTGTCTGTTCCCTTAAGAGCAAAGTATGTCAAAGGGACTATATGTGCTTCCCAGTATGTGGTTCTTCTCTCATTTTTTGGTTAGAATAAAAATAAGATTCAAGAATGCTCCATACCTGGAGGCTCTGAAACAATGTGAAATTCCAAACTTTATGGCTGTAATCAGTGACTTTCTCCAGGTTTTTTTTTTTTTCCTGTTGTGTAAAGCTTTCAGTTTTAGGCATCTTTTAGTGAGGAACTTCACTTCTTCCTATCTTCTCCATACCATTATTTACTTATTCTGGCAACTTCTGTAAAGCAGATACTTACTATTTTAGGGAACTCCTTGTTACTACAACTTTTGCTCATTGGCTGTCTACTTAATAAAAAGCCTTGGGAAGATCCTTTTGGTAAGGGAGAAAGGACAATAACCAGTCCTCAGGACTCAGGCCCTCAAAGATGGCAGAGCCACATAATGGAAAGAGCCTGGGTATCTGAATATCTGAATGGGGGAGAGTCTTCCTCCATTCATATTAGACTGTGTTGTAAGTGAGAAATAACATGTTAAACCATTTAATTATGCCACTGAGATTTCTTACTAATAAGTTTCAGACATGTTTCTCCTTAGTGGTCTGGGGATGAGCACCTAATTCTTCAAGCACCTCATGGCCACGAGCTGGAACCTATCAGATTCCTTCCTTCACAAAGAACCTCAACTAGAAGCAAATGTAGTTGATAAAAAATTTCAGTGCAGCCTGATATGGTGGTGTGTGCCTGTAATCCCAGCAACTCAGGAGGCTGAGGCAGGAGGACTTTAAATTCAAGGCCAGCCACAGCAACTTAGTGAAACCCTCAGCAACTTAGTGAGATCCTGTCTCAAAAAAAAAAAAAAAAAAAAAAAGTACTAGGGATATAGCTCAGTTGTAGAGTACTCTGGATTCAATCACTAGTACCAAAACAAACAAATGAACAAAAATAAATAACTCAGTTCATTTGTGCTAAAAATGTAACTTATTTTCTTCCTATATCTGTTTTCAGCTCCCATGTAGCCTGTTAGTAGAAGCTTAATTTCAGTGATTTTTAAAAGCCATTTCATTAAATTCAAAGGTTTCTTAGTGAATTTAGTGTACCAACCTCGACCCGGATGCAGATGGCATCTATGTTCGAGATGTTTCCTCTTTCTACTGTGACATACATCTACTGTTAAGTTCTTTTTGTCCCGATCACCAAGTCTCTCAACCTTCAAGTCTCTTTCATCTATTTCCTTGCTCGTCTGGGTACATGGAAAACATCTGACTGTTGGTTATAGCATGCTGGGAAAGTTCCACGAGGTTGTCTCAGGCTCATGCAACTATCTCTAGTGTTCCTTTTCCTTGTTAGTTAGGGATAACCCTGCAGGATTTGCCCCTTTTCTAGACTCCACCCTTGAAGTTAGGCACAAGTCCAGGTTACTTTTAAGTCCCAGACCTATCTGTTGGTTTCTATGGTTGTCCCCAAGAAATCAGTTCAGACCAGTAGGGCACAGGGATTCCCATTAAGATATAATCCTTTGCTTCTCCTGTGGTTGATCTCTGTGGGAGATATTGAAGAAGGTAAGAATTACAGGAAATGATGGGATGACAACCACTATCATTAATATGTTAATATTATGCTGATTCCACAAAGAACTTATCTGTAATCTAGTAGCATGACAAATAATCATACTTGAACATTAGAACTGAGTTACATTTAATGGTAGAACACTAGCATATCAGTCCAGAGCCATCTAGGACTTTAAACCACACTATGACTCCAGTCTTAGTAAGGCCTGACCCTCAGTGTGCTCAGAGGCTTGGATTTCTGTTATAATTAATTTGAGCAATTTCTATGGAAGCTTTAACTAAGCCATAAATCTTGGTGTCATCCTAGGATTATGATGTTTTCTTAGATGAGTATCTTGTTATACAAATAAGTTCATAGCAACAGCAATAACTCCTATTTCTTAACACAGACCCTCAGGAAACTGCTGTTTGGAAGCATTAGTTTAGTAGATATAACTAGATATACTTGTATCCTAGGCTAGGCTCAACTGGAACATTCATGCTGCCACACACACATACACGTGTACTTTAAACTGCAAGTCAAACATCACCTCCTCAACATTCCTTGAATCTCAGTCTCATCAAGTTGTTCTTTCTCTCTGCTGCCAGAATATCATCTGTAGCCTTCATCATAATAGTCATAATTCTGTATAGAAATTGCTGATTTGCTCATCTGTCTCTGTTAATACTCTGAGATTTTTGAGGGCATGGACCATGTTTTAATGACTTTGTATCCCAAGTGTATAGCAGTGATATCTAGCACGAAGTGAGTACAATGAATGAATGTATATGTTTTTGAAATATTGAAAAATTTATGGAACAACTACTATATGCCAGGCATCTTGCTAGCAGTTGTTCATGTTACTACAGTTAATCCCCACAACAATCCTGGGAATACATATTATCTTTGTGCGACAAATGAGGAAAATAAGGATCAGAGAGGCTAAGTGATATACCCAGTTACACAGTCAATTGTAGGCATAGGATTGAATCCCAGATCTTATAACTCCAAATTCAGTGTGTATCTATGGCTGGCGGAAATGAATGCTTGATAGATGTATGTCACTTATATTATTTTTCTATTGCTGAATAAGAAATTACCACAAACTTAGTAGCATGACACAACACCCATTTATTAGCTCAGAGTTCTTGGTCAGAAGTATGGGTGCATTGTGGTTCAGCTCATTCCTCTGCTTAGAATCTCACAAGGCTTACATCAAGGTGTCAACAAGGCTGAGTTCTTATCTGGAGACTATGAGGATAAATCTTCTTTCTAGCTTATTAGGTTGTTGGTAAAATTTTGCTATTGTAGGACTAAGGTATCAGTTTCCTTGATGCTCATTAGCTGGAAGCTGCTGTCAGCTCCTAGAGGTTATTACTTATGTTTCTTGTCATATGCTCCCTATCCCTGCCATCTTCAAGATAGTCAATAGCATATTGAGTGCTTCCTGTGCTTCAAATCTTGTTTGATAGGCCAGGCCCATTCAGATAATCTCCCACCTCAAAGTCAACTCAATTGGAGCTTTAATTATACTTGAAAAATCCCTTTATAGCAGTACCTGGGTTTGTACTGGCTTGGATAACTGGGGGAAGGTATGTATACACTAGGGATTTGAATCTTGGAGGTCATCTTAGAGTTCTGCCTACCACTTTGCCTTATGCTTTCCAAAGCTTTGTCTCCACATATACTATTTCATTTTTATCTTTTTCAACAACTATATTAAATAGGCAAGATGGCATTATAACCACTAAAATATAGATGAGAAAGTTGGAGTAATGAAAAGCAGCCAGGTAATGACAGAGAAGGAATTAAAACGCTTTCTTATTCAGTCATCTTTCAATGCCATACCTTTCATTGCTTTAAAAAATGTATAATTTAATTTGGATATAATAGAAATGAAGAAGAATCTCAGTCTTATGTAAGAAGACTTATACACAATATATTCTAATCCATTTGTATAAATGTTCACATTAAGGAAGGATTAATCATGTTATAAAAATGGTTTATAGTAGGGCCCTTTAAATTCTACCCATTATCATCTACATTAACTTAGTGAATAATGATTATAACTAACATTTGTTAGCTGGGTGACAGATGTGGTGGTGCATACTTGTAATCCCAGCTACATGGAAGGCTGAGGCAGGAGGTTTGCCAAGTTTGAGGCCATCCTGGGCAACTTTAGCAAGCACTGTCTGAAAAGTAAAAAGTAAAAAAGGGCTGGGGATGTAGCTCAGTGGGAGAGCACTTGCCTAGCATGCATAAGGCCTAGGTTTCAATCCCCAGCTATGCAAAACAAAACAAAACCCCTAATACTTGTTACGGTTTTATACTTTGCAAGACATTTCTACCCAATGTCTTATGTGCTTTTGTGCCCATTATCAATAAAAATTCTATTCATTGTAATCAATGCTATTTACTGTGAAATGATTTAGGAAAGTTACCTGAATTTGAATTTAAATTCACTTTCACCTAATTTTCATACTTATCTAAAATTTTGATATTTACTGAATTTTTAAGGGGTGTCCTTTGACGAAAAATAAAGCATTCCTGTAGGAGGTGTGTGTAGGTAGTTACAAAGAAATGCAAATTATTCTATATGCAAATGTAAACCCATATCTATATTTCTTTAGTTACACTGGCTTTACTGGAAGTCAGATTGACAGAGTAAGCCAAGGGCAGAGGGCATATGTATATGCCTGGGGGTAGGTAGGGACACACAGAAAGATACTAAAAACGTGAGATAAAATGTTGCAGTGACAGACCAGAATGGAGAGAGTACCTGAGCATCGGATTGCTTTGAGCACAAATTCCCCATTGCCTGATTTTAATGGGAAAGTTCCTTAATGTGAAATCCACCTGCCACCTCTTTTGCCCAGATCTGATAGCTCAGCCACCTGAAGAACAGGTGGTAGCAGCTTAAAAGGGAGGTGTTTCTACCTTGCTGTGAACTCTTTTTGCCTCCTTTTTCTCAGGCTTTGTCTGTGGTTCCTCACTGTGAGCAGAGTCACAGGCTGCAAGGCTTTGGCATTTCTTTCCAAAAGCAGTGACAGTGCATTGACAAGGGTTTTCTGGCAGCAATTTGATCATGGGTTGTAGAGAAGAAAGCTTTGCATTTCTTGGGACTGAAATTTTATTTTGAGGAACATTTTCAAGATATCTACTGAAAAGGAGGAGAAAGGAGTAAAGGATCTCAGTGAGGCACTGGGCTTCATCTATATTACTGATCAATATTGTAGTCATTTGGGCTTAAAGATCTGGCTATGTGTGCTTTCAAGATGGAAATAAGCATTTTGGGGATGATACAAAGACTGAGATTCTACCCATGAGAAGTGAATTGGGTGCTGGGAAAACTCTTCAGATGTTAACTATGGAGGGAGAAGTAATTTCCTGTCTATATTGCTTGATAAAAGGACAATAGTTCTAACACACTTATTTGGGATCTTAATTTTCTGTCACATTGATCAGTCAGGCCTGAAAATTTCTGAGAAAATAGTCCTCTTAAAAATTCACCTTCACAATATTTTCTTCCTCTGGCCAGGTAGATTAGAAAATAAAACCACTTTCTCTGTCTTTCTCTCTCTTGCATGCATGCCACACAATTAATAATAACAATAACAACAAAACCCCCCACAAACCATGCACATACACAAACACAGTTAAAGACAAGTCAAATGATTTTTCTCCTCCTCCTCCATATTGGGTCCAGACCTTTAAAAAATATGTTGCATTTAGAGATGGAGTCTCACTGAGTTGTTTAGTGCCTTGCTAAGTTACTGAGGCTGGCTTTGAACTTGTCATCCTACTGCCTTAGCCTCCTGAAATGCTGGGATTACAGACATGCACTACTGCATCCGGTTTCTTTTGGTCTCGATCAAGTGTTTTGTCGTCAGATAGATCTGGCTTTGATCCTAACTCTGCCACTTAGTAGCTGTTTGATCTCTGGCAATCTATCTGGCCTTTTTGAGCTTCTCTCTTTTCACCCATAATATGGGGGATAGTAAAAATGCTTGCCTTATAGGGTTAAGTAAAATAATAAATTGAAATTATGTAGCACAATGTCTGGAACATAGTTTTCAATAAACATTTGGTATTATTATTATTATAATGAACTCATTGTGGAAGTTGATGCATATTGCTATTTTAATATCAAGAGACCCTTTGCCTTCAAAAGACAGTCTTATGGGCTCTGCCATCCTCCTGTTAAATAATTTGTCTTTCTATATCTAATTTTACATGCAGCCCCCCTGTGTGTTCTATAGGTCATTGAGCAAGAAGGGGAAGCAATGTGAGGCAGGCAGGAATGTGGGTGTGGGTCTTGTCTGGTTTTTAGCTGAGAACTGGCTTTTATTTTCACCAAGAAAGTAGGACCATAAAATGGATAAGCTTATGGGGAAAATACTAACAATCTGAGCCAGTCAAAAGAGCATTTGTTGCAAATGGATCAAGGGAGGATACTGAAGAAAGATAATTTTTAAGAGGAGTGTAGTGAAACAGCCCTAGATCTCTGCAAATGGTGATAATAATACTTCTGAAAAATTGTGAAGGTTATTGTGAGAATTAAATGAGATAATGCATGTAAAATTCTTACCATAATGCTTGGCACACATGGCAAATACATAACAAATATGCACTATAATTCTTATTAATATTGTATAATCTCTGTTACCGTTCTTTGGGAATTTTGATTCAGTAGATTTGAGGAGGGACCTAGAGAGCTTCTTTTTGTGAAATAGTCTTTAATTGACTCCCAAGTCTTAAATGGGGATATTTATTACATGTGTTTTCTGTGCTCATTTCTCCTCTGCTTCCATAAGCCACTGTAGTCGACCCACTTCAGAGTAACATCCATTAGTTACCCAGTGACTCGTAATGGAGTAAATAGTACCAGAGAACTGCAAATTGGAATAACATACCCATATCCTGGAACCTGCTATTTAGGATTCATTATATCTCTGAAAATTTATGCCATTCTAGATTAAGAAGCATGTCCATTTGCCTACCAATAATAGCCATCTTCTTGGACCAAGCCGGAAAACAAATCCCTTAATGAGATGATTTTTTTATTGATAGCAGACCTAATTTGTTTTTCCTTCTGGAAACACCCCATCAGTGCTTCCTCTTCACTGGTCTCTCCATGCTTAGAGGGAAGGATTTGATGTGCTGTAGACTATTAAGGGAAGTGAAAGCTCATTTAGAATGGCAAGTCAGGTGGGTTAATTTTAGTGCCTGGATTTGGAGCACAAATGAAAGAGACAGGCAGAAAGGGCAACTCAGCACCTGGCCTGCTGTGTGGAGATTTGCCTGATTCTCAGCCCATTTCATTACCTTCTGCTCTGACATCATAAAGTCAAGCAGGCCTTTTGATTTCCAAGGAATGAAGGGCAAATAATATTATATGCCTGTTCATCACTACCGAGGGCCCAGTAAGATTATAATAGGGATTTAGGCTGCCTTTGCTAAAAGCAGTGTCTTCATTTTGGCCTGCAGATGTACAATGGGTAACTAGAAGCAGGATAAAGCTTGGCAGCTCTGCCTTCATTTTGTGTCTATAATCTTTGTCACTGTGACCTGCACAGCTCTGCATGTAGACATGTTAATCATTTAAGGAGTGGTCATCTAAAAACTTTAAATACAAGGTTTATTAGCCCTAATTACTTAACCTTTTCCCCCTTTAAGACTGAGGCAAGACAATCCCCAAAAACCAAATGCCGAATGTTTTCTCTGATATAAGGAGGCTGATTCATAGTGGGATAGGGAGCAGGAGCATGGGAGGAATAGATGAACTCTAGATAGGGAAGAGGGGTTGGAGGGGAAGGCAGGGGTCAGGGGGTAATTAATGATGGTGGAATGTGATGATCATTACTATCCAAAGTACATGTATGAAGACATGAAATGGTGTGAATATAATATGTATACAACCAGAGATATGAAAAATTGTGCTCTATATATGTAGTAAGAATTGTAAAGCATTCTTTACAAAAATAATAATAAAAATAAAAAAAACTGAGGCAAGATTTTCAGGGGCATTCAACTGTTAGCTTTTACAACATCCTGTTTCAGACCCCTGGAGTGGCATCTAAAGTTGCTACTCATTACCCTATACCGTCTAGGAAAAGTGGAATCTTACAGACACATTGCCCCACAATGAGACTGCCTCTGCTAAAGAGGAGCAATCATCTCATAGGGAACTGAATTGTCCTCTTCCAGGATCACGGGCCTAATAGATGAACATTCTGAGCAACAAGTGGAAATTGTCCCCTTTAGTGATAAAGACTTTTCCAGAGCCACTATGCAAAACCAAAACTGAGATAAGGATCAACCAGACCCAAGTGTGACCAAGACTGCTTGAGTATACATGCCTCTTGCCCCCTACCCCAATTCTTCATCTATTTAAACCAAAAGCTCATGTTAACACCCCAAAGACAGGGCTGAGATGTTTGATCTTACTTTGCTTTCCCAATATGGCCATATTGATTAAAGCTTCTTTCCTGCTTTTCACCGTTACCTTTTCTCTTTGGTTTTTAGGGTCAGTGACTAGACCTGATATTCTGGAACTTCTCCAGCCTAGAACTCTGCTAACAAGCCTGGAAAAGACAACTTCCTGTTTTAGGTATAAAAGGGACCCATTTTGAAACAAAATCAAAGCAATAGAGACTTTTGGTAAGAGCATCTGAGGTCTTGGGAAACAAGACTTATTCACTACTGCTTGTTAATTTTAAATTCATAGACAGAATGCAATTATTTTCTCCTATTTTCATCTGGAAATGTGAGATGATGAATCAGCACATCTTTCCTCTTGCATCACCAATTGAACCAAGTCCCAGGCAGGAGTAGCCCTTGACAAGGTGTACTGGTCATAGCCCATTTGTGCTAGGGTGGTGAGATAGGTTGCTGAGAGACTTAAAATAAAACATGGAGACAGTGTGGAAGACATAAGTTTTATTGAAAATGATTACAGGAAATATCCAATGGTGTCAAGCTGTATAGATAGTACCTCTGTCTCTTAGGGTGCATCATTAAGTAGAGCCTCCATCCCTTGTGACACTACTCCAGAAAGTCCAGTGGCAATAGGTTCCATCTCTCATGGTGCTGTCCCTTGTGATGTTTTGTCCAGTGGCAGGTGGCTAGATGAGGGGCTCTTATACTCTCCACAGTGCCCTCAATTTCACACCAGCCAATATAGGTAGGGATTTTGATAAGTTAGGTTACAGAAGCATTGACATCACTAGCTTTGTGTGCTTTGTCCCATTGTGTGACCAGCATCCTAAGGAACTTGGCATGATAGTTGCAAGAAAGCAACTTTCTACAGATATCACTAACTTGTCCTAATTCCCAGCATACATAAGAGAAAGCAAGTGTCCTTTGAGATAATATTTATCTGGACATTCTGGCTGTTCCCATGAGTTAGCTAGGTTCTTGGGAATAGATAGAGGCACTTCAGGGACATGGTGTTTTACTGTCCTCATCTTCTTAAAGGATGTGTATAAGACCTCCTTTTTCATTCTAGTTCTTGGTAAAGCAGCTTTACAACAGAGCTATCACTTACAGAGGAGGAAACCAGGACCGAGAGAGGTCAAAAAACTTGCTTTATACATTGTCCAGTGGTAGAATTACCCAAACCCATGTATTCTACTACAGAGCCCCAGTTATTAAGGTTAAACCACCACTGTGTCTATTTTGACAAAAATCTATGTAAGGAATTCTGATGTACATACCTAGTTATAAATTCCTGATTTATTTCTTGAATATTTAAAGGTTACTTTGAGCTAAAAGTTGAAGTGATTCATAAACCTGGTTTAAAAGTTCAATTTATATGGGAGATTACACAGTGAAAAGTATATTTCTCTTTCTCACCTATTCCAGTTTGGCAGTTTCTAAATATTCTAATTCCCTTCCCTAGAGGACTATTTTTTTCACATATCCTTACAGAAATATTCTGAGCATACACTATCATCTATATGTCCATATATACCTTTAAAACATAAATGGAGGGGCTGGGGTTGTGGCTCAATGGTGGAGTGCTTGCCTGGCATTTGTGAGATACTGGGTTTAATCCTCAGCACCACATAAAAATAAATAAAATAAAGGTGTTGTATCCATCTACAACTAAAAAAAGAAACATAAATGGAAGCATATCATACATTCTGATGTTTCCAGTCTAACTCAGAAATCTGGCCTTGGTAATTAATTACCATCACCAACATCCAAAAAAGCCTGCTAACCAAGCCACAGATGAGGATAGGATGGCTATGATGTTTTATATAAAGATAAAAACCCTGATGTAATATAGAATTCACTCTGTGGTGTCAAGCAATTAATCTTGATAGGAAGCGACTCCATCTGGCAATGTTTGCTTTGAGGGGCTGGCTCGTGCTCACTTGGCTTTATACTACATGACCTTGATCCCTGAGTCCAGGCATCATCTATGTTTTATAAAGTGTGGTATCCCACTCGGTATTTAATGAGATTAGTTCTTTCTGTGTATTCACAGGATGTTCCATGATGATAGTGTGCTTACAAAATTTCTGTTTTGTTGGATTTAAGAAATATCCTTGGAATTTAGTGTGATTTACTCCCAGGATAATTCCTTTTATTCTTCACTTTTGCCTTTCACTATGAAGATCTTCTGAACTCTTAATCTGTACAAATTTTGACTCATGCTGAATATCTAGCTTCCTGCATACTAACAAAGATTGCTGGTTGGACAAATATGGTGTAAAAGAGAAATCATGACTAGTACTTCTACTTTTAGAAAAGAATGAACAAAATATACCTAACACTTGAGGACTACAGAAAACCAAACAGCATATTTCCTATTTATTAAAAAAAATTATAAATAATTTGCTCTCAATTATAAATAATTTGTGTTAGATTTCTAAACAACTGCTAGTATCTGACTTGTAGGGATAAAGTTTATGGCAAGGATTCTGTGTATGGTAGTAAAGACAGTATATATATGTGCTTAGTCAACAGTAAGGCATTACCCATGTTATACAATGCATCTCTTGACTTTATTCCTCTTATGTAACTGAATTTCTTTTTCTAATTTTCCAATTTCTTTTAGGCAGTAAATTTTTCCATTTCATAGGTTTTAAAGTATTAGATGTGCACTGCCATTAAAGAGAAGAATTCTTTAAAAAGGCAAGGTGTTGAACAAAATCAAAATGTGAACACCAAAGTGGAACAAATCATACTATTTTGTTAATTAATGTAGTAGAAAAAACAGATATTTTGGAGTTGGGACAAACTTGGATTCTGTTGCAACTTTACTTTTAGGGACCTTGAGTAAGTTATTTAATGTTTCTTAGCCTTAGTTTCCTCATCTGTAAAATGGGTGAGATCATTGATTAAAATATTGTTTATAAAAATCAAAACTAAATACTCATCAAAGGAAATAATACTTTTATTATTATTAAATACAAAATACATAGGAATATCATTCCTTATGAACTGTTTCCCTATACTTATTTTCACAATTTACTTTAAATCTTGTTTTTATGCTCCAAATTCCTTTAGTTGTTTCTCTTTTTAATTTTTAATTGATACATAAAATTACATATGTTTATTAGTGATATTTGGATACACATATGCATTGTATAATGTTCAAATCCAGGTAAGCATATCTATCTCCTCAAACATAGAAGTTTCTCTTTGATTCTTGAATTCAATACCTTTTGCAACGTGGTGGTGTTACACAGTAAAGGGCTCATCATAGAACTGAGGTAGCTGCAGATGTACATCATCACTAGTTCTTGCATTTGTGCTGGACAGATTTCTGTCATGTCACTTAGAGTAGCAGGCATAAGTTTATTAGAAGGGATACGAAAAAGGAAAACAGGGACACTCTCAAAGAAGAAAGTGTGTCCTCTTACAAAGGAGAGGGATAGCATGCCTCTCCTTCCTCCAGTTTTACTGGGGTCTCAGGGAAGTTTCCAGAGAGTCCCTTCCAGGTCCACCTCTTTTCTTAACATTTTATTTTTTAGTTGTAGGTGAACACAATACCTTTATTTTATTTTTATGTGGTGCTGAGGATCAAACTCAGTGCCTCATGCATGCCAGGCGAGAGCTCTACCACTGAGCCACAACCCCAGCCCCACCTCTTTCCTTTTGACTGACAACAAGACTGCATTAGACTTTCAAGTCCCCACTGCACATGGTCATACCCCTTGGAGGGAACATTTTACTATTATGATGACATGCTAAAGATCCAAGGCAATTCTGGATCACTTTGGCCCATAGTGACTGGTTCTAATTATCATCTCTCTGGAATCTGGTCTCCATAAGGGTCACAGAAGTAACCTCCTTCAGGGCAACTTGGGTTCTTCTTATTAGTAATTTGAGCCTGCATGTCTCCTGCAGAGAACAGGTGGTTTTCTGAGGAATGTAGCGGGTCCTATTGACTTTAGCCAGGCAGGGCTGCAGGCAAATTTTAAAAGAAATCATGTGGGAGGTCAGTACCCTAGGCCCAGTTTATAGAATTATCCCCTTAACCTCATGTTACTACTGCTCATGTCTGTTTGTTACCTATCAGTAGACAGACTCTTAAGATTGTCCCCAATAAGCCCTATTTCCTAGTATTCAAGTCCTTGTATAATCCTCTGAGTGTTAACTGGACCTAAGGATTTGTTTCTAAGGGATAGAATACAGAAAAAAGTGTTGGGATATTGTTTCCGTCACTAGGCTCTAAGAGTGACTTCAATCTTGTTAGCTGACTGGCTTTGATGAAGTAAGATACCATGTTGGAGAAACCCATTTTGGGCAAGGAACCAAAGGTGACCCCCGGTGAAGAGCCAGTAAAGAATCTTGATTTTACAGCCAGGGAGGGCCTGAATCCTGCCAATAATGACATGAGTGAGCTAGGAAGTGGATCCTCCCTCAGTGAATCCTTGAGAGACCCTACCCTTGACCCACACTTTAATCATAGTCAGCAAGAGACCCTAAAGCAGAGGACTCAGATTAGCCATGTCCAGATTCCTGATCCGCAAACATTGCAAGATAATAAATGTGTTTTGTTCTAAGCTTCTAAATTTGGGAGTAATTTTTTATGCAGTAGGTAACCAAAATGCCTAGAATGGATTTCTAGAAGTCAAAAGAATGATCTTATTAATACTTGTTTCATCCTCATGATGACACTATGAGATCAGCATTTTGACCTTTCTTTTACAGATTAGGAAACTGAGTCTCAGAGAGGTTATTAAACTTGTCCAAGAGTAGAATGGATAGTGGTCTGTAGTACTTCAAAACTGACACTTTTAAATCACATAAATACAGTTGACTTTATCACAGTATGATGACTTGCAGTGTACTCTAACTATGCTTAACTCCCTGCTTTGAACATAGTAGTTGCTCAATTATATGTAACCTATGAGCATTAGACCTTGAACTCACAACAAAGAACCTCTGAATAAGACTGCATTCAAAATCCAGCTTCTCACTTCCTGCTGGGTTAGTGGTCTTGCTCATAGTGATCACAATGGTCCATATATCCTGAAACAAGGTCCTGTTTCACCAAGTGATCTTAATAGCTTATTCAAATATGTCCATTCAGGAGGGCCATCCAATATGTTGCAATGTGCTGAACTCATTTTCATTCTGCTCAGGTGGTACCATTGAGCTGTGGGGGGCCCTTGAGCTATTCACAAAGGTTACCCATGCCCATACACAGATGCTGCCATTTAGAACAGTGATTGAATTTGAGGTACCAGTTGCTTTCCAATGAGCTATTGCAGCTGAAATTAAACACCTTCTTCTTTTCTTTCTCCTCAACAAGGCTTGGTAACTTCCTATTTACTGATGGAATTTTACAGCCAGTGTATTTTATAGAGCACTTACCCTAATAACAATAACAGAAACACCTTACAGTTGTGTCAGCTTGACTGTTTATGAAATACTTTCATATGCATCTCATTTGGTTCTATGGCAATTTATCTATGCCTTATGAGATGCCTTATGACTTCCTATCTTGTATTATAGCTATTTATATACATGAGGTAGTATGGTCTGATACAAAAATCATAGATTCTGGCATCAAACAGACCTGGATTTAAATCCCAGGTCCACCACTTCCTAGATGTGTGATTTGAATAAGTCTATGATTCTCACTAAGCCTCTGTTTTCCTCATTTGTAAAATGGGCTTGATTATGGTATCTTACAGGGTTTTTGTGAAGGATAAGATAACACATAAAGGGAAGGACATGGGGATGCAGCTTCTGGTTCTGGTGGTGTGTCATGGAGCTGGGGGTCAGAGGAGTCTGAAACATTTGCAGAGTTCCAGAATGAGACTGAACAGAACAATCAAATAAGGTCACTGCCAAATGAGATGATGGCTGAGGAGCCAGAAGTCATCCTAATATTGGCTTCCTGGGGCCAGGTTCCATGACAGCCTGCTAGGCTCTCACCAGAGATCCTCACTGAAAATTGTTGAGGAGCTTGTGACCATGTCACAAAGGAATTCTCCCAATCCTGTAGTCTCCAAGCAGAGATTCATGAAGGCCTGTTATGAGGATGCATCTGGGCCCAGGAATATCCTCAGACATCTCCAGGAACTTGCTGAACAATGGTTGAGACCTGATATTCATGTGAAGAAGCAGATAGTGGAGATGTTGGTGAAGGAGCAATTCCATACTGTGCTGCCTAAGAAGCTCAGAGTTTAAGTGCTAAACTCTCAGCCTGGGGCCAGAAGCACTGGCTAACTCCCTCCTTGTTGCTCTGCTCACTTGTGAGAAGTAAAACCAAAGGTCCTATTTATTGTAGAATCCAACTGCAGCCATGGGAAATCATAACCCCCTTTTTTGAGCTTGTGTTTGACTAGTTGAAATAGTCCCTCATGCCTGGTGCGGTGGCACATGCCTGTAATCCCAGCAGCTCGGACGTTGAGGCAGCAAGTTCAGAGCCAGCTTCAGAAATGGTGAGGTGCTAAGCAACTCAGTGAGACCCTGTCTTTAAAGAAAATACAAAATAGGACTGGGGATATGGCTCAGTGGTTGAGTGTCCCTGAGCTCAATCCCCCATAACCCACCCCCCCATACACACAAAAAGAAGAATCCCTCAAAGTTTGTGGTGATACCTCTTTTTGGCCGAAGCAGCTTTAGTTCCTTGGACTGTGGATTCCAGAAGGAATTGCTTTGCCCTCTTGTTAGGGTAAGTGGCCTGCTGCTTGGGGCTCTTCTAAGAGCTTGTTTTTCTTCTGCTGAATGCCTCCTTTTTGTGTGTGTGTTGTGATATATTTTAGTATGTTGTTTGTATGTATCCAAAGAGGTTATCAGCTTTAATTTTCAGAGTTCATGATTTTCATTTTGGTGGCATGAATGGAAATTTCTGAAACCTCACCAGTAACTCATTTGGGATGCCCTCAAAGTATTGAAGTTTGGCTCTTGATTTAAAGAATAAAATAAAAGGCAGGACAATGAATAAGAATGCAATAACACTTCCCAAAACAAACAAACAAACAAAAAACCATTATTATTAGTTTGTATGCAATTAGCCAGAGAAATCTGAGTGTTCATTGTATGACCGACAGGCCTATCATTGTGTCTTTTATCTTTTGGAAGGAAGTTCAATACATCTTGAATGGACAAACCTGGGGTCAAGCAGGGAAGTTATTATTATCCCAGTAGATGGAGGTTAAATAGCCTGCCCAGGGCTCATATGGCTGATAAATGATAGAACTGGAATTTGAATTTTGGTTGTTAGCTGCCTAGCCAATGAATCTTCCTACAGTCTTTTGGATTGGTTTGCAAAATTGATGTTCTGAGAATAAAATATCTTGTAGAAGAGAGACAAGCAAGAGCCTAAGCTAGATTCTTCACTGGGATTCAGATGTCTTAGGGCATGCTGGACTAAACTCTACATCCTACTCCCCATGGGCTACTAATGAGTCTCCTGAGAAAAAGAGCTATATATACATGTTAGGTTCAATAATAGAGATTTAGTTGTTAGATGAGTAGGGCAAATATAAGTACATTTTAATTATTCATCATTCAGATTTGCCTATTGGTCTAGTTCCCCAAGGATTTGTATCTAAAGCTCAGGTAGACAGATACTAAAAATCAAAAGACAAGCAGGGAAAACTAGTTTGTCTAAATATCTCTGTGAAGCCTTGGAAGGGAGGTAAAGAAGCTCAGCTTTTAAGCCTACCTAATTGAGAGTTAGCTCAGACCAGAGCCAACTTTGACACATGGGGTTTCCAGGGAACAGAACTCAACTTTGGTACTTGGAAAGATTTAGCACATCAGTGACACCAGGGGCAGCACATAGCTGCAGATGCTACCCAGCCTCCAGTAATTGGCACGATATTAGCACCTGGTGCCACTTGGATTCAAGGCAGAACAAGGCAGCACCAGTGGTTTGATGTAGCCCAGGAGGCTTCTGGAACTGGGGAAGTAGTATCCTTGGTACAAACATTAATGTCCTCATCTTTCTTAGTGGACCTGATAGTAGTGATAAGATGCCTGTAATATGGCTTCTATAGGTAGTGGGGACCTATGAAGTCCATAAAACAGGGAAGGCTTCTTTATGAATATACTTGAGACAACCCCTAGGGTTAGGAGAAATAAGTGGAGGACCTAGAGATACCATAATGATAGCTTTGGTGAAAACCAGAAAAGTGCTTTCTAACTCGTGCTTTGGTAGGGTTTAGTGAATTACAGATTATGTTAGGAACCAGACAGAAATAGCAAGATTGATCACAATTTAGAAACAGACTTGAAAAAGAGGTTACTGAATGCCATGCCAAATCCCCATCTGACTGTCTGGAGTAACTCAAGCCAACAATTTACAACTTCTAGGATGAATTGGATGAAGGTGGTAAGCAATTTGAAGCTTCCAAGGGGTGTGGTAGGATGGGAGAAAATGGTCAATATTAATAATATGCACAGAGATGGCTAGCCATTGGTCTTATACTGAGTGGTATCCCTCTTACAAAGTGTTGCCTGTGGAAGGGCTGAGACAGTGGCATAATACCTTTGATGTCAGCAATACAAATTAAATCTGTCTATGACACATAAAATAAGCTTCTTTTCCTCATGATAATCTAATTATCTTTGTTGTCCTTCAAGGTTAGCCAAAGATGTACTAAAGGCCTTAGGTATGTGTCAAGAACAATACTATCACCACTAACAGCAACAACAAAACTCTCATGTAGCACTTAGTGTGTTTAGGTTACTTTTCTAAGCCTGGTGTGGTGCCACACATCTCTAATCCCAGCAACTTGGGAGGCTGAGGCAGGAAGTTTGAGGCCAGCCTCAGTAATTCATTGAGGTCCTCTCTCTCAATAAATAAATAAATAAATAGGGCTGGGGATGTAGCTCAGTGCTAAAATACCCTTGGGTTCAATCCTCAGCACCTCCCCCAAAGTTATTATTCTAAGCTTTATGTGTGTGCTTGCATACATACACCCCCCCACACACACACACACATGGTTTCCCCTATTATTCCATCTTTCTTCTCACAATGTCTTAGAGAATGGTCTTTCTCAGTCAGGCCAAACTGGGATTTGCAAAATGTGTTTCTAAGACCAGTTGTGCCAGGGAAGTTGTTAGGTGTTATATAAAACAGAGTTCCCTGAGCAAGTATGTTTGAGAGACACTGGGTTATATAATGTAAACATATTTATCTACTACCATATTTCCTTATGGGTTATGTATGGAAATATTTTAAGAGGGGAAAATAGATGAAATCTTCAGAGTTTCTCAAAGAGAGGCATTAAAGCATGATATTACGAATGGGGGACCCTGAAGACAGACTCTGGATTCAGACCTGAGCTAGGATCTTTCACTTGCTACCCATGTAATCTTGGAAAAATCCATTTCATATTTTTATGCCTCAGGTTTCTTATCTGTCAAATGGGAATTATAATGGTAATATTTATATCATAGTTTGGTTTACATATACATATATATCCACACAGATCAGATGTTTATATGTATATATGGATATACATAGGGCTTAAGAATTCTTGGCTTTTAGCTATTCAAGAAATATAAGCTACTTTGATTTGATTCTGTAAACATTTAAAAAATTTTTGGTTCAATGTCTTTAATTGGTTGATTCTGTAATCCTTTTTGTATAAAGCATCTGACAGCATTTGAGTTTTAAAGCACACACACATTTTGGGAAGGCTGAACTGGGTCCTTCTGATATAAAGACTATAGGGAGATTAAGTAGGAATAAAATAAAGGTGGTCCAATGAAACCTGGGTTGAAAGACATTTCTGGAGTCCAAATCTCAAATACTATTTCCTTCCTTATCTCCAGATATTTTTCCCTTTTATGGAAATAATCACTTGCTGGCCTCAAATTGGTTATTTTTACATTTTGGAAGAAGCAGAATGGACTAAATGATTGAGGTAGCCCAATCTTCCTCAATCAATGACTGAATTGCTTTGAATTCAATGGCTTTGATTTTTGCATTTGAAAAATGCATATCTACTTTTACTGAATTACATTTTGGAATTTTGCTAGGACTAAAGAATGCTACCCAAACATCCATAATTAACAAAAGACCAAATTCAATTGAATTACCTTCTTTGATCAGAAAAATGGCAGGAAATCAAGATGTACCCTGTCTGGGAAGAGCACTCTTATTGTGCTTAATGTTTTCCATACCCAACTACCTTTTAGACATATGCAGTGTCAAGCACCATAAGTTCTTCAAAAACAAAAACAAAAACAAAACCTCCCTAATGTTTGTTGCAATAGGCCAGTCAGGAACCGCCTATGGAGAGAGGGCTGTAAATTTTGTTCCCAGATAATGCTAATGGTGCTGGTTCAGATGCCACACTTTGAGAACCACTGCTATAGAAGTTAAGGGAGTGGGCACCAAAGTGGACAGGTAAGGGTTTAAATTCTAGCCCCATCATTTGAAAGGTGTGCACTCTTTGGTTAAATTACTAAATCCTTGTGCCTCAATTTATGTATCTGTAAAGTGGTGATAGTTGTAACAACCTAATAGGGTTGTTGTGAGGATTAGTTAATAAACATGAAGCCTTTCAAACAGTTCATACTCTATTAGTATTACTACTGCTAAGAGAAACGTTTTGTAAGGAGTAGGAGGAGTCAGGCCAGGTCCTAAGATGGGCCAGAGTCCCTGGAATGGGGAAAAGGCATTGCTATAAATCTGTATCATTCCCTTTTCATTTGCTTTTTAAAAGGAGTATTAATGGTAGCACTTGATACTGTGGTTTTTTTTTTTAGAGATAGAGATGCTTCAGGGAAGAAGTATTCAAACCCTGAGAAGTAATTTGTGCTCCTCTGCCATCTGCTTGATGGTTCTCTCCTAACTATCTACTAACCTGACCTCCAATATGCTCAAGTTCTTCCTCTCCTAGCAAAGTGGCAACAGTTCCAGTTTGGCTATAGGCTTCTAGAGCACATGCCCCTTGACCTCTGTGGGAATCTTATAGCAATATTTTCATTCCAGGGAGCATGGATGAAGTGCTCATTTATATTCCAACCTCCATGGTTTTATGTCTCTCTCTGAATTCCCATCTTATTCTCCTAGGGGAAAAATCACAATTAAAAATTTTGACACCTTGGTAAGTCACTCACAGAAATGAGAGAACTTGGGTAAGTTTATAATCCATTAATCCTCCCTCAGGTGTGGCTCCTGTATACCTCTAATTTTGATGGTAATTTGGAAGCTAGTTAGCCTCAATGGCATGTAGTTCCATGCCCTGGTTGAAGGAAGGTGGCTAAATCTGGGTATGGGGTAACTGACCCTCAATCTCTGTGAATGATAATCCAGTGTGTTTTTAAAGATCAGCTTTTGTGCTTTGTGATGGTGGCTGACTCTGAGATGCTGGAGGGGAAGGTTAATAATGCCCTGGGGGTTCATTAGTTTTAGCCCAGTCTTTCTTGATGTACTAAAATGGAGTGCAGCTATCATCCACAGCGGCTTTCTCCCTCTGCTCATTAGTTAATGTCAGGGCTTTAATGGTACAGAGCAAAAGAAAGGGTGTGTGTGTTTATGTGTCCCCATTTGCCTTTTCCTTCTACACTTACCAGCTGAAAGTAATTTATTTCTTTCCACAAAGGGAAATGTGCCTTAACGATAAGATTTCTGGCCTATAAATTGGAAAAGCTTGGTTCTGGAACCACCATCACCTCTGACTTACTCCATGACCTTGGATTTATTAGCTAGATTTTCTGGGCCTTTGTGTCCTTTCCTGAAAAATAGAATGATCCTGATCTTCCCATCTCAAAGGGTAGTTGAATATATAATGAGATAACTGGTCACACTTTGGAAACTGATTGGAATTTTCTGAGTAGAAGATATGATTATTTTCCCCAACAAATTCTTGTGCTTTTTTTCTCCTCCCTCATACTCTAATTAATAACAATTCTTATAACCTTTTTAAAAATACGAGCATAAATTAAACAACTATGTTTTATAGAAATAAAATTTCAATTATAGTTCAATATTTTCCAAAGAACCAAAGAAGGGGAAAAAAATCCTCCACAATAAAAAGCACAGGGGAATTCATGTATGTGGTACTGCAAATGGCTCATTCAGAAATAAAGCTACATTTCAGAACCTACCAGTAGATGTCAGTGTTTGACAAGCACAGAGATACTAGCATTAGCTTCTGGCTCCATTTCAGCTAGTAAGTTTCTCTGCAAAGGAGAGGGAGTTTGTGTAACTGAAGCAAAGATTTTGCTTTCTCACTTCTCGCCCCATCTTGCAGAAAACAGCCTGATGCTCTGGGTATGTCGCCGTTATCTTCACTTCCACTGATTCCCTTTATAGATCTGCAGTCTGCTGAGAAGTTTAAAACACAAAATTAAACATGTGCTAAGCTCCCTGAAGGCCACATACTTGTTTTTCTTCACAAAGGTGCTTTTCTTCTTCCAGCTCAACCTTCCCGTCCTATCCTTTGTGTAATATTAATCAAGTCTAACAGGGAAATACTACTCTTTGGGGCCCAGGTTCCCACAAGGTCTTTAATGTTTGCTACAGAATGACACTAGCTCTGATTTCAGATGAAACTGCCATTTTCTAAAAATGGCAGCTACTTGGTGTGTCATCTTAAAAAAGAAAAATGGTCACACTGTAGCTGTGCTAAACTGCCTCTTTCAGTCATTTTCCATTTTACACAAGGAGATTTCAAAAGAAGCTGTGTAATTAGGCCCCAGTTGTGTCTTGTTGAGCTTACCTTTTCTTTTCCTCGGGAAGATGCATTCTTGTTATTGTTGGTTTCTTATTACATCCTGGATTAGGGAGGAGATGTGCAGCAAATTCAGACTAAGGCTGGTGATAAAATCAACTTAGCTCTCTAAAAAGGTCACCTGCTTTGGGCTTTTGGTACCTAAACTTGTGAAGTTTTCACTCTTGAACCATTTTCCAGGGGCTCCACAGTCAGTGTGTGTGTGTGTGCACATGCGTGTGTGCATGCACACATACATGCCCTTGTTGCCCTTCATAGGCAGCCAGCTCAGATGTATTAAAGGGATTGAATTGGAATTGTGACTTCACCCCTGTGGTCTGCTTTATCCTTTTTGCCCCTGCCCAGTTGGAATAAAACAATTTAATGACAAAAAAAAAAAAAAAAAAAAAAAAAAGAGTCAAAGGTGGCTTTAGACCTTGGCCATACTTCCTTTTGGAGATGGTCTGGATATGAAAGCACCTACCAGTGCAGAGTAGTGCCCTGTGACAGCATCCTTAGTGGCTGCTGGCCAACAGCTGGCCTTGTCCTGGGGAATGAGTCATCAGACATAAGCAGTTTGCTCTTGGAGGCAGACTTGGCATTAGTTTCAAGGTCCCCTTGGATCTGGTACATGTTTGCTGCCACTTTGCTGTGTCTCAACCTGGGCCTCTTCACAGAAGTGTTAGTAGTCTTAGGGAAAGAAAGGACCTTCAGGGCTGGGGATATAGCTCAGTGGTAGAGTGTTTGCCTAGCATATGTGAGGTCCTGAGTAAAATCCCCAACACTGGGGAAAAAAAGAAAAGAGGAAGAAGAAAGGAACTTCATTCTCTTGAAGGCTAATTTTCCATCACCTTTCCACTTCCTGACTTATACCCAGGTACTTTTCCTTCCTAACTCCTGAAGGACCTGATCCTATACACCTCAGCTTTCAGCCTGACACCTTCAACCTCTTCTTCTTCTTGCTGCTTCCCCCCTCTTTTCCCCAAGTTAAGGGAACTAGTTTTGGAGGTAGACATACCTTAACCATTTGTACCTGTCTGACATCAGGCAAGTTCCTTTACTCTCTGAAACTTGGTTTCTTTTAAAAAAAAATTATTATTTTGTTTTAATTGTCAAATAACAATTGTGCATATTATGTATGTATCAGGTACGATATGATATTTTGATATATGTTTATATTGTAGAATGATTAAATTCTGCTAATCAACACATTCATCATCTTAACATCACTTTTTTGGTGGTAAAACATTTAAAATCTATACTTTTAGACATTTTGAAATATGCAATGCACTGTTTTTTATTATAGTCATCATTCAGTGCAATACATCACCAAATGCACTAACCTTGCTGTGCTTTGGGAGGATTAAGTGAGGTAATGCATGTAATGTAACTAGCACTTTGAAGGAACAAAGTAATCTATAGTTGCTGCTGTTAATTTGATGTTTCTATTCTACTAATTGCCTGCCTGCTCTCCTTTCACTCTCCTCCCTTTAACTGTTCAATATTTCCAGTAACTGGGTTATCTTTACATTTATGCATTTACATTTATTCACTACCCATTCACCCTTGTTTTGGCAATTATATCTTAAAGTCCAAAGGTTTTTCTTGTTCTCTATTTTTCACTTGTACTATCCTGTCCATGTTTTACAGATGCAAAGGTCATCTCAAATCATTCTGGAGAAAACAATAAGAATTTTGAAAAAATTCTCTTTCATTCCCAGAATTATCTGTATTTCAGAGTCTTTTATTTTTCCTGTTTGCTCATTTCTGTTTGCTCAATTATTCTCCCTTCTCTGATTATTGAAATTTTATCTATTTTTCTAAGCCCAGTTCAAATGCCACATCCTCCATAATGTCATCCTTAATCCCCATAGTTGGAAGCAAATACTCCTTCTGTCTTTCACTTCTATAACCCTTGGTTTGAACCTTTTTATTACATAGCACTATATATTATATAGTTAATTGCTTGTTTTATGTCTCAGTTTGACTTTTCTTCTTTGAATATAAATTCCTGGAGGTCAAGGACTAGGCTATGCAATCTAACTTCTTTGTAGATGTTCAGTATGGGGCTCCCTGCTCCAGTGTATTGTTTACAAAGCCCCATTCAGCAACTTTGCTGGTCACCCTCATGAAGTGAGAATCATAAGATTTTTAAGACTATCCTGGTAGGCTGGGTGTGATGGCGCCCACCTGTAATCTCAGCAGCTCGGGAGGCTGAGGCAGGAGGATCACAAGTTCAAAGCCAGCTTCAGCAAAAGCGAGGTGCTAAGCAACTCAGTGAGACCCTGTCTCTAAATAAAATATAAAATAGGGCTGGGGATGTGGCTCAGTGGTCATGTACCCCTGAGTTCAATCACTGGTACCCACTCCACCCCCCCAAAAAAATTTCCTGGCAGATCAATGATTGCAGTAATTGTGGAAGAAGTGGTAGCTCTTTTCTAGAAATCTTTGCAATAGGCTATGTCCTCATTGGATTGAGCTGAATGAAGTGGAGACTTGCCTGAAGTAAAAGTATGGTCAAAATGAACTCTGGTGATTTTGTAAGGACAATGGTTGATGGTCCTCTGAGATGACATTGGTGGGATGCCTTGTCTCCCTGCAACAAATGGCCAAGTAGCTTCAAAATATTCAAGGGCCAGTAGAGAACTGGCTGGCTTAGGTTGCAGCAGTAGATTTAGACCATACTAGGGTTTCTTCAAAAGAGATTAATACATATCTGAATATTTTAATCCATGCTGCCCAGCAGGTAATTCTTTTATAATACATGATAGTACAAATAAGAAGGTTGCCTTTCTTTTCGCCTGAGGCCTCACATAGAACATGGGGTAAGACAGAGCCAAGGCCTGACTGACATAACTGGTAAAGATACTATGAGCCACTTATAGATTTAAAAGAAGAATGAGCCTAAAGTGTCAGCTCCCTGTGGTCCTTTTTCACACACTAAAAAGGATGACATGGAAGCACAATATATATTTATATAAGTCCCTAGTTATACATTTCATGTTCTGCAACTTTATATTATATAGAATATGTATTTATATAAGTTCATATTTACAAATTTTCTTTATATTTGTAAATAAATTTAAATTCATATTGATATACTAGACATATAAGCAATTTTCTTTTTTGAGAAGGCATAGCAGTCTCTGTACCTAATCAGAACCCAGGAGGTGATGAGAATCTGTCTCATGATAGGTCCCAGGAGAGGTAGGGAGGTAAGTGGGAGATAGCTTCATAGCAGCTCCTTATAGGCTTCCTTCTAGTCCTCTCATATTCCCGGAGAATCACAAGGCATTCCATCAACACACAGGCTGAGGTTTCAGCCTTTGCCTGTATGCTTTATGTAGAAGTGGGCAAGGTTACCAGGATTGAGAGCCAGCTCCCTACCAGGCCCATTCATTCTTTGGTGTCCAGTAACATGTTGACTGATAATAACAACAGTTTCTGCACACTAGAAGCTTTTAAAGAACACTCTTCCCCCTTCTCTAGGCTCCAAGTTTAGATAGTTTCCAGCTAAACATTTGGCAGAATTTTCCCTTATCATTTTTTACCCTGACTATTGTACTTCCTATTCAAGTTAGGCTGATTTACTCCCTTGCTTCCTCACATGGGTTACTTTCTTTTCTTTTCTTTCTTTCTTTCTTTCTTTCTTTCTTTCTTTCTTTCTTTCAGAGAGAGAGAGAGAGAGAGAGAGAGAGAGAGAGAGAGAGAGAATTTTTTATTATTTAGTTTTTAGTTTTCAGCGGACACAACATCTTTATTTGTATGTGGTGCTGAGGATCGAACCCAGGCCGCACGCATGCCAGGTGAGCGCGCTACCGCTTGAGCCACATCTCCAGCCCACATGGGTTACTTTCATCACAAGCAATATCTAAGGAACTCTCTTGACAGGACAGGAATGGTTTCTGAATCCGGATTTCATTGAGCCTGGCACCTCTGGTTTGTTCTTTTTCTTATTTTGTCCTAACAATTTGGTTTCTGCAGGTCTTTAGAATTCTGAACACATGGATTTTGACCAGATGCCTTTCCCTAACCTTTGTTACACATGTCTTTGTGGTTCCCGAATATGGGGATCAAACTGAGGAACTTGTGCCACCACTGAGCTATACCCTCAGGTCTTGAGCAATATTTTTTGTAGGATCATGGGGTATCCAGTAATGTCTGGGGTGGAAAGTAGAGAGTCAGTCATTCATCTTTCCATCTATTTATTTTTTCAACAAATGTGCCAATTGATTTTCTTTTTGTAGTGCTGGGAATTGAACCCAGGGCCTCACTCATGCTGGTCAAGTGCTCCACTGCTGCTACATCCACAGCCCTGTACTGAGTGATTTTTTTAATGAATCAGACACTCTTCTAGATACTTCTGTGAACAAAACAAATGTGGTTTTTGACCTCATGAAATTCTAGTTGGAGGTTTGGAAGGAAGAAAAGATTTAAAAGTAATCAAACAAAAATAATCAGGTGGAACCAGATGAAACACTTGCTGACAAGTGTTATAAAGAAAATAAATTGGCAGTGTGCTAAGGCAGACGTGTGCTAGATAAGAAAAGCCTGTTTGAGATGGAGGTATGGGATTTATATAAAGATCAAGAAGAATACCATTCCACTTAGAGGGGACAGCTAGTACTGAAGCAAGTAACTGGGACTCTGCATTCTAAGGATAAGGAAATAGAAATAGTGGCTCAAGTAATCTTTGTGAAGGGCTGGTGGTGGTGGGTTTTAGAGAGGGAAGAAGCAGCAATTTGAGAACTTCCCAGTTGAATTTCCATTAACAACACCCAAGTATGTATGGACTCTATAGCTGTTAGGCCTCTTGATCAGAAAAAAAGAGGAGACTAGCTGAAAGTGAACATCCATTTTGATGTTCAAGGGTTGGCAGAGATGATTGCAAATCACCCAGTTTTAGAAGGTAGGAGGCATGACTTTGTTCTTTTGTACTTTCTCCATATTCATGCAGTGAAAGTATTTGACAGATTAACTCACACTAAAATGTTAGTGACTGTATTTAATCCCTATGGATGTTTGTCTTTCTAAGAAGACTCCAGAAAAAAGGCAATGGATATAGGAAAGAATAAATGAAATGGCTAAACCCTTAACATTGGAATTTCAAGTGCCGTGTTAGCTAGGAAAATGAACCCCCCACTTAAGTCTATTAACATCTTTAATCTCCATGTTCCAGATTCATGATGTCAGGGAACATGCCTGGGCAACCAACTCGATTCCTTACTAATGGGCTAATGTGCCTTCCCTGTCCCAGATCTCCTGGTATATGAGCAGCCTCTGGGGACCATCCACATTTTGCATCTGCTGCCCAAGTCCATTTTCTTGAACTTTGGTTTCCCGCCTGAAGACAGGAACAATCCCTGCCCTCCCCTTCCCTACCATGAGCTTGGAAGGCTGACAAAGAAGATTAAGATCATTGCCATCAAGTTTTTATCTGCCCTAAGCAAAAACAGGAAGCCAAGAAATAAAGGCACAGCATAGCACTAGCTTCTGAGTGGGTAACATGGCAGAAGTTTTTCTTAAATCCTCTTTCCCATGTACCTTCCCACCCACATGTTCTTAGTCAGATTTATTTTTTGCATATCAGTTTCTAAGGATGACAAGAAACTTGCCCTTTTCTTAACTATGGTTTTCAGAAACAGATTATCCTGCACTTAGTTGAGACCTCTTACCAAACCCTTAAAATAAATAATACTCTCGGATCAGGATGTGGGTGTTGAATAGAAATTTTATGACTCATAATAGAGTGTCAAAATAGCACTGCTGATGTATGGGTCCCTTATCAATTTTGGAAATGACACTGGGTAGAGTCAGACTTTCTTCTTGCATCAAAATGCTATAATTGAGGGAAAGTTCTTAGTTTCTGGATTGATTAGCATCTCTTGATATTTAAAGTCCCATACTGAATGGTGGCCTTTCTCAAACATGACTTGGGTTTGGCCTGAAAAGGCAGCTGTTATTAAGGAAGGGGACCAAGAGTACTTCTCTAGCGTAGAGTGTCCCAGATCCTATGCTGCCAGAATGAAAGAAGTGACATTTCCTTGGCTTATGTCTTAAGGTGCTTGTTTCCAAAGGAGGATTCTGGGTGAGGATTGTATACTTTCCCTACAGTGAGTTGAGAGATCTCTCATGATATCAAGCAGTTAGGTAACACTTCCAGGGCTCAGGACTTTCCTGTTTTCTCTTTTCCTGGAGGAAATAAAAAGTGTAGCTCTTTCACAAGGCTCATGGGTCTGAGGGCAGCCTCCCTTTGAGCTGAGCCTTTCTCTTGGAATATTACCTCAACTACTACACCCTCAGTATGGGTCTCATTTAGTATAGTCTTCTCATTAACAATTGTTTTGCATTAATGATGTCTATAATATTTCTCTTGCGTTATTAGCACTCTGCAGATATCATTCGAACAACAAACACTTCTATGTTTGCAAAACAAGGGGGCACTTGACAACAATATGAAATATATTCTTGCTCCTCATGTGTTCAAGAGCCAGCTGGGGAGTTAAAAGCATGATATAAATAGAGAAAAATACAGAGTAGCACTAACTGGGGTGCAATATTGTGTGATTCATATTATAGGATTAGAGAGGTGGAGGAGGGAAAAATAATGGGTGGCAGCAAGGCCAGGAAAGTCTTCCTGGGGGATGCAAGGTTTCAGGGATGACCAGAACTCAGTTGGGTGAAGAGAATTGAGTGCATTTGGAGGCAGAAGGGCCAGCAAAGAACTTATTGTAGTATATGTACATATACACTACAGGCAGTGGAGCTGTTGGTTGTTGTTTCTTTTTTCTTTTTTTTTTTTTTTTTGGTACTGGGGATTAAACTTAGAAGCACTTTACCACTGAGCACATCCCCAGCCTTTTTAATTATTTATTTATTTAGAGGGTCTCACCAAGTTGCTGAGGCTGGCTCTGAACTTGCAATCCTCCTGCCTCAGCCTCCCAAGCCACTGGGATTACAGGCATGTACTACCACTCCTGGCTGGTGTTTCTGAAATAGGACGTTGTTGTTGAGGAGTTGTAGGACTGTTGGGGAGGGGGTTGGACAGATGTAGTGGGGCCAGAGAATGGCACCTCATGGGCCAGACAAGTTCATAAAGTTCTTTGGATGGCAAGGGATAGAGACACTTTCAAAATTCCTCAAATAAAGGGGTGGCAGGTGATTGCTGAAGAGCAGTAAAGTAGAAAGAGGTTTCAGGAAGAATCAGGAATCAAAGATCAGAAACCAGAGTGTGGTGGAAACCTAACAGGAATTGTTCTTGTTCTCACAGCATCTTCAGAGACCTCAGCAGCAGAATTTGGAGATTTTCTCTTTGGTGTTCTGCCATAAACATGACTCAACTCTATTTCCCCCTCACAACTGACTGGCTTCGTTTTTTTCCTCTGCTCATGTTATCTTTTCTATTGTTCTTAGTTTCTATTTTACTTGCTGTTTCTGTTTACTTGTAATTTTGGTTTGAATGATCTATCAAGGCTTCTTTTCTATTTTTCCCTTTACAATTCTGACCCTTTCTCGTGGCTTCTCCTTAGGTATTCCTTTTTCTCCCCTGTGGTACTGGGAATTGAACCCAGGGGTGCATTACCACTAAGCTATGTCTCTATCCCTTCTCATTTTTGTTTTGAGACAGGGAGGGTCTCTCTAATTTGCTGAGGCTGACTTCCAACTTGTGACCCCCCCCCACCTCAGTCTCCCTAGTTGCTGGGATTCAAAGTGTGCACCACCACACCAGGCTTCCTTAGGAATTCATTTGACTTCTGCTTCTTTCCTGTTTGTCTCCATCTCTCTAATTTTTAGGGAAAATTTCTGAGAGGGAATTCAATTGTCATAGCTCTTATTTTTGCATTTGGCTCTATCTTAGAGCATTGGTTAGATTGTATATTGGTTATATTGGTGGCCCTTGGATCAGGGGCCTATTCTTTGTCCTTTTTGTTTGCTTGTTTTTGGTACCAGGGATTGAACCCAGGGGTGTTTAACCGCTGAGTCACATCCACAGACTGTTTTTGTCTTTGTTTTTTTTTTTAAATATTTTTTTTAGTTGTAGTTGGACACAATACCTTTATTTTATTTATTTATTTTTATGTGGTGCTGAGGATCAAACCCAGTGCCTCGCACATGCTAGGTGAGCACTCTACCACTGAGCCACAACCCCAGCCCCTGTTTTTGTTTTTTGAGACAGGGTCTCACTAAGTTGCTGAGGCTGGCTTTGAACTTGAGATCCTCCTGCCTCAGCCTCCTGAGCTGCTGGGATTACAGACCTGCACCACCATACCTAGCCTATTCTTGGTCCTTTGAAATATGGCTGGGGCAGGGGAAGGAGGTAATATTAGAGAAACCACATAACATATACTTTACAAGTTACATTAAAATACTATCTGGTTGGTGTTTCTCAGTTCATTTAACAATTCCCCTACTGTTGGATTTTTAGGTTATTTTAAATCTTTCACTATTTAAATGGCATTTCAATGAATGCCTTTTCATATGCCACTTTTCCTTTAGGGGCTCCTTTTCTTTTATCAATTCCAAGAATGTTATTATTAGATTAAAAATAGAAACCTTTGTCACTCAAAAAACAACAAAAAAAGATTGGTCATGCATACAAATGGGGAACAAGAGCCTAATGCAGTGTTGCATGTCTATAATCCCAGTGATATGGGAGGCTGAGGCAAAACAATTACAAGACCCTGTCTCAAAATAAAAACGGGATCTGGGGTTGTGGCTCAGAGGTAGAGCGCTCGCCTAGCATGTGTGAGGCACTGGGTTCAATCCTCAGCACCACATAAAAATAAAATAAAGATATTGTGTCCACCTACAACTAAAAAATAAATGTTAAAAAATAAATAAATAAAAACAGGTGGAGATGTAGCTCAGTGGTAGAATACCCACCCCCCACTTCAATCTCCAGTACCCCCCCCAAAAAAAGGGAAAAATAAAAGACATGGGGCAATAGGTACACAAAAAGGTTATCGATGTCACTAATCATCAGGGAAATGCAAACCAAAATTCCAATGAGCTATACCTCATACCTGTTAGGACAGCTATTATAAAAAGTCAAGAATGTGGAGAAAAGGGCAGCATTGTACAACACTGATGAGAATGTAAATTGGTATATATATTATGCAAAACAGTATGGGGTTTCAAAAAAATGAAAAATAGAACTATCATATGATCCAGTGATATCATTACTGGTTATATATCCACAGGAAATGAAATCAGTATGTCAAACAGATGTCTTTGCCCTTGTGTAACTGCAGCATTATTCATGACAGCCATGATATGGAAACAACCTAAGTGTCTATCTATGGATGAATGGATTAAAAATGTGTCATACATACACAATGCAATATTACTCAGCCACAAAAAAGAAGGAAATCCTTTCATTTGTGACACAAGTGAACTGGAGGACATTATATTAAGTGAATTAAGCTAGGCACAGAGAGACATATACTGTATTATTTCTTTATATGTGGAATCTAAGAAAGTAAAGCTCATAGAAACAGAGAGTAGAATGGTGGTTGCCAGAGGCTAGGAGGTGGACAAGATGGACAGATGTTTACCAAAGAATACAAACTTACAGTTATAAGATGAATTAGTTCTGAGAATCTAATGAACAGTGTGGGTGGAGATGGCTGTGGCAATTAACTTGGTTGTGATAATCATTATATAATGTATGTGCATATCAAATCATCCCATTTTATATACCTTGAAAAAAATATATTTTCTCTCTCTCTCTCTCTCTCTCTCTCTATATATATATATATATATATATATATATATATATATATATATAAAATCTGTCAACTTTATATTTTAAAATAAAAGGGGAGATTGGTCATAGAGGAAATGATAGATCTGGATGTGAGTTTAGGCAGTGATAACAGAGAAGAAAGAAAGGCTATAAAAGACATCTCAAAGAAAAAAATGGGCATGAACAGTATCTCACTGGCTGTAGAGAGAGAGATGGGAAGTAATGATAAATCCTGAGATTTCATATCTAGTGACTAGCAGAATGATGAGGTAAAACAAGGGATTTAGGACAGGGAGTTAAAGGGGAGAGACAATGAGTTCAGTTTTGCCAAGTTGAGTAGGAGTCAACAGTGGGCTCTTGAATGGTTCTGTTTTGTTCTTTGTTCTGTGACTTCCTTTCTTCCCAAACTTGAGCATCCATTTAGTTGCTAGGGTGTTAGGCAGGGGCTAGAAGCATGTGGAAAACTTCTCTGAAAAGGCACACTTTATTAATTTTCCCCTTCATTTTTAAATAGCTAATTGGCCCCATAGAGAATAGTAAGGAAAGGAGATGTGAGGAGGCCTTGTCAATCCACTGTGAACCTGAATCTGTTTGGTTGCTGATTCCAGAATCTTCAGAACAGAGAAAATGAATAAAGATGTAAAGAAATGAGATGAAGAAATGGAGAAACAGCCTTTAGCAAGTTAGAAATAAGCTACATATTTATGGCTTTTACATACCCATTTTGAGAAAAGCAGTTCAGAGGAACATGCCAACTAGAGAACATACAAGCATTTGGCAGATACCCAATTAGAACTAGCTTAAGTTAAAAGAGACTTTATAGGAAGGGAACCAGGTGGTACCAATGTTTTGAGAAAGAATTGAGCAATAAACTTTGGAAAGACAGAAAACAGGACAACCTCAGTGTTGACCTTGGAGACTACAACCTAGTATCTCAAAAGCTTTCATATCTCTCTCTCTCTCTCTCTCTCTCTCTCTCTCTCTCTCTCTCTCTCTCTCTCTCTTCATTCTCTTAAGGAGACAGTGTTATCTATATGGCAGGGAATATGGCTGTTGCTCCCTTTGAGTTCACATACTTAGCACTTGGACCAAAGAGGAAGGGGTTTTTCCTTGCCAACTCTAGTCCAATAACATCTGGGGAAGAACTCAGATTGGTTTGTCTTTTGTCATATGACTAGCACCAGACTAATCATTATGGCCAGAAACATAGGGTCCTATCCATGGTCAGTTTTGTTTACTTCTCAGCTAATTACTATGGCCAGGGATGTGGGCTCATGTGAAAAGTATGGCAGCCAAAGTTTGGACAAAGTGCCTAGAACTGGAGAGGAGGAAGAGTGATTCACTAAAAGAAAAAAAGGGAGAGGCAGCACAGACAGAGTCACTAGGGTATCTTTGTGCACCAGCTAGTCACCTCAATTTGTATTTTTCCATAAAAGTCACATGGAAAAAGAAGGTATTGAGGAAACAATGCACATTTTTTTCATTATCACCATTTGTTTTTCCTCTCCATTATTTTGCCCTACACTCCAACCCTATCACCACATGCTGTGCTCCAGCCATACTAAAATGATTTCAATTTCTCAAAAACATTGTGTTCTTTATTTGCTCCCTCAGCTTTACTTTATGTTCAGGATTCGTTTTAGGTGACTCTTTTTTTGGGGGGGGGGAATTTGACTGCCCAACTATCTATCCCCCGTTTTCAAATCTGGGCTAGGTAACCCTTTTATATGTGATTTCCTTATACTCTGTGTTCTTTGTATTTTATGATTGCTTTGTTGACTGTGAGGGAAAACTAACACTCTCCCCCCACACCCCTTTGTGTGTGTGTGTGTGCACGCGCGCACACACACACACACACACATTAAGGATACTCTAAATGTCTAGCAATATGTCTGACACATTTGTACTTAGTAAATATCTGCTAAATGAAATAAGGAAGCAATGACAGTTTCCAGTCTTAAGTAGAGCTAAGTACCCTACAAATATCTCAGCAAAGTCCAGGACCAAATAAGAAAGAGAATGGTCTTTTATATGTTTTTTATGAAATAGAGGAGAGAAGGAAGGAGGGAGAGAAATGTTTTGGGAAATGGAGCTTATTATAGCATATCAATAGAGCCAAAGATATTTGCTTTGTACTTAGGAATATCCATTCTTTTAGTTTTTGCTCTCACTAAGTAATATGTTACTTATAGTTAAAAGGTCTAAACAAAATGTTTTATTTCCTTAATAAATTATTCATAATAATTTTCCTAGTGAAACCACTATATTAGTATTAGAAAATAATTCTCTGAATAGATTGTGTTATAAAACCTTTCTCTTAAGTTTTCTACATCTGAAGAAAGCTTATGTGTTGGGTCTAAATCAGCCTATTCACCAGTATTTATTTTATGGCAGTTGACTGAAGTGTCCAAGATGACAGTATATTGAAGTATGGACCACAGACTAACTCTGTCAGGGGCAAAGAGAAGACTATTACTATGCTGGTATCAGTACCAAGCAGACACTGAATCAGAAGCTCTGGAGATGGGGGCTAGCAAGCTGTGTATAATAAGCCCTCCAGGTGATTCTGGAGTTTAAGAATCACTGGCAATGAAAGAACTATC
The DNA here is from genome assembly GCF_048772815.1 of Callospermophilus lateralis. NCBI lineage: Eukaryota > Metazoa > Chordata > Mammalia > Rodentia > Sciuridae > Callospermophilus > Callospermophilus lateralis. Next base: position 97,660,975 of record NC_135325.1, read on the forward strand.
CTGAGGTGATCACTATGTCACTTTGCGAAAGACAGGATGGTCAGACACAAGACCTCTGATAATAGTTTTCATAGATGTGATGGGATAATGATAGTCTGATACAAATTTTGGTGGGATGACAAATGTTTGGTATTTGCTTGCAGGGTGATACCAATGCCACTGACCTCCAGGTTTGGGTTGTTCAGTGGTCTAGATACCCTCCTCATGGGTTTTTGTTGGTTCTAAATAAGTAAGGTATGGCACTGAAGTGTTGGTGTGTCTAAATGTGCAAAAGAATTTGGAAAGAAAAAGTCAGTTTCATGCACCCCTAAAATGGCCAGGTTGAAAATCCCTGGTTTTATGGCTAACATAAACATTCCAAAGGCATTGTTTCCAAACAAGCTCCATGGCTAGGTCCATTCCAAGTGCAAGTACTGTAGCTGAAAGGAAACATAAGGTCATTATTCAAGAAGGTGCCCTTTGCCAAGAAGCCTCTTAGTTGCTTCTTGATTCCTGAATTTCCATTTATGTGCTCTATTTTTAATTGAAACATTTCAGCTTTAATTTTGAGTATAGTATAATTGTAGATGGTATTAAAATTCATTTAAGGAAAGATCATATGACACTTTGTGAAGCTTTCTAATGGCACTCTTTGAAGCATTCTGGAGGTCTCTCAGGATCTTTTAGGATTAAGGACAAGTAGTAGATAGGACATTCTGATAAACAGCAATAATAAAACTGCTCTGTACTATGTATCTCTGTGAGGCAGAATTTCTCAAATTGTGTTATGTATGTATTACACAAAATGTGGATCTACTAAATAAAGGTTTGTGATGTTATATATTATAAAGCCCTTTAGAGATTCATTATTTATGTTAAGGTTCTGCCATATCCTACCATGAAGTCATGCATTTGACTTTGTATAATCTATTTTGTCCCAACAAAATAGATTTAGTTAGCTTCTTTCAGCTGATCAGTTTAATTAAAGAGGAAAAAAATGTGCCAGAGGATCAACTAACTCAGACAGGTTTATTGAGCTTAATATAGTTTTCTTTCAGCCATACAACTCAGGAGGCAGTGGCTGACCTGGGCAGCTTCCCCTCCTCAACAATTTATGAGTCCAAATGCTATAGCTACAGAATCTTCTTACTCACTGTGGCCAGCTTGAAGGATATCACATTACTTTTGATTTCCAAAGTATCCTTGTGGTAAATAAACCTAGCTTTCATAGACCTTTAAAAATACTCTATTACATATAATCATATCAGTAATTATTTGAGGACAGTATAATCATTATAGTTTTAGAGACCTAATGAAGGCAAGTGCCTGCCCAAACATGGTAGATGTAAAGATATGGAATTTCCAGAGTTAAGTTTTCCCTAAATATAGTATTGCTTCCCTTATGCACATCCATGCTTGTTGGTTAGATATGTAGAATTTTTCCATTGCAACTGGAGTTTTGGACTATGCTCTGGCAGAACCCTCAGGGTTCTGAGAAGCTCTCATAAGAGCCCCCCTCCCCCACCCCAAGGGAGCATGATGAATGAGGAGCCTAGAGAGGTTGGGGGAGGAGCCTCTATTTTAAATTCATAGAAGCTTTGCATCTATCTGTCAATCATTGTAGATTTGCAGGTAAGATTATTTTTTTTTAAATATTTATTCTTTAGTACTTGGCGGACACATCTTTGTTTGTACGTGGTGCTGAGGATTGAACCCGGGCCGCACGCATGCCAGGCGAGCGCGCTACCACTTGAGCCACATCCCCAGCCCAGGTAAGATTCTTTAGAGAAAATCATTCTTAAGAAAATTATTAGATTAGCTGAAATATTAATTTTCTACTTTCTGGGGAGAGTAAAATAGGTACTTTCTCTAAATAAATGTAGACACAGACTCATAGAATATAGATATAAATCCAGGCAAACTTTAAGGCCATTTGTAGTTCCTCTAGAGACATAATGGAGAAGAAAGAGGGGCTCTGTAGGCAAAGAAGAGTCTTAAGGGTAATGGTTTCTCATCACTCTAGGCAGGATTTGGGTCAGTCCATTAGAGCAGAATGAGCTGGGTCTTTCTCCTCTGTTTGTAAGGTAGACAACACTTCTTATTAGCAGGTCCTTGCAAGTTCAGCAACTATAGCAATGCTTGAGTTTGTGTCCTATTGCCTTAGGTATTCCTCAAACAATTTCAGGTTATAGCTGTGTGCTGTGGTGCACACCTGTAATCTCAGCTACTTGGGAGGCTGAGGCAGGAGGATCTCAGGTTCAAAGCCAGCCTTAGTAACTTAGCAAGGCCCTAAGCAACTTAGTAAGATCCTGTCTCCAAATAAAGTAAAAAGGGCTGGAGATGTGACTCAGGGGTAAAAGGATCCCTGGGTTTAATCTCTGGTACAAAAGAAAATTCAGCTTCTGTCTGATAATCTCCCACAACTTCCATTATAGAGCCAGATAGATGTGGCCTGGAGGCCTAATTATGTAGAAAGGTGACCAGATGTTTTAGGGGTAAAGGATGTCCAGGAATTCAGCGACTGGGCATTCCATGCAAAATGTGACTATTCCTTTTTAAAGAACAAATAATCAAAAGCTGACCAGACACTTCCATTTTTATCATAGTATTGATACCTTTGATGGTCAATTTTATGTTTCAACTTAAAATGAATTATTCAATGGTATCCAGCTGTTTGGTCAAATACCAGATTACATGCAGTTTACATGTTGGTGTGAAGGTATTTTATAGATGTGATTAATAGCTCAACTGATTTTAAATAAAGCAGGTTATCCTCCATAATACGGGAGGTCTCATCTGGTCAGTTGAAAACTTAAAAGAAACTGAGGTTTTCTTGAGAACGAATTCTGCCTTAAGACTAACACAGAAATTCTCTTAGCCTGCCCTGTAGATTTTGGACTTGCCAGCCTCCACATTTGCATGAGCCAATTCCTTAAAATAAATCTCTTATTATACACATGCATATATTCTATTGGTTCTGTTTTTCTGGCAAACCTTCACTGATACAGTATCTAAATTCAAGCTGCTGTCATGCAATCAAATTGCATCAGTTAGTTTTCTGTGTAAGGCCTGCAGGTTTTAACTACTCTAAGACATAGTCTGGTGATGAAAGGTTTCCTTATAACATGGTTTTGTTTGGAAAGATATACATTCAACTTAGCAAGACCCTATCTCTAAATAAAATGTAAAAAGGGATGGGGATATAGCTCAGTGGTAAAAGCACCCCTGGGTTCAATCCCTGGTGCAGAAAATCCCTGGCCTTGCTACATTGCTGAGGCTGGCTTCAAATTTGCAATTCTCCTTCCTCAGTCTCTCCAGTTGCTGGGATTACAGGCAACTGCCACCATGCCTGATTGTACATTCCTCTTAAAGGGGTTTTCCCAGGGACTTTTACCAAAAACAACTTCTCTCTGCTATTCTTTATACCAGACAAAAAACAATGATTTTTTTGGTGGGTAAAATTTACTTAGCCTAGTTCCATAAAAGATGTCCCAGAATTCTCAGAGACTTTTCTAATACTTTTCTGGGACCTGACAAAGCAACTTGCCCTACCACCATTATAAGTATACTGCTTTTTTACTATATTTCAAAGAGCTTTCATAGACATCATACTATAGTTTGAATGTTTAATGTTCTCCCAATGTCCATGTATTAAAGGTTTGGTCCTCAGGTTGGTACTGTTGGGAGATAGTGGAACATTTAGGAAATAGAACCTTGGGGGAGGTCCTTAAGTCACTGGGGGCATGTCCTTCAAAGGGATTATGGGATTCTGGTCTCTTCCTCTCCCCCTTTTGCTTCCAGGCCATGAAGTGAGTGTTTTGCTGTGCTACACACTTCCACCATAATGTACTCCCTCACCAAAGGCCCAAAATAATGGGACTAATTGATCATGGACTGTAACCTATAAAACTGTGAGCCAAAATAAGCTTGAGTAGCCGTCTTGGAATAAGAGGCAATGAGCTAGGGATAATGGAAAAGCAGGGTAGACCTGGGCCCCCAGTGACTGTGAACATACCATAAAAACAATCCTGGACTACCTATCTCTAGATTTCTTTTCATGAATGAAAAAGAAACTTCTATCTTGCTTAAGATAATGTTGTTATTACTTTTTTGTTTCATATATCTGTATGACAGCAGGAGTCTTACCTGCTTTTCACAGGCTATATAACCCACATATAGCCCAACTTGTGACCTGATATAGGGGAAATTTACCAGGCCTACATTTGGAGGGAGGCATCCATTTTTATACCAGTTCTGCCTTTTTTCTTCTCCCCCAGCCCAACAGAGATGCTTGGTCATTAGCTTTCTTTTCCCTTGGTATGGAAATCAAAAGAATACTGGGAGCCAGGTGTGGTGGTGCACACTTGAAATCCCAGCAGCTTGAGAGGCTGGGGCAGGAGGATTGCAAGTTCAAAGCTATCCTCATCAATTTAGCGAGGCCCTGAGCAACTTTGTGAGACTCTGTCTCTAAATAAAATATTTTAAAAAAGGGCTGGGGATGTTGCTCAGTGGTTAAGCACCCTGGTACAAAAAAAAAAAAAAAAAAAGAAAGAAAGAAAAGAATACTAGGATTATCTTGATAGCTATACTTTTTTTTAATATTTATTTTTTTAGTTTTCGGCAGACACAACATCTTTGTTTGTATGTGGTGCTGATGATCGAACCCGGGCCGCACGCATGCCAGGTAAGCGCGCTACTGCTTGAGCCACATCCCCAGCCCCTTGATAGCTATACTTAAGAAGGAGCTAGGAACTTTTCTTTCCAAGACAGACTTCTTTTCTAGATTCATATGTTATTCAAGTGTTATTTCTATTTCCATCATTTTCCCTGGAATCTTCCTTTCTCAATTCTCACTGTACATTTACTCCAATCCACTTTGTCAAGTCCTCCACAAAACATATCTCCTTCAGGCAACCCTCTGTGATTATTCTAGTTCACCTCTCCCCACACTTTTATTTATTTATTTTTTGTACTGGGGATTGAATTCAGGGGCACTTTACCAATGAGCTATATCCCCAGCCTTATTTTCAAATTTTATTTTGATACAGGGTCTCACTAAGTTGCCCCGGCTGGCCTGGTACTTGCAATCCTCTTGCCTCAGTAGCTCCTGAGTTGCTGGGATTACAGGTGTCCACCGCCATGCCCAGCATTCTAGCTTCTTTTTAACAGCTTGTTCTAAAGTTCTAGCAGAGAAGGCTGCTTTCTGATGGTAGAAAACTTGAGCCTCTCTTATCTGGCAAGGTTTGAAAGCAATGCCCATGAAGCAATAAAGAAAGAAGGCCTTCTATGCAGCCAAATTTGCTGAATGAAACTTGATCAGCAGCATGAATTGTCACAGATCACTCCCACCTTATCTCCCTCTCTTTGAGCTCCCACCACTATTTATTTATTTATTTGGCAGTGGGGATTGAATCCAGGGGCACTTTACCACTGAGGTATATACCCAGCCCTTTTTTATTTTATTTTATCTTTTAAATTTTTGAGACAGAGTCTTCCTAAGTTGTTTAGGGCCTCTATAAATTGCTGAAGCTGGCATAGAACTTGGGAACCTCTTGCTTCCACCTCCCAAGTTGTAGGATTACTGGCATGTACCCCCACACCTCAACCACTGCTATTATTTGTTATTCAGTTGTCAATTCAAGATGCAGAGGTTTTATATTGTCATGTTACTGACAACAATTTGGCTTTCCACTTTACAATAGGTTAGGGCCTCCTTTTGCACATTCAAAGGGTCTTTTATGTACAGAAGCCCATCTTTTCCAGAGCCTCTTACTTTAGCAGCACAAGATAACTGGCAGATGGTATTCATTGTGTTTTTCTTCTTTCCTACAAATCTCTGTGAGGTTAAGGGAACATATTCCTACTGGTTTGAAATATTCCTCTCCTCCCTTAGAATGCAGAAGTGAACAAATTAGCTTTAGGTTTTCAAATGGCTTTTTAAACTAGTATTATACTAATATTTGCTATTTATCATTTTATGGGAAACACATGGAGTCCTTTATTTACATTATTTCATTTAGTTACTGTAACTATTGGGAAAATAAGGAAAGAGACTCAGGAAGTAGTTTGTCCAAAGTCACACAGCTGGTACTTGAACTCAGGTCAGTCTGACTATAAATTCTGTGAATTTGACTGCCTCTCCTGTCAGTACTTCTTACTTACTCTTAGTCTGTAGGATTTAATTAAACATTTGGCAATGTGGTCTAGTGAAAATGGCTCTGGAATTCAGTTGAGTCTGAACTTATTCTCTTGCTAGTGGTGCAACCTTGAGCATATCTACCTCATTTAAGTGAATGAATAAATGAATGGATAACATATCTTTCAAGAATGCAGTGAAGATCAGATGTGAACATATCCAGTACATAGTAGAGAGTAGATGAAAGTGTTTTTCTTTCTGTTCTTCCCTCTTTCATGTGGTTCACATGTGTTTTCCTAAGGAAACTACAAATTCCTTAACGACAAGAGCCGCATGTTTGATTTTCTATATAAGCTTATAATATGGCCACCTGTTTGATTTTCTATATATCCTTAGAATCATACACAGTGCTGGGCACATTATAAGAAGGCGATTGATACTTTTTGTATTGACTTAAAGGTAATCTTTTGTATTGAATCTGACAACTACAAAATGTTTTTTTTTCTTTTATAACTACAGGGGCTGGGGGCGATGCTTATCACCTGTAATGGATGCATATCACCTATGACTTATGCATATCACCTATGACCACAACATCATCCTGTACATGATGTTGTGGAGAATGTGTATTGGGTACATACATCTGGGGGTCTATCCTGGGGACAAGTTTGTACGTGGTGTGTGCCTATGTAAAGAATGTGTTGTGTACATGCACTGGGGTCTGGGAGTGGGAACAAATGAGTGTGACTGACGTCAAGGTGTGTAGGTCAGTTGCTGGAAGGCCTCTGGTTCCAATGGCACGTGTTAGAGCCAAGTGCGGGAGTGGGGAGTCTCTGGAGTATGTGTCCCCATGGGAGGGTATGTGGAGGTGGAACGCAGGAGGTGGCGTGGGGTGCGGTTCTGAGCTCAGTGTCTTTAGGACCGCTCGCTAACCCGGCCTTGCCAAGGACCCCAGCTCAGAAACTGCGCTGCATTGAGTTCCTGGCCTAGGGAGGCACTGCTGAGCTGGTGGTGCAGCCCCAGAAGGAGATCCAGGAGGAGGCCTAGTCCCTGACGAACAGCGTAACTGGGTGACAGCAGCTCCAAGGCACTCAACCTCTGCTCGGTGATGAAGGCCGGAGCCCTGCGCCAGGTCGAGTCAGGCAGTCCATACGTGCCCCTGTCAGTGGATCTGTCTGTCTGTCCGCAGCTCGGTTCGCCTCCTCCCCATCATCCTTCTGCCCTCCCCTACAAAGTATTTTAAAGAGATTTTCCTCCATTTTGGAAATAAATAATTAACTTTAAAAGTACCATCTTAATCATCCTCTGTCGTGTATAATGTCAGTATAAGCTTGTTTTTAAAAGCTTTAGCAAATATTTTCTAACATCTAACTTGGAAGATGAGTAATACTTGCAGAAAGCATCTCCATTTCACTTACAATTTTCATGTCCTTACCCAAAATGAGAACTAGCTTTTGATCTGAGAATAACTTTGGAAATCCTTGGCTGGACATTATTTTTTCCCTTTTTTTTTGGTGCATTACAGTTGTACATAAGGATGGGATTTTTTTTTTTTTCTTTTTTTCTTTTGGGTACCGGGGATTGAACTCAGAGGCACTTAAACACTGAGTCACATCCCCAGTCCTATTTTTATATTGTATTTAGAGTCAGGATCTCTCTGATTTGCTTAGCAATTCACTTTTTTGCTGACGCTGGCTTTGAACTCTCAATTCTCCTGTCTCAGCCTCCCAGAGCGGCTGGGATTACAGGTGTGCGCCACCATGCCCAGCCATAATGATGGGATTTGTAGTGGCATATTTGTACATACATACAATGTGAGGATATAATTTGGCCAATGTCACTCCTCAGCACTTCCCACCTCCCTCTCTGTGGACATTATTCTTTATGAACATCTTTAGGACACCTAAAACAGTGTAACTTAGTTCACTCAGTTAACTAGTCAAGTTTAAAAAATAGCCAAAATATTTGACTGAATTGTCTGTTTGACTAAGTTGACAGGGATTTTGTAGGCAAAATGTAACAGTGGTCCACTTCACCTTTTGAACATAGCCCTTGCTGCTTATTTTAATAGGGACACATTTTTCTTTTCCTCTTCTCCCTTTTCACCTCCCTAACCTGGGGGCAGGGAACAAGATTCCCCTGAGTTATCTGTGCTCACAGGAAGGAGATGTCACTAGAACAACTTGGAATTGACTATCTTCCAAATTAACAAGTGAATTTCAACACATCATCAGGGCACACCTGGAATGCAGCCATTGAAAAACTTCTTTAAAAAGTCCTGTTTTGGGGTTGAGGTTGTGGATCAGTGGTAGAGCACTTGCCTAGCATATGTGAGGCACTGGGTTTGATTCTCGGCACCACATAAAAATAAATAAATAAAATAAAGGCATTGTGTTCATCTATAACTGAAAAAAAATTTTAAAAAAAGTCCTATTTTCCCGGACGGGCAGAAAAACAGCCTGGAGTCCCTGGAGAAAAGCCTAGATTTCTCTGTGCTTCTCCTCTGCTAGCAAAGCAATAAACCTTCTTTTTCTTTTTTCTCAAAACCATGTCCTTATTATTAAATTGACATGAATTGGCATCGGGGACAAGGACCAAGCTTTCGGAAACAAAAGGGCATAAATCTTGATATTTTAGGGTTTGCATTTAAACCACTGAGACCCTTGAAGAGCAGTTAAGATACATGAAAGATAGGGGAAAAAGTCCAATATATGTCTAAAATGAGTAAAGGAGGAACTAGACAGGATGAGGAAGAGGCCTTCTTTATTTTTATTTTTATGTGTTGCTGAGGATTGAACCCAGTGCCTTGCATATGCAAGGCAAGCACTCTACCACTGAGCTACAGCCTCAGCCCTGAGAGGCCTTTTTTTTTTTTTTTTTAAAAGAGATAATAACAGAAATTTCCAAAATTGGTTAAGGATATGAGTCTTTAGATTCAGTCTTTAGTCTTTTGATTCAGTCCTGCTTAGAATGAGTAAGAATAAGCCCCATGTGGTGTCACAAGCCTGTAATCCCAGCAACTCTGGGGGCTGAGGTAGGAGGATTGCAAGTTCGAGGCCAGCCTCAGCAAATTATACAGACCATAAGCAACTTAATGAGGCCCTGCCTCAAAATAGAAGTTAAGAAGGACTGGGGATGTAACTCAGTGGTAAAGTCTGCCTGGGTTCAATCCCTAGTAACTCCTCCCCTACCCCAAATCTGTTTCTAAACACATCATAGTGAAATTGTAGCACACAAAGACAAAAAAAAAAACAAAACAAAACAAAAAAAAAAACAAAAAAACCCTCCTCAGATTAACTTGCTCAAGATCTAGTAAGTAGCAAAGTCATTATTTGAAACCAAAGTTTTTAATCACTACTACCGAATCATCTAGTTACAAGCTCTTATTTACAGATGAGGTAATTGAGGCCAAGAAATGCCACAGGTTTGCATTAGACTTGAATGGCAGTAGATCATGTAGTTATAGTGGCCTCTTTACCTCACGGGTAGGAAAATCCCCACTGTGAGTGGTAAGAAGAGCCATATTGTACCTTGGAAGTGATAATTTATGGATTGTGGATTGTTGTTTCCAGAATTATCAGCAGTACAACGGAACAAGTTAATAAGAACATTCCCTTCTGTAGTGCTTACCATGTGACAGACATTGTTCTAAATTCTTTATATACATTAATCCATTTAAGTTTCAAGCAAACCCCAATGAGTCATTTTTTAAAATATATCTTTAGTTGTTGATAGACCTTTATTTAATTTATTTATTTATATGTGGTGCTGAGAATCGAACCCAGTGCCTCACACATGCCAGGCAAGTATGCTACTGCTGAGCCACAGCCACAGCCCAAATCATTTGGTTTTAACCCAGTTTTTCAGATGAAGAAATGAAGGCTCTAAGAGAGGGGAAGTGACTTGATAAAGCAAGTAAATGGAAGAACCAGGATTTATACCCTAGGTACTTTGGTTGCAAGGTCAACCTGTTCATTCTACTTCTTCTAGCTCAAACAAAATAATCCCTGCCAAGTCAGAAGCTGTGTTTTATTTACTGCTCTATCCTTAACACCCAACATAATGCTTGGCACATACTATATACCTAATAAATGCTTCTTACAGTAATGAAGAAATAAGTAAGTGGATAAACTTGGTTTTTGATGCATATCCAGTGTGGTTGTGTGGACTGAACTGTTCCATTACCAGCCAGCTATTTAGGAAAAGTGAAAGTTTGTTTCTCTGTAATGCCAAGCATCTGGAAACACAGAGATGTGCCTAACCATCACATTTGCTTTGTAGCCTTGGTGATCTGCTGAAGTGGATCTCCTGGTTCTGAGCCCTAGCTCCAAATTATAGCTGAACCCTTGATACTGCCTGTTGATTTGTCTCTGTTTGGGCCCAGAGGCAACAGGACCCTGAATATAGTCCCAATTATGGTTTACAAATAAGGCTCTATAACATGAAGGCAACAAGAGGCAGCTGGAAACTGTCCATATCCTGTATGTTTTCTGGGGGGACTTCCTGATCATGTATCATAGAGCATTCAGAATCTTAGCAGAATGAAATAATCAACATGTTCAAAACATAAAAGCTTCTGAGAGGAACAGGAAGCCATCTGTCTCTTAGTTCTGAGACCAACCTCAGGGCTAGTGTTAGGCCTCTCGTGTTACAGCTTCATTTTCCTCTTAATTCAAATGATATTCCTATTAAAACAGACCCTAAAAAAAGCCTCACTGCTTAAGTGGGTAATCATTCTCTTAAAAATGTAATCTCTCTGTCTTCATTCTGGGGCCCTTACATGGCATTATACATTTTTTGATGTGTGAAGAACATATGGAAATATGGCAGAGATCTCCTTCTCTGTCATAGTCCTCAGAATACATAGCTACATCTATCATTTAGCTATTCGGATTCTCAGTTTGGTAATGCAACTTGGTAGAACTACTAGACTGTTCTCTGTTTAATATGATTATACTTACTCGGAACTCCTGAGAACTTTACTTGAAGTGATAGGTCTCTTCAGTGAAATAATTAGTGAAAGACTAATTTAATCATGTGATTGACTTTGTTGTTTCCTGCACTGAACAAACCAGTTGTCTTTTTAATTGTTTGCCCCAACCAGCTGTTTTGACACTCTGTACTTATGTCCCTAGGAAAACTTATCTACAGGTTGGTCAAACTGGTTTTGTAGTGCAAACAGTTGAGTGATTACAAGGCCCCACTCTGTGAAAACAATGGTATTCCCTTGTATTCTCACCCCCCCTTCTCTCTCTCTCTCTTTTTTTTTTTTTTTTTGGTACTGGGGATTGAACCCAGAGGCACTTAACCACTGAGTCACATCCCTGGTCTTTTTAAACATTTTTTGAGACAGGATCTCCCTATGTTGCTGGGGCTGCTCTTGAATTTGCAGTCCTCTTGCCTAAGCCTCCCACTGTTGTCCTCTCTTGATTCAGAAATAGAAAGATTTGGCTGTTCAATCCTAACAAAAAAGATAATAAATAAGTGTGTCATCAACATGTGCTGTTTTCCTCATTATAATGTGACTATTTGTCAAGGGTGTAGTTATCTAAGAAATCAATAATATGGGAGGCAAATTAGTAATACTACACTCTTCTTTTTCTAAACTTGAAGATTTCAACTAGGCTTATGCATGATTAGTAAATGCTCCTTCTGCTCCGAATAAACCCTCTAATTTGCATCTATCATAACACATTTCCTAAAACAAGAGCTGGTGATCTTTTGATTTCAGACACTTTTCTCATTCATAATTGTCATTAATTTCATAGAGCTGGATCTATTCTCTTTTTTCTGGATTTCTCTTACCAGAATGTGAATATTCTGCTTTCTTAGGTATATAACTAAAAGGTGGATAAATCAAAGAGATAGAAGAATTATCTTTGATTGAAGGAGGTGGAAGTGCTATAAATACATGTCTAGACACCTCTTTTTAAACTTCCAACTCTGCATCATTAATAAATTCATTAATGAGCGCCCTGTTCACATATCTATTATCAACTCTAATCATTTGTGTGTTTGAATCAAGCTCTTCTGCCTTCATTATTGTCATTAATGCCTGTCAGCATATGATAATGTGGGAGAATCTCACAAATTTATATGCATTCTCAAGAGTGAGGACCCAAAGGCAGTCAGTATTCTTGCATGACAGCAGCTGTAACAAATGGCTATCCTTCCCAGGAGAAGTGTAAACAGGTCGCTAATTAATGCATTTACCATTAGCCTCTGTTTAGTCTTCAGTCATAGCACATTCATTTATTATGTTAGGACACCAAGTACAATGTTGTTATGGAAATGAGGTATTTGTACAGTCTCCTTAGATCCACATGACAGATTGAGTTATCTACCTATTTTTCTCTCAGCACTTTCCCAGATATCAGACAGTATATGAATGACCTTGGAGAAGGTCCTATTTTATTACCAGCATTCTGGTGTAAATTGCGTAATGGGTTGGCAGTTTCCTTCAACACAAGCAATGAAAATCAGCCCTCGGTGTGGGATAAAGCCAAGGGGAAGGGGATAAAGGAGGAAAGGGGAAAATAAATTCTAACTTCTAGGTAATATAGTTGATATAATGTAAAATTATAAGTGGTGTGGTACAGAGATAAAATAAACATTAGGAGTAGAGTTGGTGCAAAGAGAAATTCATTGCTGCCCAAAGACTGAAAAATATACTTTGCTGGTCAATTGTGTTTTCTCATATCCACAAATGGTCAACAGCTCTCAAGGAAAGACAAATTTTTTTCCCAATTTTAAATTCCCTAAATACTTAGATAAAAGCTTCAAATAAAGAATGGATGGTGTGACTCAACGGTTAGCATCCCTGGGTTCATCCCTGGTACCAAAACCCAAACAAACAAAAAACCAAAAAACAAAAGAATGGAGGAATAAAAGGAGCCTAACCGCTACTTGTTGATTATCAGTAGCCATTCATTTACATAATAAACACTTATTTAGCAACACTTTGGGCCAGGCCCTGTGCTATACATTTAAGATACAGAAATGGAAATGATGTGGTATTCCCTTCAAGATGCTCAGGAGAAAGAGAAAAACTGACAATGTAGAGTGGTCATCACAAGTAACCTAGGTACTATGATAATTGTGTGCCCAGGATACTATGGGAGTACAGGGGAAGAATTCTTCATAGGAACTTAAGGAAGATTTCACAAAAGAGTATATTTTTTAATTGGCTCTTTTTATTTACAGATGACAGTAGAATCCATTTTGACATAATTATAAGAGCATGGAATATATCTTGTTCTAATTCAGTCCCCAGTACCTTTCCTTCCCCCTGCTCCCTTCCCTCTATTGATCTTTCTGCCATTTATGCATAGTTATTTTTTAAAATTATTTTCTTGTGGATGTACACGGTGATGGAATAATGCAGGCAAGTGTGTCAGGTTAAGGGAACAGATTTTGTGAATTAGAAGGGCATTAGGCAATGTACTGTGCTTATAGGATGGTAAGAAATTCAAGGTGCCCAGAGCATTGTCTGCATAGGGGACAGGCTATTGGGAACAGTGATAGGAGATGAAGTTGTATAAGAAGTATATGAGGGCCAGAAAGAGGACAGGTTTTTTTGTTTGTTTGTTTGTTTTTGGTTTTTTGTTTTTGTTGTTTGTTTTGAAGTGGGGATTTAACACAGCCTTTAAAAAAATTTTTTTTGGATACAGGGCCTCATTAAGGCTTTTCTGTTGTTATTTTTTTAAACAGGGTCTCCTCAAGTTGTTGGCCCTGGCCTTGAACTTGAGATCCTCCTGTCTCAGTCTCCTGAATTGCTGGGATTACAGGTTTGCACCACTATGCCTGGATCAGAATTTTATATGTCATGTTAAGAGGATTTGGACTTTAGCTGTGTCTGCTTCCTTGTTGCCCTCTCCTGAGCTGCTTTCCTCCTTATGCCATGATGTTCTGCCTCCCCTTAGGCCCAGAGCTATGGAGTTGGCAGTCTAAGGACTGAGATCTATGGAACCACTGTATATCCCTTTGAAAATTCTCATTTAGGTACCTATGTACAGGATTGGGTTCATGATTATCAGCTGGTGTTCTTGAGATCTGCAAGATCATTTCAAGAATGAAAAATCTTAGGTGGTAGGGGAGCAAAATGAACTTTCTTCCTTTCCTAGGCCCAGTCTCTATTTTTTGGCTTCAGACTGGCACCAGAAAGAGCTCTCTTTCAAGGTTAAGCAAAAATTGGAATCCTGATAGGGCTCAACTGGAGTTGAGTCTTAAAAGCCCACTGTTGGGCTGGGGTTGTGGCTCAGCGGTAGAGTGCTTGCCTAATAAGTGTGAGGCACTGGGTTTGAGCACCGCATTTAAAAAATAAATAAAATAAAGTTATTTTCATCTACAACTAAAAATATCTTTTAAAAAAGCCCACAGTTACAATCCTAGCAGTTAGAATCATAGTCTTTAGGACAGGAGTCCACTATGTATTCTTCTTTGCTAGCAAACCAATAAAATTTCTTTTCTTTTCTTTTTTTTTAACAGGGTTTGGACTTTATCATAGAGGAAAATGTTAATGGAAGCATGAGATAGCCAAATTGATTTTTTAAATACTACCTTGGTGGGAGAAATTGGAAGTAGAAGGAATAAATGGTCAGGAGCTTGATGACGTCTAATCAAGTATCAAGGACAATAGAATTACATTTTAACCCAATTTACAGGGCTCTGATGATCGAGTAAACATGAAGAAAGTGAGAGTTAAGAGTCAGAATATCCTTATGGTTTCAAGTATTCAGATATACTTGAAAGCTATGTTACTATGGTATATGGTTCAAGTGCCAATGGAGAAGTTATGGCATAGGGATTCCATAATTTGTCAAAGTCAAGTCCAATTTAATAATTGTCAGCCAGGTGTGGTGGCACACACCTGTAATCCCAGTGGCTCTGGAGGTTGGGGCAGGTGGATCCCAAGTTCAAAGCAGGTCTCAGCAACTTAGCAAGACCCTGTCTCTAAATAAAATATGAAAAAGTGCTATGGATGTGGCCCAGTGGTTAAGTGCCCCTGAGTTCAATTCCTGATACCAAACAAACAAACAACAACAAAAACTTTAAGAAGTCTCAGGACTTCAGGCTTTTTACTCAGTCTGCTTTTTTCAAGAAGAGCTCCCTTTCCTGGAGTCATGACAGAACTTCTTCTTAAGGTTGTAGACCTAAACCTCAATTTAGAGGTGAAAATTGGGAAATATGTTATTTACTCATTCTTGTTATTCTTTTCATTCGGGAATAGAGCACTTATTCATGTATTTGCTATTTAGGAGGATCCCAAGTTCAAAGCTAGCCTCAGCAACTTAGTGAGACCCTATCTCTAAATAAAATATGAAAAAGTGGGATGTAATAGTGGTAGATCCAGTTAATGAAGTGCAAAGGGCCCTGGACTTGGAGTTATATGACATAAGTCTAATCCTAGCTCTTTCATTAAATAGCTGCTTGATTTTAGACAGGTTGTTAAACCAATTTGGGTCTCAGTATTCTTAACTCTGATATAATAATTTATCTTTAATATTTGGCTTATTTCTGTATCTATGATTCACTCTGTGACCTAGACAATATTCATTTACCAAGCCATCTCCGAGAAACTGGTGCTATTACTTTGCTGAAATGACCCAAGTGTCCAATGATTTGAGTGTTGGCAGTTCAGATCTTAGAGATTTCATCACTTTGGTATAGTAGTGCCCTCTTTATTTTAATTGCTATTTGTAGATTTAACTTTCTTTCTTCTTGGTATTGACTAAATATTGAATACTGAAAGGTTATTAAGAAGAAATCTATGGGCTGGCCTCCATCCCTTGGCTCAAAGAAAACTGAAATAGTTATTATATATCTACTGGCTCCTGATAGACAAAGACCTGGTGCCAGTTCTATACAACTTTATTCCTGTTGCATTGAAATAGACTGAATTTGGAACCCAACTCCCACTCTTTAAAGCAAGAGGAACTTCCTCCTGCAGATGATCAAACTGCATAAAGTTCACTATTCACTTTCCCATCTTTTATCTATTTCTTATGCAGGGGCTGGGTTTGTGGCTCAGCGGTAGAGCGCTCACCTAGCACGTGTGAGGTGCTGGGTTCGATCCTAAGCACCACATAAAAATAAATAAAATAAAGATATTTCTTATGCAAGTGGGTGGCAGAGTCCAGTTAGCAAGGTCCCTGAGGTGGGCTGCTGGTAACAGTCTCAGGGACAAATGCTGCCAAATCTTAATTACCAAGGAACTTTTGAGAAAGTTGCTTCATTCTTTGGGTCTTGGCTTATCTATCTGTAGAAAAGAGACACTGTTACTTGTTTTCTCTGTATTACCCTGACAGGAAATATTTTTCACATGAAAGAAATCATATGGATGAGGAAACTTGGGAGGGAAGAATCTAAAACAGGAACAGTAAATGGGTTCTGTTCATATGCCACCTCTGATTGATTGATATTAGATATCCAAGGCATAATGTTAAAGAACATGAGTTTGTGTATAAGCTCAGTTGGAAAGAGTAACAACTATGGGTATAGGGTTGTAAGTGGCTGAGCACAGCTCTTGTGCCAAAAATAGGACAGATAGATAGTTTTTGGAGGTGATCATGGGGTGAGTGTAATTTGACCTAATGCACATCTAAGGCTTCTTTTAATATAATTTCTCTCATTGACATCAAGTCACTTCAATCCCCTGAAGACTTTCAACCTTAGAATCCTCTTTGTTTAAAGAAAGGAAATTCATCCAATGGGAATAGGAATAAAAATGTGCCCAGCATGGTGTCACATATCTGTAGTCCCAGAAACTCAGTAGGTCAGGGCAGGAGGATCTCAAGTTTGAGGCCAGCCACAGCAACTAAGTGAAACCCTGTATTAAAATTAAGAAAAATAAAAAGACCTAGAGATGTAGCTTAATGGTAGAGTACCACAGGGTTCAATCCATTGCTACAAAACAAAACAAAACAAACCAACCAAAAAACCCCAAAACAAAAAACACAATAAGGCAGGATCATAGCATCCTATGGTTTCATGGGAGGACTATAGTCTGAGATGACATCTTTTTCCTATTACCTATAGTTTTCCCCTATAATCTGTGATGCTTATCTATTATATATTATGGTTTAATGTTTAGATAGTTGCTAGGCCTAGCTATTTCCATGGAGACAAAGGTAGTCTGTGAGTGTGCTAGTTGCTATAAGTTATTAACTGCACCAGTTTATCCAACCTTTCCTTTTCTTTCCCATATCCCACAGTTCAGAAGTCTTGAAAAAGCCTAATGTATTGCATGACTTGTATGGAATGTACTTTGTAGAATATCTTCCTTCTTGAATTTAGTTTATTTTGCCATGGGAATAGAATAATTTGCTTCTAGGAGTCATAGCTCCTTACCTGGAAATAGCTTCTTGGTAAAATGAAATATTCAGATAAAGAATTTCTAACTTCCACTGCCCAGCCCCTCTAAGCTCTTTTCACATGTTCTGTAGAACAAATGCAAATGAGAAATGTGCTGACAAAGAATTGCCCCAGTATGTAAGATGCTCCAGAATCAGAAAAATCTTTCCCTCATTTTGGTAAAGCAAAGGACCAAAGTCACTGTCCCTCATGGGTTCTCCATCTAGCAGAGCTTATTTTGGCAAGGAGAAAGTGGCCTACTTATGAAGGTGGTGGACAGAACTGAGGTAAGAGAGAGAATGTAGGACAGTTTCTCTTCATAACAAATCTCTCTGAAAGTGGAAAACTGACAGCAGGTGATGCCATCAAAACAGGCTTTGGCTTTCAAAGCTCGCCCTTCATCTCCTGGCCCAATATCTTCTCTTTTCCCTTTTCTCATGCTTCCCTTGATATTTTCACTAGAGTGGAACAAGTTTTGACTTTGTAGGGTCCCAATTAGCCTTGCCTATAGCTTGAATATAAGCAGGCTGAGTTTGAGAGGGTGAAGTTGAAGGATCTCAGAGCTTTAATAAAGAAAATTTAAGAGAGTCAAAGCTCTAATATTAAAACTAGTAATTTCAAATTATTACTAATTCAGAGGGATGACCTGAAAGTTACCTTTGTTCAGCAAGGTCTTTTAAAAGAACTTTATTTTGGAAAGTGTTAAACATACTCAAAAATAGAGAGCATAATATAATAAACCTCCATGTACCCATCACTCCACTTCAACGTTCGTCACTGTTTTGCCAATATTAGCAAAACATTTCTTTCTTGAAAGTTTAATCTTGGTTTTAAATAGGACTGTTGACTGACCTTGTCTTTTTATTTTATTTTATTTTATTTTTGTACCAGGGATTAAACCCAGGGGCACTTAAAAACTGAACCACATTCCCAGCCCTTTTTTATTTTTTTATTTTGAGACAGTCTGGCTAAGTTGCTTAGGATCTTGCTAAGTTGATGAGGCTGGCCTTGAATTTCCACTCCTCCTGCCTCAAACTTCCTAGTCACTGGGATTATAGGCATGTGCCAAGGGGTGCTGGCTACCCTTAAATCTTTAAATTACTTTAGATTAAATGCTCCCCTTCAATTTATAAATGATCTATCAACTGAAAATAATTTCTAATTGTTCATTAAATGGGTCTCTCAGGGTCATTCTGGGACAACACTTCTCTGAAGCATTTTGAATCCAGTTTGAGTCATCATCATTTGAAAGTAATAAAATTGTCCTTCTCCTAAACTATTCTATGATTTGGATTTTTCTTTGCTTCACACTGACTTCATCTTTACCATCTTCCCAATATTAATTTGCAAAGAGAGTTGATAAGTTTAAGGAAGAAGGGGTTTGGAGCCTTGGATATTGTTTAATAGCTAAACACCCCCCCCAAACTCCCTCAGGAGGCGTGATCACTTAAGGGCAGTATTTCTGGCTGGAGCACAGGAAAAAATTGGCTTGTTTTGTCCAGGCAGAATCAAAGAGGAGTGTGAATGGGGCCTAAATGCTGATTATTCATTAGCCCTCAGGAAAGGACTGAGTCATACTGTCCGAAGGATATTAAATCAATCTGAATTGTTGGAGTGGATGATTCACTTCCAAACTGCTTGGATTAACAACATTATTTTTTCTCTACTATCCACCAAACTTATTATGCTTTGTGTAAAGCAAGACTAATATGCTTGAAAGCACTTGAAAGTGCTTGAAGCTTTCCAAGCTCCTAAAAATTTATACGCACCTGGTATAAGTGCTTGGTCTATCCGAGACCTATCCCTGGTGCTTCAAAGCCACTGACTTCTAGCCTGTAGAAAAGAAAATGTGATCTCTCATCTTCTCTTTTATTAGCATAGTGGGATAAGCAAACTAGGGAAACAAAGCATTTTATCAAGTCATTGAGCTTTTCTAGAACTGTTCACTCACTTTGACTATCATAGGCTATATGGTATCACATTTCTAATAGCTTTCTTATGCCTGTGTGAAGGGTGAGAGAACTGTGGTTTCCTAGGTCCCTCTTGGTGGAAGAACTTTGAGTTAATCACTACACTTGCCTGTGAACCCCATCTACCAATCTCAGGGGAGGTCTGCTTCCTACTGTCCCTGGATATGATATGTAATTGCAGTTCTGAGGTCTGCATTGGTATGGCTGCAAATCAACTAAGCTCAGTGCTTTCAAAACAATTTTCTCTCATCTAGGTGAAAAGGAATCCCAAAATATCTGTGTAAATTGGGTCTGGAAGGGTCCTCTAAGACCTTTGTTTTACAGAGATAAATTATTTTCTCATTGATCCCTACCCTTTCATCTTTTCCCTTGTTTGATACTGGCTGCATTTGGAAGTAGGACAAGAGTATCAATAAGAGACATGTAATTCCCTTCTGTTTGAATGTGCAAGTCTTAAGAGCAGCACTCAACTTGATTGCTTACAAGGTTTATTGAAACATTTTGACTAGTAATAACTGTTGGTTTTGAAGCCATGTTTCACAGAATCTATCTGTATAGATTTCTTTCAGGGCTCTGTCATTTCAATGTGGCAATTTTTCCCTGCCTTGGAAAGGTATTATTTGGTATCTAGGCCTGAACACTTCTTATTTCAGGGACAAGAAAGGGAGAGGGAAGAAACACTGGAGATGTGATAGTCCTATACTTTTATCTTTCAGGTCAGAAATTCTCTAGTTCCTTTTCTCCATTTTCTGATAACTTCCAAAGGGTGGCTGGGGCTCATGGTAGGAAGATCAGGCCATGCCTCATCCCTGAACTTTTTTGTTTGCTCACTTCTTCTTTGGGTGCAGTACTGGGGATTGATCCCAGGGGTGCTTTGCCACTTAGCTATATCCTCAGCCCTTTTTATTTTTCATTTTGAGACAGGGTCTGACTAAGTTGCTGAGGCTGGCCTCAAACTTGCAATCCTCCTGCCTCAGCCTCCTGAGCCACTGGGATTATTTGCTCATTTTAAGTGCTGCCTGTTCCCCACTGGTGCTTTCTATTTCTCCCCCACTGCTGAGCAGGATGAATTGACCTTTCCCTGTTTATTCCATGGTGTGACATAGCTTCTCTAAAGTAGGAGAGATCCTTATTTGGAAGTTGTAGTTGATTTATTTCCTGAAAGGAACTCAGTGAATCCATGTGCATTTGCTGGTGTATGACCCATTGGTGGTAATGAGGAGACTCTGCTAAAATAGGGCTGCTTCTCTTATTTTTAGGACATGTCTGTCTTATTCCTTACATATTGTGCTTCAGCATAAGCAAACAGTGTTGCTCCCAAAGAAAGCAAGCCAATGCTGTTTTGTTTTTCCTTTAAGCTTGAGATGTTGATGATTGCTAATGAGGTTGGGGGTGGTGTTAAGGGAGGAATGTAAAGAAATCGGGAAGTTCCTTTAATGAGATCAAATCCCTTTATTTTCTATGGCCAGTATTGGAAGGGAGTAGATTCCATGTGGGGTGGGCCAGCTGGAAGTTGAAACTCTTCATTTTCTTTCTCTTAGGAGATCTTTTACTCTCTTAGGGGAGTTAATGTTCTGACATTAGCCCCAATCTTATGTTTTCAACAGTAGTTGAGAAGCCCAGATTGCAGTTCCAATTCTCCTATTAGCCACCTGTGAGATCTTGAGCAGTTCCCTTTTCCTCAGTTTGCTTATCTCTAAAATTAAGGGGGCTGACATAAATTACATATCTCTAAGACTCTTTCAAGCTCTCTTGTTCGCTGGCTTTCTAGTTTGAAATTCATGTGTCTTCTTATCATGTCCAGTGGAGGGCATCACTGAGTCTCCCAGAGACGGACCCAATAGATACTCTGAACTTTTCATACAGTGAGTCCTTTTGAGATTTCTTCCTCTATAAACTGTAAGAAATAATAAGCAGAACTATTTATTTTTGGCCCCTAACCATAAATCTGGTTTCCTAAATAAAGAACAAATAACCCAATGTGGGAGGAAAAGGGAAAAAGCATTTGGGGCTTAATGGTGTGGATCGATTTCCTTGGGGAATGGCATCCCATTGAGAGGAATAGGAGCTAAGAAATCACTGCTGTTTCCCTTTGGGGATGGGTTACTTTACTTCCAGGAAGACTTGAGAGGAGGGAGTCTTTATCCTGGGCACATTGAACCACTGCCATGTAAAGCCACTTGCTCTGTTGTAGCTGTGCAGTAAGTGAAATTGAAATTGAGAATTCGGCTGGGCTAAATGCACAGCAAGTACCTTAGGTGCCTCTAACTCTAACAACTAGCATAGGGCCTGACATACAGTGAGTATTCAATGAATATCTTCTGAAAAATCTATTCTGTGTCCTGAAGCTGGGTCAGAGCCTCTCTTCTCTGTTCACATAGCACCCTGCCCTTCCTTTCATCAATCAGAGTTCTGATTATACTGTATTTTTAGGTGCCAACTGTCTTGTGTCTCTACTTCACAATCCTTGAGTTTAAGGAGTGTATAGTTTGTTTCTATTATATAGTTATGAGCACAGAGAAAGCACAAAGTAAAAATTTGTTTGATCAATGTCTGGATGCCCAAATATTATGTGGTAACTCTCTAGAGTGGGTCTCCTATAAAAGTACCTTCCCTAGGATTTTGCTTAATATTTTGTCCTTGTCATTCTTTTCATCTCCATTATTTGAGAACTTCTGATATGTCTACACTGTATCAGGAACCATCCTTATACAGAGAATCATACAGATCCTGACTCATCAGGAAAGCTTTTGCAGATGAGGAACTTCCAGAATAAAGACAATGTTACCAAGAAATGGGAGCAAAATCTTAATGAAAATATGGAAACTTTGATTGCTAATTTAGATAGTTTAATGTTATACACATAAGATTTCATTCTCCATTCTTTCTTCCACATACCACATTCCTAGCAGTTTTTATGTATCTGTCTCTTTCTCTCTCCTGTGTCTTCAATTTTCAGAGGGAAGCTGCAGTATTGCAGCTTCTAGCTACTTTAGCAGCCTGGAGGCTTTCTGTTAAGAACTGCAGTGTCAGTTCTCATTGAAGATTCTTCATGTCTGATGCTATCAAACTAAATTCATGCCTAACAGTTGTAGTGGAGATTTGCTAGTAATGTCTTTTTCTTTTATAACTTGATGGTCACCAGAGCTGATTGCATAAGTTTTTTTTCCTTATATGAATGATGCTCATTCTAGCCCTGGAATCTTGTGATTTTTCTTACTGGTGGTTGCAAAGCATCTACATTGATAGATATTTTGATGGTGCTTTGTTGTTATTATCATTTTCCATCTTGTGAGACTCAGAATTATTCTAATAGCTATACTACATATCATCTCATCCCCAAAGAATATGAAATATCCTTAGTTGAGGACAGTAAGTGCTAAATTATTTGTGTTTCTAAAAAAGTTTGCCAAATATTCTATGCATTGTATTGTATTGGTTAGAGTATATCCTTGATAAACTCTGAAATCTCGGTTACTTAAAGCAATAACATTTCCTTCATTCACACATTACTTCTCCAAATGGTGATTCAGAGATCCAGGTTCCTTCCATCTTCTGGCAATTCCATCTTTAACCTGACAACCTTAGGGTTCCTTTAGGGTTTGTCTTAATTCCAGCTAGGTGGAAGAAAAAAGAACATGGAAGATACTGGATAGAAAGTCAGTATTAGAGATATATCACTTAGGTCCATATTCTATTGGGCAAAACTCAATCATATGAGCACAACTAAGTATAGGGAATATGCAAATAGATATATTCCCAGAAGGAAAGGGAAACAGATTTTTGTGACTGCATATTATGTGTCATGAGTGAAACCAGGGAGACCACTAGAGACTATTAGAAAACTAAACTACTTCTATACCTGTGTCCATTTCACTGGTACAAACAATAGAGTCCCTAGGGAAAAAATAGATTGCTTTCCACTCTTCTTATCTTTTCAGATTTGTTCTTAATTTCGTAGTGGAAGGAGCCAGGCCCTAACAGGATTAATTGTAAAGGATGATTGATCTGGAAATCAAGCTCCATTCATTGAATGTCATTGTAGGATTCTCTAAAGAAAATGTCATCACCTGCATTTCCCCCTTATCTTTTCTTCATGGGTTTGTCTACAGGGGAGGAAACTGGGATTTTTTGGTGCTTCCTGATGAAAAGAAGACACCTACTTGGGTCCTGAAGTATCAGTAGGGCTGCAACCTAAATGTGACATTATTAAAATCAGATCTGAACAAATATTTATCAAGAAATCAGCATGTGCCAATATTTGCTAGGAACTGAGGATATAAGATGAGTAAGACAGTCAAAAGAAATAATAACATATCTCTTTTGCTGGTAATATTGTCAAAATTTAAAAGGGTTAAAAATAGCAAGTGTTGGTAAGGACATAAGGGAAATGAGAACTCTAGAACATTGCTGATGGGAATAAAACTCATCATAGCTACTTAGAGAGCAATTCCTCAGTAGCTATTGAAACTAAAAATTCACATACCTTACAATTGGGCAGTTTTACTTCTAGGTCTCTTTGTTGGAGTGACACTCACACATATACAAAGAGACATGGATTAAAGCACATTTATTGTAACTTTTTTTTTGTGATAGCAAATTCTTGGAAACAACCTGAATGTCCACCAATAGGGGAATGGTTAAATAAAATGGGAGTACATCCATATAATAGAGTATTTTACAGCAATAATAAAAAATAGCTACATACTTGTGTCAACATTTCAAAAAAAATTTCAAGTTGAAAGAATCAAGTGGCAGAATGATGCATATGGATGTATGACATTTGGGAAAAGGTGTACCAGCCAAACTGTCTACTTTATATATAGGCACAGGTATATCTGTAAATGCATAAAAAGACTAGAAGGATATGGATCAAATTCAAACTAGTGTTTGGTTATCTTTGGAAAAGCAGGGAAATGATAGAGCTTACGAAGAGGTCAGGGGGCTTTTGGTTTTACCTATCATATTGTATTCTGCAACAAAGAATAGTGTTTTCATAAATTATTTTTAAAGGAAATAAATAGAAAATGATCGAAAGTAAAAGTGTCAAAATGTCAATAATGGTTAGTTGTGAATGTTAGGTATGTGGGTGATTATGGTATTGTTCTTTGTACTTTTCTGAAGGTTTCTTACTGACAACAAAAAGAACAACTAACTAAACAACCACAAACATCCACTGCCTATGACTTTAAAGAGCTTACCCTTTAATCAGGGAAAGACAGGTAAAAAGGTAAATAGTTTAAGGTGCTGAAAGAATAAATGGGGCATGGGAGGCTCCTAACTTAAAACTAGGGGTATTGTAAAACTTCCCAGAGAAAATGTGAATAATTTAGGCCTTAAAGTTCTAGTTTGAACTTTGTAAGTCAAGGAACTGCGTCCTGTAGTAGTTCAGGACAAAGAAAGAGTAAGCAACAGAGATAAAAGGGAGCATGATATATAAGGAAACAACAGTTGGTTTTATTTGTCTTGAGCATAAATTGTCATGTGGGAGGTGATGGCAGGAAATGAAGTAATATGGGTACATAAGGATTGGAAGTGCTTCATTAGCAGGTTGAATCTTTTCTTTTTCATAGTATTCAATGTTTTACCATGTGCTAGGAATTGTGTGAAGATTTGTTCATGGATGTAATTTTCTCCACAGTTCACAAGAGGTAGTTCTATTATTATCTCAAATGAAACTGAGGTTCACTGAGAGGCTCTGGTCTGTATAATGAAATATTTTTGGTGGATGTATCAAGATCTGGAGGCCCCACTGAGGGTAGTATTCCATGGCAGAATACTGTGTGCATCTAGGAGTTTTATCTTTGTTTTGGGGGTGAGTTTGCACTAAGCTAGTGATTATCAAATGTTGGTGGATATCAAAGGCACTTACTTGGAGGAGCTTAATGCAGGTCCATGGGCTCCAACCTATAGGTTCTGGTTCTTTAGATCTGGGGTAAAACTCAGGAATCTGTATTTTAAACATTCACTTCCAGGTGATTGTGATAACAGGTGAGTCTGAGGCCACACTGCAAACAATCGCAGCACTGTTTCCTTTTCTTCCTCAAAATCTCTGGATCACTGGCATTGACTTTAAGCATGGCTCTCCAGGGGCAGAGGAAGATAAGAATTTACCTGCTACTTTGGGACTCAGTTTCACTTAGATAATCACTCACCAACACAAATAGCAAAAGTCCATCTGTAAAAACTGTTGAGTGACCAGGGACCTTTCATTTCTCAACTAACAGCTTTAAACTTCTGAATGTCACTAGACCTGGGGTTGAGCACTTGGTAATATACACTGCTGGGCGGCCAGGTGTTTAAGCTCAGTACATAAAGAAGAGTTATACATTATAGATAAATCATTATTTTTGTATTTTACAAGTCATAATTCTATGAGCATTATTATTTATTGTCCTATTTATTTTCATAAAACCATATGATACAGGTATTACAGATTAATTAGAATACAGTTGGATATAGACAAGATAATTTCCACATGGGATGCAGAAGATGCAATCTAATATTACTATTCACACATCACAGAAAACAGAGGCACAGGCATTGTCCTATAGCCTTGGTTCAGAGATCCCACATCCATATTCCTGTCATGATATAAACTTTCCACTTTACCCACTTCCATTCTCTGGGCACTGAGAGTTTCTTCTGGGTCTTCTGTGAGACTGTTTATTTCTGTCTCTAGTGTCACTGGGAGCAATAGGTATGGACAGAGAATTCACGTTCAAAGCTCTCCATTCCTTCTCCATAAAACCTAGATGGATGTTTAGGAGATTAATGGAGTCTTTTGAAGTTGGAGATGAAAGTTCTGTTGAATCACAGCAGCCTAGTCTCTTTGGTTCCCATAATAGTCCTATATTCTTGTCTCTTTCTTTTGAAGTGATAGCAATTTGAAGAATTGGCTGAGGCCAAGGAACTCAACTGTTTGACTTTCTTACACATCCTTATCAGATGTATGGCTTGCAAATATTTTCTCCCAATTCACTGGGTTGCTTCTCTACTCTGTTAGAGTGACATAGCCACATCAATATTTATAGCATTTCAATTCACAATAGCCAAACTATGGACCAACCTAGATGCCCTTCAACAGATAAACGGATAAAGAAAATGTGGTATATTACTCAGTCTTAAGGAAGAATGAAATTATGCCATTTGTTGTTAAATGGATGAAGCTGAAGAATGTCATGCTAAGTCAAATAAGCCAGTTCCCTAAAACCAAAGGCTGAATGCAGATAATATGCAGATGCTAATTCACAATAAGGATGGGGGGGGGCTAGGGAAGAATAGAGGTACTTTGGATTAGGCATAGGGGAGTAAATGGAGGGGAGGGGGGAGGGAGTAGTAAGGACAGTAGAATGAATCAGACATTACTCCCCTATGAGCATATATTATTACATGATTAGTGTGATTTTACAACATGTACAATCAGAAGAATGAGAAGTTATACTGCATTTATGATGTGTCAAAATGCATTGTATTGTCATATATAACTAATTAGAATGAATTTTAAAATGCAGGGAAAAAATCAAAGAAGATCTAAATAAATGGAGACATAACCATGCTCATGTATTGGCAGATAAAATATAGCAAAGTTGTCAATTCTAGTCAAACCAATGTATGTATTGATATAATAAATTTTAAATCAAAATTCAAGAAGTGTTTTGATATATGTAGACAAGCTGATTCTAAAATTTTATGAAAAGAAAAGGAACAGAGTAGACAAATAATATTGAAAATAAATTAAAAGTTGGAGATCATACTACCCAACATTAGAACTTACCATAAGACTGTCTTCAGCAGTTTGATGATGTGTTTGGGCCCATATGTCTTTGGGTTTATCCTGTTTGTGATTTGCTGAGCTGCTTCAATCTGTAGGTTTATCTTTTTTTTTGTCAATGTTATTTTTTCAGCCATGGTTTCTTTAGATATTTATTCTGCATCATATTCTTTTTCTGGAATTTTTATTTTACTACAAAGTAAGTCTATCTAGTGAGTCTTTTAAAATTGATTTTTGTATTTTCAGTCTTCTATTTTGTTTGTTTTTATTATTTTATTTTTCTGAGACATTATATAGTTTCATTCATCTCAAGATTTTCTTTTTTCATGGAAATTTGAGATTTTCCTAGTTCATCATATGCTGAATAGTTTTGAGTTCTGTCTTGGATATGATGAGTATGATGCTGTGAGTCTCTGGGCCTTGTTTAAATCTACAGAAGTGTTTTTGTTTTATCAGACAATCTACTTGTTTCAATTTGGACTACAAGTTCTGACTAGATCTCTGTGGGTTGTGCTTTCAGTGTTGTACCATTTTCAAAGTCATTGCAATGTATCTGTCATGTTCAGTGGCCTGTGTGGGACTTGGATAATGGTCTATCTTGGAATTCAGTTATCAAAATTTTTGGTATGAGTTTTTTTTTTTTTTGATAGTACTGGGGATTGAACCCAGGGCCTTGTACAATCTAGGCAAGCACTCTAACACTGAGCCAAATTCCCAGCCCCAGTGTACACTTTTGTGTCATATGTACATATATACTTTTGGGGCTCAGGCCAATTATCCAAGTTCCTTCCTTTCCCCCTCTCTGCCATATTTTCTGTACTTTTTGATTCTTTTGGTGCTCTGGCCAGAAGACTGTGGTTTCTATTAGTCCATTTTACTGTGTCCTTTCCACAACTTTGCTCAATTCTGGGGCCAAGTGAATGTAAGACAGACAGAAGGGGGAAGAAACAATGGGCTTTTCCTTATCCTTTGGGATGGATCACTGTACTTTGTGACCTTCCCTCAGTATTTGTATTCCTACTTTTGCCTTCTTTGTGGGATTGCCTAGGAGCTTGGCAATGAAAAAACAAAGAAAAGAAAAAGAAAAGGGGAGATTTTCTTTATTTTCTCTTGGTGGTTGGATACTGCTGTTTCATGCCTTGAGCCATAACTTGAGGGCTACTTCTGGTGCTTTCTCTGTCCATCCCAGTATCCAATTCTAGGCTTTTGGGTCATTTAGATTCAGGTCATAGGATACTGAAGGGAAAATAGAGAACTCAGTCTGATTCAGAGATACTTTAAATTTTGATTTGCCTGCTATTTTTGCTTTTTCCTCAAATAGGTCTTCCATGCATTCTGTCTAGTTTTTATGGCTGCATTTAACAGAAAGAGTATGTTGGAGTATGCTTATTCCATCTTACCCAGATCTAGAACCTGATTGCTGCCTTTGAGGCTCTTAATGAATGAACACTTTTTTTTTGGTTAGGATGATTTTTAGCAAAGTAGTAAAGATGGTAGAGTTTTTAGCCATATCTGCAATCTCTTACCATCACTTTCTTTTTCTTTCTCCATTTATTAATGTCTCTTTAACATGTACATTTGCGGGCTGGGATTGTGGCTTAGTGGTAGAGCGCTTGCCTAGCATGGGCACGACCCGGGTTCGATTCTCAGCACCACATAAAAATAAAAGGCATTGTATTATGTGTCCATCTACAAAAAAAGATTCTCTCTCTTTAAAAAAATGTACATTTGCACATGGTAAAATTTATGTAAATATTAGTGATATATTTTACCATATATTGACAAATTATGGTATTTATTTATAGGGTACAAAGTGATGGTATGGTTTTTTTAATATAATGTAGAGGGAGTTGATAGACTTCATTTGGGTTCTTTGTTGAAAGGAGGTTTGAAACCTGTGCTGAGATTAGAATTAAAGGGGTGCCATCTTCTCCACAGAGTGTATATTGGTTAGAACTAGTAGTTAAGGTAAGAGAAATTGGAAAGTACCAGGGTAAGGCTTCTGCTACCTCCTGCAATCGGACTCTGTATACATGTAACTTGTCATCCTGACAAGCAATGGCTGCATACTTCCTACAGTTCAAGGGCCATAGACTCTTGGATATGGTGCTTCTTTTCTTTTTTTTTTTTTGGTACTGGGGATTGAACCCACAGGTGTCTAACCACTGAGCAACATCCCTATCCCTTCTTTATTTTGAGACAGCGTCTTGCTAAGTTGCTTGGGACCTCACTAAGCTGCTGAGGCTGGCTTTCAACTCATGATCCTCCTGCCTCAATCTCTCAAGCCACTGGGATTACAGGCATGCACCACTGTGCCCAGCTGGTGCATGTTTATTTAAAGAAGTAGCTACTATACTTCAGAGTTGAAGGTAAATGAAACTTTATTTTTATTTTCTTTCTAGCTTATAAAATACCAGACATATTATAATGAGATTCAGAAATATCATACTTATAAATAGGACCACCATCCCTTCTCTTCTGACAGAGATTTCATTTTGTAATTGTCAATTTTCATTTCAGAAATGGTGCCACTATGGTTTTCCCAACCATCCATCTTTTCCAGGGGACAAGGAGTATGGGGTAGAAATATCTCAATAACTTCAAAGATAACTAATTGCCTTTACAGTTGGGTACCTTCTACTTCCTTCCTGAGTCATCTCAGCAGGGATTGACTGGAGAGGGATGGATCACCTTCCATGTGGGCCATGGAGCAGTCAAAAGAACCCAAAATCATCCATGCTGAGATGAACCATGTAGTTGATTTGAAAGCCTGATGTGGACACAAAAAGTGGCATGACATCTATGCTTCCATTCTGCCTGGTATTGCCTGAATATAGAATTCTAAAGTCATTTGTCCAAGCTGAAAGGGCTCATAGTGATCCTCAGGACCACAGAACTTTAGGCTGCATCTAATCCCTTCATTATACAGTTAGAAGAAGTGATATGTTGAAGGTCACATGAGAGACAGTGGAAGCTTTCAACATTGGACACTTTTTATTGGCTTCTTGTCTGACATTTACTCTTTCTGTTATGCTTTCCAGAAACTGTAAGGGGAAACCAAGTGCTATAAGAATGCATGACCCATGGAATGAAGGGTGATTAATCACTTACTAAAGGAGATAATAGGTTAGGCTGCTCAGAACAGCATGCTTAGGACAAAAGAGTATTCTAATAACTCTTCAAATAGAAAGGTGACAGAAGGTATCAAGCTCTATTAATTACTTTTTAAATGTATCTTTATTTTTAAACATTACATTAATTGTATAAATTAATGGATTTACCATGATATTTTCATAAATGTATCTATCATGTTTCAGAGCCTTCTCCCTACCACCCTCTCTTCATTTTTCCCCTCTCCCCCTCACCACCCCTTATTCTTCCCCTTTGCTACTAGTTCCTCTTCTACTTTCAGATCATCTGTAAGTTTCCACATATGAGAGAAAACATGAGATACTTGCCATTCTGTGTCTGGCTTATTTCACTTAACATTATGGCTACCTATTCCATTTTTTCCTTAAAATGTCAGAATTTCCTTCTTTAAGGCTGAGTAGAACTCTGTTGTGTATACATACTACATTTTATTTATACATTTATCTGTTGACAGGCACCTAGGCTGATTGCATAACTTGGCTATTGTGAACAGTACCACAATAGAGATAGGTGTCTCATTTGTATGCTGACTTCATTTCCTTTTGGATATAAACCTAGGAGTGGTATAGCTGACTCATATGGTAATTCTTTTTTAAAAAATATTTTTACATTATAATTAGTTATAGATGACAGATGAATGCATTTTGACACATCATAAATGGAGTATAATTTCTCATTCTTCTGGTTATACATATTGTAGAATCACACCAGTCATGTAATCCTTTATGCACACATGGTAATAATGTCCGATTCATTCTACTGTCCTTCTTCCCCCCTCCCCCTCCCCTTCATTTACTTCCCTCTGCCTAATCCAAAGTCCCTCTATTCTTCCCTAGCTCTCTCCCCCCTTATTGTGAATTAGCATCTGCATATCAGAGAAAACATTCAGCCTTTGGTTTTGGGGGATTGGCTTATTTGACTTAGCATGATATTCTTTAGCTCCATCCATTTACCAGCATATGTGATAATTTCATTCTTCCTTAAGGCTGAGTAATATTCCTGTGTGTGTGTGTGTGTGTGTGTGTGTGTGTGTATGTGTGTGTGTAAAGATTTTCTTTATCCATTCATTTATTGAAGGGCATCTAAGTTGGTTCCATAGTTTGGCTATTGTGAATTGACCTGCCATAAACACTTATGTAGCTGCATCACTGTAGTATGCTGATTTTTAAGTCCTTTGAGTATAAAACTAGGAGTGGGACAGGTGGGTCAAATGATGTTTTCATTCTAAGTTTTCTGAGGAATCTCCATACTGCTTTCTAGAATGGTTGCACCAGTTTGCAGTCCCACCAGCAATGTATGAGTGTGCTTTTCCCCCATATCTTCGCCAACATTTATTGTTGCTTGTATTCTTGATGATTGCCATTCTGACTGGAGTGAGATGAAATCTTACAATAGTTTTGATTTGCATTTCTCTAATTGCTAGAGATGTTAAACTTTTTTCATATATTTGTAGATTGATTGTATTTCTTTTTTTGTGAAGTGTCTGTTCATTTCCTTTACTCATTTATTGATTTTTTTTGGTATTGAGTTTTTTTTTGAGTTCTTTAAATATCTTGGAGATTAATGTTCTATCTGAGGTGCATGTGGTGAAGATTTTCTCCCATTCTTAAGGATCTTAGTTTGATTTCATTGCATATTGATTCTTGATTTTACCTTTTTTTTTTTTTTTTTTTTGCACTTTAGGCATCTTGTTAAGTAAGTCAGTTCATAAACTGAGATGATGAAAATTTGGGCCTACTTTTTTCTTCTATTAAGTGCAGGGTCTCTGTTCTAGTGCTTAAGTCTTTGATTTACTTTGAGTTTTGTGCAGGGTGAGAGATAGAGGTTTAATTTCATTCTTTTTTTTCAGGGCCAAGGACCGAACTCAGGGCCTTGTGTGTGCTAGGCTAGTGCTGTTCCACTGAACTATATCTGCAACCCCTGATTTTGTTGCATATAGATTTTCAATTTTCCAAGCATCATATGTTGAAGAGGCTATCTTTTCTCCAATGTATGTTTTCGGTGCTTTTGTCTAATATGAAATAACTATATTTATGTGGGTTTGTCTCTGTGTCTTCTATTCTGTACCTTTAGTCTATGTGTCTGTTTGGGTGCCAATACCATGCCATTTCTGTTAGTATGGCTCTGTAGTATAGTTTAAGGTCTGGTATTGTGGTGCCTCCTGCTTCACCTTTCTTGCTAAGGATTGCTTTGGCTATTCTGGGTCTCTTATTTTTCCAAATGAATTTCATGACCCCTTTTTTTTTATTTCTGTGAGGAATGTCATTAGGGTTTTGATAGGAATTGCATTAAATCTGTATAATGCTTTTGGTAGTGTGGCTGTTTTGACAATATTAATTCTGCCTATCCAAGAGCTTGGGATTTTTCCATCTCTATGGTCTTCTTCAATTTCTTTCTTAAGTGTTCTGTAGTTTTCATTTTAGAGGTCTTTTACTCTTTTGTTAGATTGATTTGCAAGTATTTTTTTAGGCTTTTGTGAAAGGGGTAGTTTTCCTAATTTCTCTTTTGTTTAATTCATCACTGATGTATAGGAACATGTTTGATTTACAGGTATTGATTTTTTTCATATGGTAATTCTGTTTTTAGTTTTTTTCAAGAATCTCCGTACTGTTTTCCTATAGTGGGTATACTAATTTACATTCCTACCATCAGCATATTAGGGTTTCTTTCTCTCTATATCCTCACCAGCATTCATTATTTATTTATTTATTTATTTATTTAAATCTCAAGGTAGTTTTCATTTGTATTTCCCCGATGGCTAAAGATGTTCAACACTTTTTCTATATTTATTGGTCATTTGTACTTCTTTTGAAAATGTATGTTTAAACTTTGCCCATTTTTGATTGAATTACTCCTTTCTAAATGCCATTTTTATTAGCTCTCTTTAGTTACACATAACATTAGGATTCATTTTGACATAATTATAAAAGCATGGAATATAATTTGTTCTAATTCAGTCCCATTATACTAAGTGAAATAAGCCAGACCATAAGTCAGAGGTTGAATATTTTCTCTGATATGCAAAAACTAGTCTAAAATTTAAAAAAAAGAAAAAATAAAGAAAGAAAGTGGGTAAATTCCATAAAAATAGAAGAAACATCAATGGAGTAGAAGAAGGGGATTGAGGAGGTAGGAGGAAGGTCCAGGATAAGGGAAGAACAATGGAATGAGTCTGACCAAACTTTCCTGAGTATATATATGAATATGCCACAGTGAATCTGACTTTTATGTATATTTACAAGGCAGCAGTTTTGAAAATTGCTTGTTTTGCTGGGCATGGTGGCATATGCCTGTAATCCCAACAGCTCAGGAAGGTGAGGCAGGAGATCACAAATTCAAGGCCAGTCTTAGCAATTTAGCAAATCCCTATCCAACTTAGTGAGATCTTATCTCTAAATAAAAAATAAAAAGGGTTGGGGATGTTGCTTAGTGGTAAAGTGCCTCTAAATTCAATCCTTAATATCAAAAATAAATTAATTAACAAGTGATAAAGATAAATAATTACTTGTTCTTTGGATGCTAATTTTTTTTTCAGTTCTTTATATAGTTTGGATCTTAAACCTCTGTGAGATGAGTGGCTAGCAAAGATATTCTCCTATTCTTTAGGTTTTCTCTTCACTGTTTTTGCCATGCAAAAACCTTTTAATTTGATGTAATCCCATATGTTAATTCTTGCTATTATTTTCTGAGTTATAGGAGTCCTATTCAGGAAATTGTTATGTTAAAATTGTTTCCCCTGTGTTTGCTTCTGATGGTTGCAAAGTCTCTGGTCTTATACATACATCTTTAATCTATTTTGAGTTGAATTTTGTACATGAAAGCTCTAACTTTATTAGTTCTTATAATCCTTAATAAAGATAGGAAATTGTTGTTCTCATTTAACTGAGGAAACTGAGGCCCAGGTATATTGAGGTCTAAATCATGGAATAAAATTCAAAGTCTGGATTAGAATATATGTTCCTTGACTCTTCTTATGTTTCATTTTTTGATCCATTTCTAATTCTAATGGGGTGGCCTGGTTTTATTAAAAGAACTGAATACTTATCATAAGAAAAATGGAAAAATAGTTTTATAAAACCTACCATACACACTGTTATTCCAAATTTGTTTAATAGATAGAAGTTGAATAACTTATATGAGCTTTTTTAAATGTATTTTTTTTTAGTTGTAGATGGACACAACATATTTATTTATTTATTTATTTATTTTTAATATGGTGCTGAGTAGCGAACCCAGTGCCTCACATGTGTGAGGCAGACACTGTAACACTGAGCTACAACTACAGCCCTTCTATGAGCTTTTCTACTGACTTTGTAAATAATGTATTAGATTTATGTGGAGACAAAATAAAAGAGTATGAATGAAGTCAGTCTACCTGATGTTGAAAGAGCATGAAAGAGTTTGTGACCCCAGGCAAATTATTTACATTCTCTAGGTCATAGGCTCATCTTCCCCACAATGAGGATTTGGGACCAGATCATCTTTAGGGCTCTGAAGCCTTTTAGTGCACTTGCTCTGAGATTTTATGTTTCTATATTTTGTGCTGCCTTGGGATTTTTTTCTAATGTTTTATTTCTTCTCCCTTTGTTTCAACATCCTTCCCCTCCTTTAAATTGTGTGTTTGTGTGTGTGTGTGTGTGTGTGTCTGTGTGAAGTTTTGGGGTTTATAAGGAATAAAGAAATAATTTAGTGAAATTACTGTTCTGAATCGCTAACCTCTGTCACAGTTTAATAGAAGAGCCTCTAAAATTCTGAGTGATTCTTTTATTGAGGAGGCTATTTCCTGGAGCACAGGGGTAGTGGTAATGAACAAATACTAGACAACCAGTAATTAATAAACCATCTCCCCAAAACAAAGCAAAATTAAATTTTGTTCAGCATTCTAGTAATTCTCAATGATTAAGCATGAAATATTTTGTATTTTTCTTTCTTCTGATTTACTTCTTCTACTTATATATAGAGATCTCTCAACTTTTTCTTTGACGTTCTCCAGGTTTGAAAATACTATGTCTGAGAAGATCAAATATTTATAAAAACCAGCACCTGTAAGAAATCACTTGAAAGAGAATTCTGGTCTATTTACACATGGGAAGTAAGGTAGTAGAGTATGATCATACATCGTCCCTGCAGTTGTTTCTGTTTAATTAAAGTTTTTGTGTTATAATAGTTTCAGGTTTACAGAAAAGATGTAAAAATATTGTATAAAAGTTACTATATACCTCATACTGATTTCTTCTGTTATTAACATCTTTCATTAGTATGGCACATTGGTCACAATTTATTAACCTATATTGATAAATTGTTATTACCTAAAGTTCATTGGATTCAATCCAGATTACTCTGTTATTCTGAATCATCATGTCTCCCTCGGCTCCTCATGACTTAGTAGTTTTTCAGCCTTTCCTTGCTTTTCATGACCTTGACAGTTTTCTTTTTCAGTGCTGGGGAACAAACTCAGGGCCTCATGTGTGCTAGTCAAGCACTTTTGCCACTGAATTATATCTTCTCCTTGATTTTGATGGTTTTAAGAAGTACAGTCAAGTAATTATTTTATATAATCTCCCTCAATTCATAGTTTTTTCTTTTAAATAACTAATATAGTTTTAGAAGATTCTATGTTGGTCAAATGTCGAATAAATGTGCCATCCTCAAATGGCCTGATTCATTTGCTTTTTGCCGTAGGACAGACTTAATTTCACTGCAAATGTGTATGGTTAGCCATAGTGGGTGGTATGGAGAGGAAGAATGGAATAAGAGCCTCCTGCAAGATAACACAGTTTTTAAAAAATTGTTATAGTTATAGGTGTACACAATTTACCCATTTTTATGTGGTGCTGAGGATCGAACCCAGTGCCTCACATGTGCCAGCCAAATGCTCTACCATTCAGCCCCAGCCCCAGCCCAACACAGTTTTTTTAAGAGTAGTCTTCCACATTAGATAAAGGCCAAGCATAGTCTTTCTAATGGTAGCTCTTTAGTAACCTCTGTAGGTATGATTCTATTATATGGAAATACTAGTCCTTAACGAAGAATATTTGAAATAGTCTGCTTGCTGGAAATTTGTTGAGAAATAGTGTACCACCAAATTCTAGCATATAATATTGTAGTCATCCTTGACCTTCATCCTCCTTTCTCACCTGTTGCATCCAATCCATCCAATCCCAGTTTTATTAATTTTATCAACCCAAATATCTTTCTGTTAATTTTCTATCACTTTGCACATGCTATGGTTTGAATATGTGGTATTCACCAAAAGTTTATAGAATGTTCAGAGATTATGAGAGCTGTCTCCTAATTGGTGAATTAAACAAATTGGATAGATTAACTGGTGGATAATTGTAGGCATATAGGGTGTGGCCAGAGGAAGTAAGTCACTAGAGGAATACCTGCCCCCTCTCTTTGCTACCTGGCTCTCATGAATTGAGCAGTTTCCCTCTACCACATCCTTCCACCATAAGGTTCTGCCTCATCTCAGATCCAGATTTATGGAGTTGGCCAACTGTGGCCTGAATCTCTGAAAATGTGAGCAAAGCTAAACTTTTCTTCTTCCAAGTTGTTCTTGTTGGGTCTTTTGATCACAGTGACACAAGGCTGACTAAAACACCATTCTAGTTTAGAATACTATAATAGTTTCCTAGGTCTCCCCACATCCACTTTGGCAAACTTCCAAAATATTCTTCACATTGTAGTCATTCATTTATTCATTTATTTAATCAAATATTATTATTAAACACTCATTGTGTGCCAGGAACCATTCTATATGTTGTTAATATAACGGTGAACAAAATAAAGCAAATTCAATCAAGAGGAGAGAAGGGAGTATTTTGCCTCCCGTTAACACAAACTCCAGTTTTTATTTGATTTATTCTTTACCTTTTAGTTCTAGGTCAAGGAGACCTTGTGGTTTTGCACAAAATGCCCTGGAGATGAATGCTTACAGTTACATGTGCATGTGTGAGGTCTGGAAGGGCCATTAGCAGTCATGGAATCTGTCACTCTCCACACTTGCATGTGGAAAGAAGCAGCGGGAGGGCTTGTCACAACAGATGGCTGGGTCCCATGCCAGAGGACAGGCTTCTCTGGGTCTGGGCAGGGACTGAGAATTTCATTTCTGTCAAGTTCCCCTGGGAGGCTGGGGCTGCTCTTGTGAGCACTGCACTTGGGGACCAGGGATCTCATCCAGCTTCCTCATTTCACAGGTGACTGTGCTGAGGCAGAACCCCAGCTGGGTTCTAGGATTGGTTTTAGCACTTAAGCACTTGTTAAGACTTTGCAGACTTGCTTAGCTTCTCTGGGCCTGGGTGTTTCTCATCTACAAAATGAGAGGAAGGGCCTTGTTCTGCCTTCCCCGTGGAGTTGTTTAATTTATAGAGTGGAAGCAATAGGGTTCCTTAGGCCTTGAGCAACAACCCTCTGATTGGGCATGGAGCCCTCAGGTGGTCTCAGGGCCACTCATTTACTCCTCTTCCCCTCTGGTTAGTGGGCCGGAGTTTACCCTTTGCCTCCTCTTTTCTCAAGAAATAAGAGAGATGCTTTCAAATTGGGGCAAGGGTGTACATCATTTTTTTCTTCTTGTATTTTTCTCAGTTTGCATTTTCCTTTTAAGTTTGTTTAAATTTCTACCTGTATTGTTTTTCCTTTCTCATATAGAAAGTTTCTCAATGCTTCCCTTTGAAATTTCTTTCATTCTTTTTAAATTCACAAAATGTTTACCATCTGGAGATTAGACCATTCAAGTATATATTTTCTTCTACTTTTAAGTATAAATTTTTTTAACCACATGTACCCTTATTCAACTGAAGTTATATTGGCATATGGCATGAGGTTTGAATCTCAATTCATGCTTTTTTTTTTAAACAGCTTGCTTCTAGCACCATTTGTTGATTAATCCTTTTCCTTTATGTGAGGCTGTGCACTTAACACTTTCTAGGTATGTGTGTTGTGTGGGAAAGAGATTCGAATCTAAGATCATTATTTTTTCAAACGGGGTGAAAAGAGGCTAATTTGTTTCCCCAAATTCATGGTTGTTAATGAAGGAGTTAGACTAGCACCAATATCTTTGATCTCTAATATGAAATTGAAATAGTTCTTGTGTTTCCAATTCCAGGGAGGTTTGACAGCAGAAGGTTAACCTGTCACAGAGTAAATGGATGTGACCTAGGCTCTATAAAAATTACAGACTAAATTCCATGGGTCCTTGTTTAAATGTGCACAAGCCTTTGGAGAATCATTGTAGGTAATCCTGACCTTTGGGGACAGGGAAAGGAACAGAATATTGCCTCTGATCAAAGGACAAACCTAGGGTATTTGATGGAAATTCTGTTGTAGAAAGGTGCCTAATAATGTGCTCCTATTTCCTACTGTTTGCTTATGACTAGGGATTAGTCTACTTTTCCATAGAAAAAACAAATTTTCACAGGCAGATTTTTTTAAAATAGGGAAACAGCATTCCATAGCATCCCTGTTTCTTTACTTATTATTTGTCTCTGACCATCACCCCCACTTCTGTTTTTTTTTAACATTTATTTTTACTTTTCAGTGGACACAACATCTTTATTTTTTTTTTTTTAATGTGGTGCTGAGGATCAAACCCAGTGTCCCGCGCATGCCAGGCGAGCACGGTACCACTTGAGCCACATCCCCAGCCCCCCCACTTCTGGTTTTTAACTTTATTTTATTATGTGGTGCTGAGAATCGAACCCAGTGCTTCACACATGCTAGGCAAGCACTCTTATCTTCTTGATGTGTTTTTTTAAATTAATTTTTTTATTTATATGTGACAGCAGAATGCATTACAAATCTTATTAGTCATATAGAGCACAACTTTTCATATCTCTGGTTTTATACAAAGTATATTCACACCAATTCTTGTCTTCATACATGGACTACTTTAAATAATAATGATCATCACATTTCACCAACATTTATAACCCCATGCCCCGTCTCTTCCCCTCCAACCCCTCTGCCCTATCTGGAGTTTGTCTATTCCTCCCATGCTCCCTCTCCCTACCTCACTATGACTCAGCCTCCTTATATCAAAGAAAACATTTGGCATTTGGTTATTTGGGATTGGCTAACTTCACTTAGCATTATCTTCTCTAACTCTATCTATTTACCTGCAAATGCCATGATTTTATTCACTTTTATTGCTGAGTAATATTC
Source organism: Callospermophilus lateralis (assembly GCF_048772815.1). Taxonomy (NCBI): domain Eukaryota; kingdom Metazoa; phylum Chordata; class Mammalia; order Rodentia; family Sciuridae; genus Callospermophilus; species Callospermophilus lateralis. The sequence goes on from NC_135325.1 coordinate 97,700,498, forward strand.
CATTGTGTATATATGCCACGTTTTGTTTATCCATTCATCTGTTGAAGGGCATCTAGGTTGGATCCACAGTTTAGCTATTGTGAATTGTGCTGCAATAAACATTGATGTGGCTGTGTCTCTGTAGTATGCTGTTTTTAAGTCTTTTGGGTATAGACTGAGGAGTGGAATAGCTGGGTCAAATGGTGGTTCCATTCCCAGATTTCCAAGGAACCTTCATTCTGCTTTCCATATTGGCTGTACCAATTTGCAGTCCCACCAGCAATGTATGAGTGTGCCTTTTTCCCCCACATCCTCACCAACAATTATTTTTTGTCTTCATAATAGCTGCCATTCTGACTGGAGTGAGGTGAAATCTTAGAGTGGTTTTGATTTGCATTTCTCTAATTGATAGTGATGATGAACATTTTTTCATGTATTTGTTGATTGATTGTATATCATCTTCTGAGAAGTGTCTGTTCATGTCCTTGGCCCATTTATTCATTGGATTATTTGTTTTTCTTTTTTTGGTGTTTAGCTTTTTGAGTTCTTTATATACCCTAGAGATTAGTGCTCTATTTGATGTATGAGGGGTAAAAATTTGCTCCCAAGATGTAGGCTCTCTGTTCACCTCACAGATTTTTTTCTTTTGTTGAGAAGAAACTTTTTAGTTTGAGCCCATCCCATTTATTGATTCTTGGTTTTAATTCTTGTGCTATAGGAGTCATATTAGGACTTATAGGAGTCTTATGTGGGCCTAATCCCACATGATGGAGATTAGGGCCTACTTTTTCTTTTATTAGATGCAGGGTCTCTGGTTTTATTCCTAGGTCCTTGATCCACTTTGAGTTGAGTTTTGTGCATGTTGAGAGATAGGGGTTTAATTTCATTTGGTTGCATATGGATTTCCAGTTTCCCTAGCATCATTTGTTGAAGAGGCTATTTTTTCTCCAATGCATGTTTTTTGCACCTTTGTCTTATATAAGATAATTGTAATTTTGTGGATTAGTCTCTGTGTTCTCTACTCTGTACCATTGGTCTACCAGTCTGTTTTGGTGCCAATACCATGCTGTTTTTGTTACTCTTGCTCTGTAGTATAGTTGAAGGTCTGGTATAGTGATGCCACCTGCTTCACTCTTCCTACTAAGGATTTCTTTAGCTATTCTGGGTCTCTTATTTTTCCAGATGAATTTCATGACTGCCTTTTCTATTTCTATGAGAAATGTCATTGGGATTTTGATTATAATTGCTTTAAATCTGTATAGTGCTTTTTTTCTGATAACATTTTTTAAAAAAATTTTTACATACATGACAATAGTGGAATGTATTACACTCATTATTACCCATTTACAGCACAAGTTTTCATAACTCTGTATATAAAGTATGTTCATGCCAAATTATGCCATTATACGTGTACTTTTTTTGCATTACAATTCTTAATACACATATATACCACAATTTTTCATATCTCTGTATATAAGTTATGCCTGACACCAACTTCAAATCTTCTTACATATATTTTGTATAATGATGACCATATAGTGCTTTTTAATATTAATTCTGCCTATCCAAGAGCACGGTAGTTCTTTCCATCTTCTAAGGTCTTCTTTGACTTCTTTCTTTAGGGTTCTGTTCTTGATGTGTTTTTAATACAGTTTGATAATATTTTTTTAAAATAGAGAGAGAGGATTTTAATATTTTTGTTTTTTAGTTATCGGCGGGCACAACATCTTTGTTTGTATGTGGTGCTGAGGATCGAACCCTGGCTGCATGCATGCCAGGCGACCGTGCTACCGCTTGAGCCACATCTCCAGCCCCAGTTTGCTAATGTTTTATTAAGGATTTTTGCATCTATGTTTATTAGGGATATTGGTCTGTAGTATTCTTTCTATGATGTATCTTTATCTGGTTTTGGTATTGGGGTTAGACTGGCTTCCTAGAGTGTATTAGGGAGTGCTCAATTTCATATACGAGAAATTTTGGTGTTAGTTCTTTAAAACTTCGCTACAACTCACCTGAGAATTCATCTATTCCTGAGATTTTTCTTTGTTGGAAGACTGTTAATTGCTGTTTCAATTTCATTTCTTGATATTTGTCTGTTTAGGTTTTCAGTAACTTCCTGATTCAATTTGGGCAGGTCATATGTGTCTACAAATTTGTCAATGTCTTTTGTATTTTGCAGTTTACTGGAGAATACATTTTAAAAACATCCAGGCCCAGTGGTACACACCTGCAATCTTAGTGGCTCTGGAGACTGAGGCAGGAGGATCACAAGTTCAAAGCCAGCTTCAGCAACTTAGCAAGGTCCTAAGCAACTCAGCAAGACTCTGTCTCTAAATAAATATTAAAAAGGACTGAGTACATATCCCACTTGAATCAAAGTGTGAAATATAATATATCAAGAACTAAAAAAAAAAGGACTGAGTAGTTGGACACAATGCCTTTATTTATTTTTATGTGGCTTAGTGGTAAAGTGTCCGTAGGTTCAATCCCCAGCACCCTAAATAAATAAATAAATAAAATAGTTTCTAATGATCTTCTGGATTTTAGAAGTGTCTGTGGTGATATCTCCTTTTTAATCTCTAATTTTGCTTTTTTGAGTCTTCTTGCTTTTGGTTAGTTTAGCTAATGGTTTATCAATTTTTTTGAAGAATGAACTCTACATTGTCCCTGTGTATTTTTTTAATTCTCAATTTTATTAATTTTGGCTCTGATCTTAATTATATCCAGTCTTCTACTGATTTAGGAAATAGTTTGTTCTTCCTTTTTTAAGGCCTCAAGTTGGAGCAATAAGACCAGGTTTTCGATTGACTGGATTTTATTCCCTTTGTATTCTCATTGTAAACAGTTCATTTAGGTAGATGCCCTTTACCCATTCTGTTACACTTCCCTTCCCTCTTTTCTCAGAGTGGACTTCTATTAGGTAATTCTCACTCTGTGAACACTCCATTAATGATTTATTTTTCAGCCTGGTTTGGTGGCACATGCCTGTAATTCCAGTGACTCGGGAGGCTGAGGCAGGAGGATCACAAGTTGAAAGCCAGCCTCAGCAACTTAGTGAGGCCCTTAGCGAACTTAGGCCCTTAGCAACTTAGCGAAACCCTGTCTCAATATAAAAAAAATAAAAAAGGGCTGGGGATGTAGCTCAGTGGTTAAGTGCCCTGTGTTCAATCCCTGGTACCCCCTTTCTCCCCCAAAAAAGGAAGGAGAAGAATATAATAATTTATTTTCCAGTTAACAAAGTTCAGTTCTTCAATTGTTTATTTTTTAATGACAAAAGGCACATTCTGACATGTTTTCAGATTCTTTATAGCTTCCTTGATCTTTGTAATAGCAACCACAAACAAATACAACAAAGCCTGTTCTATAGTATGTCTCTGTTTGTCTGTGACTTGGGGAGGGAAGTCAAATAGGATCCTGACAACTGAGACCTGAAGGTATTCAGAGGATTTAAGGTGTTCTTAAGAGGTTTTGCTTCACATAAAGGGCCTCTACAGAGTTGCACCTGACCAAGCCTGTGGCCTTTAGTTGGGCACTGGTATAAGGAAATACTGCTACTAAAGAAGTTTTGTGTATGAATGGTTGGGGAGGAAAGAGAGAGATGGGTAGAGGGTGAGTTGTGGAGAGCAATGAATCCAATCATGGCCTCTGACTCTCTTGTGTCTACAGTTGTGCCAGGAGCTGCCTGTGTGAAGGTAGAGATCAAGATTCCCCAGTTGTTATGGTGATGCCAGCCCAAGAAAACTTTGTACAAAGGCCAGAGTTATCGATCAAGGCCTTGAGTTCAGATACCAACTCCCAGGGATAGAGGATTCTGAGCAAAACAAGATGATCCTAATGTCTCACCAGTTTTGCATCCTTCAGATTGCCTGCTTTGCTGAAACTTTCCCACAAATAACCTTTTTTTTAAAAAAAATATTTTTTAGTTGTAGTTGGACACAATGCCTTTATTTATTTTTATGTGGTGCTGAGGATCGAACCCAGTGCCTTGTGCTAGATGAGCACTCTACCGCTGAGCCACAACCTAAAATCTATTAAATAAATGTGCTGAGCTAGCTCTGGTGCCAGTCAAGCCTCACCAGGGCTTGGCTGAATCACCTAGCACCATCTTTTATTTTGTCTTTTCTTCATCCCCTCATCACCCCACATCCGGTTCCTAAATTAAAGGCTATGGAAGTCAAAGAAGGGTGAGGCTTTGACAGATGGCACCTGAACAGGGCCCAATCAGGGACTGGACACGGGGGAACTTCTCTTCATTGATCAGCTGGGGGAATGCTCCTGAGGCTATGTAGCAGTCAAAGGAAGGTGAGGAATATGACTTTATAGCTGGGTCTAAAATATGGGACAGCTAGGATCCAAAAAAGGCATCTCTATTGTTTTCTTAGCTTTTGCTAGATCTCTCTCTCCTAGGCTTACATTTAAAATATAAATTGTATAGAACTTCTTTGAGACCAAAAAGAAAAAAAAAACAAAACTTGTCACTTTCAAATTCAAATGGCTTCTGGCTTGGCTGGTTATCTTGTCTCCCTCTGGCAGTGAGTAGAAGGGACATAATTATTGGTGGTTGTCCTTCAGTCTTACCCAGGAACTAGTTCTAAGTCTTATTGCAAGATGAACTCCTAGAACCCAATATTTTTGGAAGCATGGGGCCACTATGCTCAGACAACAAGGTGAAGCATGTGGTGAGGGAGAGAAAAGAGTATTAGATCACATATTTAGCCTAGCCAGCCAGATATTTAACTTGGTTAGTGATTCTGCTGGTTATCCATGATGAGTCCTGCTTCCCCACATGTTGAAGTTTGAACATTAGAGAAGCATGCTGAGGCAAACATATGAAGCAGGGTTTATTTAAAAAAGGGGCAACATAGACTTCTCCTGGGAGGGAGAAGGGGGCCATAGCTGGTATCCTGGTATCCCAAGAGGCTAGGTGTTCTGCCCCTTTTATATGTCCTAGGATTCCTTTGTTCTGCCTTTCCCCCCTTATCTTTCTCCTTCCTGCATATGTGAGTAGGCCCAGGAATGCTTGGTGGGATGGTCGAAAGGTGGGAAATACGTGGGCTAAAGGAGGAAGGGCAGGATGGAGTAGACAAGGACACATTAACAACCTTATAGCTCCCTGTAAGGGGGGGGGGCAATTCCTGGGACAGACAGGTAACCTTGGCAACAGGTTAGAGCAGGGGCAGGTTCTTGATAAGATCCCTCAAGGGACAGTCTCCAACTTCCCAAACTCACTCAAATTGGCCTTCTAGATCCGACCTAACTTAATTTACCTAGCTATACTGATTACCTATCTTTAAATCTGGCTTCATGAGGACAGGAATTCATTTGGAGATCCAAGTTTAAATCAACTCATACAACATGTTTTACTTATGGTTTATCTTCTTCTGTGACAAATGTACCTTTACATAATGACATGAGGCCATTATAGGATTTAGAATTCTAGGACTTCCCTAAGTCCTGCCCCACTAGTGTAGGAAGAGCTGCTCCCCTTCTACTACTTTGGTAGTATTTTAGAACTACATAAAATTATAGAAAATGCTACTAAAAACATCTCTGTATCTACCACTCAGCTTACAAAATGTAAAACTACAATAGGGGTGATACCTACCATGGAACTCTCCACAGAAAAATCCCTCCCTTTCCCATCTTAAATGTGTTTATCTTTTCAAAACACACCTTTCTGTATGCTACATTTATATGCATCTCTCACATGCATGCCTTTTAGTCTCTCTTATCATTTGTGTTTTCCTAGGCTTTACATATATGATATCATGTTTATATACTTCTGGAACTAGCTTCTTCTCTTATGCATTTTTCTGTTGCTATCACCCAATCTTTGCCCCTGTGTCTCCTTTTAGTCTAGTCCATGCCATCCCATTCAGTTTACCTGCAACAGTTCCAAGACAGTGAATTAAGGCTGGTCTTAGTTTAGGTGAGTCTCAGATGCTTCCTCTGTTGTTATGAGCCTGTGGTTCTCAAACATTACTGTGCATCAGAATCCCTTGGAGGGCTGTTTAAAACACAGATGGCTGGCCCCACTCTGTGGGTTTATGAATCAGTAGGTCCTAGGTGGAGCTTAAGAATTCCTAGGTAATATGATGATGCTATTTAGGGAACAAACTTTGAAAACTACTGCTCCAAGTCAAAGTCTGGGCTCAGGCTCAGTAGCACCATGTGGCCTCCAGACAACCTGGGCCATTCATGAAATTTCCTTCAAAACTATTCACTAGCCCAGGATTGTTTAGTAGACATCTAATGAAATCCACATATGGAACTTTCAATCTTCTAGTAGACACGTTAGAAAATAAACTGGCAAAGTTTCAAAACTGTATTTTAATTAAATATATGATCATTTCAACATGTCATCAATATTAAAATTATTAATAAGATATGCTACACTATTTTTTACAATTACTGCAAATAACAATCAGATTAGCAAAATTTCATGTGTTTAGTAGCTACAGATGGCTAGTGACTACAATAATGGACAACAGAGCTCTAAAGGCTTGTCCTCCATCTTGCTCTTTACCAAAATTATTTTAAACTTCATTTTAAACTTGTTTTTGGCCAAAGTTAAACAAGTTTAAACAGGTTTCCCTTAGGGTAAGGGGGTCAAAACGAAGAAATAAAAGAGATTTGAGTCAGGATTGTTTGTGTAAACAAAATCTGCCCGTATTTCTCTTTATTGATTTCAAACAAACCCTTCTTTTAAGTTTATTAAGCATCATTAAATATAACTGCAACAGGTAAGAAAAAGGTATTTTTCATAGAATATCACTTTTAGGATGATGACATTAAAATATCAGTGTTACAATTCCCACGGGCTTCTGAATAATGAAAAACCTAAAAACAGTGAACAACAGATTCTTTCTTCTTTTCTATCTTCTTTTTATTCCTCCTAACTGCAGGATGAAATGACAGAAAATAAACAGTTACACAACATTAACCAGCACCCATGATTTTCTAAGTGTAACAGTCCTATGTATATTTTCTGCATTTGTGTGCTATATATCAAGTAGAGAACACGTTTTCCTCTTAAAGTGTGCATGCTTGGATATCAAAGTGTTTGTCAAACTGATGGCTTCAATCATGTGATCATACCAACCTTGTTTCCTTTGTGCCTAACATCAAAAATTGTGTTGTATGTGTGTGTGCATGCACATTTTGTAGTGTTTTTGTTTGAGTGGCCATTCTGGAATTTAAATAAATCTCTTAAACCTCTAGTGGTACCACAAATGGTATTCCTTTACCCTCCCAGATCCTTGGTTTCCACATGTACCCTGTGCGAAAGAGGCTGTTATAAAATACACAACTATGAAAATGCAAAAACAGAAGAGAAAAATGTTGAGCATCTAAATATACTGAAAGACATATACCTTAAGACTTAATTATCAATTCAGTCATAAATTATGAACTGTAAGTTTCTTTTCTTTTGACTGACATAAAATATAAGAAATTTCTAGCAAAATGCATATTTAGATATTAACCATTAAATATGGTCCTACTTGAAATTCATAACTTTTGCTATTTGTTAGTAGTCACATTCTGTAAGCTGTTGCATCCTATTTAGTATAGGAAACTCCAATTAAATGGCCAAGTAATGAAGACCCCACTAGTGCCTGGCCCAGCCACTTTAGCTGCTGCTTCTGGTAAATTTTCTTAATGGATATTGGTCTCAGGTACTAAGTCTGATATATTTATCACTTGATAGTAGTCTTACAGCTAGAGTACAAACGATCCTACAAGAACAGATGAATAGCCATGAAGTAATTTTCAGAGCGTACTATATTTTATATTACTAGCTACATGATTATTCTAGTAACATTTTTAGTAAGTTAAATTGAGTTTTTATGTAATTTTAAATAAACTTAATTTACTAGAATTTTAAAAATTTAAAGCTGTTAGTAAGAGATAAATGTCAGGATTTTTTGAGTGATACTCAAAGCTATACACAGATACCTGAATTTTCTGGGGTTGCTATCCACCAGATCAGGTTCCTATTCAAGTCCTCCTTGTTTTTCATTTTCCTCCTCTGTTTTGATCTCTTTCTTAATGACAAAGTCTTCATTGTCTTCATTCCAGTGTTCATACTCATATTTAGTTATTTCTTTGGTGAAGAATAATACAAACAGTGAGATCAGATGGAAAAACTAGCCCAATTCATACCCAGCAGCAGCACCAATCATCTCCCCTCAGGAGAAGCAAGAAGAAGTAGCTAAGAAAACGTGGCCAGGCACCTTCCTGATGGTTGACATTACCCTTCCATGGCCCTCATATTTCTTCTGTTTAATCATTTCCACAGTGACATGTTCCCCTCTTCCCAGGAAATCTCCCTCCTAATGCTGCTGATTACTTCTCCTTTAGGGAAGAAAGGGTCAGAGTGATTGGATCAGTTTGCATTTTCAATGTTTTGGTCAGAACTTTGTTGGGAAAATACTTGTTTGTCTCAAAGACAAATTCTGCAGTGAAGCCAATTGTTTCCTTAACTCCAGAACCTGTCTTTTTTACCAAGTGCTCCGAAATCATTTTTAGGCTCAACTTTCTAAGACCCTTTTCACTTTCAAAAGCTGTGAACCAAAGAGGAGGTGCACCCTTTGCTATTTCTTTTCCTCCAGGGTTCTTTCCATTTCCTCCTGAGCTCCCTCCTGAACACCTGACATTCATCAGTCCGCTGGCAAATTGCATTGACAGTCCCAACTCTTATTAAATACAGGTTGGTAAAGGACAGCATATTTTTTTTCAAAACTGAAAAGGTTGCTTTGAATTGGGCTTCTACCCTGGCACATTCAGCTTTAATGTGGAGGAGGTCAGGACCCATCACTTCCCTACCCAAGGTCAGTGCTTTCCCATTTTGCCGCACCAGCTAGCGCTTCAGAAGCTGTGGGTCCACCATTTCCTCACCTCTCACATCGGTGATCTGTGCTATGATCTCCTCTGCCGGTTCTTTCTCCACCACCTCTTCTGCCTGCTGTTCTGGATCCTGAATTGCTATGCTGCTTTGTGTTGTGTGCTGGGTCACTGGGATAGAGGCGGTTGCGTCCAGCCGGCTCAGACTCAATCCCAGGCTAAAGCCCAGGCTCAGACCAAGGCTCAGGCCCAGGCCCAGGCCCAGGCCCAGGCCCTGGCTCTCACCTTGGATCATCCGAGTCATGGCCCTCGTTCTTCGTCTCTGGGGCATCTGCATCACCTGGCGCTCACTTGCGCTGCTTAACACAGGTGAGCGGGATCGGGATCGCTGGTTGACTTGGCTGCGAAGGGACTGGATCAGGATGTGGTAATTGTAGTAGATGTGGTGCAGAAGTGAATGATCCAGATCCAGAAACATGCACCAGAAGCCAAGCATGAGCAACTGACAGGTGTCCACTACGATATCCTGGCTCTCTGCCAGGTCCCCTCACTCCTGCTCTGTTGGCCCAACATCCAAGTATTCCTTGGCATCCCCACCCTCCCAGGCTCTGGGTAGGATTAGGGCCTGGGCTCCCTCTTCCTCCTTGGGGCCTCCCTTGGGCTCTGGGACCTCCACCACCCCAGGCCCAGTCACCTGGGATTTGATGGCCTCAGGTGCCATGTCACCCACATCTGGGCCCAAGTCGCGGTCCATCCTTTCACCCACTCCAACAGCCCCATCCACTCTCCCATTGGGCTTACCCGTCTGTTTCGGCCCTCTCGGGTAAGGTTTCTATCCCCTGTGGCAGACATGACACCAATCGGTACCTCAACTGAACTGTGATCAGAGTGGGGCAATGTTGACAGCAAAGATGGTGGCTGTCTGTCTAGCAGGCTGCCACAGAGGGGAGGGGAAAGAGGGGGCAAAGAAGCCTCTTTCAGAGAAGACAGCAGTCTGTGGGTGGTGCCTGACGAGGCCTCACTACACGAAAGGCAGGGGGTCAATCCCAGGCCCCAGGAGTTGTCAACCAAGTCTGAGCCTCAGAAGACCCCCCAATAAGAATGAAAACTTCCCAACGGCAGGTGATGAGGCGGGTTCAGAACTGTCAACAAAGGGTTGCGGCCCTTCGTGACAAGCTCTAAGCTCATTTGCTGAAAAGAGAAGATTGACATGCCCTATGTCCAATGAATGATCAAGGGCCTTAGTTTCTAGGACTATTGAGCATCCCGTCCCTTTTCTTTGAAGCCTTAGCCTAAAGGGAAACCCTTTATGTCCACGCCAGTCCTGTCCTTTTGATTTGATGATTATTGATAAAAGTATAGTTGTTTAACATGGAAGTAACCCTGAGGCATGTTTACAGTGAATAAGTAGTTCACTGATTTCCACCTGGTCATAATGACTCATGCAAGTAGGGATAGTCATAAAAATGTTGTATAATCCAGACCTCAAAAGTAGTTAAAACTGGGCTGTGGCTCAGTGGTAGAATTCCTGTCTCACATGTGTTCTATCCTCAGCACCACATAAAAATAAATATATTGTGTCCATCTACAATTAAAAAAAAATTAAAAGAAAAAGTAGTTAAAACTTTCTGAGACTGATAAGATTTTTGTGTGGTTTAACATGGTTAAAACTATTTAGAAAATAATGGACAAAATTGAAGTAGATGCATTCAGAACTGAGTGTTGATGAGGTAGTAAATGACAGGTATTGGATGAGCCTTAATGAATCCTGCCAAATTCACTTCATGCCTCCGGAGAATGAAAAATAAAAGAGACTTAAAAAAAAAAAAAAAGACCAGGTCATCTCTTAAGAGCTAAGTATGACAGACATCAAATGGGCAGGATTCCCAGGATGTTTCTGAGGTAACAGACCAAGACTTCTTATTGATGTCAAAACCTACTTACGACTTCAATCATAAGTAATTCTGAAATTATGGAGAAATCAATTTTATTCTCATTCTATAAAAAGTGTTTTGAAACACTAATATTATTATTATATTTTGGTACTGAGGATTGAAGTCAGGGGCACACAACCACTGAGCCACATCCCCAGCCCTATTTTGTATTTTATTTAGAGAGTGGGTCTCACTGAGTTGCTTAGCGCCTTGCTTTTGCAGAGGCTGTCTTTGAACTCCCGATCCTCCTGCTTCAACCTCCCAAGATAACGGGATTACAGGCATGTGCCACTGCGCCCAGCTTAGTTTTTGAAGATAATACAAAACAACATATTTCATATATTACATTTTAGAAATATAATACCATTAAATATCATTAATGAGAGCATGTAAATTTTTCTTTTTCTCGTATCTCAAGATTGGAAAAGAAGGTCCTGTCATCTTCATCCTCTATGACTATTTTCTCCAGATTGCTTTTTGGAGGGGAGCTCATTGCTCCTCTCTTCACACAGAGCCAAGGAAGAAAGTCTCATGTAGAGTACAATATGCACCTGACTGCAGACAGGCAGCTTTAACAGACACAATAGGCATAAATTCAATCAAAGGGAGAGAAGGGAGTATTTTGCCTCCCGTTAACACAAACTCCAGTTTTTATTTGATTTATTCTTTACCTTTTAGTTCTAGGTCAAGGAGACCTTGTGGTTTTGCACAAAATGCCCTGGAGATGAATGCTTACAGTTACATGTGCATGTGTGAGGTCTGGAAGGGCCATTAGCAGTCATGGAATCTGTCACTCTCCACACTTGCATGTGGAAAGAAGCAGCGGGAGGGCTTGTCACAACAGATGGCTGGGTCCCATGCCAGAGGACAGGCTTCTCTGGGTCTGGGCAGGGACTGAGAATTTCATTTCTGTCAAGTTCCCCTGGGAGGCTGGGGCTGCTCTTGTGAGCACTGCACTTGGGGACCAGGGATCTCATCCAGCTTCCTCATTTCACAGGTGACTGTGCTGAGGCAGAACCCCAGCTGGGTTCTAGGATTGGTTTTAGCACTTAAGCACTTGTTAAGACTTTGCAGACTTGCTTAGCTTCTCTGGGCCTGGGTGTTTCTCATCTACAAAATGAGAGGAAGGGCCTTGTTCTGCCTTCCCCGTGGAGTTGTTTAATTTATAGAGTGGAAGCAATAGGGTTCCTTAGGCCTCGAGCAACAACCCTCTGATTGGGCATGGAGCCCTCAGGTGGTCTCAGGGCCACTCATTTACTCCTCTTCCCCTCTGGTTAGTGGGCCGGAGTTTACCCTCTGCTTTCCCTTTTGTGGACGACTGAGAGAGACACAGGCTTTCAAGTTGAGGTATACATCACTTTCCCTTCTTCTTGTGTTTTCCTCAATTTGTTTAAATTTCTACCTGTATTTTTCCTTTTTTCAATAAAATGTTTACCAATGTTTTCATATGTAATTTCTTCCATTGCTTTTAAATTCACACAACTTAAGACCATTCAAGTGTATATTTTCTTTTCTTTTTAGCATGAATTTTACCATGTACATCCTTTCCTATCTGGAGTTTAAAAGCATGTACTATGCAATTCATAACTCAGGTGCTTTTATTTTTCTAAACAGCTAACTGCTGCCCCTATTTGTTGAGTAAACTTTTTTCTCACTGATGATGTGAGACTATACCTGTTAGCACTTCCTAGGAGGGTAGGATAGGTGGGAGGAGAGGGATTTGTGTCTACCCTATTCTTTATCAAATACAGAAACTGTGGCCCAGTGTAGGTAACTTTTTTCTTCAATGTTATGCTAGTTTAATGGAGAAATCAGGCCTAGAACCAAGATTTCTGGTCTCCTATGTGAAGCTGAACAACAACTGCTTGTTGTCCCTCCAACTTTGAGATTGACATTGGTCAACTGTAAAGAATGTGCCTTGATTAATTGGGGCAGCTATTGTCTCCTCATTTTTTATTATGTGGGTGCATGGCCTTTGTTGTTTGCTGTTTCAGTAGATGCTAACAATCATTTTGGTGGGGGGGATACTGGGGATTGAACTCAGGAACATTATTTACCACTAAGCTATGTTCCCAGTCCTTTTAATATTTCATTTTGAGACAGAGTCTTGCTAAATTCCTTAGAATTTTGCTAAGTTGTCTGGGTTGGCTCAAACTTGGAATCCTTCTGTCTTAGCCTCCTGAATTACTAGATTGCATGACTGTGTTTTTAAAATGTGAAATCACCTGCATTTAATGACTACTTGAACATATACAATATGCTTTTAGGTCACATGTGACCACAGGTTGCTAGTTTTTGATCTTTTTTAAAAACTACTATTTGCCTTAGTATGGCAGTTGCATCCTGACTTTTGTTCTAGTTATTTGAAATATAGATCATTCAGCTAATATCAGAGGAGAAACATTTCCTTATTCCTCTTCCTTTCTTACCCTCTTATTAACCAGACCAAGCAACCTAGAATTAGTTTTCCAGTAAGACACCATGTGAACTAGATGATCTGAATTAATGGTTTGTTTATGGCATTAATGCCATTTCTGATATTTTCCTAATATTATTTACTTGAAATATAATCTAGGATTAGACTAATACATGGTGAGCTGCCCTTTATTATGGTCCCTAGAGTGATGAAAATCCACAAATGTGAAAATCCATAATTGATTTGGGGAGATAATGGGGATTCAAGTGTGCTAGATTTAAGGGAAACGAGTGAAGTGATGGTATGCTAGTGCCTTTTCCTTTCATTTAAACCTACCTCAACTCAGTGGTGTCCCTGACAACATTTCTTTTTCCATTCTCATCTAGGAAACTTTTTCTTGGAGATTACCAGGGATTGAACTCAGGTTCTCACCCATACTAGGTAAGTACTCTACTACTAAGCGCCTCCATCTTTATCCTTATATATTACAAGATCTTTGAATCTTCTGATTTTCTGAATTACTGTTGGCAAACAAATGTGCTATTAATGTTTAGAAAGTGGAGGAAACCAAATCCATAGGAAGATTAAGAGACTATAATATGGATAATAAAAAGACCAAGCATTTAAGGGATAGTGTGATTTTGTTGTGTGGATTGGAAGAGAATTTTTTTTTTTTTGTAGTGGGGAGACTGGGGATTGAACTCAGGGGCACTCCACCACTGAGCCACATCCCCAGCCTATTTTGTATTTTATTTAGAGACAGACAGGGTCTCACTGAGTTGCTTAGCACCTTGCTTTTGCTGAGGCTGGCTTTGAACTCCCAGTCCTCCTGTCTCAGCTTCCAGAGCTGCTGGGATTATAGGCATGGGCTACCTTGCCCGGTGAGAATGTTTTGTGTAACTATTCCTCCTGGATCTTCAGCAAGGCCTTTCAGAAATGGTTCAGATGAAGAAGAAAACCTAATGCATTTCTCCAAACTCTGTTAGTATGTCCTTTCTTTTAGACACCTTTGTTGGAATATTGGCTCTCTGCTGAATACCCTTGAGTAAGCCATATGTAAGCATCTCTGAAACTGTTCTCCAAAATGTGAATAATAACAGTATCTCTTTAATGAGATTATTGGTAGGATTTTAATAAGATAATAGAAACTCTTAGCATTGTACCTGGCACACTATAGTCACTCTATAAATGCTAAACTTTATCATCATTTCTATAGACCTTTGGAGGATGGGGAAGAGTAGATCAGGAATGGCATGGAGGAGATTGCATTTGAGTCAGGCCTTGTAAAATGGACTGGATTCTCATAGATGGTGATAGAAGGGAAAGAGACAACAACACAGAATGATATATTCAACAGCTATTATTGAGCATCTACTATGTGGCCCAGCATTAATAATTTAGCAGTTAGGGAGAAAGTCATGCAGTAAAAGGCCAAATATCAGTTATGCCATGTATTGACTCTATGATTGTGTCTCATATTGTGTTGTACTTCCACTTTGCTCCCACTCCCTTAGCACTCCTGTTAGCTGTATAACCCTTTCTTGCGGGGGGGGGGGTGGTGGTTACCAGGGATTGAACTCAGAGGCAGTTGACCACTGAGCCACATCCCCAGTCTTATTTTTTGTTTTATTTAGAGACAGGGTCTCACTGCACTTTGCTTTTGCTGATGCTGGCTTTGAACTCCCAATCCTCCTGCCTCAGCTTCCAGAGCATCTGAAATTACAGGAGTGCACCACCGTTTCCAGTCCTATATAAACCTTTCTTAAGTTACAATTTGATAATGATTTATTCTTGAAAGGAGAGGCATTTGCAACTCCTCCAACCCCTTTCCTTGTACATGGAGTTGTTTGAAAGTCATTCTGTCTTTCCTTCCTAATTCCCAGTTGTGAAATGTATTCTTGTATTTCTCCCTTCATATGATTGCCATGAATTTGGATTCACTGTTCTGACTATTCGCATCTTAGTATATTACTTTGTTGGTGTTAGTTCATCCAGTTAATGATTCTACTTTATTTCCTCAATTAAATCATCAATTATTCCTTTTTAATTTTCTAGTGGTTGCGTTGGGATTTACAAAATACATTTTAATTTGATAGTTTATTTTAAAAATATTATGCCCCTTGGGGCTGGAGTTTTGGCTCAATGGTAGAACACTTGCCTGGCACGTGTGAGGCACTGGGTTTGAACCTCAGCACCACATAAAAATAAATAAAAATAAAAGTATTTTAAAAAGATACCATAAAGCTAAATATATGTGTATTTATATAATATATATTATATAAATAGTAAATATATTTATTAAGTATATAATATATATTAAATATGTGTGTATGTGTATGTTATATATGTTATATATAATATAATATACATAATCTATATTATATATTATATATTTATATAATATATATTTAGCTCCTTGCTGGGTGTGGTAGCCACATGCCTATTATCCCAGCTACTTGGGAGGTAGAGGCAGAGGACTGTAAGTTCAAAGCCAGCCTCAGCAACTTAGCAAGACACTATCTCAAAATAAAAAACAAAAAGGACTGGGGACGTTACTCAATGGTAAAGCTTCCCGGGTTAAATCTCCCTTATCAAATATATATAAAATTATATAAAAATAATGCCCCTTTACTTATACTGTAAGAATCTTACAACAATATACTTTCATTTTTCTCTCTTTGTGCTGGGGATTGAACCCAGGGATGCTTTACCACTAAGCTAATATAATCAACTTTTATTTTGAGACAGGTTCCCGCTTAGTTGCCCATTTAGTCCAAACTTATGATCCTCTGCTTCAGCCTCCCTAGTTGCTGGAATTACAGGTATGTGCCACCATGCCTGTCTTCATTTTCGTTCTCTTGACCTTGTGCTATTTATCATATATTCTACTCTTACATATGCTTTCAGCCCTATAATTGCTACTGTTTTGTGTTAGACTGTCAATCATTTTTTTAAACAATTAAAAATAAGAAAAGCCCTTCCTTTTTAGCATTTACTATGTCTTTGCTTAGATCCAAAGTTTGTTTAGTATCATAAAAATTTGTTGTTGTGCTAATCTTCTGCAAGTGAATTCCTTCAGCTTTTTTTTTTTTTTTTTTTTTTTGTACCAGAGATTGAACTCAGGGGCACTTGACCACTGAACACATCCCCAGCCCTATTTTATATTTTATTTAGTGACAGGGTTTCACTGAGTTGCTTAGTTCCTCCCCATTGCTGAGGCTGGCTTTGAACTTGTGATCCTCCTGTCTCAGCCTCTCAAGCTGCTGGGATTTCAGGTGTGCGCCACCATACTGGCTCCTTCAGCTTTTGAAAAGTCTGTTTCAACTTTATTTTGATGGATAGCAATTAGGATGGTAGGTTTTCTTGCATTTCGATACTTTAAAAACAATACTACATTGTCTTCTGGCTTGCATATTTTCTGATAGGAAGTATGTATTGTATATATTTCTCTTTTTCTGTTTTGGTTTTTGGTATTTAAGATTGAAATCAGGGCCAACTCATGTTAAGCATACACTCTACCATTGAACTACATCCCCCTGCTGCTATCTATGTTTAATGTTTCCCTTCATCTTCCTTAACCTGGGTGTCTTCAATGTTTTCTCCTTATTTTTAGTTTCCAGCAGGTTAACTGTGATGTGATAGGTTTTGTTTGTTATTTACTTTGCTTGAGGTTTATTGAGCTACTTGGATGTGACATTAATATTTTTGGAAAATTCACAGCCATTTGCTTTTCAAATATTTCTTCTCCCTTTTTCTTTCTCTTTTCTTCTTCTGGGACCTCAGTTGCACACATGAACAGTTTGATATTGTATTACCATTCTTGTGTGTGCCATTCTTGACCAAACCTCTATTTCCTCTTGGTGTTTGTTTGGTGAATACACATTGTTGAGCATTGCATTGAATCATCTTAAAAATATATTGAAGGGGCTGGGATTATGACTCAGTGGTAAAGCACTTACCTAGCGTGTGTGAGGCACTGGGTTTGACTCTCAGCATCACGTATAAATAAATGAATAAAATAAAGGTCCATCGACATCTAAAAAAAAAAATGAAGTCTTCACCTCAAGAACCTCAAATGTGAGCTTATTTGGACATAGGGCCTTTATAGAGGGAATAAATGTCAAATGAGACCATTAAGGTGAACCCTGATCCAATATGACTGGTACTTTATAAAACTGGAAAATTTGAACAGAGACAAGAAGAAGACCAAGTGAAGATGGTGGCAGAGATTGGAATAGTACATCTAAAAGCCAAGGAATGCCTAAGGTTGCTAGTAAGCCAATAGAAACTTAGAGGCATGAAATGGATGTTCCCTCACAGTTCTCAAAAGGAACCAAGTCTGCTGACAATTTGCTTTCAGATATCTAGCTCCCAGAACTGTGAAAAAATACACTTGTTTTTTAAGCCAAACAATTTGTAGTACTTTGTTACCGCATCCCTAGGAAACTAATACATTTTGGCCCATATCCAAATTTGTTGATTTTTTTTCTTTTTGCCTCAGCTGCTTTCAGTATGTCAGTGCTATTTTTTTTACTTGACTCCTTTAAATTTCTTTATCTTTATTAAAATTCCCCATCTGTTCATGCAAGTTGTTTACCTTTTTCACTAGCGCACTTAATATATTAGAACAACATTAATACAATGAGCTCTTTAGCATAACAAAATAATAGTTTAAAGTCCTTGTATGATAGTTCCAACAGCTTGTCAGTCTATATTGGCTGGTGTATCTGTTGACAATGGGCTGTTTTTTCTTTTCTATGTATCTCAATTTTTTGATTGAATGTTGAACATAATATTTGCCAGAAGAGTGGAGACCAAAGTAAATATTTTTAACATTTTAATTTTTTTAGTTTTAGGTGAACACAATACCTTTATTTTTATGTGATGCTGAGGATCAAACCCGGTGCCTTACACATGCTAGGTGAGCGCTGTACCACTGAGCCACAACCTCAGCCCCAAAGTAAATATTTGTTGAGAGCCACAGCCGAAGGGGCCCCAGCAAACTTTTAGACTGCCAGCTGATGATTGGCTCACAGCGGGCCCCAGCAACATCTAGCTGATTGGCTCCTCTGCGGTGATGCTCATTGGAGATGCTCATTGAGCTGTTTCCCTGCCCTTTCAGACTACCAGCTGATGATTGGCTCACAGCAGCCCCAGCAACATCTAACTGATGTTTCCCTGCCCTTTCAGGCCACGGAGCTGCTCATTGGGGGACTTTTTTGGCTCCGCACACACGACCCAGCCAATCGGCCTCAAGAGCAGGAGGATTGGGGGAGGTGGAGAGGCTGGTGGTTTGGGGAGTGGCTTGTGGGAAGCCAGTGGTGGCAGTTGGGCTCTGAGGGTTTTTACTGAGGAGCTGTTTTGTTTGGCTTGTGTGGTTCTAAAAATAAAGTTAGTTTTCTTTTGACAAGTGGCTCCTGAATTGTGCCCAGCCAGACTGCGGCAAATATTATTTATGCCTAGTAATGTGCTGCTCTTCTTTGGTCAAGCCATAATGTGTGATTGAATCAATGTACTCAGGAGTTAAAGTGGATTTAGATTTTGTCATTTTTAACTTTGGGCATCACAGTCTTCAAATTCCTTTTTTAAAAATTTTTATTTGTTCTTTTTGGATACACATGACAGTAGGTGTATTTTGGCATATTATACATACATGGAGTATAACTTATTCTAATCGGGATCCCATTCTTGTGGGTATACATGATGTGGAATTTCACTGTTCATGTATTAATTTACCAACATAGAAAGTCCTATTCATTCTACTGTCTTTCCTATTCCCATCCTCCTTCCTTCCCTTCATTCTCCTTTGTCTAATCCTAAGTTCTTATATTTTTCACCCCCCTACTTGCTTATGTCTTCAAATTCTTACAGTACTAGGATGCTGTTACCTTTTACCTAGAGTGGTGGCTAGATGGCCAGATGGTTTCCCTTAGTATTCAGTTCTCTCATAAGTTAAACCATCTCTGGCTGCCTGCATAATATTTCTCTCTGTGTTACTGCCTTTCTCATAGTGATAGACTACTATTGTATATTACTTGGTACTAGACTAATTTTGTGAATATTGGTGGGTGGTTCTCTAGTGTTCTGATCCAATCTAGTCTTAAGATGGTTAGATCACTCAATTTACAGCTTTTGTAGCAGCTTCAACTCAAGTCTATAAAATCTGTGGAAAAAAATTTCTTGCAGAATTCAGAGCCCTTCTGTCCTCTATATCCCACTCCCCAACTCCACACTAATTCATCCTTACACCACTAAATTCTAATTATTTCGCCTCTTATGGCTACAGGAGCAGGAGCAGTCATGTCTTCTGAAAGTATATTCCTGTGTGTATGCATGTATAGTACTGAGGAGTGAACCCAGAGCCTCACACATGCTGGGTAACCACTCTTCTTCTAACCCACATCCCCAGTCCTAGAAGTATTATTTTGTGTGTGTGTGTGTGTGTGTGTGTGTGTGTGTGTGTGTGGTGAATTGAACACAGAGTTTAATTACCACTGATCTATATCTCCAGCCCTTTTTTTATTTTGACCCAGGGCTTCACTAAATTGCTAAGGCTGGCCTTAAACATGTGATACTCCTGCCTTAGCCTCTCAAGTCATTGGAATTACAGGAATGTGCTTTTATGTATGTATATTCTTGAATCAGGGAAGGCTTTGTGGAAATAGTTTTGCTTGAACTGGTGTCTGAAAAGTGGGCAATATTTCCATAGATAGAAATGATGGAATAGGGATTCCAGAGAGAATAACCTAAGAATAAAATAAAGTCAACATTGGAAGAGTTATGGTGTGCCCTTCTAGCAGTAAAACAGTGTTTGGAGAATGTAATGTAGGTGGTCACAAAATCCTCTCACTGATAACAATAATGGACTTATGCCATTTGACTTAGGACTGTATTTGTACCTCATGCTGGCAAAACAGATTGTGAACCTATTGTATCATCTATTAACAAGCCCAAAGTGCCCCAGAGGAATATCCCCATATTCCAGTGGAAGAATAATTTTGGTTAAAATAGTCATAAGATCCATGAATTTAGTCATAGAAATTGTGAAACAAGTTAATTGTCCTATTTGTTTTGTCATAGCATAAATAGTTCACAATTTTTTCTCTAATTTAGAAACCCAAGACCAAGAAATTATGAGCATCTAATTCACAATAGCTAAACTATGGGACCAACCTAGGTGCCCTTCAACAGATGAATGGATAAACAAAATGTGGTGTATATACACAATGAAATACTATTCATCCATAGAGATAAATGAAATTATGGCATTTGCTAGTAAATGAATGGATCTGGAGACTATCATGCTAAATGAAATAAGCCAATCTCAATAAACCAAAGGCTGAATGTTCTCTCTGATATGTGGATGCTAACACAATAAGGGGGCAGGAGAGGAAAGAATAGAAGTTCATTGGATTAGGCAAAGAGGAATGAAGAGAAGGGAGGGACAATGGGAATAAGAAAGACAGTAGAGCCCAGGTGCGGCGGCACAAGCCTGTAATCTCAGCTGCTCGGGAGGCTAAGGCAGGAGGATCAAGAGGTCAAAGTGAGCCTCAGCAACAGTGAGGCAATAAGCAACTCAGTGAGACTCTTGTCTCTAAATAAAATACAAAATAGGGCTGGGGATGTGGCTCAATGGTTGAGTGCCCCTGAGTTCAATCCCCAGTACCAGAAAAACAAAGCAAAACAAAAACAACAGTAGAATGAACGTGACATCACTTTCCTATTTTTTTTTTTAAGAGAGAGAGAATTTTTTAATCTTTTATTTTTTAGTTTTCGGCAGACACAACATCTATGTTTGTATGTGGTGCTAAGGACCGAACCCGGGCCGCACGCATGCCAGCCGAGCAGGCTACCGCTTGAGCCACATCCCCAGCCCACTTTCCTATGTTTATATATGAATATACCACAGTGAATCTTCACATTATGTTCAACCAAAAGAATGGGATCCTAATTAGAATGTTATAACTCCATGTATGTATAATATGTCAAAATATACTCTACTGTCATCTATGTATAAAAAACAAATAAAAATAGAAATTATGGGCATCAAATTGTAGACAGACTAACATCTACAGTATCACATTAGGTTCCATCCTTCTCCATGCCATCTGCCTATGTCTCCTGGTAAGAATAGTGAAAAGGGGGATGAATGTGTGTGTTACAGAAGTATAGAGAATCAAACTTTTTCTGTTTCTTCTCAGCTAATTAAAAAAAATCTTCAGAGGATGGAAATAATTTAAAACCTCTGTTTCCTGGATTTGTTTGTTGAAAGCAATTTATCAAAATAAACTTTATTTTTACTTCTGTAATACTTGGATCAGAAAAAACAAAGTAAAATAAGCATGGTAAATTTAAAGAAAATTATTTTAAAGCTTCTAAGAAACAGGTTTAAGAAAATTGTGGCATAGTAATTTCTGGTTTTAACCCAAATCCAACTACTTCATTGTTTAGTAACATCTCCCCACCATTTTTGCTTCTTTTAAATTAGTTGGGAGGTGAAGATAGTGGGTTATTACCACACCTTTGGTGTAGTGATATTGCTGGAAAGGTGCCATTTTGATGCCC
The DNA here is from genome assembly GCF_048772815.1 of Callospermophilus lateralis. Taxonomy (NCBI): domain Eukaryota; kingdom Metazoa; phylum Chordata; class Mammalia; order Rodentia; family Sciuridae; genus Callospermophilus; species Callospermophilus lateralis. Next base: position 97,722,236 of record NC_135325.1, read on the forward strand.
AGAAAACCTCTTCACTGATGCAGAAATGGAACTGTGATATGAGATTAGGGAAATTCCAGCTGCCAGTATGTATTCAAGCATATTATATATTTATGTCCAGAATTAGGTTTCTTTCAAACCTCTTTTGCTGTTCTCTCTTTGGCTTTGCCAACTGAATGGATGAGGGATTCAGCCTCCTATGCTAGGCTTTCTCCTAAGGGAAAGGGATGGCACACTTCCATTTTTATATAAATAGGCTGATTTTCTATTTCTCTAAGCCTCCATTTGGTTCACTAGAAGAAAATTAAAAATACAATTGATTAGGTCAATCCCTGCAGCATATGGTGCTGAGCCAAAGATGCAATGTGTGTGATTGCTTTTTGTGTGTGTGTGTGGTATTGTTGTATTTATTAAAAATAATAATAGCAGTAATTTATTAGATTTTAATTTTATACTTGTGAAAACCACATTACATTTTTATTTAATCCTCACAATAACTATGATATATGTATTGTTATTTCCATTTTATTTTTTATTTACTCATTTATTTTTATGGTACTGAGGATTAAATCCAGGGATGCTTAACCACTGAGCCACATCCCCCTTTTTAATGTAAATTTTTTATTTATATATGACAGCAGAATGCATTATAATTCTTATTACATATAGAGAGCACAATTTTTCATATCTCTGGTTGTATACACAGTATATTCACACCAATTCTTGTCTTCATACGTGTACTTTGGATAGTAATGAACATCACATTCCACCATCCTTGCTAACCCCCTGCCCCCTCCCTTCCCCTCCCACTCCTCTGCCCTATCTAGAGTTCGTCTATTCCTCCCATGTTCCTGTTCCCTGTCCCACTATGAATTAGCCTCCTTATATCAAAGAAAACATTCAGCATTTCGTTTTTTGGGATTGGCTAACTTTACTTAGCATTATATTCTCTAATTCCATCAATTTGCCTGCAAATGCCATGATTTTATTCTCTTTTATTGCTGAGTAATATTCCATTGTGTATATATGCCACATTTTTTATCCATTCATCTATTGAAGGGCATCTAGGTTGGTTCCACAGTTTAGCTATTATGAATTGTCCCAGCCCTTTTTTTATATATCTTGTTTAGAGATAGGGTCTCACCAAGTTCCTGAGGCTGGCTTTGAATTCATGATCCTCCTGCCTCAGTCTCCTGAGCTGCTGGGATTACAGGCATGCATTTCCATTTTAATTAAAATATGGAAACAACCTCAGAGTAGAAGTGATTGCTCAAGGCCCACAGTTGATATCATAGCTAGAATTTTAGTACAGGCAGCCCTGCTACAGATTCTCTGTTCTTAGCCAGGGATTGCCAATTTTTTCATTAAATGGTCTGATAGGAAATGTTTTAGGCTTGACAGACTATATGGTTTCTGTTGCAACTACTTAATTCTCCTATTGTACTAGAAAAGCAGTTATAAACAATACATTAATGAATGGGTGTGGCTGTGTTGCAATAAAACTTCACCCAAACAGACTAAGGTCAAAATGTAGTCTGTGTTCTATAGTTTGTCCAAACACTGCTTTTAACTCTTATGAAAGTATGTCTCGTTGTTAGGGATTAATGATTCACAAGTAGCCAAGGTGCTTTCCACAGGAGACGTACAATACACTTAGTCTTACAAAATACCTAGAGAAGTCAGGTACAGTGGTGCATACTTGTAATCCCAGTGGCTCTGGAGGCTGAGGCACGAGGATCACAAGTTCAAAGTCAACCTCAGCAACTTAGCAAGGCTCTAAACAACTCAGTGAGATCCTGTATTAAAAAAAAAAATATATATATATATATATATATATATATATATATATCTGTATCTGTCTATATCTGTCTACATATCTATATATATGGGCTGGGGATGTGGCTCAGTGGTTAAGGGTCCCTGGGTTCAAACCCCAGTACCAAAACAAAACAAACCAAGTGAGAAGAACACTTAATATTCATAATCTTCTTTCAGTTTTTTTCTTTTTATTTATTCTTTTTAGTTATATATAACATTGGGATTTATTTTGCCATAAAAGCATGGAATTTAGTTTGCTCTAATTCAGTCCCCAGTACTTCTTCTTTCTCTCCCTTCGTCCATTTCCCTGTTCCCTTCCCTCTATTCTACTCATATTTTTTTAATAGTTGTAGATGGATACAATACCTTTATTTTTATTTATTTATTTTTATATGGTACTGAGGATCAAACTTAGTGCCTCACACATGCCAGGCGAGTGCTCTACCACTGAGCCACACCTAGCCCTCTATTCTACTGATTTTTTGCTATTTGCTTTTTTTTTTAAGTGTGTTGTGGATATACATTATGATGAGATTCATTGTGGTATAGTCATATGTTTACATAGGAAGTTAGGTCAGATTCATTCTATTGTTCTTCCCTTATACCATCCCTTGTTTTTCCTCCTCAATCCCCTTTATCCTATTCACTGATCTTTCATTTATTTTGATGGAATCTACCCCTTTACCCTTTCTCCCTTTCTTCTACCTCTCTTTTTAAAAAAATAGCTTTTAGTTGTCGATGGACCTTTATTTTATTTATTCATATGTGGTGCTGAGAATCAAACCTAGTGCCTCACACATGCTAGGCAAGCGCATTTCCACTGAGCTACAACCCCAGCCCATCTTCTCCCTCTCTTTTTTTTGTAGACTTTTTTTTAATTGTTGATACATCTTTATTTGATGTATTTGTTTTTATATGCGGTGCTGAGGATTGAAGCAGTGCCTCACACATGCCAGGCAAGTGTGCTACCACTTAGCCAGAGCCCCAGCCCCCCCCTTTTTTATGGTACTGGGGATTGAACCCAGGGCCTTGTACATGCCAGACAAGCACTCTACCAACTGAGCTATGTCCCAGCCCCCCCTCTCTTTATTTTGGACTAGCTTCTGTATATAAGATGAAACATTCAATCTTTGATTTTGGGGTCTGGCTTATTTCACTTAACATGACAGTCTCTATTTCCATTCATTTAATAGCAAATTTCTCAATTTCATTCTTCTTTTTGGTTGAGTAATACTCCTTAAAAATATGAAATGCTTCACTAATTCACATATTATTCTTGTGCAGGGCCCATGCTAATCTTCTCTGTATTGTTCCTATGTTAGTATATATGCTGCCAAAGTGAGCACATAAACTTTTTAAAATGAAAAAGTATTTCTATCTGTATCTACAATATCACTATATGGGTGCTTGGGTGTGCATGGGGCTGCCCAGGAGGAAATGGTGTGTGTGTATGTTTGGATGTGTGATTAGGTACACAGTTATGTGTGCATGTGTTTGGTGTATATAATTTCAGTAGGTCTTTTTACTTTTCTCGATATATGAACAAACAATAGAGTAGAGGCAGGGGATGAAGGAGGAAGAACAAGGGGAGGGAAAGTTTAAGAACTGGGGAGTGAAGTTGACCATATTATGATATGTATGAATACAACACAATGCATTCGTTTTTTGGAGGGTACTTGGGATCGAACCCAGGGGCACTTTTAACACTGACGTAATACCCCTAGCCCTTTTATTTTTATTTTGAGATTGGGTCTCCCTAAATTACTGAGGCTGGCTTTGAACTTACAATCCTCCTGCCTCAGCCTCCCTAGTTGCTAGGATTACAGGTGTGTGCTACCACACCTGGCCATTTCATGTTTATTTATAACTATAATGTGCCAATTAAAAAGAAATAGGAGGGGCTGAGCATGTAACTCAGTTGTACAGCCCTTGCCTGGTGTGTGTGAGGCACTGGATTTGATCTTCAGCATTCATAAAAATAAATAAAATCAAAGTATTTTGTCCATCTACAGCTAAAAAATTAAAAAAAAAAATAAATAGGAAGACCAATAGAGCAGAGGAAGGGGACTCGGGGAGTGAGGATGGGAAGGAAAGTAGAAGTACTGTGGACCGAAATGGAGCAAACTGTGATATGCATTTATGAACATGTCAAATGAACTCCATTATGTATAAATATAATGTACTAATAAAAACATTTTAAAAAGGCACATTAAAATGTTAACTGGTTATCTCTTGGTTTGACTTAGTGGATGTTTTTGACTTAGTGGATGTTTTGAACTTTTTTTCTATAATTGTGATGAATTTTCTAATTTTTCTATAATGAATATTTATTACTAAAGGGAATCAGTACAAATCAAAATTATAAGATAATCAAATTTATTTTCTGTGAAGGAGACAGAGGAGAAGAGTGGAGAAGGCACACCATTGCATAAAAGCTAGGACCAGGAGAAACAGACCGCTCAGGCACCTTCCAAGGTTCAACACATAGGACAATTAGAAATGTTTCTTATCAGTTCCATATTTATCCTCATTGCCTTATCTGTAAAAATGAATCTGAGCTCTTTAAATAGATTTCCTCTTTACCCATCATGTTAAGTTTTGTTAGAAGGCACTAAAGAGACATTAGAAGAGGAAAGCCTTTTGCTTCCTGACCCTGTGTGCTCCTCCAGGGCAAGTGGCTTTCCCAGTGTCCAGCTCCTTTAATGTGGGTGGCTTCCCCAGTGCCTGGCTTCTACAGGGCATGAGGTCTAGCAGCTGTCAGCTAAAAGACTTTCCTTGGCCACTGCCCTCTTTCATAGTAGAGTGCCTCTGATAGGACACTACCTGTGAACTCAATGAGAAAGAATTTCTGGCAATTTCCATAGGGCAGATTTCTAGCAAGTTTTCTTGCCATTCAGTTAGCTATGCCTATGCCTTCTTTATCAATGCCTGGATCTTAGCCCTGGTGCAGAGGTGAGGGCATAGAGGAGTAGGAGTCAGAGGAACTTTTCTTTGGGCGCTGTTTCTTAGCCTTAGGGTTAGTGGTTGTTCCTATATATGTAATAACAAAAAATCCTTTATTATCCTGATCACCTGTTTTAGTTAATAATTCCTTAAAATTTTCTTTGTTAAAATAGTTGTATCATTTTTTATCCTTATGGATACACTAGGGCACTGAACCTGGCTGCTTAGGTCTAGAAACATCATACTTTTCTTTGTCAACCAAGAGGAAGGCAACTTCAACAGGAAAGTGCACATATACCTCTCTGACAGTCATAGAAGGGCTGAATCCAGTAGGTTTATAATCCAGAATTAAGTGTCATTGCTTTCTTCTGAGCTTCACGAAGCTGCTTTCAGACTCTCCTCTTCATGTTTCATATTGCATAATTGATAAGGACTTTATACCTTCAAGTTAGTGTCATACATAAATATCTTTTTCTAATATAGCAAAGTTATATAGTAGCATGTATAGATTTGGGCCAGACAGATCTGTTTGAATTCTGGCCTAACCATTTAGTAGTTATTTGACCTTATAAACTAGTAAATAAACTAGTTTTTCTGAGTCAGTTCAATTTCTCTCTTATATAAACTTTGGGACAATAGTAACTACTTAAAAGTTTTTGTAGTTATTAATGATTAAAAACAATGAATATAAAGGTTCTAATATGGTGCTTCATACATAACAATTGTGTTGTACAAATATAATATAAACTGCAGCTACTAGCCTTGGGGTAGTGGTTGTTCCTATATATGTACTAGTAGTAAAATATCAGTAATTATTCAGTGTGTATAGAGCATTACATGCTAAATAGTTGAAGAGAAAACAAGGGAGAAGCAAGAGTTATGATCTTAATGCTGAAACCAAACATTTGTTAGGAGCAGATGGTAACCTGTCAGTGTAAAAGAATCTTTTCCTAGTTCTATTTCTTCTTAGAAAGTCTCACATCTGCAGCCTTTAATTGGGCAGTGAAAAGTCAGGATGGAGTCCAGGAGTAGGTATTGAGAGCATCACTGGTCCTGTTTGTTAGGTCCTTATTCAGCACACTGGGCTGATGTGAAAGTGAGAGGGTCTGGTTCTTTTTTTTTTTTTTTTTAATATTTTTCTAGTTGTAGATGGTCAAAATATCTTTATTTATTTATTTTTATGTGGTGCTGAGGATCAAACCCAGTGCCTCACACATGCGAGGCAGGCACTATACCACTGAGCTACAGCCCCAGCCTGAGGGTCTGGATCTTAACTTTTAACTTTATAGCAAAAGTAACTCCAAATTGGATAATGATCATATGATGCCAATAGTCACATCTCCTGCTGCTCTATGTAAGTATTTTAACGCTAATTCAGATTACCATTGCTCCTTGGGAATAAAGAGAAGGCTAATTTGATATGCAAAGCAGGGTGTATGTGTTTGGAGAATAGTGTGTGTCTTTTAGCTGGGCTCCTGCTGTGATTGAGCCTTCTAAAATAAAACCAAATGTGCATATTACTTGGCTTCCTTCTCTTATATGTGACATAAGAGATTCCAGTTCTTGCCTGGGACACTATGTCCTGGCTGAGCTTCTGGTGTGTCACATCTGCCTCTGTGTCTGTCTCTGTACTTGTCAGCAACATTCATGAGTGAAGGAATGAGCTAAAATGAAAGTGATTTCTGTAGTTGAAGTTCTGATAATGACCTTTACCAGCTCTGGCTAAGTAGGTTATGCCTGGATGAGGCTGGTCTTCTGTGCAGATAGAGTATGTGGTATTCTTTGGATTAAGTTATTGAAGACTCCTGTGAACATTGACTACTTGATCTGGTTTAAGATTCTGTGTTGCGGCCAATTTGGAAAGCAGTATGGAGATTTCTTGGAAAGCTCGGAATGGAACCACCATTTGATCCAGCTATTCCCCTACTCGGTCTATTCCCTAAAGACCTAAAAAGAGCACACTATAGGGACACTGCTACATCCATGTTCATAGCAGCACAATTCACAATAGCAAGACTGTGGAACCAACCTAGATGCCCTTCAATAGACGAATGGATAAAAAAAATGTGGCATTTATACACCATGGAGTATTACTCTGCATTAAAAAATGACAAAATCATAGAATTTGCAGGGAAATGGATGGCATTAGAGCAGATTATGCTAAGTGAAGCTAGCCAATCCCTTAAAAACAAACGCCAAATGTCTTCTTTGATATAAGGAGAGTAACTAAGAACAGAGTAGGGATGAAGAGCATGAGAAGAAGATTAACATTAAACAGGGATGAGAGGTGGGAGGGAAAGGAAGAGAGAAGGGAAATTGCATGTAAATGGAAGGAGACCCTCAGGGGTATACAAAATTACATACAAGAGGAAGTGAGGGGAAAGGGGGAAAAATAAAGGGGGAGATATGAACTGCAGTAGAGGGGATAGAGAGAGAAGAGGGGAGGGGAGGGGGGAGGGGGGATAGTAGAGGATAGGAAAGGCAGCAGAATACAACAGACACCAGAATGGCAATATGTAAATCAATGGTTGTGCAACTGATGTGATTCTGCAATCTGTATACGGGGTAAAAATGGGAGTTCATATCCCACTTGAATCAAAGTGTGAAATATGATATATCAAGAACTATGTAATGTTTTGAACAACCAACAATAAAAATTAATTAAAAAAAAAGATTCTGTGAGCAATGCAAACAAATCAATTCATTTTGATCGTCAGAAGACTGAGGTGAATGCTATAAGTTTTATAGATGAGAAAACTGAAGCTCATGTTAAGGGATTTATTACTATTTATATAGTTAATAATTGGAGTTTATTCAATGAAGATTTTCTACAGCATCTGTGTGCCCAATACTTTCCAAGAGGTAGGGATATAGCAGAAACCTAGAGAGAAATATCCTTGCCTTCAAGGAGCTTACATTTATAATGGTTAAGGACAAGAAGAATTTAAATAATACATATAGTGAAAAGTGCTAAAGAGATCTATAGAATATAACAGGGGATCAAAGAGTAGGTGTGTCGGATTGCAGCTTAGACAGGGTGATCAGAAAAGTCCTCACTGAGTAGGTGGCATTTGAGCAGAGCCATGAGTATATGTATAGGGAAGAGCATGCCAGGCAAAGGGATCAGAATGTTTCAAAGGTGTGAATGCAGAAATATGCCTGGTATGATCAAGAAATATCAAAAAAGTTAGCAAAACTGGAGCAGAGTGAGCAGAAGGGACAGCAGGTAACAGTAGTCCAATTATGTAGGACCGTATAGCTACTGTAGAGATTTGGCTCTTACTGAGAATGGAGAGTTTTGACAGAAATGTGCTATGATCTGACTTGTTTTATTTTGTTATTTTTATTTACTTATTTTTTTTGGTACTGGATTGAATCCAGGGGTGCTTTACCACTGAGTACATCCCCAGTCCTTTTTATTTTTGTTATATTGAGAGAAGGTCTTGCTAAGTTGCTCAGGTTGGTCTCAAACTTGTGATCCTCCTGTCTCAGCCTCCTGAATCACTGGACATAGGCCACTATACTTTGCTGACTCTTGCTTTAAAAAAATCAATTTGAAGAATAAACTGGGATTAAGAGGTTCTAACAAGGGGCTGGGGTTGTGGCTCTGTGGTACAGCACTTGCCTAACCTGTGTGAGGCACTGGGTTCCACCCTCAGCACCATGTAAAAATAAATTTTAAAAAGGTATTTTTTAAAAACAAAGAATACTTAAGCTATGATTCAAACTAGGTGGCACATGCCTGTAATCCCAGCAACTTGGGAAGCTGAGGCAGGAGGATCACAAGTTCAGGACCAGCCTCAGCAATTTAATAAGAACCTGTCTCAAAATTAAAAGTTTTGGGGATATAGGTCAATAGTAAAGTGTTCCTGGGTTCAGTCCCCAGTGAAAAAAAAACAACAGAAAAACAGCTTGATTTATCCTCTGCAAATTAAAAAAAATAATTAATAAAATTAATAAATAAATTAATTAATTAATAATATTTGTACATGATGGTTTTTGTTTTTGTGTTTGTTTTGGGTATTGGTGATTGAACCCAGTGTCACTTAATCACTGAGCCATATCCCTAGCTCTTTTTTTATTTTATTTTTGAGACAGGATCTTGATAAGTTGCTGAGGACGGCTTTAAACTTGCAATATTCATGCTTCAGGCTCCTGCTTCTCTGGGAGTACAGGTGTGAGCCACCACACCTGGCTGTATATGTTGTTTTGATACAGCCATACAATGTGGAATGGCAAAATTGAGGTAATTAACATATATGTCACCTGTGTTGAGAACACTCAAAATCTTTTAGTAATTTTAACTGAAATTTTGTATCATTTGACCAACATCTCTGCAATCCCGAATACTCTTAGCCTTTGGGAAATACCATTGTACTGTCTGCTTCTATGAAATTGACTATTTTATTTTTTATTATTATTATTTTTTGGCAGTGCTGGGGATTGAACTCAGGGCCTCACACATGCTAGGCAAGTGCTTTTGCCACTGAGCCACATCCCCAGCCCCTAATTTGATTATTGTAACATCTACATACAAATGAGATCATGTGGTATTTTTGTGCCTTGCTTATTTCACTTAGCATAAGGTCCTAATCTTTATCCATGGTTTCACTAATGGCAGGATTTCTTTCATTTTAAAGACTGAATAATGTTCAACTATGTATATACAGGATATTTTATTTATCCATTCATCTGATTATGGACACTTAGATTGATTCCATATCTTGGTTTTTGTGAACACTGCTGCAATGAAGATAGGAATACAGATACCTTTTCAATAAACTGATTTTACTTCTATATTCCCAGTAGTGAGATTGCTGGATCGTATTTTGGTTCCAGTTTTAATTTTATGAGAAACCTCCATATTGTATTCTATAATGACTGTATCCAGTGACTTTTCCACTAAGAGTGTAAAAGGTTTTCCTTTTCACCACATCTTCACTAATACTTGTTATCCTTAGTCTTTTGGATAATAGCCATTCTTTCCTGGAGTGAGATGATAGTTCATTGTGGTTTGAATTTGCATTTTCCTGATGAGTAGTAATGTTAAAACCCCTCTTCTTATATTTGTCGATCCTTTGCATGTTCTGTTATTCAACTTTCTGTCACTCTGACACAATATTCCAGATAATCAACTTAAAAGGAAGAAAGATTTATTGTGGTTCATGGTTTCTTGGCCCTTATGCTTTGGGACCTATAGTGAGGCAGTGTATCATAGGAGGAGCCCATAGAAGGAGAGGCCTGCTTGCTTCATAGCAACCAGGGAGAAAAACACCCCCCAAAATTAAAAAAATAAAATAAAAAACAGGGACAGGCTCCCTATATTCTCTTCAAGGACTTTCCCATTGTCCTAACTTTTTTCAACTGGGCTCCTCCTCCTAAAGTATTCCCTACCTCCCAGAAATGCTAAAAGCTGGAAACCAAGCCTTTAATACAGGGCCTTTAGGGTACATTTAAAATCAAAATCAAAATCTCTATGAAACTATGTCTATTCAGAGTTTTTGCCCATTTTATACTGAGATTATTTGTTTCTTTGTTTTTGAGTTGTAGGAGTCCCTGGTATATTTTGGATATTAACCCCTTATTGGATATATTGCTTACAAATATTTTTGCCCAATCTGTAGGTTATCTTTTTATTCTGTAGGTTATTTCCTTTGCTGTACAGGATTTTAGTTTGATGTAATCCCATTTGTCTATTATTATTTTTGTTTTTATTTTTAGAACTCGGGAGCATGAACATTAAGCTACGTCCCTAGTCCTTTTTATTTTTAATTTTGAGACAGGTTCCCCTAAATTGCTGAGGCTGCCCTTGAACTTGCCATCCTCCTGCCTCAACCTCCCCAGTTGCTGGGATTACAGATGTGCACCATCACACCAGCCAATTTTTGCTTTCATCACCTGTGCTTTTGGTGTCTTTTTAAGACTTTAATCCATTTGGAGTTGATTTTTGTGTTTGGTGTGAGATAAGGGTCCAATTTCATTCCTTGGCATGTGAATATCTAGTTTTCCCAGCAAATTTATAAAAGAGACTGTCCTTCCCCCATTGTATATTCTTGGCACTCTTGTTGAAGATCTTTTGACTACATATGTATCTGTTTATTTTTTGGCTCTTTATTCTGTTCCATTGGTCTCTGTCTTGATTTTTTTTTTTTTTTAATTAAAGGGACTCGGAAAGGGTCTGTGTAAGGGAGGAATGCTGATGCTTAAGCTTCATTAGCTTCACAAGGAACTGCTTCTGACTGAGTTACTATGGTTTCATTTTATGCCTGAGAACAAAGCGATGAATAATTTATAGTAATTAGTTTTAACATCTAGACTATTCTAAAGTTTCTCTCTGGTTTTCCTTCTTATCTCCTCCAAACTTCCCAGTATACATTGGCGTTTTCTCTCTCTCTCTCTCTCTCTCTCTCTCTCTCTCTCTCTCTGTGTGTGTGTGTGTGTGTGTGTGTGTGTGTATGTATGTATGTATGTATGTTTGTTTGTTGCTGGGCATCAAACTCAGAGCAAACTAGGCAAGCACTCCACTACTGAGCCACATCCTCTGCCCTCATTTGCTTTCTGTTGCAACTTTCCATTGGCTGCAGGAGATGATCTATTCTATTAGGCATCAGAATCATTTGGTGGAAGGGGAATACAAAATGCAGATGCCATGGTGCCATCCCTAAACCTACTGAGTCAAAGTCACTGAGATTTTTATGTAAAATCCTTCATTTAAAGTCTCTCCAGTTGATTGTGATGCAGATAGCCACACTTTAGTAGTAGGTAATGGACTATGGTCAAAACACCTTAATATGGGATATCATCCATACAGGGTATTGGTCTAGCTGAACTTCTCAGCCCCATTTTTCCTATTCTTCAATTTAGACCCTTCCCAAATATGTCTTGTGCATTCTTGACTGTTCCTTGATGAATTTGTTTCACTTTGGCCTGAATGCCCATTCTCTCTTCAATGTGTCTCTGAACGATAGACTTTTCTTAAGTTCTAGTTCAGGTCTAGTCTCTTTCTTGATGCCTTTGCTTAACAAACAGCCCACAGAGATCTCTCTAGTCTCCATGCTTCAAGAATACTCATCAGCAACCTTGTCATATTTATTGCATTGTTTTTACTTCTAAGTCATGTCTGTTAACTAGACCAAGAAATATCTCTGGGCAAGGTCCATTTCTTTAACTTTTTGCATCCCCAGGGATCTTTCTTGCCTAATGCATAGCAGGCAGAAAAACCAAAAGGAGGCAGCATGAAGAGTTATATTCATAATGGACTACATTTCTTGCCCCTTATATTCTCATTTAGTAGAGCATAACAAATTCCCAAACAACTGCTTTTCAATGAAGTGCACAAATTTGGTTCATAAATACCAGTTCCAGAAATACATTGAAAATAAAAAACTTTTTGGCTCAGATGCTCACGACACATGAAGGTATTCTGTGATATACTACTGGATACTGGCTGCTGTTTTAGTATATATTCCAGGAATCAATTTATTTACTGCTATGATTTTTACATTTTTATCTAAGGTTATATTTTTATATTTTGTTACCTTTAAGGGAATTTATTTGCATGCTGAAATAGTGCTCTCTTAGATTATTTGGAAAAGAAACACCATCACCAAAGTATGGTCAGCCATCTGTATCCATGGGCTCCGTATTCATGAACTCAAACACCCTCAGGAAATATTTTTAAAAATTGCATCTGCACTGAACATTTACAGACTTTATTATTGTCATTATTCCCTAAACAATACAGTGTATTGACTATGTAACTTTTATTGTGTTAAGTATTTCAAGTAATGTGCAGATGATTTTAAAGTAGACAGGAAATGAGTAGGTTATATGTGCTATATTATGTGCCATTTTATTTCAGATCCTTCAGCATTTGTGGATTTTGGTATCTATGGATGGTGGGGTGGGGTCCTAGAACCAATCCCAAGAGGATACCGAGGGAGAGCTGTATACCTAAAGATTGCATTGGGATCTGCAAATTTTGATGTGATACTTATTAGGGTTTAAGATAAGATGGTATTGTTGTGGTGCTGGAGATTGAACCCAGGGCTTTGTGCATGTGAGGCAAGCACTCTACCAACTGAGCTATATCCCCAGCCTTAAGATAAAATGGTTTTAGAGTTAGTCTTTCAGCTGTCCAGAAAGGAATGAACATAATATTTACATATGTAAAGATGGAAATATTTGGGGCTGGAGTTGTAGCTCAGTGGTAGAGTGCTTGCCTAGCACATGTGAGGCACTGGGTTCAATTCTCGGCACCACATTAAAAAAATAAATAAAATAAAGGTATTGTGTCCATATACAAATAAAAATATTTTAAAAAGAGGGAAACATTCAAATACATGTGTATTAATCATAGTCAGACAAGAAAATTATAATCTTGCTGGAGGTGGATGTGTTGGTTAGTTTTTCATCACAGGGACAATACATGAGAAAAACAACTTGGAGGATAAAAGATTTATTTTGGCTCATGGTTTTAGAGGTTTCAGTCCATAGTGAACTGGTTTTGAGATGACAAAGGACAGGTAGTCAGCTTAGATAATGAAAGATGGGGGCTAATTCAAAGGAAAGGAAATGGAATACTAACCTCTGGATAGCACTTCCCTGCTCAAACAGTTGCTATCACCTCTAGGGGAGGGGAAGGATCCCCAGTTCCAACACAAATAATTACCCCCTGCAGCTAATCTTTCCTGCCTTTGGGCAAGTCCACAGGAAAGAACAAAGAATTACAGGTGTTTGCCACCCTACTGGGCTGTTGAATGACTTTCTTAACACCATTGGGGGGAGAGTGTATGGGTGGGGGCAAGTGGCAAGTGAGTGAAATAGACAAATCATGCCATCCTGCTGGTCTCAGTCCAGAGAAGTCTAAATTAGATTGAGCCTTGAGATGGAGCAATCAATGATGCTGACAACCTCAGTTCATAATTAAGCCAACCATAAGGCAGGACACTTTGGCAAAGCAGATTTGTTTGTTTTTGTGGTATTAGGGATTGAACCCAGACAAGTACCCTACCACTGAGCTACATCCCTGGCCTGCCTTCACAAAGTGGCTTTGACACAAGGGATGTTTTAGTTTTTATTTTCTAAACTTTTAAATTCGAAATAAAAATTCATAGTCTGAAAATTAGTGTAACTTTCACCCACTTTCCTGCAGTGGTTACATCTTACATAACTACAGTAAATTATTAAAGCTAAAAAGCCTTGCTGTTGCCACTGCCATCACCTAAACCCTACTTAGCTCTAGTTCCTCTGCAGCCACCCACTCCAGACACAGAACATCAGTTCATGGATAAAAATGAGCTGGTGCAGAAGGCCAAACTGGACAGGAAAATTGAGCAATATGATGACAAGGCAGCTTGCATGAAGTCTGTAAATGAGCAAGGAGCTGAATTATCTAATGAGGAGAAGAATCTTCTCTGGGTTGCTTATAAAAAATGCTGTAGGAGCCCCTGGGTCATCTTGGAGGGATGTCTTAAGTATTCAGCAAATGATGGAAGGTGCTGGAAAAAAGCAGCAGATGGCTGCTTTTTATCCCTGTATCTATATATCTATATCTCTCTCTATATATCTATATTTATATTGATATCTATATATCTATCATCCCTGGTAGCTCTTAACTTGGTCTCAATTTTCTCTGTATTATTAAGCCATGTGATGCTTTTCTTCAGTACCTTCCATCATTTGCTCATTACTTGAGCTGTTATGCTTGAATTCGGGACCCCCAAAGACCACCAGAGACCCAAGATCGATGTAAGCAGCAAAGAGGTGTTTATTGCGAGCTAGCTCCGTCCTCCACGAGCACACAGCAACTGGTGACGCTGAGAGGCCCTGAGCCCAGGGTTTGCAGCAGTTTTATACATTCTTTGGAGAGGGCAGGGACTTCATGTACATCATAGCCTCTTTTAGCAAATCATCACACACCGCAGGAAAATCAAATAACAACTCTAAAACATGATTAGCACATTCACTGGCGGGAACAAGTTGGGTAGGGGTGATTGGTCAGTACAAAAGGGGTATTCATTTGAACTGATTGGCTTAAGCCAAGAGGGGTGTACGTGCTGAACTACATGGTTTCCCAACTTGTTATCAACCATCTTATGAATTAGCCCCCATCTTTCATAAACTACTGGGAGGGTTATCTGGCATCCCAGGTATTTCCCTGTCTCATGCAGATTGGTGGCTGCTAGGGGGCTGCTATGGGTCCCCACCTAGCCTGACTGAGTCAGGGACACCTGGTGCAGCAGATCTCTCCTATTATTTGTAGATAAACAACTTAGCAGGGTGGGAATGTGCTTAGGAATGCTCTGTGGGTTTTTCCAAGGACAAAGGCCAGGTCCCTTCCTTGGACAGGCTTTGCTCTGAGATAGAGGCTGATTTTTCAGAGCAAAAATATGTATATTACAGATACAGATATATATATCTATGTCTGTATCTATATACTGTGTGTGTGTGTGTGTGTGTGTGTATAACCCTAACCCTAACCCTAACCCTAACCTATATATATATATATAGTCTCTTTTGGAAACTTTTTTTTTTGTACTGGGGATTGAACCCAGAGGTGTGCAACCACTGAACCACATCCCCAGACCTTTTTTATATTTTATTTTAAGGCCGGGTCTCGCCAAGTTGCTTAGGGCCTTGCTAAATTGCTGAGGCTGGCTTTAAACTTGTGATTCTCCTGCCTCAGCCTCCCAAATCACTGGTATTACAGGCATGTGCCACTGTGCCTACCTCAAAAACATTGTTGATTCCCAGTTCCTCACAAGCAGAGTCTTCTATTTGAAAATGAAAGGAGACTACCTTCATTACTTAGTTGAGGTTGCTACTGGTGATGACAAAACCAGGATTGTACATCAGTCACACAATAAGCATCGAAGGATATGGAAAAACGTGTCCCCCAGGAAGGACTATGGGCCCTGAACACATGTTGGTGGGCCTGATTCTGGACCTACATGGAGGAATGCTTATTTTGCTCATTGTACAGCAGGGAAGTCCTAACATAGAATACGTATGTTTTGGGGCAAAGTGCTGTCAGAACATTGTCAAGTACCATTTCCTTGCTCCCTTGACAAGAAGTTATTCCCCTGTTGGTGCAAGGTCGGCCTATGGGGCAGTTTCTGGACTCTTGGGGTCTTGACTCCCGTAAGATGATATGTTGTGTACACCTCTGGCCTATCATGGCTGTTATATGTAAATTGGCACATAGCCACTATAAAAGCTATTTTTGCTGCACAATAAAGCAGATACTGTTCTCTGAAACCATCTCCTGAGGGGTTTCTCCCCACCTTCAAGCTCCCCACAGTAGATGCTGGAGGGGCAGGCCCCCCAGAAATCACATACAATTTCCCTTATCTATTATTGTTCCTCCAGTCACTGAAGGCCTCTCTCCTGCTATATCTGAAATTTCTCCTGCAATAATTCAGCCAAAATTCATCTGCCTGCCAAAAGTCTGCCAAAGGTAGTGGTCTCCTCCCATGACCTGGCTCTGCTAAGGACTCTGACCTCTGTTGCAGAATCCCTCACCATTTTCTCCCCTGAAAATACACCCCTCTGATGCCTGACTGATTTCGCTGCTGATCCATTGAGTCTGCTCCCGTTTGGGTCATTTTTGCTTACAAGCATATCAAGAAACTTTTGAAGTAAGCAAAAAGGAAATACAATGAACATATCCTCTCAGATTGGACCTGTCCCTTTACTTCTCCGTGTTCTACCAAGAGATTCTAAACCCCCCAGAGAAAGCCTGTTCTCTTGCAAAGGCAGCTTTTGATGAAGCTGTTGTTGAACTTCATACATTAAATGAAGAATCATATAATGACAGCATGCTAATAATGCAATTACTGAGAGACAACTTGACATTGTGGATAGTGGGTACCCGAGGAGATAAAGCTAAGGCAGGAAGATGGGAAAATTAATTGCCCTTCCAACTTTTGTCTGCCTCATTCTAAAATTCACATGGAGATCATTTATCATCCTTGCTGTGTCAGAAGTAGTTTTTGGTTTATGATTTATAACAGGTTTATGCTAATTTTATTTGGATTTCTTTGTTTCCCATGTGTTTTTTTTTTCTTTTGGTATTAGGATTGAACTTGGGGGCACTCGACCACTGAGCCACATCCTCAGTCCTATTTTGTATTTTATTTAGAGACAGGGTCTCACTGAGTTGCTTAGCACCTCACCATTACTGAGGCTGGTTTTGAACTCGTGATCCTCCTGCCTCAACCTCCCAAGCCACTGGGATTTTTGTGTTTAATATTAGGGGAATAGAGTGAGTTCACATTTAGGAAATTTTGTTTTCATCTTGAGGTGGTCAATATGGAGATGTGGATTTCTTTATATAAGTTGTGTTTGTCATAATACTCTTGATATATTGTGGCTTCACAAGGGCCAGTGTTAAAACTGCTTTCATATCTAAGCAATGAAAATTGCTTACATATTGGTTTGTCATCTTGGGGAATAAAAGGAACCACTGGTTCCAGTCATAGGCATAGTGTGGGTACTAGCACTTATAAAGCTGTGGTAGAAAAAGATAGCCCATGCATCCTACATGTGTGACTCAAGCGTTTCTCTGGAATGATCAAACTTAGTGTGCATACCTTGGGCTATTGCTGCAAAATTGTACCTTTAAACAAAGTGGTGACCCAGTTTACTCTGCATAGGAGCAGAAACTCTTCACGTTCCATTATTGTATAATTACCTGATGTCTGCATTTTCTTTTCTTTTTTTTTTTTTTTTGTGTGTGTGACACATTTTATTTGTATTTAAATGTTTTAGGCAATGTAAGAACAAATGTAAAAGGAAAGCTGTAATAAATTGATTGGTATTAATTACTTCCTGCATATCAAGCACAACAGAAAACAAAACAAAACAAAAAACCCCTAGATGGGCATAATGGAACATGCATGTAATTACAGTGACTCGAGAGGCTTAGGAAGAAGGATTGCAAGGTTGAGACCAGATTGAACAATTTAGCATGTCCCTATGCAACTTAGAGAGACCCTGTCTCAAAAAGGCTGGGGATGTGGCTTAGTGATTAAGCACCTCTGGGTTTAATAGCTGGTACCAAAACAACAAAACATGTATTTGACTTTTTTAAGTGTTTGTGTTTACTTTTGTGATTGTTTTGATACTTGTCTCGTATACATGCACTTTAAAAATAACTACAGGGAAATAACCCAAGATGATGGCTACCTTTGTTTAATGTCTTGTGAAATTTTTATGTATAATCCATGCATAATTATTAAGAACATGTATTAAGTTCATGCGAGGGGAATAAAAGTTTTATAAATGGACTTTTCAACTACTTTCTCTATAGCTTTTCTTTTTTTATTGGTTCTTTTTAGTTATACATAACAATAGGATTCATTTTGACATAAGTATAAAAGCATGGAATATAATTTGTTCTAATTCAGTCCCCAGGGCTTCCCCTTTCCCTCCTCTCCTCCCTCTCCCTGTTCCTTTCCCTTTACTGATCTTTCTGCTATTCATATAAATCAGTCTTTTGGTTTTTATTGGTGCACAATAATTGTACAGAATAGTGAGTCTCATTGTGGCATCTTCATACATGTATATAACATGATTTCATCAACTACACTCCCCAACACCTCCATTTACCCTCACTTTCTCCCTTTCCTGATCCCTTTCTTTTACCCTAATAGTCTTTCTTCTGCTTTCAAGTACCAAATATTTTCTCTCATGTGGAAGCTAGAGGGGAAAAAAGTGTTTTGGTTTTAAAAATTCTTAAGGGGAATTATACATTCTTGGAAATTCCTTGTTCTCTCTTTGCAACTAATGAACTTTTACCAAGTTTAAATTCAAATTTTATAACAAAAATACTACTAACATAAATATCCTTTTAAATCATGTCTCATATTCTCTCTCCTCTCTCCCAAAAGGAAATTAATTCTTTTTCCTGGGGAAGGGATTGATAGGAAACAAGTAATATGTTCCATTTAAAATTTTGATATATGGCATTTTCTTTTTCTTTCTTTCTTTTTTTGATACTAGAGATTGAACCCATAAGTTCTTAATCACCGAACCACATCCCCAGCCCTTTTAATTTTTTTTTTTTTTAGATAGGGCCTCATTAAATTGCTGAGGCTGGCTTTAAACTTGCAATATTCCTCCCTCAACCTCCCAAATTGCTGGGATTATAGGCATGTGCCACCATGTCCAGCAGATAAATGGCAATTTCTTACTTCAAAGTCATAATGTTTTTTGGTACCGAGGATTGAACTCAGGGAAACTTAACCACTGAGCCACATCCCCAGCCCTTTTTTGTATTTTATTTAGAGACAGGGTCTCACTGAGTTGCTTAGGGCCTCAGCCTCCCAAGCCACTGGGATTACAGGCATGCGCCATTGTGCCCAGCAGTCACAGTGTTTTTTACTCATCATGATATTGGATACATAGCATAAAACTTGCAGTTAATGCTATACTTCCAAAAGTGTGCAACTACAACTAAAAAATAAATATTAAAAAAGAATTTCTTAGCCAGGCTCAATGGTGCACACCTGTAATTCTAGTGAGATGGGAGACTGAGACAGGAGGGTCACAAATTTGAGGCCATCCTCAGCAACTTTGTGAGACCTATCTCAGAATTTAAAAAGAGCTGGGGATGTGGCTCAGTGGTAAAGTGCCCCTGGGTCCAATCCCAGGTACAAAAAAAATTCTTCATAATCTTATAGCTTGTATTTTACTTTTTATTTTTTATTTTTGATGGTGCTGGTGACTGAACCCAGGGCCTTGCACATGCTATACAAGCACTCAACCACTGAGGTACATCTCCAGCCCCTGCATTCAATTTTGATCCTTAATTCTTTGTCAGATGTACAAGATTACTTTCCTTTCCTGGCCTTCAGTCTTGTCACCAATTATTTTTACTTGATGGCCATGTACTTGGGGAAAAAGCTCTAATCTTTTTGGCTCCACCCAGTGTCTGAAATACCCTGCAACCTTTGCTTGCATCCTATAAACTATTTCCCTCATCCTCTACTTTAGCACCTCTCTCCTCAGTTGATGAGATGGCATTTATCTCCCTTTAAACCCTACCTATCTTGGATGGTCTGTCATTGCCTGCTTTTAAAATCCTTTCTCATCCTCTCTTCCTCTAAATAATGATAGAGCTAAATTATACCCAGAGCTCACTCTACAGAATATTTCCTTAGTACTTTACAGATAGCACAGAACAAAAATGGCATTTTGAAAAGAGGTGTATTAGTTTTCCTTTTAGAATGTAAGTTCCTCAAACCTGGTGCAGTGGCGCATGCCTGTAATCCCAGCAGCTTGGGAGGATGAGGCAGTAGGATTGTGAATTCAAAGCCAACCTCAGCAACAGTGAGGTGCTAAACAATTCAGTGAGACCTTGTCTGTAAATAAAATACAAAATAGGGCTGGAGAGGTGGCTCAGTGGTCACGTGCCTCTGAGTTCAATCCCCAGTACCAAAAAAAAAAAAAAAGAATGTAAGTTCCTCAAGAGCAGGTCAGTGTTTTCTGTTCATTCTGTTGTGCCTAGTATATTATAAATGTTCAATAAATATTGATGACGGAAGGCAGTGAGTCTTTTTAAAAGTTATACTCCATGTATGTATACCTTTATTTATTTATTTATTTTTATGTGATACTGAGGATTGAACCTAATACCTCAAATGTGCTAGGCAAGTGCTCTACTTCTGAGCCACAATCTCAGCAGAAATTGAAATCCCAAGCACTGTTTTGTTTTTTGTTTTATCATGATATCGGATTAAATTGGAAACTGTTGGTCCTTTTGGACAATTGTGCCAAATATTGTATTTAAAGTACAATGGAGGACATGGGGTTTTTATTTCCAGAATAAAAGATATCAGGCATTCAGGACAACATAATGCATCTTCACTTAGAGCTGTTTTATCTATTGATTTCTCCTGACCCCCAGGCCAAGGAGGTGAAATAATGGTTTTTACATCTAAAGAGAATTAGGCCAGTAGACAGAGGATGGGATCTCATTTGAATAAATTATATATAAAAACACCCAATACATTTGCCTATTAGCTGTTTATATGCAGTACTCATCTACTTGAACTACTTTGGTTCTGAAATAAATTGTGATAATATTTCACTAATAAGTTATTTAATATTTTGTATATACTAGTGCCTGATAGAAGGAAGATTCCCATCTGAGATTTTATTTATTTACGAGTACTGCGGATTGAACCCAGTGATGTTTTACCACTGAGCTACATCCCCCGAACTTTTTATTCTGTTCTGAGACAGGATCTCACTAAATTTCCTGGGGTGGCCTTGAACTGAGGTCCTCCTGCCTTGGTCTCCCAAGTCACTGGGGTTACAGGAATACTCTCAACTAAGGTATTTTCACTTGGAATTTGAATAATAATTTTGTTTCTAACCAAAAAGCAGTAAATATATGACTGGTACAATGTGTACGCATAATTATATCATTTTTATCATGTGTAGATTCATGTGATCTAAACTGTAATTGAGATACAGAAGCATTCAAGCAACATAAAAATCTCCACTGGGCTACCTTTATATAGCCATACCAACTGCTATCCTCCATAGTGTCTGTAACTTCTGGCAACCACGAATCTGTTCCCCATCTCCATAATTTTGTAATTTTGAGAATGTTATATAAATGAAATTATATAATATGTGGTCCTATGATATTACCTTTTTTAAAAAAAAACAAAACATGTACCTCAATTCCCTTTTAGATCAATCTACTCTGTTGGATATATCTTGCTGGGCATAGTGTAATCCCAGTGGCTGTAATGCCAGCCTGCCTGTAATCCCAGTGGCTCAGGAGTCTGAGACAGAAAGATAGCAGGTTTGAAGCCAGCCTCAGCAATTTAGCAGGGCCCTAAGCAACTTAGTGAGACACTTGTCTCTAAATAAAATATAATGGGGTTCAGCATTAAGAGAGAAAAAAATCATGGCATTTGCAGGTAGATGGATGAAGTTGGAGAATATAATGCTAAGTAAAGTTAGCCAATCCCAAAAAGCCAAAGGGCAAATGTTTTCTTTAATATGAGAATGCAGATGCATAATGGCGATGGGGGGGAGCATGGGAGGAATCAAGGAACTTTAGGTAGGGCAAAGGGGAGGGAAGGGAAGGAAGGGGGCAAGGGGTTAGGAATGATGGTGTAATGAGTTAGACATCATTACCCTAAGTTACAAGTATGATGGCATGAATGGTATGAAAATACTTTGGGTACAATCAGTGTCTTGAAAAAATATAAAATGAATTGCATTTTGCCATCATATATAACAAATCAGAATAAATAAAAAAAAAAAAAAGGAACAAAAAAGGGCTGAGGTTGTGCCTCCGTGGTAAAATATTCTGGGTTCAATCTCTACTACCCAAATAAAACAAAACAAAAAACAAACCATGTATCAGTAGTTAATTCCTTTTATCATTGAGTAGTAATCTATGGATATGCCATGGTTTATATCACCATTCACCTATTGAGAAACATTTAGCTTATTTCCAATATTTAGCATTACAAAGCTGCTATGAATAATTATGTATAGGTTTTTGTGCAGACATAAATTGTCAATTTTAAGAGATAAATATAGAGGGGAGTAATTGCTGGATTGTATGGTAATCATATTTCACTTTTAAAAGAAACTTTGAAACCTTTTCTAGAGTAACTATAGCATTTTATATTCCCTGTAACAAAGTATGAAAGATCCAGTTGCAACATATCTTACCAGCATTTATCACAAATTGGGGGTGGATTTTTCTTCATTTTATTTTTTTCTTAGTTAAAAAAATGTGATTTATTCATAAAAATATCCCAAAAGTTAACTAAAATTTAGTATTTGGGCATTGTAACTTGTGACTTCTTTTTATTATTGAATCAGAAACTTCATTCAGATTTTCTTAGTTTTTCTCTATTGTCCAAGATCCCATGATTACATTTAGTCATCATGTCTTCTTAGGTACTTCTTGATTGCAATAGTCTTGTGAAAAATTGTAATTATTAACATATTTTAATTGTACATATTAGTAACTTTCACTGTAATGTTTCCATACATGTGTGTATTATGTATTGATCATATCCATTTTTAATGGTTTTATGGAGACATAATTTACATACCATAAAATGCACCCATTTGAAATGTAAAACTCACCAGGCTTGATGGTGCATGCCTATAATCCCAGCCTCTTGGGAGGCTGAGGCAGGAGGATCCCAAGTTCAAGGCCAGCTGCAGCAATTTAGCAAGGTCCTAAGCAATTTAGCAAGTCACTCTCTCAAAATAAATAAATAAATAAAGGGCTGCGGATGTGGTTCAATGATTAAGTGCTCCTGAGTTCAATCCCTGGTGCTCCTCCACCCCCCCAAAAGTGCAAACTCAGTTTTTAGTATACACAAAAAAGTCATATCTCATTATGGTCTTAATTTACATTCCAATAATTGCAAATGTTGAATATCTTTTTGTGTGCTTATTTATCCACATCTCCTCTTTGGTGAAACGTATTCTTGTAGTTTTTCTAAAGTTTAGTTAATTTTATGATCACTTCAAAGTATCAGCCATTTATCTCTTTGATTCCCCCATTTGTTTGTTTTCAATTATATTGATTTCCATTGTTAATTTCCTTTTATTATTTTGTTTCTAATTTCTTAGATTATCCATTTGAGACTTTTCTAATATAAGCATTTACTGCTATGAGTTTCCTTTTAGCACAGATTATCCTGAATCCCTCAAAGCTTGGTATGTTTACTTACATTTTTATTTAAGTGAATGTATTTTCTTTCTTTTGGTGCTTATTTGACTTGGGGATTATTTAGAAGCATGTTGTTTTGTTTCTAAATATTTGGACATTTATCTGTATTAATTTCTACTCTCTATGAATTAAGTTTTTAACATTTGCTCAGGTTTGATTTTAACTTGTATGGTCTATCTTGTTACATGACTTATATGCATGTAAAAATATTGTATATTCTGTTGTTGAGTGCACAGTTCTATAAATGTCAATTAAATACTTGGTTGATTATGATATCAAATTCTTATATTCTTGCTGTTTTTTCTGTCTGGTTTTGTCAGTTATTGAAAGTGCTATGTTCTAGAACTATAATTATTAGTTTGTCTATTCCTTTCACTTATCTATATTTCACATATTTTTCAACTATTATTTGCTGCATAAATATTTAGGATTATATTATGTCTTTTTGTAGGATTGTCACCTTTCTCATTATATAATATTTTTCTGTGTTATTTGGAGTTATTTGTGGTTGCTCCAGTGCTTACTATATCAAAATTTGTTTCAAATTTATACCAGTTTAATCCTAATGAGACATAGAAACCTTACTCCTATGTAGTGTGTTCTTTTTCCCTCTTTTTGTGATATCACTGTTACATATCTAACTACATATATATTTAAAAAAATACATTGTTGTACTCATTATTTTATATAATTTTAGTCTTTTAAAGAAGCTGAAAAGAGTGAGGAGAACATGTATATATTTATAACTTTGTTATATTTATTAATTTTGGTTGATCAGTGTTGCCACCTGGAATCATTTTCTTAATCCAGTTCAATTTCACTATTCCAACACCTTCTTTGTGGTTTTTTTTTTTTTTTTTTTTTTTTTTTTTTTTTTTTGGTACCAGGGATTGAACTCAGGGGCACTTGGCCACTAAGCCACATTCCCAGCTCTATTTTGTATTTTATTTAGAGATAGGGTCTCACTGAGTTGCTTAGTGCCTTGCTTTTTGCTGAGGCTGGCTTTGAACTTGCAATCCTCCTGCCTCTGCCTCTGAAGCCACTGGGATTAAAGGCATGTACCACATGCCTGCCTTTTTTTGTGTTTTTATTAGCAAATGTTTTACATTCCTATGTTGTATATATCACCATACAATTATATACATGTTGTTTTATAAAATTCCTTTTTTTAGATGTTAAGAGAAGAAAGTAGCCAGGCATGGTAGTGCACACCTGTAATCCTAGTGATTTGAGAGGATGAGGCAGGAGGATTGCAAATTCAAAGCCAGCCTCAGCCCTATGGTAAGGCCCTAAGCAACTTAGTGAGACTCTGTCTCAAAATAAAAAAAATAAAAAGGGCTGGGGATGTAGTTCAGTGATAAATTGCCTCTGGGTTCAATTCCTCTGTACCACCTCCCCCCAAAAGGAATATGTACATTTATACTGTATTTTAAAACATAATTATCTTTGTAAGTGCTCTTTGTGCATTTGAAATACTATTGGGGGTCACTTGCTTTCAGGCTAGTATTTCTTTTAAGCTAGAGGATCTGTAAGGAACAAATTCTCTATGCTTATCAAGGAATATCTTTATTTCACATTCATTTTTAAAAGATGGTTTTGAGGATATATGATTCTCAGTTGTCAGATTTGTTTTCCAGCACTAGGGATCTAACCTAGGGCATATTAGGCAAGTGCTCTACCACTCAATACACTGGCAGCCCCAACTGGCAGTGTTTTGTTGTTTTGAGTAATTTGATGTGTTTCCCCACTGCCTTCTGATCCTCCATTTTTCTGATGAAAAGTCATTTTGTTAATCTTAACTGGGATTTCCTCTCATGTGACACATTTTCCCTTGTTGTTTTCATGATTTTCTTCATGCTTTTGGCTTCTAACATTTTCATTATGTGTCATTTTGTGCATCTGTTTGCTTTTGTCAGACTTTTGATACCAGTGCATTATCCATTAAACTTGAACATTATTATTGGTGTTCAAGTTTGTTGTGTCCTGGAAAGGGAATTGAGCAAGACTTCAAAAAGTAACAGGTATGGGGGCTGGGGTTGTGGCTCAGTGGCAGACTGCTTGCCTCACATGTGAGGCACTGGGTTTGATCCTCAGCACCACATAAAAATAAACAAAGATATTGTATCCATGTATAACTAAAAAATATTTAAAAAATAAAAGTAACAGGTAGAGCACAGACTTGTTGAAAGTGAAAATAACACTCTGTAAAGTAGAACCCAGTAGGCCTAGGAAGAGAGGGGGTCAAAGCCCCAGTGTCTTAACAATCTTGTTTTTTATATGTTGTGCCTCTTTCCTCTCCCCAAGGACCTAATTGAAGACCTTGTTCCATTGTTTCCATTGATCACTTTATTTTCACTCAATTATAATACAGTTTCCATTGGTTACTTGATTTTTTACCTGATTAGAATACAGAACCTGTGGTGGGAGTTGTCATGGTAATGGGACTTATTCTAAACAGGGTCATGATGACTCATCTCCAAGTCTTGGGTTCCAGCTGGCATTTTCTTGTATACTGCTTCTGCCATTTTGATGTCCCTAAATACCTACATCATTTTAAGTTAATTGAACTTCTTGGATGTATAAAGCTTTTCTTCAAATTTGGGGACTATTCAGTCATTCTTTTTTTCCAGTACTGGGAATTGAATTTAGAGGTGCTTTACCATTGAGCTATATCCCCAGTGCTTTTTTTTATTTTTCATGACAGACAGGGTCTTGTGAAGTTGTCAACATTGGCCTTGAACTTGGCAATCCTCCTGCCTCACAATTGAGAATCACAACTGAGAAGCCACCTGCTTCTCTGGGATTATAGACTTATGCTACCATGCCTGGCTCAGCCATTATTTCTTTAAATATTTTTTTCTGCTCCTTTCTTCTCTCCTTTTGGAACTTCTATTATGTACATGCTTGTTGTACATCCATGGTGTTCCATGTTTCTCTGAGGCTCTTCATTTTCTCCCATGTTTCTTTTTTGGATTTCATAGTATCTACTGACCTATATTCAGGTTTGATAATTATTTACCCTGCTAGTTCAAATCTACTGTTGATCCTGTGGAAAGCAGGCTATGCCATGCTCTGAATTACTCTTTGATGTATAAGATAGCAATTCACAGGCAGTGCCCAAACGTGAGCAAACCTGCTACTCCATTTTAAGATAGTATGCCATTAGTTGCTCTTTTTTTTTTTTTTTTTTTTGTACCAGGGATTGAACCCAGGGTGCTTAACCACTGAGCCACATCCACAGTTCTTTTTTGTATTTTATTTAGAGAAAGGGTCTCACTAAGTTGCTTAGGGCCTCTCTAAGTTTTGAGGCTGGGTTTGAATTTGCAATCTTCCTGCCTCAGTCTCCCAAGCTGCTGGGATTGTAGGCATGCACCACCTTGCCCAGCAACCTACTCCATCTTGAGTATAAGTGCCAAGGTAGAATGACTTCATACCTTGTTGGTACAAGTAAGCAATCACCTTCTACCTGGCACAACCCATAAGACAGATTGATAAATAACTTATACATGCCAACTTCTCAAACTAAATCAAGGAGTTAGTACCTAGACATGTGGACACCCCAAGTTATATCAAGAACACCAGATACAGGAGCTTATCACACCCCACCAGATGAGAACCCCTCAATGGAAACCTATAAAAGAAGGAGCACCCTAAGACTGGACATGGTGGCACCTTGAGCCTGTCATCAGGAGCCTTGTTCAAGAAAATCGCCCCTGCAGAGAACTGCCAATCTCCTGTCCCTAATGGATTTCAACAAAGTATGTTTTTTCCTGCCTATGATGACCACACATGGCCTGCTTCAAGATGACACCTGGTGCTGACACTCTGAAACTGAAACTGCCATCAGTCTGAACCTTCTGCTTTGACAACTCTGTGGAACTGGTTCCTCTAAATCCTTTTCTGACCACCTACAGTGACTATTCACTCTGCATCCATATCTCTTTCTGCTTGTGCTCTTGGCATACCATCCTGTATCCCTGAGGCCACTTTAACCCTTTCTTGGCCTTTTTTTTTGTGGTACTGGGGATTGAACTCGGGGACACTCGACCACTGAGCCACATCCCCAGCCCTGTTTTGTATTTTATTTAGAGACAGGGTTTCACTGAGTTGCTTAGTCACCTTGCTTTTATTGAGGCTGGCTTTAAATTCATGATCCTCCTGCTTCAGCCTCCTGAGCCATTGGGATTATATGGAGCTTTGTGCATTGAAATTAGTAATATGGGTACAATAAGTGTCAAGAGAACTATAATTCACTGCCTGCTGGGATTATAGGCTGGCACCACTGTGACTGACCCTTTCTTGGTCTTTCTGTGATCAATTTAAATATGATTGTGTGAAGTATATCTAACCTGAGTGTTTAGTTATTAGAAAGTGAAATTGGAATAAAAGAACTTGTGTTTGCAGGCTTATGACTACCAGGTGACCCACAAATATCCTGTGATCTGCCAGTGATGAACATGGTCTAGCCTGTGAACTTATTGTTATTCAGTAAATACTGATACTATGGAAAGACACAGATTTTATTTTTATCTATGTTAATCACATAGCACATTCAGGACAGAACTCCTATAATTTTTCCTTTCAGTTAAAATGATTTTGGTTCCAGAAATTCTCTATTGTTTTTCATAGTTTCTACCTTCTTATTGATATTCTATATTTAATCCATTGACATCATATCTTCCTTTACTCATTTAACCATGGTTTCTTTAGTTGTTTGGATACATTTAAAATGGCTGCTTTAGGGCTGGGGTGTAGTTCATTATTTTTTTTTAAGAGAAATTTATAATATTTATTTCTTAGTTATCGGTGGACACAACATCTTTGTTTGTATGTGGTGCTGAGGATCGAACCCGGGCCGCACGCATGCCAGGCGAGAGCGCTACCGCTTGAGCCACATCCCCAGCCCCATGTAGTTCATTATTAAGAGTGTATGCCCAAGGCCCTGGGTTCAATCCCCAGCAAACACACACACACACACACACACACACACACACTCTCTCTCTCTCTCTCTCTCTCTCTCTCTCTCTCTAATACAAATGTCTGCTTTGTAGTCTTATTAAATCTGACATCTGCTTGCCCTCACAGGCATTTTTTGCTGCCTGCTTTTCCCTCATATGTGGGTCAAGTTTTGGATATTTTGCAATTTGCTAGAAATGAGACATTTTGAGTAATACATTATAGCAACTCTAGTTACGTCTATTTCCTGCTGCCCCACGTTGTTATACTTATTTGCATATTTATTTTCTTAATGGATAGCTGGGTTAGTTTAGTAAATAGTGTTTGCTCCCCAGTGTGAAGCCTTTGACATTCTCTGAGGAGGCAGCTTGACTTTTACACATTCTTGTGCAACTGGAATGGACAATTGTTTTAGCAGGTTTCTGTCTCTTTCTCTGACCACACCCTGCTATAAAACTCCATTAATTGCTAGCTTATTTTCATCCCTTATACCTGTGATTGCACCCAGGACAACCTATCAGTGAGCTACATCCCTAGTACTTTTTATTTTTTCTTCTATAGACAGGTCACTCTAAATGTCCCAGGCTGGTCTGGAACTTGTAATCCTATTGCTTTAACTTCCTGAGCTGCCTGGCATTACAGGTGTGACTACATCCTCTGGATATTCTATTGTTTTCCAGATGCTCTGGGACACACATTTTCCCAAACACTAATCCAACTCAGATCCTTTTGGGGGATGGTTTTTAAGGTTATTGTTTAAGATTTCTTTTGAAGACAGGGTTATTTTTCTTAGCTGTGTCTATCCTTGGTTCTTTGTCTCCTTTTAATTACTTTTTACCATTGTTTCCTTCAGGAAGAGTTTCTCAGCTCTTTGCTTTATGCCCTGCCTCTCTTCCTAGGCAAAATTTCTGAGGCTCTGGACTGGGATAGGGATATTCTCTTTATGTGATCTTCCTGCTGTTGGAGCTGGATGCTCAACAGAGTAGCACTTGTATCCTATGGTCTTCTCAGTTCTCTTTGTAAGGAAAGAAGTGAATGAATGGAATAAAGAAAGGAAAGATCGCTCAACAGTAACACAGCTTTATTTAGGACAAACTTGTGGACAGGGGCCAGTAGAGACTGACACCCTTATTCCCCTTATAGCATGAGATAGATATAGAGGAGTGAGGGAGGGGGAATTTTTGTGGTTAGGCCATTGCTAGGGGGAAGGGACCTTGTGGTGTCACCTTCATAAGGAACTAGGTGTTTTTAGGATTTCAGTCCCTCATAAAAATCTCCCTTCTTATGATGCTGGAGTATTTGGGGTTTCTTTGTATGATGATGGAGTATTGTTTGGCATTTAGGTCAGGTTGAGTCAGAGTACCCACAAGATGACTCTTGTTCTGAGATGGAGGATGTGCTTCAAAATGGTGTTGCCTATGTCAAGTTCTATCTAACACTGTTCTGCTGTGGAGCCTCTTCTTCATGAACAAAGTGGGACAAAAGTGATTGAGGTCCTAGTACTCTTGGTATGGCCTGCTCAAGGTAGAGCCTCTGTTCCATGAATGAGAATTGAACATAACATGCATTCTCAACTTAGCTTCAGCCACAGATAACTTGAAAGCAGGATGAGAAATGCTTATATCCTTCCCCTTCCAAGAAGATACTTTGGCCCTCTGAGTCTGTCACTCTGACAATACCTTATCAGGTATCAATCAATTTAAAAGAAGGAAAAGTTTTATTTTGGCTCATAATTTCAGAGGTTTTAGTCCATGGTCATTTGGCCCTGATACTTTGGGCCTGTGGAAAGGCAGAACATAACGGAGGGAGAAGACAGGTACAGTATATTATGTAGGAAGGAGGTATAGCAGAGGAAACTGTTCACCTCATCTTGGTCGGAAAGCAGAGAGAGGAAGGAGGCTTGTTGCAAGGCAGTCAGTACATTACAGAGGAGGTGGGCATGGCAGAGGAAGCTGCTCACCTCATGATGGCTAGGTGGTAAAGGAGAGAAAAGAAGGGATTGGGGTCCCAATAACCCTTTCGAGGGCACATCTACAGTGACTTAGTTTCTTTTCCATAGTCCTCATTTCCTGGATTCCATCATCCAAGAATTGCCACAGGCTAGCAACAAAGCCTGTAGCACCCAGATCTTTGTGGGATACTACAGACCCTAACTATAATATTCTCTAACTGTGAACTGTGGGGAAGGAAGAGAAACCTTTGTTCTTGGTTTCATCTATACAGATTTTCCATCACAGAGCTAGGATACGAGAGGGATGGAATATGTTAATCAATTGCCACAGATTTTCAATGTTCTCACCAAGTTTTAGTAGGCTTCCTTCCTTCCTTCCTTCCTTCCTTCCTTCCTTCCTTCCTTCCTTCCTTCCTTCCTTCCTTCCTCCCTCCCCTCCCCTCCCCTCCCCTCCCCTCCCCTCCCCTTCCCGTCTTTCCTTCTTTCTTTTTCTTTTCTTTTCTTTCTTTCTTTTTCCTTCCTTCCTTCCTTCCTCTTTCTTTCTTTTCTTTCTCTTTCTTTTCTTTCTTTTTTCTTTTCTTTCTTTCTTCAGTACTGGGGATTGATCCTAGAGCCTCATGCAAGCTAGGCAAGCACTATACCACTGAACTACATCCTTAGCCCCTGATTGAATACACTTTTTAGGTTGTAGATGGACACAGTACCTTTATTTATCTATTTGTATGTGGTGCTGAGGATTGAACCCAGTGCCTCACACATGCTAGGCACATGCTCTACCACTGAGCTACACAACTCCAGCCCCCTGGTATTTTTTTTAATAATTGATTTTTCATTTGCTACATGCCTTTAAGATCATTACCAGAGAAATTAAACAGGTGGTTTTTGAAAAATAATTTTCTCCATCTTTACTGGTAAGTCTGCAAAACTCCTCAAGTTATCATGTCACAATTGGAAGTGACATCTAATGTTTTATGAGTGTATCATTTCGTATATAATGTGAGTACTTTCTCTAAGTTTAACATCATATATACTTATTAGTTAGCCAGTTTCAACATTTTTCAGCTTAAGTTGTAGAAACCTTCCCTTTAATCAAGTCTTGTTATTCTCCTTATAACATAATTACCTTTAGTGTTTCCTCTACAGACTTCGAGAATTATATCAGAAAATGCTGTGATTTATGATTTAACCATTAAACATGATTTAGAAAACATAAGAGGAAAATGAAAGTCTTTTGACTTACCCAAAAATTTGTTTAATTTTTTTTTAGTTTTATTGACGTTACTTTTTTAAATATATGACAGAAGAATGCATTACAATTCTTATTACACATATAGAGTATAGCTTTTCATATCTTTGTATATAGAGTATGTTCACACCAATTCATACCTTTATACATGTATTTTTTTGCATTACAGTTCTTATTACACATATATACCACAATTTTTCACATCTTTGTTTATATATGAAGTATGTTGTCACCTAATTCAAGTCTTCATACATGTACTTTGGATAATGATGTACATCACATTCCACCATCCTTGCTAATCCCCTGCCCCTTCCCTTACCCTCCCACCCCTCTTCCCTATCTAGAATTCATCTATTCCTCCCATGCTCCCCCTCCCTACCCCACTATGAGTCAGCCTCGTTATATCAGAGAAAACATTTGGCATTTATTTTGGGGGGATTGGCTAACTTCACTTAGCATTATCTTCTCCAATGCCATCCATTTACCTGCAAATACCATGATTTTATTCTCTTTTAATGCTGAGTAAAATTCCATTGTGTGTATATGCCACATTTTTTTTTATCCATTCATCCACTAAAGGGCATCTAGGTTGGCTCCACAGTGTAGCTATTGTGAATTGTGCTGCTATAAACATTGATGTGGCTGTGTCCCTGTAGTATGCTGTTTTTAAGTCCTTTGGGTATAGTCTGAGGAAAGGGATAGCTGGGTCAAATGGTGGTTCCATTTCCCAGATTTCCAAGGAATCTCCATACTGCTTCCATATTGGCTGTACCAATTTGCAGTCCCACCAGCAATGTATGAGTGTACCTTTTTACCCAAATCCTCTCCAACACTTATTATTGTTTATCTTCATAATAGCTGCCATTCTGACTGGAGTGAGATGATATCTTAGAGTAGTTTTGATTTGCATTTCTCTGATTGCTAGAGATGATGAGCATTTTTTCATATATTTGTTGATTGATTGTATATCCTCTTCTGAGAAGTGTCTGTTCAGGTCCTTGGCCCATTTGTTGATTGGGTTATTTTTTTTTTCTGTGCTTAGCTTTTTGAGTTCTTTATATACTCTAGAGATTAGCACTCTATCTGATGTGTGAAGGGTAAAAATTTGCTCCCAGGATGTGGGCTATCTGTTCACCTCACAGATTGTTTCTTTTGCTGAGAAGAAACTTTTTAGTTTGATTCCATCCCATTTCTTGATTCTTTATTTTAATTCTTGCACTATAGGAGTCTTATTAAGGAAGTTGGGACCTAATCCCATATGATGAAGAGTAGGTCTTACTTTTTCTTCTATTAGACACAGAGTCTAAATAAGATAATTGGGAATCAACAAAAGAGATGAAAGATCTATATAATGAAAATTACAGAACCCTAAAGACAGAAATCAAAGAAGACCTTAGAAGATGGAAAGATCTACCTTGCTCTTAGATAGGCAGAATTAATATATCAAAATGACCATACTACCAAAAGCACTATACAGATTTAATGCAATTCTGATCAAAATCACAATGGCATTCCTCATAGAAATAGGAAAAGCAGTCATGAAATTCATCTGGAAAAATAAGAGACCCAGAATAGCTAAAGAAATCCTTAGCAGGAAGCATGAAGCAGGTGGCATCACTATACCAGACCTTCAACTATACTACAGAGCAAGAGTAACAAAAACAGCATGGTATTGGCACCAAAACAGACTGGTAGACCAATGGTACAGAATAGAGGACACAGAGACTAACCCACAAAACTACAATTATCTTATATTAGACAAAGGTGCCAATAACATGCACTGGAGAAAAGATAACATCTTCAACAAATGGTGCTGGGAAAACTGGAAATCCATATGCAACAAAATGAAATTAAACCCCTATCTCTCATGCACAAAGCTTAACTCAAAATGGATCAAGTACTTACCCAAATTTTAATTCTTCCTTTTGTATTCCTTCTTTCCTTGATGTTTTGTGATTCCTCATTTCATAATTCCCTGTTTCAAAAATTTTCTTCAGTTATTCTTCTAGGGTCATTCTACCAGTGAAAAAATATTATCTTTCAGCTGATTGTCTTGATTTCTCTTTTTATCCCAAAGGATGTTTCCAATAGATACAGAGTTTGAGTTTTATAACTCTTTGCTTATAATGTTCAAAAAGTGTGCTACTTTGTTCTGGCCTTCATGGTTTCTAATGAGAAAACTGTGGTCATTTGAGTTCTTTTCTCCCTATAATTAACGTATCATTTCTCTCTTGCTTAGTTCTCTGATTTCAGTTTTTTTTTTAAACTGGGGATTGAAATCAGGGGTACTCTACCATGGAGCCACATCTTCATCCCCTGTTTTTATTTAGAGACAGGGTCTTGCTAAGTTGCTTAGGGCCCTGCTAAGTTTCTGAGCCTGGCTTTGAACGCACAAACTCACAATCCTTCTAACTCAGCCTTGAGCCTCAGGATTACAGGCATGCCCCATTGTGAGTTATTAAATCAGACAGCATCATAACAATGATATTAATCAAAACACAAAGAATACTTTTATCACTAGGTAATGTACATAGGGGCATTCCTATCTCTAACTTCATCCTATCCATGACATCCTTGGAAGTGGGAGCTCCTTTATCTATCTGAAGGAAAGCAGAATTGCTTAAGATTTATAGGTTTCCTAATGGTTGTTGAAGAGACCTTTTGTTGAATCTTCTCCTTTGCCTTCTCCTTAAATGGTACCCTTTAATGATTCATGTGATTATCGAGGAGAAAATATACGACATTCACACCAATATGGAAACAGAATCAGATTGGCAACTATAGCATCTGACTTATCCTTGCAACAAATGAAGACTTAGCTCTTGTACTTATCCTGAAGTGCTTTTTATTAGAGTGGAGATAGATACAATGATTAGCTTTGAGTTCAATAATAGTAAACTGTAGTCCAAGGCTATAAAAGTTACTGAAAGAGTGTCTTAACTGAAAGAGTTTATGACTACACCAAGGTAACCTAAGGGTAAATAGTTTGCCACTTTCCTAGAAAGGCAATCGCTATTTTATTGTTCATAGGATTTCCTTCCCTTCCCTTTCAACACGATATGATGCCTTTTGCTATCAATCTCTTGACTTCTATTGCTTAGAACTGTCAATTGGAAACAAGATGGGATACCAGGGTTGGGGCTGCTTTGAGCTGTGCATATGAACTGAGCCTATTGGATAAATGTTGATATACATGATATAAAATCTATACCTCCTTTAGGTAATACTGTCAAAGTCTATGAAGCAGCAGGGTGCAGTGGTGCATACCTGTAATCCCAGTGGTTTTGGGAGGCTGAGGCAGGAGGATTATGAGTTCAAAGCCAGACTCAGCAACAGTGAGGTGTTAAGCAACTTAGTGAGACCCTGTCTCTAAATAAAATACATAAAAGGGGGCTGGAGTTGTAGCTCAGTGGAAGAGCACCTGCCTAGCATGTGTAAGGCACTGAGTTCAAATCTCAGCATCACATACAAATAAATAAAATAAAGGTCCATCAACAACTAAAAAATATTTTAAAAATTTTTTTAAAATGCAAAAAAGGGTTGGGGATGTGGCTCAGTGATGGAGCACACCTGAGTTTAATCCCTGGTACCCTGCCCTCCTTAAAAAAAAAAAAAAAAAAAAAGTCCATGAAGAGAACTTTCAGATTTGAATGGCAATGAATTAGGAGAGTCCACGATTTTTGTTCAGTAAATTTACTTGTAAATCGTGACTTTAAAAAGGCAAATAAGGGCTGAGGATGTGGCTCAAGTGGTAGCGTGCTAGCCTGGCATGCGTGCGACCCAGGTTCGATCCTCAGCACCACATACAAACAAAGATGTTGTATGTGGCGATAACTAAAAAAAATAAATATTAAAGTTCTCTCTCCTCCTCTCTCACTCTCTCTTTAAAAAAAATACAAATTAAAAAAAAAGACAAATAAGTTTTGGGATGGTACCCTCAATTAATTTTCTATTTATCTAGTTGATTTTTTCCCCTCTAGTATCATAGTGTAACTGTTAAGAGCTCCAAATTTGGAGCCAGACTGTGTGGCTTCAGTTCTTGACTTTGCCATTAACTACTTGTGACACTTTGGGTGAGTCACTCCAGAGCCTTTTTTTTTTTTTTTTTGGTTATAAAATGAGCATCAGGGTCACACCTACCTCTTAGCATTTTTGTGAGATTTAAATGTGGTAAAAATGCTTACAATGGGTCTGGAAAAACCTGACCCATTTTAAGCATTCAATACATGTTGGCTAAAATGAAAAACTTTGGTTCAGGAGAATGTCTTTAATAATATGGATGGATCCCAACTTTTGTCAGTATTTATTGACCCATGTTTTCTCCCTTTTGGATCTCACTAATATATAGAGTTGGATAATGCTTCAGTTCCCAGGGACCTAATAGTGGTACAAGGGTCTCAGTTTCTTATCAGTCAGAATTTCCCTCAGGGAATAGGATACCCATTTATTGTTACTTATTAAAGTTATCTTGTTTACCATTATAAAATATCCAAATAAAGCACGAATAATTTGGCCTTTTTAGCCTTCTTAAACAGAATATGATCAATACAAAATTATTGTATTTAATTATAGTTAGAAACTTAGGATGATATTTTTCTAGGAGAATATTTTAGATTTTTATTTTCCTTATTGATAAGTTTTTTAAAAGTTTTAACACATAATAATTGTACATATTAACCTTATTAAAACACACTGACCAAAGCCAACCTCCCTTTCTCAACCTCCCCCTCCATACTCTTTTCAATCTCTAACAATCACTATTCTACTTCAAAGTTCATATTTTTAGTTTCCGTATATGGGAGAGAAGATGCATTACTCTTTCTGTGTCTGGCTTATTTTACTTAACATAATTTTCTCCAGTTCTACTCATTTTGCTGCAAATGACAGAATTTCATTCTTTTTGTAGCTAATATTCTACTGTGTATGTTATATATAATACATGTTTTTAAATCTATTCATCTTTTGATGGGCACATAAAGATGATTCCAATCTTGCCTACTGTAAATAGTGCCAGAATAAACATAAGCGTGCAGGCATCTCTTTGACACGCTGATTTCATTTCCTTTGGATATATATTCAATAGTGGGATAGCTGATCATATGGTAGATTTATTTTTAGTTTGAGGGTTCATACTGTTCTCCATAATAGCAGTAATAATTTACATTTTCATCAACTTAAAGAGTTTGTTTTTCTCCACATCTTCATCAGCATTTGCTATTTTTTGTCTTTTTGATCACAGCTATTCTACTGGGTTGAGATGGTATCTCAATGTAGTTTTGATTTGCATTTCCCTGATAACTACTGATATTGAATATTGTTTCATATATTTGTTTGCCATTTGTATTTATGTTTGTGAGAAGTGTCTTCAGGTAACGTGCCCATTTTTATTTGGATGCCATTTTTTGGTTAAAATTTTTTGTGTTTCTTATATATTCTGGATAATAACTCTCTTTCAAATGAATGATTGGCAAATATTTTCTTTCATTCTGTAATTTGTCCCTTCATTGTATTAATTATCTCCTTTGTTGTCCATAACCTTTTCAGTTTGATGTAATATTTCATTTGTCAATTATTGCTTTTGTCTTCTGTGTTTTTGTAGTCCTACCCAGAAAGTAGTTGCCTGTATTTACCTTATGTTTTTTTTAAAATAGTTGTTTCAGAGTTTCAGTTCTTATATTTAGTTCTCTGATCCATCTTTAGTTATTTTTTCTACAGGGAAAGTGGTTAAGTTTAATGATAAATATTTTTAAAAGATTAGAGTTGGGAGAGATGTAACAGATAAAAAAGTATGTTTTAATCCAGGTATAGTGGTATGTGCTTGTAGTCCCAACTACTTAGGAAGCTGAGGTAAGAAGAATGCTTGAGTCCATGAGTTCGGGGCCAGCATGAGCAGCATAGACCCTGTCTCCTAAACACAAAATAAAAATAAAGCTCTTAAAAAGTAATATTTATTTGCTGGGTGTGGTGGCCCATGCCTCTAATCCCAGCAGTTTGGGAGGCCGAGGCAGGAGGATGGAGAGTTCAAAGCCAGCCTCAGCAAAAGGAGGAGCTAAGCAACTCAGTGAGACCCTGTCTCTAAATAAAATACAAAGTAGGACTGGGGATGTGGCTCAGTGGTCAAGTGTCCCTGAGTTCAATCCCTAGTACCCCCCCAAAAAAGTAATATTTATATTAAAATGTTCTAATTGGAAATATTGATTTGAAATTAGTCATTTTTTTGCCAAGTTTTAATTCACTGAATTAGATCTGAGGCTTATGTATAGTGTTTCCTTTGATTTATTAATTCACCAAAATGTACTGAGTCAATATTATATATCAGGTACCTTACTATACTCTGGTTATAAAACTGACAACCATCCCAGGTGTGGTGATGCATGCCTGTAATCCTAGTGGCTCTGGAAGCTGAGACAGGAGAATCTCAAGTTCAAAGCCAGCCTCAGCAATGGCAAGGCGAGGTGTTAAGCAACTCAGTGAGACCCTGTCTCTAAATAAAATACAAAATAGGGCTGGGGATGTGGCTCAGTGGTTGAGTGCCCCTGAGTTCAATCCCTGCTATCAAACAACAATAACAACAAAAATTGACAACCCCGTAGGTAAGGCCTTCACTCTTGTGAAGAGGAAGAATCAAAAAGGTAAACAATTTTGGGCTGAGT
This sequence comes from Callospermophilus lateralis, assembly GCF_048772815.1. Lineage (NCBI taxonomy): Eukaryota > Metazoa > Chordata > Mammalia > Rodentia > Sciuridae > Callospermophilus > Callospermophilus lateralis. Next base: position 97,760,503 of record NC_135325.1, read on the forward strand.
TCTGAAATAAGCAACATGCTTTGACAAAGAACAAATAGAGGGGATTGTTTTGAGTATGATTTGGCAAGGAGTCTATTGAGAAACAAGTAAGCTGAGATTTTAGAAAAAAGTTGTTTAACCAGTTAAGATATTTAAAAATTGGAGGGAAAAGGATTCTAGGAATTGACGTGTATGATAGGAAAGAACTTTGTGCCTTTTTACAACTGAGAGATCACTGATATTTGAGTAGAAAGGATCTTGATGTTAGTTTTTCTTTGAAGATTTGGTAGAATTCACCAGCAAAGCCACCTGGTCCTGTGTTTTTCTTTGAGAGACATTTGATTAATGGTTCAATCGCCTTAAGTGTTATATTTTGTTTTTGTCGTTTTGAAGTACTGGGGATTGAACCCAGTGGCCCTTTACCACTGAGCTACATCCCAGCCCCTTTTTTCATTTTAAATTTTGAAACAGGGTCTCACTAAGTTGACACAGCTAGCCTTGAAATTGTAATCCTCCTGCATCAGGCTCTTGAATTGCTAGGATACAGGCATGTCTCACCACACCTGACTGTATTTAGGTTTTGTTTCTTTACAAGTTAGTTTAGTAATTTGATAAGTTATAAACATAGCATTGTTTGTCCATAATAATAATATTATAGTCATTTGTATTTCTTTGAAGTCTTGGATTAATGTTGCTTCTTGCATTTTTATTTTTAGTTATTTGGATATTTTCTCTATAGTATAGGTTAAAGGCTTTTTGATTTTGTTGATCTTTTCAATGAACCAAATTTGTACTTCACTGATTGTCTCCCCCCACCATTCTTTATTATATCTACCTCTGCTTTAATCTTTATGTCTTTCCATCTGTTAGCTTTAGATTTGTTTTACTTTTATTTTTCTAGTTCCTTAAGACATAAAATTAGGTTATTGATTTTTGACAGCTCTTGTTTGGCTGTTCATATTTAGAGCCATAAATATCACTACTTTTAATTCTTCCTATAAGTTTTTGGCATGTTGTGTTTTTAAAAAATGTTTTATTTGTTCTTTTGCAAGTTTTAATTTTCCTTTTTCACCTTGTTTTTTAAAAAAAGAAATAAAAGTTTATTTTAGCTTACAGTTTCAGAGGTTCAGTTCATGGTTGACTGACTCTCTGTTCTAAGATGAAGCAGACTATCATGGTGGAGGGGCACAGGGGATGACAGCATCTTATGGCATGCTGGCCATGAAGCCACAAGTGAGCACAATCTCAACCCCATAGACACAATCTCAGTGACCTACTTCTTGTAGCCACACCCTACCAGCCTATCATTTCCACCAAGTTGATCTATTTAAGTCAATTAATCCACTGATAAGATTATAACTTTCCTAATAATTTCATCTCTGAACATTCTTATGTTATCTCACACATAGGCTTCTGAGGGACTCCTCTCATCTAAACCATAACATTCTACCTCTGACCCCAAAAGCTCATGCCCATCTCACAATGCAAAATATAGTTAATCTATACATAAAAATCTCCTTAGTCTTAACAGTTCTACCATTGCCTAAAACTCCAAGTCCAAAATTTCATTTGAAACTCAAGGAAAACTCTTGGATGTTTTCTCCTATATAGCTCAAAATCAAGTTATATATCCAATATAAAATGGTACAGAGGGCTGGGGTTGTAGCTCAGAGGTAGAGCACTTGCCTAGTACATGTGAGGTACTGGGTTCAATCTCCAGCACCACATTAAAAAAAAAAAAATTCAATTGGGCGGAGAGTGGTGGTGCATACCTGTAATTTCAATGATTTGGGAGGTTGAAACAGGAGGATTTCGAGTTCAAAGCCAGCCTCAATAAAACTGAGGTGCTAGGCAACTCAGTGAGACCACATCTCTAAATAAAATACAAAATAGGGCTGGGGATGTGGCTCAGTGCTTGAGTGCCTCTGAGTTCGATCCCTGGTACCCACCCCCGCCCCCAAAATATAAATGATACAAATGATCTCCAAAGGCTTCTGAACCACATGATCAGTTTAGTTATAGCAATGGCCCCATTTGTAGTATGAATTTCTGTTTTAGTTTGCTTTATGTCACTGTGATCAAAAGACCTGACAAGAACAACTTTTCCTTAAAGTTTATTTTGACAGTGTCTCACTGAGTTGCTTAGCACCTTGCTTTTTTTTTTTTTTTTTTTTTTTTTTTTTTTTTTTTTTTTTGGTGTATATGTGTGTTTTGCTAGGATTGAACCAAGGGCCTTGTGCATGTGAGGCAAACACTCTACCAGCTGAGCTATATCCTCATCCTAGCACTTTACTTTTACTGAGGCTGGCTTTGAATTCGTAGTCCTCCTGCCTCAGCCTCCTGAGTCACTGGGATTATAGGTGTGTGCCACTGGGCCTAGCTTATTATTTTTATTTTCAGACATGGTCTCACTAAGTTGCCAAGGCTGACTTCCAACTTGAGATTCTTCTGTCTTAGGCTTCTGAGTTACTGGAATGACAGGTGTATTCTGCCAAGCCCAGTTTTATTTTCATTTGTATCATCATGTTATCTGATTTCTTTCACCCATTGGGGTTTTTTTAAAGAGTGTATTGTTTAATTTTCAGATATTTATTAATTTTCCAATTTTCCTTTTGTTATTGATTTCTAGTGTTATCCTACTCTTGTCTGACAAAGGTATTTTATATTACTTCATTTTGAAAAAACAAATTATTGAGACTTGTTAGCCTTATGTATGCCTCATCTTGAAAAAGGCATGTGTACTTGAGACAAATGTGTATTCTGCTATTTGGTATAATGTTCTATATATCTGCTAGACATATTTGAGTTATAGTGTTGTTTAAGTCTTCTATTTCCTTATTGATCTTCTGTCTAGATACTATATATATTATTGAAAATGTGTTATTGAAGTCTACACAGGTTGTAGAACTCTCTCTTTTCAATTCTGTCAATTACTTCATGTATTTTGATCTTTTGTATATGTCTAATTGTTTTATATATCTTCTATTTATATATACACATATATCTTCTTGATGAACTGTCACATTTATCAGTATATGTTCCTTTTTTGTCTCTTGTATTGATTTAATATATTTGTCTGCTACAGAATTAGTATGCTATTTAAGTTCTCTTTTTAAATTTTTTTTAGTTTTACATGGGCACAAAAACTTCATTTATTTTTATGCGGTGCTGAGGATTGAACCCAGTGCCTCACATGGGCTAGGCAAGTACTCTACCACTGAGGTATAACACCAGCCCTAAAGTTCTCTTCTATTGTTTATATGAATATATTTTTTTCTATTCTTTTATATTCAAGTTGTTTGCATGTTTAGATTGAAAGTAATTCTGTTGTTGACAACACATAGAAGAATCATTTTTAAAAATCCATACTTCCAATCCATGTCTTTGAATGGGTGAATTTAGCCCCTATATAAAGTTATTATTAATATTGAAACATGTATTCCTGTCATTTTGCCAGGTATTTCTTATATTTCATATATAATTTTGTTTCCTAATTAGTACAATTCTGCCTTTTATGTTTTTCCTATTAGAACATTTTTGATAGTTTTTTTTTGTTAGAATATTATAGTTATACATAATATTTGGGTTTATTATGACAAAATCATGCATGCGATGGAGATTTGGCAGATTTCAGCTGAGAACCCAAATAGTTCTGGGCTTTTCTTTGTTGAAAGATTTTTAATTGCTATTTCAATTTCATTACTTGATATTGATCTATTTAGGTTTTCCATAGCTTTCTGGTTCAATTTGGGTAGGGTATATGTGACTAGAAATTTGTCAATGTTTTTTAGATTTTTTTTTTTTTTTTTTTTTTGGTACCAGGCATTGAACTTGGGGGCATTCAACCACTGAGCCACATCCCCAGCCCTGTTTTGTATTTTATTTAGAGACAGGGTCTCACTGAGTTGCTTAGTGTCTTGAATTTGCTGAGGCTGACTTTTGATCTCACAATTCTCCTGCCTCAGCCTCCCTAGCTGCTGCAATTACAGGCATGTGCCACAGAGCCAGTGCTGTTTTCGAGATTTTCCCGTTTATCAGAGTATAAATTTTCAAAATAGTTTCTAATTATTTTCTGGGTTTGAGAAGTTTTATTATCTACTTTTTCATTTCTAATTTTTTAAATTCATGTTTTTTCTCTTTGGTTAGGTCAGCTATGGGTTTATCAATTTTACTTATCTTTCTAAAGAATCAACTCTTTTTTGCATTGATCCCGATAGATGCGAGAGAAGTTGAGGATGCAAAAATAAGTTCAATAATAGTTAGTATACAGATGGTATTAAAGATGTGGGACTAGATGAAGTATTTTTAGAAAAGAACATAGCCAGGGAAGAGCAGAAAATGCTGGAGCAAACCCTGTGAACTTGAAAACCTAACTTCCCTATTTATGGAGAATTATGTGTTTATCCTTTAAGTCTTATGAATAGGCAACACAACTGTCACTTGGTTATCTTCCCTGATTTTCATTGCTGAAGGCTCTAAAGTGAGAACTGCTTTCCTATGTTTGCTGAGTCTTAGAACTTTAGAACTAAAAAAAAGGACTTGTTTTATCTCAGTTGCTTCATGTTTTGAATATTTTAATTAATTATACATTAATTTAAAAACCATTCTGTTTTTCCAATTAAGTACTGACCTTAATTTTCTTCTGGATATCATATCTTACTAGAAAAAGGAACAAAGCCTGTGTTTTCATTTGGTGGTTCCTTAGATGGTGTTATGGTTTTGATATGAGGTGTCCTCTAAAGACTCATATGTGAGATATAATCTCAGAGAAGGTTTAGAGGTGGAATGATTGTGTTATGAGAGCCTTAGCTCAATCAGTGGGTTAATTCTCCTGATAAGTATTTACTGAGTGGTAACTGTAGGAAGGTAGGGTGTAGCTGGAGGAGGTAGGTCATTGGGGTCATGGCTTAGGGGGTCTATATTTTGTTCTTGGAGAGTGGAGTCTTTCTCTGCTTCCTGGTGCCTTGTCTGCAGGTGCTTTCCTCTGCTACACCCTTTCACCATGATGTTCTTTCTGCCTCCCTTAGGCACAGAGGAATGGAAGTGGCCACCTATGAATTGAGACTTCTGAAACTGTGTACCTCAAAATAAGCATTTCTTGCTCTAATTATTCTTGTGAGGTCTTGTTTTAGTCACCTTTTTCTCAGCTGTGACCAAAATACCTGACAAAAACAATCAAAGGAGGAAAAATTTATTTGGGGGCTCATGGTTTAAGAGGTCTTAGTCCATAAATGGCTGGATCCATTCCTTTGGGCTTGAGATAAGGCAGAACATGGCAGAAGGGTGTAGTAGAGAAAAGCAGGTCGGGACAGCACCAAGAAGCAGAGAAAGAGCTCCCCTCCTGGACAAAATGTACATCCCAAGAGCACCTAATACCTAAATCATAAGAGGTCCTTTGGTAGCACTAGCAAAAAAGTTGATTTCAATAGATGAGGATGATAAGGGCAAAAATTTGTGCTAATTAATGTCAAAGTCATATAAAGCACATATGTGGCATACATGAGCTATATGTGTTATTACTTGATTGTGACTTATATTCCTTGCATCACTAGCTTTCTCTCAAAAGTGTATTTTTAACCACATGGGATGAGAGAGTAGAGATTATTTTTTTGGGGGGGAGGGAGGGTGGGAGATGATTCTTAGAGGAATAATTCTACATTCACATTTGTTTGAGGGAAGGCCAAGATTGCTACCTTTATATTTGAATAATGCTATATTCTGACCCTTTAAACATAGTTTTGTTTGTAGGAGGCAGATGGGTTATGAATAACTATGCCATGCCTATGCTGAGAGTCTAAAATATATGTAACTATAGAAGATAATTGAACATTGTTTACCACTTGCTTTTTGCCTAATGTCTAATTCCTGTTATTTATTGTATATAGCCTGTCTTTTCCTTGCCTCCCCAACCTTCTAGACATTGAAAACAAGATCTGTATTGATATCTGAGAAATAGATCATTGGCCAATTGAGACTGTGAAATCTCCATTAGAAAAAGCAGAATTGAGAAGGTGGGAGGTAGTTCCTGACTACGGAGCAGATGCATTTCCCAGCATAGTTATAATATGACTTGAGCCATTTGGATAACATGACTCCTAAAATTTGAATGGGTCTCATGGAGAAAACTCTGGCTTCCTTGGACTATTACTGTCACCCCCTCCTTTTGACTTCTATTTCTGCATGATTTATAGACACTGGAAAACAAATTCACTAAACTCCTATCAAATTGCATTCCTAATCATCTCACCATGGCAACCCCATCATTGCCTAGACATATGCTGTATGTAGTTCTTTTGAGATCCCATGTGTTTGTTAAATGAGCCCACACAAGTCTTTTGTGGGGGTTTTAACAGTCCTCATAGAGAAGTCCTCCATGTGATTTTTTTTTTTCTTTCTTTCTTTTCTTTTTATTTTTTTTGGTTCCAGGGATTGAACTCAGGGGCACTTGTCCAGTGAGCCACACTCCCAGCCTTATTTTGTATTTTATTTAGAGACAGAGTCTCATTGAGTTGCTTTTGCTGAGGCTGGCTTTGAATTTGTGATCCTCCTGCCTCAGCCTCCTGAGCTGCTGAGATTACAGGTGCGCTCCACCACACCTGGCTCTCCATGTGATTCTTAGGACCAGGAAGAGGGCATTAGGCTTGGCCTCAAATTCCTAGTTTACTGAGAATAAGGGAGCTCCAATATTCATAACAGAGATTCTCAGCCTAGATTTCATTGATTGTCTGTGAACCTTCATATACTGAAATCAAAGTCTGGTGTGTATAATATGTTTTTGTTGAGGAAATAGGGTTCAGATTATTCATCATATTTTCAAAAAATTGCATTGTCTTCCTTGTACCTTTTTTTTACTTTATTTTATTTATTAATTTTTATGTGGTGCTGCAGATCGAACCCAGTGCCTCACACATGATAGGCAAGCCCTCTACCACTGAACTCCAGCCACAGCCCATTGTACCTTTTTTTTTTTTTTTTTTAAATATTTTTATTAGTTGTTGGTGCACCTTTATTTTTATTTATTTTTATGTGGTGCTGAGGATCAAACCCAGTGCCTCACACATGCTAGGCAAGTGCTCTACCACTGAGCAACAACCCCAGCCCCTCCCTTGTACCTTTTGAGACCTCTCACCTTAAATTTTCTGTTAGATACAGCAAAATCTAAATTTATCTACTTGTTTAACTTCAATAAAATACTGTGAAAAGAAATGGAATAGAATGATTTATTTTTGTACCAGGGACTGAACTCAAGTGCATTTAACCACTGAGCCATAGTCCTAGTCCTTTTTATTTTTTGTTTGGAGATTATAAGGTCCTTGGTTAGCATCTGAATGGCCATCTTAAGTGACAGCCACTTTAAGGAAAAAGTTTCACTTTCCTACCCAGGGGCGTTTCTGAGAAAGGCTCACAGCTCCCATATACCAACCCAACCCCTAACTGCTGGCATTAGGACCCGCCAGGCTCTGATTCCACAGCCTCCCCTGTAAAAGTCCTGGACCCCAAGCCAGTTTTGCCTCTCTTTCTGCTCTATAGAAAGATGGCCTTTATTTATCAGCTCTGACAAATAAACTCTTATTGTATCTCTGCCTGGTCTCTCTTTCATTTCTTGCTTACCCATCTCTGGTTCCTTGCTTTCCCTTCAGAGACAGGGTCTCAATAGGTTACCTGCTTACAGCCTTGCTAAGTTGCTGAGGCTGGCTGGAACCTTCCATCCTCCTGCTTCAGCTTCCCATCCTGCTGAGATTATAGGCATGTGCCACCAAGCCAGGCTAAAATGAATTTTTAAGGAAAAGAAATGTCCTCAGTTAGCACTGAAATTCATAACTCCCTTGATACTGTTACCATCTAGGGGTGTTGAGTTCATTGTCTTCACTCCAAAAAGAATTGAAGAAAAGACACAGAGATAGCAAGCAGGCAGTAAGTTTATTTGCAGAAAGGATAGTGACGGACTTCTCTGAAGAGAAAGGGACTTGGAGCCAGGTGTCCCATGGGGAAGTTTTGGCTTCCCTGGAATTTCCTCCTTTTATCTCAGGCCCTGTCCTGGCTCTACTCAGTATTATTCATTGGTGTCCTGTTGTTACACCCCCCCCCCCCCAACATGAGGAGGGAAGTGTCTGTTTAATTGGGTCCCTTACTTGTGTCCAGGAGCAGTCTTGTCAACTGGGAAATTGACCTCTAAGAAAGGCTCACAGCTCTCACATACCCTCTCCTTGGAAGACCCTCTCCTTGCTCCTTTGGTCTTGCCCCACCCCAGCTCTCTTGCCATCTTGTCCTGGCTGCCTAGGTTCTTCTACTACATACCCCTCACTACTCTATCATATTGGCAACCTAATAGCCACATACCCATCATTTCTTTACTGCTAACCCATAAAACCAACCATGTTAATGGAATATGGTGTCTACTAGACAAGGGGTGCTGCTCTGAGCTAAATGATGCCCTGAGACATTCTCATTGCTACTGAAGGATTAGTGTGACAATGACTCCAAATCATTTATGAGGTAGGACTGAAAGAATGAATATTGTAGTAGTTTACTGCTAGGTATTTTGCTACATATTTTCATAAAGTAAACTCAATTTTCACAACCATCTTGTGAGGTAAATATTGAAATCCTAATTCTGTAAGCTCAGAACAGTGATATGATTTGCCACAGGTCTTAGTAAAGTGTCAAACTGAAAATGAATCCTCATTATTTCTACTGTTTGTTGCCTAGGGCCTGGAACTAGGAGTAGGGAGGACATCCCAAGGGTTGTCTGAGCCAGATTCTGGTCTTTGAAACTGAGAGATAATTCACTTCTCTCACATTTGAGAGTGGATAGCCTGTGCTCTTGTGTGACTCAGTGGCTGCTGACAGTCCTATTACTAGGAAGGCCCCTATTCTGACCCCTGGAGCAGTTCTAATTCTTGATCACGTTTGTATGTTCTCTAAATAACACTGGCATTAGCCCACACTGAAACTACCTCCTCTGGATTTTTTAAGTACTGTGCAAACAGCTAAGGGAGAGTATTGTCTAAAGCCATTTAAAAGGACTGGAATTTGGTGAACAAAAATTTCATAATCATAACACCTTTTACTCCCACAGCAAGCAGAACATTTTTTCTTTGTGAAAGAAACTAACAAATGTTTCATTTGCAAAATAATGATGCTTTTTAAAGAGATAGTGCCAGCAGTTTAGCTCTTGATTTCCTTCTCTTTTCATATAATGTGCCATCAGAGGAGAAAAGCAGGCTTTTAGATGGTATTCTTAAAAGCACTGAAAGAATTTCCTACTACTTAAGTGGTTCCTACTGGGCTTTATTGACAAGCTAATAAGCAAGGTATTTCAAAATGTGGTGTAGGGCATTCCCAAGATTAGAATCACTTTAGTTCTCTTTCAATATGCAGATTCCTAGACCACACCCTAGACCTACTGCCTCAGAATCTCAGGGGTAGCAGTCTTGGGGCTGAACTATATGCATTTTAGCTGCTCCTCTGGAGATTCTAATGGATTCTAGGTTCTGAAAATCACCATAGTGGAAGGACAAATCACAAAATAATCTGAGTTAGAGTACTTTTGCTATAATGCCATTTGGTTAAAATGAATCTAGTAGCTACTTTCATTCCTAGAGGGAAAGCCAAAATAAATGTAGATGTTCTGTAGTGAATTTGCACATGAAAAAAATAGTTGAAAAAATGGTGGAGAGAAGCTTTCTGAAAGAGCTTGAAGGGTTCCTAGATATATCCTCTTATACCCTAGAGGTCAGAACTGGAGTTATACTGAAAGAGTAAAAGAAATTGAAGTTAAAGTGTAAAGGACCGGGTATTGTAAAGTTTCTAAACTGCAAAGCTTGAGTTAAAATGTAAAGGACCAGGTATTGTTAAGTTCCTATGCTACACTCAAGGCCTGAAATTCCTGTAGCTGTTAGGACAATTCCTGGGACTGCCCAGTAGATAATCCCCCCTGACCACTTGGTTGTTTAACAACCTGGACCCTGTGCAGCTTGGCACGTAGACACCTCAGGGTCCAAACCAATCAGTTTGAATGTATCCCCCCCCTTAGGACTTACCTATCACTCCAGCCCGACCTGTTCCCACCAATGAATGTACTAATCATGATTGAGAATTGTTGTTTGATTTTTCCCTCGGTGTATGGTGATTTGTTAAAGGGGACTGTGATGTATGTAAAGTCCCTGCCCTCCCTAAAAAAAGTGTACTTAAGCACTGCTCAACCCCTGCTCGGGGCTCTGGGCCGATCTCCCTTGTTGAGTGAGCACGGAGCCCCAGCGCGCTGGATCCCCAATAAACCCCCTTTTGCTGTTGCATGAGTCGGTCTCTTGGTGGTCTCTTCCTCCGTCGTTCGCCGGACCCTTACAATACCTTAAAACAGGAAGAGGCAGACTTGAAAAGACTGAGATCTGCAACTAGACTTGTAAGGTTCTTGCTTAGCATCTGGATGGCCATCTTAAGAAAAATTTTGCTTTCCCACCCAAGGGCTTTTCTGAGAAAGGCTCACCACTCCCTCATACTAACCCCACCCTTAACTGCTGGCATTAGGACCCACCAGACTCTAATCCCTTAGCCTCCCCCATAAAAGTCTCTGAACCCCAAGCCTGTGTTGCCTCTCCCCTCTATGGAGATATGATCTTTATTTGTCAGCTCTGACAAATAAACTCTCGTGTGTATCTCTGCCTGGTCTCCATCTTTCATTTCTTGCTTGCCATCTTGTCTCCCAGTTCCTCGCTTTCCTTTCATTGGTGCAGAAACCTGAGATCAGTTCCCTGGTGTGCCCGCTGCCCTCTTCAAGGGTCACTGAGAGTCCCCAGGCCCCAATCTGAATTCTATCATGGGACCAGGCCCTTCACTCTGCCGAATGCTCTCTCTGCACCCACCACCAGACATTTCAGGTAAGACCCCTGTCTCTGGTCGACCTAAACGACCTATGGGTCCTGGGAAATGACTGTGATTGTCTGGCACTCCCAGGGTTACTGTGTGGTTGGGGGCACCCGCAGCCACAGCTTTCACAGCTGATCCCTACTGTTCACAGGGTCTATAGGTAGTCTTTTATTTGGGTCCTGGGTTTTGAGAAAAACCACCAAGGGTGATTGGGAGTTGTTCCTGGTGAGACCTCTTGGCCTTGGGTTAATCTCTATGGCTTCTAGTCCCAGCAGGGCGCCCAAGTATCTCTATGGGCTTCTGCTGCTTACACTGCAGGGTGATGACCCCATGAGTGTAACCAGTCTTCTGGACTTGGTGATACTAGAGACTGGGTGATGCCCCACCTCTATACTCACCTTCTACCTCTTCATCCATTCCCTCCCATCCTCTAGGCTGCTTCCTGGCTAACTTAGGTTCTCTCTCTCTCACCCTAGACCTACCCTCCTTCCCCCAAACTTAACAATTTGTGCAATCATATCTGGCCTCAATATTCTTTGGATAACTACTCTAAATGTCTGCTTAATGGCATTTCTAGATCCCAATATTATCTTTTCAACTATTTTAAGTGTTTGGGAAAATGGAAAGAGATATCATACATTCAGATCTTCTCTCTCTAAGTCCTCTCTCTGAAACTCTTGCTCTCCTGCACAAGTCCTCTTAGCTCTCACCTCCCCTTTCTTTCTAATGAAGCTTCCGCAGCAATGGTCCTCTTGGCTCCTCCACCCTTCTCTCCTCCTGCGCCACGTGCTCATGGGCTGCTGCTGCCCAACCCACATCTCTGCCCAACTATGAGGTGGCTGGGGTAGATGGTGTAATCTGGGTTCATATCTTTGCCATATCTTTCACAGATAGAAAAGTGGTGTGGGTCCTATACTTCAAGTCCCACCACATATATGCCCATATGGTCTTGTCTAACACTCTCCTGCCCAAGGAGTACAGGCGAGTTTGGGAGAAAGCTAGAAATTATGCTGATAAGTTACATCAGACCTCCCCTGCCCATCCGATTGGCATTGAAGCAGACCATGATCAGGACCCCAATTGGGATTATAATTCACCTGGAGGAGTAACTAGTAGAAACTAATTCATTACTTGCCTCATGGCAGGACTTAGAAAGGCAGCCCATAAGGCTATTGATTATGAAAAGCTTCAGGAAGTCATCCAAGATAAAAATGAAAACCTTCAGCATTTTTAGACCACCTGACCAAGGCTTTATTACAATATACTCATCTGGACCTTGAGACTCCAGATGGGAGACAACTACAAATGACCTACTTTTTCTCCCAGAATTTCCGCAATATTAAGGCCAAACTAAGGTGCCTCTAGACAGGGCCCCTAACTCCCCAAGCTAAGGTTCTAGGAGTGGCTTATAAGGTCTGTAACAGGACAGCGGAGAAAGCCTGGAAGCAAAAATATCAGATGCTTGCTCAAGCCAGCTTAAGCCATCCATCCGGACCTTGGCATCTGTCCTTGGTTCCATTGGCCCATGAAAGGGTCCCTCAGTACTGCCCGGACCCCATTTTAAATGTGGTCAGATGAGTCACTGGGCTTGTGTATGTCCCAGGCCTCCGGGCCCTTGTCCTAAATGCCATCAGGTGAGATACTGGGCTGTTGACTGTCCTGGAGCCCATACTGGCCCCTGGCCATCCAGCCCTTCTGGTTGCCCTTTCCAGCTCTTAGGACTGGCTGCAGAGGACTGATGAGGCCCAGGTCCCCATCACCTGACCAGTACCATCACTCCTCGGGAACCCACGGTAACTCTGCCTATTTCAGGTGAGGCCTGTCTCCTTCCTCCTAGACACTGGGGCTACAAATTCAGTCCTCAAGGAGTTCTGGGGGCCTACTACTCTGAGAAAGTCTCACCACTCCCTCATACCAACCCAACCCTTCACCACCCTGTATTCCCCACATTCTTGTCCAAGGTTGTAACACCACTCCCCCATACCAACTGCCACCTTAACTGCCCACTTTAGGACCCACCCAACTCTAATCCCTGACCCTCCCCCATAAAAGTCTTGAACCCCAAGCCTGTGTTGCTCTATCTAAGAGAGATTGCCTTTATTTGTCAGCTCTGACAAATAAACTCTCCTGTGTATCTGTGCCTGGTCTCTATCTTTCATTCGCTCACCTGTCTCCCAGTTCCTTGCTTTCCTTTCAAGACTGACCTAACTGCATTGAGGCAGGCACAGATCCAGTTGTAGAGTCTAGGAGGAAGTTCATAGAGCAGTAGGTAGAGCAGTTTGCTCTAAAATATAGAAACAAAGATCACATGAAAATTTAGGCCAGAAATTAACTATCTATGTATAGTTAATTATCGATGAGTTGGGGAGAAGCAATTGCAAAGGCAAATTAAGGCTTAAACAAAATAGTAAATTCTCTCTTTCCTGATTTAATTGGGACTAGAGTTAGCTAATCAAAACATCAATTATATCAGAGTTTTAAAGATATATATCCAAATATTTCATTTTATAACAGGAACTTGCTCTTCACTTTTGCCTGCAAATATCTGATGGATGGCTAAAAGCAAGATTAAAGACTTGGGCCAGGTTAGTTGGTGCACCCCTTTAATCCCAGTGACTTGGCAGGTTGAGGCAGAAGGAATGTAATTTCCAGGCCAGCTTTAGCAATTTAGGGAGTCTCTAAACAATTTAGGACTGCCTCAAAACAAAAAGAGGTAGGGATGTAGGTTGGTGGTAAAGCACCCCTGGGTTCAATCCCCAATAATCCCCCCCCCCAAAAAACCCTTGGTATTTCTGTCTCCATTTGTATCCCTCTTTTCTTCAGAGCCACTCTGGATTCCTGGAACAAGATCTGATCCAATAAACAACTTGTGATGAGTTGCAGCTACACTCAGGCTATAGCAAGTTTTTTTTTTTTTTTTTTTTAAATCTGAGACAATACCCTGCCTACAAGATCACCTGGTGTGATAGCTGTGAAAAATACCACCATTTCCTGGGTCATTGTCAGTCCTTTCCCATTGGCTGATTATACAGATCCCCAAGTGTAAAGGTAAAATTTCTAAGCTGATTCTAAGCCGCAGAGCCAGAGTTAAAGTGTAAAGGACCGGACATTGTGAAGTCTCTAACTGCAAGGCTTGGGTTAAAAAGTAAAAGATTATTGTTACAATTCCTCTGCTACCACGGAAACCTGTAATCCCTGTAGCTGTTAGGACAATACCCGAGCTGCCCAGTAAACATTCTCACTGGCTCCTCTGGTTGTCTAATAACTTGGGACTCTGTGTAAAATGGCACGTAGACATTACAAGTCCCCAAACCAATCAGTTTGAATATGTACCCCACTTAGAAGTAACCAATCACCCTGTCCAATCTGTTCCCGCCAATGAATGTACTAATCAATTCTTAGATTTGTTGTTCAATTTTCCCGCGCCTCATGATGATTTGTTCTGATGTAAGCAAACCCCTCCCCACCCCCCCCCCCCCCCCCCCCGCCTTCCCCAAAAAGTGTACTTAAGCTCTACTTAGCCTCTGCTCGAGGCTCTGGGTTGTTCTCCCTTTCTGTGTGAGCCTGCCTAGAGCCTCAGCGCGCTGAACCGGATCCTAATAAACTTCCCCTGCGTGTTGCATGAGGCTGGTCTCTTGTGGTCTCTTTCTCCGATGCTTCGCCGCTCCCTTACACAAGTATTCTCAGTGCAGCATAAAAGTTCCTTTCAGGTTTTTTTTCCTTCCTTTTTTGATGCTGGTATTTTAATCCAGAGGTGCTTTACCACTACTGATCTACTTCCCTTTTTATTTTGAGATGGGGCCTCCCTAAATTGCTGAGGCTGACCTTGAACTTGGGGATCCTCCTTCCTATGCCTCCCAGTTTGCTGAGATTTCAGGTTTGTGCCACCCTACCCAAACCGTTAATGCCTTTCACCATTACCTTTTCTGTTTGTTTTTTGGGGAAAGTGGTAGACCTGAGTCATTGGATCCCTAGAGCCAGGCCTTTCACCTACAATTCTGGTAACAGTTTTGGGGAGCTGTGGCAGGAGAAAGTGTACCATTTTGGCATTACTCATTGCAGCTATCTGACCCTGGAACTAGGACAACAGAAAAGCTGATAAAATTACATTAATTTTGGTTATTCCCTTTCTTTTCACTTTGGGATGGCATTGGCTGCTTTTTGCTATGATTTGGGAAACAGAAGTGAACTTTTGGACTTTTGGGGCTCTTAAATCTGATACCTGGTAGGTTCTCCCCGGTAATGCTAGTTGGGCCTTGCCCTTTCTTTTCCTTGTCCTTTGGGACTGTTTTAATCCAATTTGGGTTCTTTTGAACTGATTTGTACTTTTGCCATTTTTCTGGCAGGGAAGTATACATTTGTAATTTTCTTTTGCCAATTAGCAGGGAAGGGACTTAAAGGTACACAGAAAAAACAGGTTGGTTTGAGGAGATCTGGTGTGATTTTCTTAAGAATGGAAAGCACTAGTTTTGTATCAGTGCCTCTAGGGAGACTTTTGGTCTTCTAGTATTTTTTGTAGCTATAAACTATTGACTAAGAAAGATTTCTCATTGTTGTATAGCATGGCCTATGCAACTCAAGGTGCAGTCTGAATAGTGTAATTGCTTTATATATTATTTTATCTGTTAGACTGGCAGTTAGTCTGTATTTACAAGACTGACTTGTCCCAAAGTCAGAGATGGGGGAAAAAAAAGAGAGAGAGAGGATGTGAACAAGTTGTAGAGTATCTTAAGCTGCAGAAGGTTTATGGGAGATAAATCTTAGAAAATTGTGTATCTGATTTAGTTGGCTATAATTCTGTCAGGCAAGGTTATTTAAAGGTTTTTCCAAGGTCAAATTTTAATGTACCTGATATCAAATCAGAGTCTAAATTCTCTGTTTAAAATAATGTTTTCTTAAAACACTTATCTGTTCATACTTATCAAGATAATTTTTTTAAAGAGAAAGAGAGAAAGAGAGAGAGAGAGAGAGAGAGAGAGAGAGAGAGAATTTTTTTAATGTTTATTTTTTAGTTTTCGGCAGACACAACATCTTTGTTTGTATGTGGTGCTGAGGATCGAACCCGGGCCGCACGCATGCCAGGTGAGTGCGCTACCGCTTGAGCCACATCCCCAGCCCCAAGATAATTTCTTATGTCTACTAGATTTTCATTCCTTAGGGAATGTAAGATTTAAAAGAATTAGGGAGCACACACATATAATCCTAGTGGCTCAGGAAGTTGAGACAGGAGGATTGCAAGTTCAAAGCCAGCCTCAGCAATGGTGAGGCACTAAGTAACTCAGAGAGACCCTGTCTCTAAATAAAATACAAATTAGGGCTGGGGATGTGGCTCAGTGGTTGAGTGCCCCCTAGTTCAATCTCTGAGTAAAATGAATGAATTATGATTCATTTAAGTACCTGTTTTAAACTCTTTTGTTTTTGGTACTGGGGATTTAACCCAGGGTGCTTTACCATGAGTCATATATCAGCCCTTTTTATTTTTTATTTTGTGACAGGGTTTCACTAAGTTGCTGATGGCCTCCCTAAATTGCTGAGGCTGGCTTTGAACTTGCACTCAGGTGCCTGAGTCACTGGGATTATAGGCATGCTCTCCTGCTGCGCCCAGTTTAAAGTCTTTTGAGTGATTTCTTCATAGCTGTTTAAGTAAACAACTTTTATTTTAGATTATTGTGTATATGACACCCTAAATATGTGACGATTGACATGTCTACATCTAGGGGCTAACTATGTTTGAACTGTGTCTAAAAGCCATGAAAGTTCAATACAGGAAAGGTAACCAATAAATTCTCTTCTATTCAATATACACTAACTGGACCATTAACATAAAATGGCAAATGAAACTTTTCACATTTCTTTCATTAGTATTTGGCCTATAGCTATTTACTTTGAATGAAAATTTTCTAACTGTATATATGAGACACACTTGTATATTAGGGAAGAAGGCTATTTGTGATCATCAGCTCTGTTTCCTAAAATTCTAAGAGTTCTAAATCATCCTTACATTTTTGTGAGTGCAGTTAACTATGGAGATTTGTGATTATAGTTATTGTGTGGTTCCATGAATTCTGAATTATGCTTCAGATGTTAACATTAACTTAATATAAGGACATCTGTGTAACTGTCATGCTAATTAATACTGATTTCTTTGTATATTAAATGTATTCGCTTTCTCCAAGCATGCAATACTCCTCAAATGTATAACTTAGGAGAGTACTTTACAAAGCTGTTGTCCTCCAAACTAAAATTGTTAGTAGTGATAGCCTTTTTTATGCTTATATAAAAAAAAGTAAATTTAGACCAGGATTTATTAATGTCAATTAATTTTTTTGTAATTCGATGAAAGTAACCTGATATCAAAAAGTTATATATGGAGAATTATTATTTTTTATACTGGCATGGGAATTCAAATTTATGCTTGAAAATATAAGGCTACCAATGTGGAACATGGAAAGTGTGTGTTTGTGTGCATGTGCGCACATGCGCAGTGTACTAGAAATTGAACCCAGGAATGTTTTACTACTGAGCTACAGTCCAGCCCTTTTTAAAAGTTTTTTTTTTAATTTTTATTCTGAGATAGTGTCTTTCTAAGTTGCTTAGGGCTTTGCTAAGTTGCCTAGACCGGCTTTGAATTTGAGATCCTCCTGTTTTAACCTCCAAGTAAATGAGTGGGATTACGCACATGTGCCATGGTGCCTGGTACATGGAAACTTTTTGCCATTTTTTCCACCAGGAGAGAGAAAAAAAGGAAATTTAGAGCTCTGTTGGCCTTTCTGTTTGATTCATGTTTCAGATGTGATATTATTATGTTAGTTGATATTCATATAGGTGTAAGAAACAATAAATGAGGAATCTTTTTTTAAACTCCTAAATAGAATAATACTTAGAGGGCAAAGATAGTTTCAAATGTAAAACACTTTAAGAATTGTTTAAAGGCCAGCCTTACCTGAGATAAAACCCTGTTTCTTTTCCTATTCTATGATAGGTTGTTCCAAAGTTGGGTAAAATTATGTGTATTTAATATTCTGTTCAAAAGGATAATTTTTTTGGTTGTAAAAAAATGCCATGATCTCAAAATAGAATGAGATAAAAATGCAAAATTAGGGGTTTGGCTAAATTATAACAGATATTTAAAGGTTGTTAAGAGCTTTAAAAAGAAATAAAATTTGTAAAAGATTTTGTATGTTATTGAGTTAACAAATTATTGATTTTTTGTAGAAGCTAAGCATATTAAAGGCATATTCTTGTTAGTATAAAAATTGTTGCTTGATTCAGAACTATTCTACAACTTTTTTTGTCTTGTTAACTTTATTTTATATTTTCCTTATAAAACTTTATAAAGTTTTGCAAAAGTTCTATTTCTAACAGAATAACCTGAGTTAATTTGAGATAATAAACCATCACCTATAGGTCAGATAGGATATGACATTCTCAATAGTAATGGTGATCCAAGTTAAATGAAAGAGATAGGTCTAAAATTACAGTAATTAAAATTAAAGTCTATTATTCCCACCTAAAGACTGATGAGGCTGGCCTTATGGATGTTCCATAACTGTGACTTGGAGACCAAAGCCAGGGAAAATAAAAGTGCTAAGAAAAGGTAGCCAATATTTTGGCCCATATCCTCTAAGGTCAGCCAAGATGCAGAAAATCATGGGATACCTTTAAGGTCAGTAGATCTCTTGATCAGGGGTAGTGTGAAAACCTTAGAGAAGAAGAAGCCAACCAGGGTACATTCTACAAAGAGAAGGGTCATTGGAGAGGGAAGCATACCAAATGATTCCAAGGGTAGCCATGGGTGGTCAAAAAAATTTTTGAATTTCTTATGATTCCAAGTTAGAATTCATGTCTGACTCTAGAACTTGGTGGGTTTGAAAATCTAGCCTTAAAAGGATTTGAATGAGCATGAATGTTGAATATAGATAGTAAAAAAGGGTTAAACCTAGATAAATTCAATTTTATCTGTTCTTCTAATCATGCTCTAATTTTTACAGTTTTGAGATTTTGCATCCAAGGGAAAACTTGAAATAGTGCCAGGAAGATATTTTAAAATTTAACATTTTGTCAAAGCAATACATACTCAGATTACAAAGTCAACTCATAGTACAATGCACATATGTTAAACAGCAGTCATTCTATCTATCTCTATCATCTCTGATTTCTGATCCTCTGTTATTGTTATTAGTTTTATATTTCTAAATAACATGTTGTACTGCTTTTTCTTATTTTCAACTTTTAGGCATTATATATTGACTTCATCTTATATAACTGACGATTTATTTATCAAAATCTCTCCTCATACATAGACATCTTTTCCTTCCTATTCCCCCAATATATGGCTAAATCAATATTTAGGATTTATATTATGGCTACGTAAATAGGGTGAACTGTGTAGTATATGTAGTTATATTCCTTAAAGATTGTTTTACTTTGAAATTAATTATAGAATTATATTAATAATAGACATATTTCTATATATCTATTATAAATTTAGTAGAGTTATAAGCTCTTCTTAATACAGGAAGTTGCACGAGGTAATTTATGAGTTCTGTATGTTTACTTGAAGACATGTGCCTAAAGCTCCACAACATTCCTGTTCAATCTTGAGTGTTTGCTCTTTAAGTTTGTGGAACAGCTGTCATTTTGGAGTTTCCTTTCACCTTCATCAGGGAACTTTTTTCTTTGTACTGCTTCTGTTTTTAGGATGCTATGATGTCATATTTTTACTCCTTTGTTTCTCGTGGAGCTGATTCTTTACTTTTTGAGACCCTGAATGTGTGGAAATGCCTTTAGCCTATCTTCATATTTTCTTTCATAATCAATTGTATGTCTCTAGTTCTTTTTCTTTTTTTAATATTTATTTTTTTAGTTTTTTTTTAGGTGGACAGAATATCTTTATTCTATTTGTATGTGGTGCTGAGGATCGAACCCAGTGCCTCACACATGCCAGGTGAGTGTGCTACCACTTGAGTCACAATCCCAGCCCTCTCTTGTTCTTTTTCACTGAAAGGTTTAAAATTTTCTTAACCTTCTGGGTGTTCTGAAAATTCATGATGATAGGCTTTATGTTGTATTAATCACTGTGCTAAGCTTTTTAAATCTGAAGACATGACTTTTAATGGAAGGATTTTTCTTAAATTATTTCTTGAATTTCCTTTCCTTTATTTCCTCCCTTCCCTGAAAGCATTATTAGTTGGACATTGAATTCCCTGGAAAGACTCTGTATTTTATTTTCTCTTACTGTCCATCTCTTCATCCTTTTCTTGTAAATTCTTGGAAAAAAAATTTCAACTTCCTTCTAGTGTATGTAAAAAATATATGTATACACACATATTTAATCTAATATATTAAATTCCTGAGATCTCTTATTCTCTGAATTTTCCTATTACAGAAGAGTTTTCTTATTTCATCAATAGAAAAGCTTCTCTTAACTCATTAAAGATATTAACAGTTTAACTGTTTTTTGCAATGTCTAGTTCTTATAAGTTTCTTTTCTTGAATCTGTGTTTCAAATTAGTGGTTGCCCTCAAACATATGGTGATTTGTGACTGGTTGTTCAGATTTTAGATGAGGAATTTAAGGCTTCTTTTTTAAAATTTTGCTGTGCTGGGGGGATTGAACCCAGAACTTCTCACATGATAGGCAAATACTATAGATCTTGCTTCATCCCCAGATTTTTTTCTTTCTTCCTTTTTTTTGGTATGCTGGGGATTGGAACCAAGCATGAGTCACACATTCTCAATTTCCAGCCCAGGAGGCACTTCTTATTATGATGGAATAGTTGATATAGATTCCTGACATAAAGGACTCAAAAACTGGACATACTATAATAGGACTGTTTTTCAGACTTTGGACTATGACATTGCATGACTGTGACCTGAGAGAAGGGAAATAAACAAGATTATCCCTATAGTCACCTCAGCTTTCGGTCTCCAGGTACTTTATGGATCTTAGCACAGGGAGAAGGGTGCCCATGAAAATATGAGCAGTCTAAAGATTAGAGTTTGGTAAACCCATGGCAGCTGGAGTTTACAGCATAAGGTACCTTGAAATTGATCATGGTTGGAGAAGAACTTTATCCTGGCACTCAGTAAATGCTACAAATCAAGGTTGTGTGTTTATATCTGTGATCTGAGAGAGCCTGTTGACAAACATTTCCCTCCAGACCATTGATAACATTCCTTTTCTGTATGTATACTTTGACTTGGAGAAATGGGGAAAATAGGCAGTCCAAAAACAGACCTCTGTGTTTATGTTCAATTGTTATTTTTATAAAACTCCCTCAGTAATTGACTGGAGAAAGAATAGCCTTTATAGCAAATGGTGGAACAATCGCATAACCACATGAAAAAAATGAACATCGGCCATTACCTCACATCATATACAAAACTTACTTTAAAATTTCTAAAAGAATCCACAAGGAAAAAAAATTTGTTACCTTTAACTAAACAAAAAATTTTATTTATTCTTTTCAAAATTAGAAGGCAAGTCATAGACAAAGAAAAATATTTGAAATCTGCACACCTGATAAAGGAATTTTATCCATAATATATGGTGAAATCTTACATATCAATAAGAAGATAAGCAATACAGAATAATGGGAAAATATTCAAATAGACACTTCACATAAGAAGATATGACTAGGCAATAAGCATGTTAATAGATGGTTAACATCTTTGGTTAACAGGAAGATACAAATCAAAAACACAATGGGCTGAGGGGCACAGGCCTATAATCCCAGAGACTCTGGAAACTGCGGCAAGAGGGTCACAAATTAGAGGCCAGCCTTGGCAACTTAAGGAGACCCCCATTTCAAATTTTTTTTAAAAAGGGGTTGGGGATTTCCCTTAGTGGTGAAGTGCCCCTGGGTTTAATTCCCAATATCATCAAAACCAAAGCAAAAGAAAATAAAAGCCAAAACCAAAACAAACAAACAAACAACAACAACAGAAAACAAAAACTAAAACAAAAAACCCACAATGAAATACTGCTCTATATTCAATAGAATGGCTAAAACTTGAAAGACTGAAAATCTCAGGTATTAGAAAGTAGATCCACATGTGTTACACTGGTGATAGGTGTGTAAAATGGTACAGCCACTTTGTTGTTATTGTTTTTTTATTATGAGACAATCTCACTATGTTACTTCCAATTCTCTGCCTCAGAGTCATGAGTCACAGGGATTATAAGCATCTGGCACCCTGTGGCTTATACAGCTACTTTTTAAAATTATACTTGTAAACCTTTTGTTTTTATTTGTGTAATTTTACGTGGTGCTGAAGATTGAACCCAGGGCCTTACATGCCCTAGGTGAGTACTCTACTGCTGAGCCACAACCCCAGCCCTACAGCTACTTTTGAAACTTTCTTTTTTTAAATAAAAGTCAACATACCCATACTGTATTACCAGCAGTTTGGAATTCTATTTCCTTATACATTCCAAATAAAAAGATAGAATATATCCCAAAATAACTTTCATATGAATGTTCATAGCAGTTTTTATTTATTATAGTTCTAAACTGAAAATCAGTCAAGATATCCACCACTATTAAAATTAACAAAAACAACAACAAAAGGCTGAGGTTGTGGCTAAATGGTAGAACACTTGCCTAGAATGTATGAGGCACTAGGTTTGATTCTCTGCACCGCATACAAATAGGTTAAGGTCCAATGACAACTACATTTAAAAAAAAAACACAAGAAGATGTGGTATATTAACATAATCAAATGCTAGACCACATAATTAAAGACTACTGACACATGTAGCTACATGGGTTAATTTAAAAACATGCTGAAACCAGACACCAAGCCCTTTTTATTTTTTAAGTTCCTGAATCTGACCTTGAACTTATGATTCTACTGCTTCAGACTCTGGAGTTGCTGGGATTCTAGGGATGAATCACAGCCTGGCTAGTAAAATGTAATTCTGAAAGTAGCTGAAATCAACACTGTGAATATGACAGCAAGACAGTGATAAAAATAGTGCTCCTTAGAATACCTCTTTTCAGTTGAGGTCAATACCAATAATTCACTTTAGAAAACTAATTTTCACATTATTTGTGGAAACCACAGTGTAGTCCTGAGGTTCTGGCCTCACCTGAGAAGCATGAATCCACCTCGGTTTTCTTTTACTGATAGCCATATGAATGATCAGCAGTACTCAAGAGTCCCATCCAGTGTGCTGACAACCCATCTTTCCTCTAAAGCACTCTCATGTAAACAAAATTGCCCAGTTGTTGTTTATGAGACAGGGTTTGGCTATGTTTCCCAGGCTGGCCCTGAACTCGTGGGCTCAAGTGATCCATCTGCCTCAGCCTTCCAAGTAGCTGGGACTACAGGTGCATGCCTCAGCTCCTGGCTTAATTGCCCAGTTTGATAGGGATGACCAATTTCTTCTAGTAGGCCCCTCCAAGTCATTTAAATTTCATGTCTAAGGGTTTCTAGGAAAGAGAGAAGCCCTTTTAAGTATTGAACATGATTATGAGGATTCAGTTAAATCAAGAAGAGTAAGTGCTTTCAGACTCATGGACCTGGTAAACACGATTTCAAAGAAAGATAATATTATTGCGTTGAAGAGTCGCTCTTAATTTTTAACAAGGCTAGTTTGAAAAAGGTCAGTGGTAATTATCCTGGTTGCTAAATATTAGCCAAAGACTTTTATTAGAATCTGAGACACCCATTCTACTTGGGGAGTATGATAGTTTTAATTTTTTATACATTTTGAGATGGAGGTCTCACTACGTTGTCCAGGTTGGTCTTAAATTCCTGGGCTCAAGTAATCCTTCTGTTTCAGCCTCCCAAATATGTAGAACTACTGGTACATGCTACCACACCCAGCTAAAGTTTGATAGCTTAATCTTCAAACATTTGCATAATTCATGAATATCAGTAGACATAAATCTATTTCCCTAGTGTAATTTGATTAACTCTGGTATCCCCAGAGTGGGGATTTTGTGCATTAAGAGTCTTTACCACTGCCTCACTGTAAGTTTTTGAAGAAGAAAAGCTTTAAGCCTATTCAAACATCATATGTTCCACAATTAGACAAAATCTTCTACCTTCCATAAGCGTTAAGTCTATGAAATCTCACTGTCATCAGCTTCCTGGTAAAGTTGGTTGGCAAACATTTTCTGTGCTTTCTTTGGGAGTTGTTACGATTTGGATGTGAGGTGTCACCCAAATGATTATGTGTGAGACAATTCAAGAAGGCTTAGAGGTGAAACCTTAACCAAATCAGTGAACTAATCCCCCCCCCCCATGAGGATTAACTGAGTGGTAACTGAAGGCAGGTAGGGTGTGGCTGGAGGAGGAGTGTCATTGGGGTATGCCTTTGGGGTATATATTTTGTATCTGCTGAGCAGTCCTTCTCTGCTTCCTCATCATGTGAGCCTCTTCCCTCCACCACACTCTTCCGTCCTGATGTTCAGGTTCACCTTAATACCAGAGGAATTGGAGCCAGCTTTCTATGGACTGAGACCTCTGAATCTGTGAGCCCCCAAATAAACTTTTTCTTCTCTAAAATTGTTCTTGTCAGGTCCTTTGGTCATAGCAGCAAAAAAGATGACTAAAACACAAGTGTCCCTGCAAAGAATTCTAATGGCAAAAAAGTTTCCTTAATATAGCATGTTTTGAATAATTTCATCATTTTGATGGACATAGTAATAATCTAGTGCCTTTTCCTGTTACTTAGATGATTTTGTTAATACCAAAAATAATAAGCAAGTAAAAACCCGGCGTAAAAATTCTTTATAGATATTTCCTTTAATTCAACTGAAATTTGTTAAACACTTTTTCAGTCCATTTGTTCATTTCTCTTTGTGAAGGCTAATTTTGGAATTGAACAAAGTTTTCTTGTATTAGCAGTGAGGCTTCTGAGTTTAGTCTGTCAGTTTTAAAAGAAGGTTTTGCAGTTGTCAACAAAACCATAGCCTTTAGAAATTTTGTCATTCTGTCCTGTTTGAACTCTACAATGGATCATTGATATCTAAGTAGGCAGTTGTAAAGTCTCATAACAAATCACTTTTCAATTTTCCATGAAGTATTATAGTTCCTACTGAAATCAAGAATCTCTATTTTCCCAAATTTGCCCTATTGTATGAAAGACATCAAACATCATTTGTATACATATACTCATCTATAGGTAGATATATCTGCAGATAGATTGGTATATTTCTATATGGAAAGATCTCTCTCTCTCTCTCTCTCTCTCTCACACACACACACACACACACACACACACACACACACCCCTTGGCAAAAGAACAGCAGGATTTAGAATATTAGGATTGGATAAAATACTAGTTCATAGCAAATCTGATGGTACACTAGCAAATGCTGGGTTTTATGCCATTATAACTATTGTATGTGGGATATCCAAATCAAGTGACAAAATGTAATAGCTTAAGTCTTTTCAATAAATAGGGTGGCTGTTACTGGGGCTCAGACATCCAAGCATTCCCAGTATCATGACATCCAGATTGGTCTATAGTCTAATCCCAATTTCAGAGTTAATGTTCCACTGGAAGTATCTTTATTTTCCAGAAAACACAAATGGAAAGGTTTTCTAGAATTTGGAATCCCCCAAACTGGGAGAGAGACAATAGCTAATTTCCATTGTTCAAATACTTCTTGAGATTCTAGGTCTAAACTAGGGAATTTGGAAGATTATCATGCAAATGAATCACCAGAGGTATCTAATTAGTCTGTTTAGTAGGCCTTTCATCTGCATAATTGACTGCTTTCTAGAATATAACACTTTTCAGCCTTTAGCTGATAATGGATGCCTGAAATATTTTCCTTCACTTTGCTGAGGTTGAAATTTATCTACTAAGGTTTTATGTTCCTGTGAAGCCAAAATATCAGTTTTAGCTTGTCCTGTAGTTTCTAAGACTACCAACAAGTTAACTATGTGATGAATAGAGATACTCACAGAGGAACAAATTTCTGAGTTTTTCTGTAAATGACTTGAGAAAATCTTAGGAGATTCTCCAAACCTTTTGTGAATCCTTGGATTTTATAACAATTATAATTCCTACGTAACTAAAGACAAATGAGAATTCAAACTTATCCACTACAGAAAAAGAAAGAAAGAAAAACAGATCAACTACAGAGACAAATTTTACAGAGGATAGTGTTGCATTTAAGTCAGAAAATTATAGGGTTAGGAACTACATGCATTAAGAGAAAAAAAAATCTACTTACCACTTTAATATACTATACAAATCTTGATAGTGGTCTGCCATAGTTTATCAAATTTATCTTCCCTCCTTACTAGAAGTATGGGAGTATTAAAGGGTGAGTACACTCTCAAAATTATTCCTCCTTTCCCCACCCCTTAACCTTTTTATAATGTTTTATTGTTTCTAATTGAGCTTTAACCAAAGATTATTGTTTTACACACTAATATGGCTTATCCTTTGGAAAAGCTATTTTTAGTGGTTTCCTATCTTAAACCAGTATCATTATTCCCTAGAGCCCAACATAATGCATCAATTTGTTTTTGCTCTGGCACAAAGGGAACAAATCAGATGCCCTTTTTCCAGCAAGCATAGTAAGCACTTGATTTTGGAATATAGTATATGGCAGCCTTTAATTTGTTTAGCAGGATTCTTCCCAGTTGGTTTACAGGAGGATCATGAAAAAGTAAAAAAAAGCCTTTTCCTCACTCAGTGGACAATCTGTATGGGAATTATGGTGGAAATGGAACAAATAGAAGACTGATGTGAAGTACCAACAGTCACATCAACATATTTACCAAATGCACAAACTAAGAAGTTTCCAATCGCAAAATAAGCAGTATCCATATTGTTCAGAAAAGGGAAAGGTGGATTGGCCTGGGTAAAAGTTATTGAAATATGTTTCCCTAGTTCCCACCTTCAAGATTTTTCCAATTTGTCAAATTTGAACTATTTTCCAATGGCTTTTTTTTTTTTTTTTTGGTGGGGTGGTAGTGGTGGCTATCAAACCCAGGGCTTCACACATGCTAAGAACGTATTCTGCCCCTGAGGTTTACTCCAGATAGATTCTGGGCTTTCTTGATTCCCTTGTTCTTTAAGTTTTTGTATCCTTTAGCATCTCAACCACAATTGTTATTGCAGTGCCTTGGCTTTTTGCAATAACAATATATGAGTTTTCCCTTCTTCCTTTGTTCCTTTGGCTAGAGTAGTATTATGCCCTTTAGTAAACAGATTCAACTGAGCAGTTTTAAATTATCCTTTCTTTCTTTATTCTTTTTGTACTGGGGATTTAACCCAGGGCACTTTACCACTGAGCTACATTCCCAGCTCATCTTTTTTATTTTATTTTGAAACAGGGTCTTGCTAAGTTGCTCAGGCTGACCTTGAACTTGGGATTCTAGGGATGCTAGGATTACAGGTGTGCCCCACTGTGCCTGGCAAATTATTTCATTTCTTATCTGGCTTTCTGTAGACTGCTCCCTAACTGGTAACTGCTACTAAGACTTGAGAAATAGTCTTTCTTTCTTATCCTATCACTTTTTCCCTAAATTGAGTTTGAATAGTTGGTGTCTTAAGTCTCTTTGGGTTGCTTCATAAACATGGAAAATTCCATAGACTGGGAAATTTATAATTGCACACAATTCTGGGGGCCTGGGGAGTCCAAGATCAAGGCCAAACATAAAAAAACCCCTCACACTTTCATGATTTTTTTCTATATATTAATATATGGTCATATCCAAAGGAAAACAGTTTTTGTCATATCTTTTTGACAAGCAGGAAATTATATTTTGGAGCCTGATTCTCACAGATAAGGAGACAGGGTGCACTCTTCTTGGTGGTCACTTTTCAAAGAGATGGCTCTTTAGCCTTTAAAAATGACACTCCTAGGATGCAAAACTGGGCTGCAAGAGGCTTATTTAGCTTTGAAAAAAATTCACATACATTTCAAGGAGGAAGAGATAGCATTTATAATCAGGTGTTTAAAATGAAATGTTAAAAGGAAATGGATTAAAGTCCTCTTTACTTTTTTTTTTTTTTTTGGTGCTGAGGATTGAACCCAGGGGTGCTTAACCACTGAGCCACATCCCCAGACCTTTAAAAAAATATTTTATTTAGAGACAGGGTCTTGCTGAGATGCTGAGTTCCTCGCTGAGTTGCTAAGTACCCCGCTAAGTTGTTGAGGCTGGCTTTGAACTCATGATCCTCCTGCCTCAGTCTTTTACTTTTTTACACTAGGAAAATTTAAAAATATTTTTGATTCACACGCTTGTAATCCCAGTGACATTTGAGGCTGAAGTAGAAGGATTGGAAGTTCAAGGCCAGCCTCAGCAACATAGAGAGGCCCTAAGCAATTTAGCAAGACTATGTCTCCAAAGAAAATAAATGAGGACTATGGATGTAACTCAATATTAAAGTGCCCCTGGGTACCAAAAAAAAAAAAAAAAAAAAAAGAAAGAAAGAAAAGAAAAAAATCAGGCTTTATTTATCCTTACACTGGTAAGGACAAGTCAAGATTACTGTGACCTAATAAATTATCTAGATTGGGATTTGTGCATAGAAAGAACAAAAGGCCTCATTAAGTGGACCTTAAGTATGAGATCTAAACTGACTGCCAGGATGCTAGAAAAGCCCTGTCGCTACACCCTGGGTACAAGGTCAGGTTGGAGTAGTAGTAAGAGAGATCTAATACTAGATCTAGGGTTGCTTAAACACTTCTGATTGTATAGATTCTAGAATTCACAACAGGGCCCAGCCTTTCAATGGTTTGGGTCAAAAAGCTTCAACTAGGGGCTGGGGATATATGGCTCAGTTGGTAGAGTGTTTGCCTCACATGCACAAGGCAATGGAGGCAATGGGTTCAATCTCTAGCACCATCAAAAAAAAAAGCCTCAACTAGAGTAAAAGAAAGGAACAATTTAGGGCTAGAACTAAGGAAATTATCAGTTATGTTGATACAGTTTGGAGTACAAAGACTTTGCTTTTTTTTTTTTTAACACCGTATTAAAATATTTTACTCAGTTAAATAAAATATATTATGAGGAAAAGTAAATATGAGATTTAACAAAAACAATACTTTTGAAAGCAGAATATGCATTTTTTTTCTGGAAATAATATTGCAAATGGTCACTTCTGGATCAATTTACCACAGGAGGAACAAAACTACTAAAATAGGTTGGCTCAACCAAGCCACTTAATCTGTTCTACAGTAAATTACTTGAGATCATTCCTTACTTTAATATTTAATACCATTTTAAAGGGCTGTTAATAATAGCTCAGTGGTAGGGGGTGCTTGCCTAGTATTAGTAAGGCAGGGCCATAGGTTTGATCCCTAGTACCATCCCCCTAAAACAAAATAAACAAAAATCAACACTAGGTATTTCATAGCCACATCTATAAGATATGCTTTACTTTCCCCAAAGTAGTCTAAAGCTTAATTAGAGTACTTACTTTTACCACCTTGTCATATCTTCTGTTCAGAATACTATTTTATCATTGGCAATATGATCTATATCATGTCTGATGTTAACAATGTTATCCAAGAATTGAGTTCTTTGAAGGTGGACTCTGAAGTCAGGAAGGAAGAAGTCTAAATGGGTGCAGGCCATATATCACTATTTATTTTTCCTGGTTGTATAAATGGAGGGTTCAGTTCTTGGTCTTCAGTGAACTGGGGTAAAGAGTTAGGATTACAATGGTGAGAAACGTGTACTCACAGATGGACCACCATGTTGAGCTGAAGCAGGTCCTGGAAGAAGATATTTTGTATAAGTTGGCATCTGGGAAGCTATGGAGCAAGTGAAAAGTATTAGCATTCTAGGAAAGATGGGGCATTACGTGGGCTAATGATGGAAGAGAAGGCAGTCTATGCAGAATCGCTGTGGAGGTACAATATGTTGAGAGTTCAATACCGCTGGCTTATCCAGATATTCAGGATTACGGTGAGCTAGTGGAGAGGAAGGAAGGAGGTGGTGGTACTCAAGCACCTAAATTTGAGTTGTCTTGATTAGGAGCAAATATTAAATTGTTATACCTTGTTGAAATATTAAAGTTCTCTGACTCCACAAAGGAGGTGGAGGTGAAGCCATGAAGAGGTTTTGCTGAAGGAGCAAAAATATTCTCACATGGTTAATGATATAGCCCATATGGCATATGTTGCAAAGGAATTACTAGTATCATAATTTATTGGTTTGGTGAAATATGGTTCCAACGATGTTTATTTGGCTGCATGATAACATAACTAGGGATTTCAATTCGTGTGTGGAGGAACTTTTTCCGATTAGGAACTGGCTCCCAAATGGCGGAAGTTGATATGAGCCTGCAAATCTCTCTCAGACAAATAAGTTCTCTTGCACTCTTGAACACTGCTGCACACGAAGACAGAACCTTGCACATGTTTCTCAACTTGCCTCACTGGATGACCACAGTCCAGACACACTCTATTTCCCTCATTTCCATGTAAAATGGCACAAGCATAGCAAAAAGCATGCTTACATGGAATCATCCGCCCATAGATTTTAATTGGTAATTCACACTTGTTACAAAAATGAACTGGTGTATCATCCTTTTTACCTAATATGTTTATTTTATAGTCCCAAAAAACTTCTTCATTGTATCTTTGCTGATTTATAAATGTTTCACCACCTGCACAGTCATACCGTTGCTCTTCATTGCGGTTAAATCCAGTAGCGTGCTCCATGATTCTACTCGCACTGCACACTGGGAACGGAAATGAGCGGGTACGGAAATGAGTTGCACCACAAGCCCTGCAATCACACATGTGCCCTACTTCTTAGTGAGTGCGTTGACTATGGCCACAAACTTTGACGTTTGACCTTTTACCTATCCCTGTACCAATGAGGGAGTCAGTCACAGGGAGAGCTAGTAGGTAAGGACCTTGAGTGTTGAGGTTGCTAAGGCTGCTCTCCTCTTGCTTCAAGAAAAAGTAGGCTTTAACTGTGCAATAAGAAATTGACCCTAAGTGGGAGAGGTGGAGCATAGAAGCGGTTGTACCCAAAGGAATGAGATCTGGGCAGTAAGTTAGCCTGCTTGCCTTTATAAGCTTAAAAAATATCATTTTTATTAATATATGTTAATTATACATATTAATGGGATTCTACGTAATATTTCCATACATATATATAGCAGGCATTGATCATATCTATCCACTTCCACCCTTCTCCCCACTCCCTACTTGGCCACACAACCTTTCCAAGTTGCTAGTAGACTTTTGAAATAATGGAATGGTGTTTTCTTTTTCCTCTCCTTTAAAAAAAAATGCTTGAGATTGTACTCACCATTGAACTTCACCATTGAGCCATATTCCCAGTCCTTGTAATTTATTTTTTGTTCGAGACAGGGCCTTGCTAAATTGATGGGTCTGCTCTTAAACTTGGGATTCTTCTGCCTCAGCCTCCCAAGTTGCTGTGGTTACAGATTAGAATGTCTTTTTTTTTAATGTCTTTTTGGATGTTGATGGACCTTTATTTTATTCATTTATTTATATGGGTGCTGAACCCAGGGCCTCACACATGCTGGGCAAGTGCTCTACCACTGAGCCACAACTCCAGCCCTGGATTGTCCTTTTTTGAGGTGAACACCCACCCATAATCTGAAAATTTCAAGTAGAAACTGGATAGCTTTTTTCTAGAGATGCTGTAAATCTGGTTTCTAACTTTTTTATTTTTCTTGCAGGAGTACCCCTAATGGATGAGAAGAGTTAAGTATGTAAATGTGAGGGAGAAAGGGGAATGTTCTACTTATCATCTAAACCAAGAGATTTCTTTGAATTCTTATGATTTAACATTATATGAGTAGAGCTTTGTTCCAGAATATACGTTTTAATGAAAACATTGCTTTTAAGCTGGGCATGGTGGGGCACACCTAGAAGGTACTCTGGAGGCTAAATCAGGAGGATCACCAGTGAGGCTAGTCTCATCAACCATGGGAGACTGTCTTTTTTTTTTTTCCTTTTAAAGATTTTTTTTTTTATTTGTTGGTAGACCTTTATTTTATTTATTTATAGATGGTGCTGAGAATCGAACCCAGTGCCTCACACATGCCAGGCAAGTACACTACCACTGAGATATAGCCCCAGTCCTGAGACTCTTAATATAAAAAGGACTGGCTCAGTGGCTCAGTGGTAGATTGCCCCTGGGTTCAATCCCCAGTACTACAAAGAAAACAAACAAAGCATTGCTTTTAATTACTTAGTTAAAATGCCTGTATCTCTCTCCTCCTCGGAAGTATTTGAATAATAATGAAATCCCAGAAAAATATACCAGATGTGTGCCAAACCCTATAGCACACTGCTGTATTGTTTCTTCTTGTTGATACATCAACTTGTGATGCTCTGCACATGGTAATACCTTTTATTAAGTCATCCTCTAAGAGTTGGAAATCTTCTTCTTAATTTAATTTTTTTAACATTTTTTTTTTAGTTGTAGGTGGACACAATACCTTTATTTTATTTTTATTTGGTGCTGAGGATCAAACCCAGTGCCTCATGCATGCTAGGCAGGTGCTCTTCCACAACTCCAGCCCCCTTAATTTAATTTTAAAGCTGATATATAAAAATATAAAAATTTCACATTTATTTGTACCGTGCAATATTAGAATAAATACATACATTGTATAATGTTGAAATCAGGTTAAGGAAATCATTTTTATACAGAATTCTTTTATAATAGTATTTTAAGAGCATTTAGTTGTGAATGAAAATTCAAAGTTAAAAACCTCAATAAATTAGGGAGGCTTTAGTTGCTTTACAGATGTCTTCCTGAATCTAAAAATTTGTTTTGGTTTTTTTTTTTTTTTTTTTTTTTTTTGGTATATTTGATTTCTAGAGCATTAACAACTTGGAGGAGAGACCTAAGTAAAATAAACAGTTAAAGGTCATATAATAGTGTTGATCACTCAAAGATAAATGGAAAGCATATTAGAAGTTATCTTTTGTTTATAAGCCTGGAGTTACAGAAATTTCATTTGTATTCACCTAAAGGGAACTGTCAACTGTAAAGTGATATGTAGCCTATCTATGATGACTTCATTTAATTCTGTCCAGAATAAGTGCTTTTATTCTTACTCACAAAGAAACTTTGCAGAAGAAGTGATGAAATACCATGCCAAATATACCAAATGTATGATTAAAAAATAATTAAAGGGTAGGTCAGAGCAGGAAATTGCTCTCATTAAGTACATTATCCATCTCTACTGAAACACCAAGGCACACTCAAAGCTGACCTTTGCCAAACAGACAAAATCAGCAGGGATATTGCACCAGGTTGAAAATGCTAAGGAGGAAAGAGCCATAAAAACATTTTTTTTGGCATTCCCATTTAGACACTGGAATCGCTGAAGCATATAGTTAGATTATAATATTTTTTTGCATTAGTACCCCATGACTAATGCTTGGATTTGGAAAGACTCTGTAATAATGGGGAGTTGAAAGTTTTCACATTTGCTGACATAAAAGAAAAATTTATAGCCACATATGATGCTTTTTTACAGTGAAAAACAGTAAACATCTGAGGTAGAGGAAAAAGAAGAATGAGAGACACCCCCCCATTGGTATTCAAAATCATTATGAAACTTACAGCTGGTTGGAAGAGGAAATCAAGGTCAGAGACTTAACACAACAGCCACTCCTCTTAATCCATTTCATTATTGACAAATTTCCCCAAAGTTATATGTAAACAGGTACCAGTTTGATTTACCTGATCTATAATATCTTTTCACAACTATTTTCTTACTTTTTTTCACATCTTATTAAAATATTTTTATTGATTTAAAAGAGATTTTGTCAAAACAAATATTTTTTTTGTGATTTAAAATTGAGAGACATTGATGCCTGGGGATTTTATAGGTTTGTTTCTTATATCAATCTAAGTAAAGTTCTTTTATCTTTCTTTTGAATTTATTGTCTCTAGGCAATGATTGCTGATACTTGAGCCTTTCAGTTCTTTGACTCTCTGCAAAATACTAAATGTAATAGAAATATCTAAGTATACAAGGGACCTTGTAATTCATTCTGGATCCTTCTTTCTGCATAATAATCCCATCTGAGATGAAGTAGTTTTTTGCAATGCTGGGAATTGAACCCATGTCTTTGTGGATGCTAGGCAAGCAGTCTACCTCTGAGCCACACCCCCAACCCAAGATGAAATAGGTTTTAAAGGTTCTCTGTATTTGGATGGATTCAACTTTGCTGAGAGAAATTAAATAGGGAAGCCCAGAGTCTTAACTCCTTAACAGTCCCACTCCTTAGTTCTCCTACAGTGGTCATTTAGGCAGCTTAATGGAGCATAGTTTGAAAACCATTCCTTGAATGTATCTTTTTTAAGCTGATGTATAAAATATTTATAATGAACTATATCGTATATCCTAAAAAATAATAGATGAGCTGGGCATGGTGGCGCATGCTTGTAATCCCAGTGGCTCAGGAGGCTGAGATAAGAGGATTGGGAGTTCAAAGCCAGCCTCAACAAAAAAGTGAGGCACTAAGCAACTCAGTGAGACCCTGTCTCTAAATAAAAAACAAAATAGGGCTGGGGATGTGGCTCAGTGATAGAGTGACCCTGAATTCAAACCAGAGTACCTCCTGCCAAAAATAATAGATGAGCATCATATCTTCCACCTAGCTTAAGTAATAGAGTATGCTCAGTATATTTGAAAGCCCTACTGCTCTTTTCACTTCTATTGCTTCTCCACCCAGGCAAGTACCTTAATGAATTTAGTGGTGTTTTCTGGCTATATTAAGTTTTAAAAATCACACATGCCTATATCTTTATAGAAAATATAATCTGGTTTTGCATGTTTTTTAACTTTCTAGGGATCAAATAATACTATGAATTCCATTCTTCATTTAATATTATATTTCTGAGATAATTTCATGTTAATTTATGTAGTTATATTTTGTTGATTTTTTTTCAGTAGTGCATTCCATTGTAGAAATACATTTTAATCTGTTATTCTATTAATGAGTATTTGGTTTGTTCCCAGGCAGGTTTTACAAGTGCTACTTTGAAGCATATCTTGTACATATCTCATACATGTTCAATAATTTCTCTAGGGCATGTATATAAGGTTAGTACTAAAGGATGATACAGAATGATGAATCACTTTTACAAAATACTCATAGCAATTTATCAGCAGAGTATAAAAGTTTCTGTTGCTGTATGACTTCACCAAACTTCTTTAATATAATCTGAAATATTACCAATTTGATGGTTTTAAATTTCTTACCATTAATTTTGTGTTTCTTTGATTATAACTGAGGTTGAACAGCTCTTCGTGTATTTGTTTGCAGTACTGGGGATTAAAACCAGGGGTGCTCTACCACTGAGTTACATCCATAGTCATTTATTTTGAGACAGGGTCTGGCAAAGTTACTAAATCTGGCCCCAGAGCTTGTGATCCTCCAGCCATACCCTCTTGAGTCACTGGGATTATAGGATGGCATACAACTTTATTGATTCTTTTTTTTTTTTTTCTTGAGCTTTAGGGTCTTGTTAATGAAGTTGGTACTGGAAACAATATGATGGAGTGCTGACCCTAGATTTTCTTCTGGCAGTTGCAAGGTTTCTGATCTAATTCTTAAGTCTTTGATCCACTTTGATTTGGCCTTTGTGCAGGGTAATACATAAGGATCTAGTTTCATTCTTCTACATATGGCTGGTATTCCTGGCACCATTTGTTAAGTCTTTCTCCAACATATATTTTGGGTAACTTTGTCAAGTATCAAAGGGCTTTAAGCATGTGGGTTTGTCTGTGTCTTCTATTCTATTGCATTGGCCTTCATGTCTGTTTTGATGCCAAGTACCATGCTGTTTTTGTTATTATAGCTCTGTAGTATAATTTGAGATCAGGTATTTGATGCCTCCTGAATCATTTGTATTTCTCAGGATTGCTTTGGCTATTCTAGGTCTCTTATTCTTCCAAATGAATTTTAGGACTTTTCCCTCCTAGTTCTGTGAAGAACATCATTGCTATTTTGATGGAGATTGCATTGAATATATTGCTTTTGATTGTACAGTCATTTTGACATTATTAAATTTGTCTATATAAGAACATGGGAGGTCTTTTCATCTTCTAACACTTTCTTCACTTCTTTGGTTTTTCTGTAATTTTCATTGTAGAGGTCTTTCACCTCCTTGGTTAGATTAATTCTCAAGTATTTTATTGTTTTTAAGGCCATTGTGAATGGAATGGTTTTTCTGATTTCTTAGCAGACTTGACTGCTGTATTATTGGAAAGCTATTGATTTATGATTACTGATCTTGTGTCTTGCTACTTTGCTGAATTGATTTATCAGTTCCAAATATGGTGGAATTTTTTGGGTCTTCTCGATATAGGATGATATTATCAGCAAACAGATAGTTTGACTTCTTCTTTTTTTATTTGTGTTCTTTTGATTTCCATCTCTTTTCTGATTGTTCTGGCTAGTATTTCAAGTCTATATTGAATGGAAGTTGTAAAAGTAGAAGACCTTGTCTTCTTTCTGATTTTAGAGGAAATACTTTCAGTTTTTCTGCTTTCAGGACGATGTTGACTTTGGGTTTGTTATAGATAGCCTTTATTATGTGTGGTAAGTTCTTTCTATCCCTAGCTTCTCCAATATTTCTAACATGAATGGGTGTTAGATATTATCAAAGGCCTTTTCTGCATTTATTGAGATGATGATATGATTCTTAATTCATATAAAGTGGTCAATTGCATAATATATTGATTTGTATATATTGAATGATCCATGAATCCCTGGGATGATTATCCTCTTGATGTGTTTTTGAATGTGGTTTGATAATATTTCATTAAGGATTGTTGCATCTATGTTTATCAGGGATATTGGTCTGTAGTTTTCTTTCTTTGATGTGTCTTTGTCTGTTTTTATTTCTGTGTCAGTGTTACATTCAAGAGTATTTGTTACTTTCAGTTTCATGGAATAAGTTGAGAAAGTGGTGTTAGTTCTTTAAATGTCTAGAAGAACTCAGCCAATAATGAATATAGTCCTGGGATTTCCTTTGAAGGCTTTTAATTGCTGTTTCAGTTCCATCACTTGATATTGGTCTGTTTATGTTTTCTACATTTTCAAGGTTCATTTTGGGCAAGTTGTATGGGTCTAGAAATCTGTCAGTATCTTTTAGATTTTCCAGTTTATTGGAGTATAAATTTCCAAAATAGTTCTAATTATGCTCTTGATATCAGAAGTATCTGTGGTGATATCTCCTTTTTTTTTCTAATATTGTTTATCAGGTCCTTTTCTCTTTTTTGGTTAGTTGTTCTATGGGTTTATCAATCTTACTCATCTTTTTGAAGAACCAACTTTTTTTCTCAGATTTTTTTAAATTGGTGCATCATAGTTGTATACATAATGATGAGATTTGTTACATATTCACCCATGAACACAGTATAACAATATAATTTGGCCAATATCAGTCCTTGGCACTGTAACCCTCCCTCCCTGCCTCATCCCTTTGGTCTCTTTCCTCTCCTGATCTCCCTTTGATTTTCATGACCTCTGCTCCCAATTTTTGTTTTCCTTTTTCCTCTCTACCTTCCTTATATGAGAAAAGACATAAGGACCCTTGCCCTTCTTTTTTTTTTCCCTATCAACTCTTGTGTTTTATTATTTATTTATTTTTTTTTTCTATCAACTGTTGTGTTTTATTTTATTTTTTAATTGATTTTATTTTTTTAAAATGCACAATAGCAGAATGTATTACAATTCTTATTACACATATAGAGCACAATTTTTCATATCTTTGTTTAAAGTATGTTCACACCCATTCATGTCTTTATACATGTACATGTTTTTTTTGCATTACAATTCTTATTACACATATATACCAGAGTTTTTCATATCTCTGGTTGTATATAAAGTATGTTGACACCCAATTCATGTCTTCATACATGTACTTTGGATAATGATGTCCATCACTTACTAACTCCCTGCCCCCTCCCTTTCCCTCCCTCCCCTCTTCCCTATCTAGAATTCATCTATTGTTCCATGCTACCCCTCCCTACCCCATTATGAGTCAGTCTCTTCATATCAGATAAAACATTTGGCATTTGTTTTTTTGGGATTAGCTAACTTCACTTAGCATTATCTTCTCCAATGCCATCCATTTACCTGCAAATGCCATGATTTTATTCTCTTTTATTGCTGAGTAATATTCCATTGTGTAAATATGCCACGTTTTTTTATCCATTCATCTATTGAAGGGCATCTAGGTTGGTTCCACAGTTTAGCTATTATGAATTGTGCTGCTGTAAACATTGATGTGGCTGTAGGACCCTTGCCCTTCTGAGTTTGCTTACTTCACTTAACATAATGGCCTCTAGTTCCATCCATTTTTCTGTAAATGACATAATTTCATTTTTATGGCTGAATAAAACTCCATTGTATATATAAACCACATTTTCTTTATTCATTAATCAATTAATAAGCATCTAGGCTGATGAACTACTTTTTTGTTGCACTCATCCTGTATATTTTTCTAATTCTCTATTTCATTAATTTTGTTTTCTGTCTTCTACTTGTTTTGGAATTAGTTTGTTCTTCCCTTTCTAAGTCCTTGAGATGGAGCAGAAGCTAATTTATTTGGGATTGTTTTAAAATGTAGGCACTCAGTGCTGTAAATTCTCCTTTTAGAATGGCTTTCATATTGTCCCACAGATTTAAAAAAAATTTGTAGTTGTAGATGGACAGAATGCCTTTATATTATTTGTTCACTTTTATGTGGTGCTGAGGATCAAACCCAGTGCCTCACACATGCTAAGCAAGTGCTCTGCTACAGCCCCACCCTATCCCACAGATTTTTTTATACATTGCATCTCTGTTCTCTTTTCTCAGAACTTGTAGATTTCTTCTCTTTTTTCTGTGATCCTTTCTTCATTTAAAGAGTGTTGTTCAATATGCATATGTTTATGTGGTTTCTTTTTTTCTGGTGGTTGATTTCTAGTTTCATTCCATTATGATCTGATATGATGGTTGGGATTTTATATTTTTTTTTGTATTTACTAAGACTTTACATTGTGACCTAGTATGTGGTCTATTTTGGAAAGTGTTCCAGGAACTTCGGAGAAGAAGGTATATTCAGCTGTTTTGGGGTGAAATATTCTGTAGGTGTCTATTAGGTTCATTTGATTTGTAGTAGTATTTAAGTTGGAAATATCTTTTTTGATTTTGTATTTGGATAACCTGTGTATTGGTGATAAGAGTGTGTTGAAATCACCCAGTCTATTGTATTGGGGTCTATCTGGGATTTCATATCAAGATTTTTTTAACATAAATAATTAAGTGACTGACATTTGGGGAATGAATATTTATTATCATCACAGTTGTTGGATTGTTCACTTTTACCAGGATATAGCGGCCTCTTTCATCTTTTGTGATTAGATTTTGCATGAAACATGGTTTGTCAGATATCAGACTAACCAATCCTGCTTATTTTGGAGTCCTTTTCCAAAGAATATTTTTTCTATTCTTTTATCTTCAGTCTGTGGTGTCTTTCCTTCTTAGATGGGTCTCTTATAACTGCATATAGTTGGATCTTGTTTTAAATCCATTCTGCTAATCTATGGGTTTTTTTTTTTTTTTTTTTTTTTTTTTTTTTTTTTTGGTACTCGGAGGTACTCAACCACTGAGCCACATCCCAAGCCCTATTTTGAATTTCATTTAGAGACAGGGTCTCTCTGAGTTGCTTAGAGCCTTGCTTTTGCTGAGGCTGGCTTTGAACTCTTCATTCTTCTGTCTCAGCCTCCTGAGCCGCTGGGATTATAGGCATGCACCATCTTGCCCAGCTGCTAATCTATGTCTTTTTTTTTTTAGTTGTAGTTGTACAAAATACCTTGATTGCTGGGAGCCATTAGCCAAGTAGGTATGACAATTTCCTTGCCAGCGTACCCCATGTTGCTTAGTGGAAGGACTCGTGGAAATAGGACATTTTGCAGTGACATTGCATGTAAGGTGACCTTGCTCAAGGACCAGGGTGGATCCAGGTTTAGGGCGTTCCTGGTTTAGGACAATCCGGGTTTAGGGCGTTCCTGGTTTAGGAAGGTTATTCCTGCTGGGAATAGGGCGTATCCTGCTGCCGAGTTCCTCTTGAGTTCTCACGGGATTCAGACAGTATATTTTGGGAGACAGAAGCCCAGTGGAGGTGTGGATTTGGGCAGAGAACGTGGATTTCCCCAGACCGTGTTTGTAGACGGCCAGTGTGAGATCGGGAATAAAGAATTGCTGTTTGAATCTACAAAGCTGTGAGTGGCTCGTGATTTGTGCGCTGGCACTTTATTTTATTTATTTTTATGTGATTCTTAGGATTGAACCCAGCATCTCACACATGCTAAGCAAGCGTTCTACTGTTGAGCCACAACTCCAGCCCCTGATCTTTTTATTGGGGAGTTTTGACCTTCGCTTTCAGTAAACATGTTATGGATATGTTTTGTTCTTGCCATTTTTATTTTTTTGCTATTTTTAATTCTGTCTTGATTTTCATTCAGGTTTCTTGATCTTCTACTGATCTTCATCTATTTGGGAGCTTTGGGATTTGTTTTTGAGTTCCTCTGTGTGTAGTATATCTTTGAGTATTCTTTGTTGTGCTTGGTTAGGGATAATGAATTCTTTCAGTTTATCTTTATTGTGGAAAGTTTTTATTTTCCATTGATTTTGAAAGAAAGCTTTACTAAACATAGTAATTTTGATTAGCAAATGTTTTCTTTTAGGGCTGGGAATATCTCATTTCAGGGTCTCCTTAATTTTAGGGTCTAAGTTGAGAAATTGGAAGGGAGTCTTAATGATTTGCTTCTAAATGTGATCTGATATTTTTCTCTAATAACTTTTAGTATTCTTTCATTGTTTTTTTGTATTAGGAATTTTGATTATAATGTATCTCTTCTAAATGTCTATGTGGGGTCATCTGTTACTTCTGTATGTGGATATCCATCCCATTTCTGATAGAGAAAATTTTCTGTGACTGCCTGTTTGAAAATGTTCTTCATGCCTTTAGCCTGTATCTCCATGTTCTTTTCTATCCCATTGACTCTCAGATTTGTTCCCTTGATGCTGTCTCAGAGTTCTTATATATTCTGATCATGGTCTTTCATTTCAAGTTCATATATCCTGACTTCAAGGCCTGATGTTGTGTCTTCAAGGGCTGAAGTTCTATTTTCTATGCAATGTAATCTGATGGTGATGCTTTGATGTGAATTTTTAGTTTGATTCATTTTTTTAAATTTCCTGGAGTTCTGATTGGTTTCTTTTTCAGAATCTCTGTTTCCTCATAGAAATGTTCTTTCATCTCCTATATTTGCTTTTTTAGTTCATCGGTACATTTTAATAATCAGTTTCTTATAACCTTTCTCTGGAATTTCACCTAATTCATATATTTGGGATCCTTTGGGGGATTGTGAATCTTGAGAGTAGATTAGTTTGCCTGTTTTCTCCTGTTTTCAGAGGTGTTAGAGTTGCACATCAATTGAGATGTATTCCTCTTTATTTTATACACATGTCCTTTGTATGTAATTATCTTTTTTGTTCTGTTACTTCTATTTTTGATGTATAAGTAGATAGCAAGTGGTGAGACCTGATAATTATCTTCCCTCTCTTGTTGTTCCTCCTTGGGGCCTGGTTGCTTTGGGTTTGTTTTCCCCATTCTATGTGTTGATGTATGTTGAGGCTTAGGTGGGGCTTGATTGTGTGTAGAGTGGAATTTGCTATTACTTGGCTGAGTTGTGAGTGTTGCTTGGCAGCGAGATCTCTACTTTGTGAAACTGAAATATTCCATTCACTTTCCAGCATCTCTTAGTGGAAGAGGGGACCAGGAATAACAATAATGTTAGCAACCCATGCACAGATTTAAGGTAAATGGCTGGTGTTGACTTTGACATCTGTGACACTAAGTGATAGGAGTGATACGGTAAGCATTTAACATCAGTACCAATAATAAAAAAAAATGAACTAGTTCAGGAAATTGGCAGCAAGCCTACTATATTATTAATTATAATAACATGTGTAGAATAACAGTTACATAAACTATATGATTCTGTTAGATACTGGGATTATAGTGTTTTTTTTTTAATTTGTAGCTGGACACAATATCTTTATTTATTTTTTTTAATATGGTGCTGAGATTGGAACCCAGCACTCCTTGCACATGCTACATGAGTGATCTGCTGCTGAGCCATAACCCAGCCCTGGGATTATAGTTTTTTTAAGTGAAGAAAAAAATGCATGTGAAAGCAAGAAAAAGGTCGGGTGCAGTGGCACATACCTGTAGGCAATCCCAGTGGCTCCGGAGCCTGAGGCAAGAGGATAGCGAGTTCAGAGCCAGCCTCAGCAAAATCGGGGCACTAAGCAACTCAGTGAGACCCTGTCTCTAAATAAAATACAAAATAGGGCTGGGGATGTGGCTTAGTGGTCAAGTGCCCCTGAGTTCAATCCTCAGTATCCCCCTACCAAAAAAAAAAAAGCAAGAAAAAGCTTGAAATATTTAAAGTGAACAGAGGAGAGTCAGTTGATAAATGGCAGATGTTGGTTGTAAAGAAGGAGAAATAAAAAAATTATGTGATAAAAGAGAGGAAGAAGAAACTGGAAAACTGGAAAATTTGGCTGCTAGTTGGGGAAGAGAGTGAAGAAGAGGCAATAAGAGTGACAAAAACCAAGTGCAAACAATCAAGCAAATGTAAGACCAAAACAGCTCAAACACACATATAATCATACCCAATCAAGGGTAAATAATAAGTGCGGAAGCAATGAATATGGTGTCAAAATTGCATGAATATGGGGGCTGGAGATATAGCTCAGTTGGTAGAGTGCTTCCTTGCATGCACAAGGCCCTGGGTTCAATCCCCAGCGCATGCACACACACACACACACACACACACACACACACAAATATGGATATATATCTTTTTTCAAATGTATTGGTGCAGTGAGAACACCTCCCCACATACACCCACATATCCACATATTCACATACCCAATCTTTCAGAGTGGGAAAATAGTGAAAAAATAATGGAATCAAATGATATTTGAAAAATTAAAACAACCTTGTAATTTTTAAAAAAGTTACAAA
Source organism: Callospermophilus lateralis (assembly GCF_048772815.1). Lineage (NCBI taxonomy): Eukaryota > Metazoa > Chordata > Mammalia > Rodentia > Sciuridae > Callospermophilus > Callospermophilus lateralis. The sequence continues at coordinate 97,803,373 of NC_135325.1, forward strand.
TGGGGAGAATATGGAGGAAAAAATGAGAAAAAAGAAAATAATGAGAAATAAAGGACTTGTTTCTGCTGAAGTGATTACAAAACTGTTGGTAGGGATGGATTTTCTTTCTTTATATATTTATTTTTGGCTCTGTAACCCTTGGGTCAAGGGCTCGGGTTGTTAAGTCAGTCCAATGTCTTTGTGTTCTTCACGGAACTGTCATGGCTGGGAGGCAAAGCTGGTTGTGGTTAGCTTCCTGTCTCCTAGCACAGCTGAGAGAGACTGGGAGTGCTGACAAATCATGTTTTCCTTTTGTGGGGCTCACATGGAGTTCTAAATTGGAAATTTCAGTAGTTAGGGTTTAGCTTAGGCTGACCTTTGGGATTTTGTGTGTGGGTATTGGAGATTTGATCCCTGGCCCCTATTGTGAAGATATGCTAGTCTCTGATGTCTGGATCTCTGGGGCCTCTGGTAAAAATCCACTTCAGATGGTGTATTGACTAAACCTCCTTGTTGCATATTCCAGGTATCTACCCTATAATCTTCAATATCTAGCTCTGTCATATATCAGGTTTTCAAACATGCATATGTCTGTCTCTGTGTGTGGCCTCTACTGGCATCTCCCAATAGCTCTTATGGGGTTCCTGTGACCAAGGCAGAGCTCTGTCTTGATATCGGGTGGCAGTATGTTCAAGGTAGAGTTTTCTTTGTGCCCATTTCGGTCACTCTGGTTCAGGAACTCTGAGGGTCATAATAAATTATTGCTGGTAACTTTCTTTATGAGTTCTTGATGTCTTGTCTTTGTTCACTGCTGCACAGGATTTACAGATGGTTCCAATGCTGGCTACTGGCTTCCCTGCCCTGAATACCTGATTCCTGCCAAACTGTATGTCCATAGGCTAAGTGATAGGTTAGATTTCCCTGAACCACTTCCTCCGCTGACTCTTGGTCCACTAACTTCAGCCTCCTTCTCTCTTCTGCAGGTTTCTCCAATCCAATTAAAAAAATTATCCTCCTGGGCTGGGGTTGTGGCTTAGCAGTAGAGTGCTCGCCTCATATGTGTGGGACCCTTGGCTTGATCCTCAGTACCACATGAAAAAAGTGGATGAATAAAATATATTGTATCCAACCACAACTCAAAAATAAATATTAAAAAATGTCCTCCCCACTGTGCTCTCTCCTGCCTACACTCCTTCCTCCTCTCAATTACCACAGCCATGGCTGCCACCAGCCAAGTTGATGTGTCTCTAATGTTTTACTTGTATCATGGTAGAAGTTTCTGACTTTATATGCCTCTGTGTTTTCTTTTATAGTCCAATATTAAGTTTCAGTGAATTCCCTTAGTTTCCTACCTTGTTGAGGAACCTACTTGATAAATTGGGTGCACTGCTGGGCAATGCATTTTCCCTCTAACCCCCTATCTTCCAATCTCTTACTAGTCTTTTTTTTTTTTTTTTAACGGTTAATGCTTTTATGATATACTTAAAATGTCTTCTCCAATCCTAGGTCAAAGAGAATACTACTTGTTCCTTAAATTATTTTTTCTAAATATTACTTCACATTTTAGAATCAGGGTTTCTTTCTTTTTTTCCATCCTTTTTTCTGCTAGTGATCAAAGCCAGGGCCTTGCACATGGCTGTACAAGTAAACTACCACTGGGCTATGTGTAATTCAGTCCCTTAAAATTTTGTTTAGATTTGACCTTTCAAATAGAGTACTGTTTAATTGGTCTACAATTAATTTTCTATGGTGTGATATGGGGATCTAATTTTACCTATTTCCTCCATGTAGTCATCCCAGAACCATTTATTAAATGATCATTCTTTCCCCTATGATCTTCAATATCTAGCTCTGTCATATATCAGCTTTTCAAACATATATAAGTCTGTTTCTGGATTCTTTGTTCTATTCCCTTTGTCTCTTTTTCTATCCCCAATTTATTAGTGTAGTTTTATGAAGCTTTGAGATTTTAGAGAGGGGAGTAATCCCCTGCTAACTTATTTTTCAGCTATTCTTAGCTATTTACTGTGTAAAGGTATTTTAGGTTGGAGAAATGCTGGAGGGGAGCATGAGGAATTGGTAAGGAAATTGTAGGGGACAGGTGAAGATTTACAAATACAGTGATTCATGTCATAGTTGTTCTAAAGTCAAGTCTGTTTATTTAAAATTTTTTTTTTGCGATGCTGGGGATTAAACCCAGAACCTTGTGCTTACTAAAGCAGATAGTGTACCCCCAGTCCTAAAATTTTTAATTGACACATAGTTGTGCATATTTATGGAATACAGTATGATAATTCTATATATGTATACAATGTGTAATGGTCAAATCAGGGTCTTTAGCATTTCTATTTTCTTAAACATTGGAGTCAGGTACTTTGAGGACCAGAAAAGCTGCCTGTCTAAAATTTTATATACTATACTATCGGTATAGTATATGAGGAGGTACTGTATTAACATAATGTTTATTTCTTTTACTTTTGAAAATTATTTCTAGGGCTAGAGATACAGCTTAGTGGAAGAACCTTTGCCTAGCATGCATGTGGACCTCAGTTTGATCTCCAGTACCTCAATAAATAAATACAAAAGTAAAACTAACTTTATTGGGATGATCAGTTTAGCATTCAGATAAAAAGCATGGTACCTACTTTGAGGTGTACTTCTGTTCAAATTCCTGGTCTACTTGTCCCTGCTTGTGTGCCAGTAGGCATATTATGTATTTTTGAGACTCACCTTTTTTTTCTCTTGTAAATGGTAATACTACCATTCACCTACTTTATTAATTTTCTCCTACTGTCATGAGAAATTACTATACGCTTAGTGGCTTAAAACAACATAAATTTATTATTTTATAGTTTGTAGGTTGCAAGTCTGGCAAGGGTCTTACTGGATTAAAATCAGGTTGTCTGCAGGGCTTTGTTCCTTTTTTGCAGGTTCTAGGGGAAAGAGTATTTCTTTTCTCATTCAGAGTGTTAGCAGAATTTAATTCTTGTGGTTATATGCTTAAGGTCCCCATTTCCTTGGTATCTCTCTACTGGGCTATTAAAGCTTACAGGTGGTACCTGCATTCTTTGGATCATGTTTCTCTTCATCTTCAAATCCAGCAAAGGTGGATCAAGTTCCTCTCATCCTTTGAATCTCTCTTACTGTTTCTTCTGTCATACCATTATGCTGGTCTGTCTGTCTGTTCTTTCTCACTCCAGGCTGGAAAGGTTCTCTACTCTGAAGAGCTCACGTTATTACATTGTTATTACCATTCTGATAATCCAGAATAATCTCTGTATTTCAAAGTCCCTAAATTTGTTTATGTTTGGTACCTGAGATTGAACCCAGGGGCACTAAAACACTGAGCTTCATTTCCCATCCTTTTAAAATTTTCTGTTTTGAGATTGGGTCTTACAAAGTTGCTTAGGGCCTTGCCAAGTTGCTGAGGCTGGCTTCGCACTTGAGGTCTTCCTGCCTTGCCTACTCCAGTTGTTGAGATTACAGGTGTGTGTCACTGTGTCTAGCCATAACTTTATTTTTAAAATTTTTCTTTTTAATTAACACATAGGAATTGTGCTTAGTGTAATATGTGATATTTCAATGTTAAGTGTGTAATGCTCAAGTCAAGGTAACTAAACATCTTAATTTCCTCATGATTATTCTGTGTTTGGAGACTTTGAACTCCCTTTCTTCTTCATAAAATATATAATAGGTTATTAGAAATGATAGTCACACTTCTATGCTATAGAAAACTAAAAGTTATCTTTCTATCTGTTTTGGTATCTGCTAGCCAATTTCCCTCTGTCCCCCATCCTGCCTTCTCCATTTATTATTCTCTAGTATTTGTTCTACTTTCTTTTTAATCTGATTATCTGTTTTTGTCTCCACATGTGAGAGAACATGCTATATTTGTCTTTCTGTGTCTGGCTTGTTTCACTTAACATAATGTTTTCTTGTTCCATCCATTTTACTGCAAATGTCAGGATTTCATTTTTAAAATAACAGTGATATTCCATTGTGTGTGTGTGTGTGTGTGTGTGTGTGTGTGTGTGTGTATAATTAGTTTTTTAATACATTCATCCAATGATGAACTCTGTTGATTCCATATCTTGGCTATTGTGCATAATGCTGTAGTAACCATGGGAGTAAAGATATATCATTGATACGTTGTTTTCATTTCCTTGGGCTGTATACCCAGAAGGGTCTACAATTTTAACCACACCTACACATGGTGTTTTTGTCATGTGAAATAACAGATTCCTAGATTCTAGGGATTCAGATGTGGACATCTTTAGGAATGAAGGGAAGTTTGCACTAGTTTTCTGATACTGTCTAGGCACTCTGGGTTCGTTGTCTCTGTTTAGCAAAGAATTGAAGAACAGGACACAGAGTAGCAAGCAAGAAGTAGGTTTATTGCAAAAGTGAGAGACTTCTCTGAAGAGAAAGGGCCCTAGAGTTTGAAATCATGTGGGGGAGTTTTGGCCTTTTCTTTTTATGGTCTCTGGAATCTCCTCCTTTCCTTGTCTCCTCCCCTGTCCATGCACTCCTCACTATTATTGATTGGTGCCCCCTCTGTCCAAGCATCTGTTTTAGTTTTTCTGTTGGATCCCCACTTAGGAGCATGAGTACGGAAGTGTCTGTCTGATTGGTTTCCTGCTTGTGTCCATGAACACTTTTGTCAAGCAGGAAGTTAACCTCATCAGAAGACCTCCACACTCCTTTGTTCTGGCTATGCCCAAGACCTCCTCACTCACTATCTTGCCCTGGCTGCCTAAGGCCTTTGGTACCTCCCTCAATTCTATTCATCTACCACCCTTACCACATAATTATTGTGAGGAATAAATGAGGTAATAGCTCAGTATAGTTTTTTTTTTTTTTTTGTAGTGGTACTAGGGATTGAATTCAGTGGTGCTCTTCCACTGAGCTAGATCTCCGGTCCTTTTTACTTCTTATTTTGAGACAGCATCTCACCAAGTTACCTGGTTGACCTCAAATTTGTGAGCCTCCTCTCTGACTCCATAGTCTCTGGGATTAAAGGCTGCAGGACTATGCTTGGCTTCAATATAGTTTCCCCCACCCCCCCATACCAGGGATTGAACCCTGAGAGCCTTTACCACTGAGCCATATCACCAGCACATTTTATTTTTTGAGACAGGTTCTCGCTAAGTTGCTTAGGGCCTTGCTAAGTTGCTGAGGCTGGCTTTGAACTTGGGGTCCTCTTGCCTCAGTGTACTGAGTTGCTCGTATTAGAGATTTGCGCCATCATGACCTGGCTTCAGTATAGTTTTAATATGTATTACAAGGTAGGTATTCATTAATATTCAAATGACTTATTACTAACAAAATGTGGGGTTTCATTTCTTGGTATATTAATGAACTAATCTTCCCTTCTGCTCACATTATTATTTTTTAAATTTTAAACTATGAAATATTTTAAACAGAAAGATACAATTTTTTAGAAGATTGGTGACCTACACAGCTGTAGTAGGTTGAATTGGACACCTCTACTCCAGATGTGTTTGTGTCCTAAACTCTTGTACCTGTGAATATGATTTTTTTTGGAATAGAGTCTTCACAGATTAATAAAGCTAAGATGATGTCACAGTGGATTGATGTGGGCTTAAATCTAATGATTTTTTGTTCTTTGTGTAGTGCTGGGCATCAAATTAAGGACCTTGCACAGGCTAGGCCAGTGCTCTACTTCTAGGTAACAGACAAACATGAACATGGTGAATATGAGGTTAAGGGGAAAATCTAAAAACTAGAACACTATACTGAACCCACATACTTTCTTTTAAAAAACATATTACCTTCTGCCCTGTCTGACTCAGTTCAATAGGGTATGCTATATTCCTTAGAAAACAACTTCTTATCTGCAGGAGGAATACTGGCCCCAAGGGCTTCCTTTGTTGATAAGAACAACACAAACTACAAAGATGAGATTTCAGTATTCAGGAAAACATAATATTTAAAGACCCCCTAACCAGCCCTGGGCTGTAGCTCAGTGGCAGAGTGCTTGCATGGCACATGTGAGGAACTGGGTTCTTTCCTTAACATCACATAAAAATAAAAACAAAGGCAATGCTGCCCACCTACAACTACAAAAAATAAAAATAAATAAAAATAAAAAGACCCTTTAACCATAAACTCTGTGAGAACAGTTCCAGTTGAAACCCATCAAGTAGGTCACATTGACTCAGAATTGCCTTGGCTCTTTAGCATGTTATTATAGTAAAAAATCTCCCCTCTATTGGGTAAGACCATGCATAGTGAGGACTTGGAAGTCTAATGCAAACCTGCTTTAGAAGTCAAGAGGTGGGCCTGGGTGGTACTATCTGGAACCTTCCCTGTGTGTAGGGCATGATGTAACATGTGGGGAATGTTGCATCAGAAAAGAGGAAACCTAACTTGCTGGCTGCTACCCACTTCCCAGTCCTGGGGCCACATGTGGCTAAGATAGCATCTGGCGATCAGCCAGAAGGCATTGCCGTGGGTTGTGATGGAAATTGGTCCACCTCTAGGATAGGCTCAGAACCCTTCCACCCTCGTGGACATCTTGTCTCCCATTATGGCCTGTAGGATGGGTGTACACGTGAACTCTCCCCACCCTGCTGACCTTTACCCTGATTGGCTCCCGTACATTATATTAGCTGTGTGTGATTTCTCAGTAAACTGAGATCCTGCTTGGACTGGTCTCCCTGAAGCGTCTGATTGCCCTCTGGGAGGGAGGGAGGGCTGGGTGCAGGCGGCCAGTTGACCTTTGCCTTTCTTGGCCTATCCTGGTCAGGCCTGCTCCCCTAATCTCTCCCACAGGTCAGGAGGGAAGCCAGGGGCACAACCCCGACACCTGTGAACTCCAATAAATCAGGAGGGGAAGTTCTGTCCCTCGCCTTTCTGAGAGGACCCACACTCTCTTGAAAGTTGCCCCCTTTACCCTTTCCATATCTTTTGTAATAAACTTGTGACTACTACTGTGTGCAATGTGTTTGAAATCTTTATAGTGAGATCACAAGAACTGGTAACTGAGGACATCATAAGTCACTTTAGTTCCTCAGATGGCCATACTTGGTAACACTACCATTGTTCTACATCCCCATATCACATTGAGTGTTAAAGAGAAGGGAAATGGAGATTTGACACAGGAGAGAAACAAGGAAAAAGGCTATGTGATGATGGAGGCAGAAAGCAGAAGGATGCGTTAACAAGCCAAAGAATGCTAGGGATTGGTGGCAACCACCAGAAATTAGGAACAGGCAGGAAAAGTTTCTTATAGAGCCTTTAGAAGGAGCATGGCCCTGCCAACACATTGATATCAGATAAGTTGGATTGTCAGAGAATATGTTTCTGTTGTTTGAAGCCACCTAGCTTGTGGTAATTTTGTTATAGCAGCCTAGTAAACTGGTACAACAGTTTACCATGTTTTCTTAAACTGGTTTATCTTATCATTTTCTACCTACATTCAAATACATATTCCAAGATATGGTGAATACCCTAAGAAAGACATAGTTAAAGGAAACTGGTTTTGTAGCTTGAAATGGAGATTTCTATCAATCGTGATGGTTCATGATAGTAAGAGGTGTTTCAATGCTCATACCCCATACCTTTGGACCAGGCAGTAAAACAATTTTTTTATTTGTTCTCATTAATTATACATGGCAATAGAATGCATTTTGACATAGCATACATAAGTGGAGCATAACTTCTCATTCTTCTGGTTGTACATGATGTAGAATTATACCAGTTGTATAATCATATGTGCATAATTATATCAGAGAAAACATTTGGCCTTTGATTCTTTGGGATAGGTTTATTTTGCATAGCATGATATTCTCCAGTTTTATCTATTTATAGTGAATGCTATAATTTCATTCTTCTTTAAGACTGAATAATACTCTATTGTGTATGTATACTACATTTTTTAATCCATTCATTCTGCTGAAGGGCACCTAGGTTGGTTCCATAGTTTGGCTATTGTGAATTGAGCTGCTATAAATATTGATGTGGCTGCATCACTGTAGTATGCTGATTTTAAGTCCTTAGGGTATAAACCGAGGAGTGGGATAGATGGGCCAAATGGTGGTTCCATTCCAGGTTTTCCAAGGAATCTCTATACTCCTTTCCATAGTGGTTACACCAATCTGCAGTCCCACCACCACTGTATGAGTATACCTTTTCCCCCATATTCTTGCCAACATTGATTGTTGCTTGTATTCTTTTTTTTAGCTGTAGTTGGGCACAATACCTTTATTTTATTTTATTTTTTATGTGGTGCTGAGGATTGAACCCAGTGCCTTGCACATGCTAGGCAAGTGCTTTACCGCTGAGCCCCAGACCCAGCCCTGTTGCTTGTATTATTTTTTAAATTTAATTTAAAAAAATGTTTTCTTAATTAGTTGTTAATGGACCTTTATTTTATTTATTTATTTTTATGTGGTGCTAAAAATCAAACCCATTGCCTCACACATGCTAGGCAAGCATTCTACCTCTGAACCACAACCTCAGCCCCTATTCTTGATAGTTGCCATTCTGACTAGAGTAAGATGAAATCTCAAAAACTAATTTCTTATGAATGTTTTAGAAAAAATTCATTTTAAAGATAATTTAATTATTCTCATGGTAAACCAGGACAAACAACTTCTCATATGGTAACAAAAGTTTGGATTGGTGCTTGCTGACATAAATGTACATAGGAATACTACCAACATTTTTTGAATTAAGTTCGAAAATGAATAAAATTTAATTACTTATGCTTATCTAGTCATCTACTTTATAAAGCTATCTTTAAATCAATTTGTAGATTTTTTTTTAAAGTAATGAATTGGGCTGTGGCTGTGGCTCAGTGTAGCACACTTGCCTGGAATGTGTGAGGTAGTGGGTTAGATTCGTAGCACCACATATAAATAAATAAAATAAAGGTCCATCAACAACTAAAAAAATATTTTTAAAAAAGCAATGAATCATCTAGTATTTCCTGTGTTATATAAGAGACATAGATGATATCATCACTATCCTAGTTGATTTTCTATTCTTGTTAGGTTGTATATTGTTACTGGCCCTTTTGTGAGTGTGGTGTTTGGGATTGAACACAGACAGGGCCTTATGCAGTTGCTCTCCCAACTGAGTTATTATCCCAAGACCTGTTATTGGTTTTTGTAGTGTGACTTTCCTGTTTTCATTCTTTAACCTTCTTCCTTTCAATATTCAGACTTCTCTTCTGATATCCTTTCTTCTCCTTACCAGGTCACTATTTCAGGCCACCAAGTCAGGGTGAATTCTAGTAGTCTTGTTTGAGATGTTGAAAGAATTTTTGTGCATCTTTATGTTAATAAGAATACATGTGTCTTTGATTCTAACTGGCATCTATATTGTTGTTCAGAAAGGTACTGTTCTTAGCATGATGATGACCCTGAGGCTGACAGAGCAGAAAGAGGTAAAGGAATTGAAACCTTGAAGGCATCATTGAGTTATGGGATTAAGCAATGTCTGGATGTTCCAGTTAGTGAGAAAATAAATTCCCTTTTTGTTTAGGCCAGTTCACATTGGATTTTCTGCATTTTGCAGCATGGAGTCTTGTTTGAGATGTACATGTTTACGATTCAAGTGAAGAATGGTAAATGATAGTTTTAATCAAGAGCTAGATATACTAAATATATATGTTGTAGATTATTGTTTTTTAAAGTGTTGTCCCTAGGCCAGCAGTACAGTATTACTTGGGAACTTGTTAGAAATACATTTTTTTTTGGTATCTGGGATTGAACCCAGGGATGCTTTACCTCTGAGCCACACCCCCAGCACTTTTTATTTTTTGAGACAGGATTTCATTCACTTTCTTAGAGCCTCACTAAGTTGCTGGGAACTTGCAATCCTCCTGCTTCAGCCTCCAGAATTGCTGGAATTATAGGCATGCACACCATGCTGTACTAGAAATTCAAATTTTATAGATTTGCTGAATTAGAAATTGTAGAGTAGGTGTCAAGTAATCTTTGCTTTAACAAACCTTCCAGGGGATTCTGATGCATGCTAAAGTGTGAAAAGGACTGCTCTAGAGGGTCAAGAAATGAAGGATTAATGCTTATCGAAGGTTAGTAGAAGACTTCCTGGAGAAGATGACAGGATTCCAGAGCAAGATATACTTTTGAAAGGGTGGCTCAGGAATCAGAATGAATAAAGGTCTAAATATAAAGAATGATTATGTCAGAATAAATTCTGTTCTCATGTGTAACTAAAAAGACCCAATAAAAGTTTTAAAATCACATCAGTATGTTAAAGTAAAAGTAATTGAAATAAAAGAAATCATATACTCAGTAAAAAAAGAAAAGAATAAATATGTTATTTATAGAGCATTATCTGGCTAATTGTGATGTTAATAAAACATGGAAGGATTAATATTGCATAGGTGGTATGAGAGAAAGTTGGCTGAGATTCAGATTTATTTTTGTGTTATTCTTTTCTTTTATTTAATTTTTAGTTCTAGGTGCACACAATATCTTTATTTTACATTTATGTGGTACTGAGGATCGAACGCAGTGCCTCATGCATGGTAAGTGAGCACTCTACCATTGAACAACAATCCCAGCCCCTGTGTTGTTACTCTTATTTCACCTGAATTCATTAAAAACCTCAACAATAGAATGAATCTTTGGTATTCTTCATTATAGGTGCTATATTTTGAGATAAACCTGTCTGTTCTCTAGCCATAGAATAATTTGGAGAGTGTTAAGTAATTGTAAGGGTCAGGTCTGACTTGTATGGCTAGGTGGACAAGACTCCTTTTAGAATTCAGAAAATTTGTTTAAAGAGAGTTTTACCTTGTAAAAATTTAATATTGGTAGGTTGGCACCAGCAGTGATATTTGAAGCTGCCCTGGTATGTGAGATATTAGGTATAGCTCCTCCTTCTTTCTTTCATTGTGTAGTTTATGGGAGAAGTTTTCACTTTAAATACTGATGTCATGCTCAAAGTTGTACATCACCCGCCTACACTGCCTGCTTAAATTGATAATGTGTGCTTGGATGGAACTGTTTACATTATTCCCTTCTCCCTAAAGTGTTATAAGCCATGTGTAATGAAGCAGCCTGTGGAATTATGGAATGGGAACTGACTTTGTCTCCGTGTTGCTGCTGGAAAATGAGAGACAAGCATTTTATAGCTAAAATGCTAATTACTACAGAAATCAAACACTAGACCCTAACATTACTTTTCTGAACTTGTCTAGGTGTGTGTTTATGGTGGTGTTGGGTATATGGTAGTGGGGCTAAGGGAGAGATAAAGGATTTTAATCCAAAGCTACAAATAATTTATCCTTGTTGACAAGAAGCTTTTTGCTAAGGAGTGCCAGAACAATGAATAAGCATTTCTAAAGCATGGGTACTGCTCAGGGTTTTTAGTCATTATTTAATTAGTGTTGATAATGGGGATTCATTTTAGAGAGAATTTAATGGTCTTGATATTGAATGACCTTGGTATGGCAAAGATACTTGTCTCTGTATGTGTGTGTGTGAAATGCAAATAAAAGTGATCCTGGAGCTTAGCCAAAAAATCCTGAGTGCCAAGCTAAGGTTGCTTTAAATCTGCTTGCCTTGCAGGTCAGATTGAAGGATGCCTGAGATAAGCAATAAATTCTTCCTTTGCTACTTTGGGAGGACAAATCAGCTGATGAATCACATCTTGTTTGTTTAGGTAGACTGAGGCATCATTTTTCTTGTTTTGGGGGTCTAAAGTAGAGTTTTTCCCCTTTCTTTAGGGATTAGACAAGGGGGTGATTATAAGAAGGAATTGTTCAAATCATAGGACACTAGGGAGTCACAGGGCTGGAGAAGTCATTCTGACCCTGTACTTTGCGTGAAGGAGCAACTTGGAGCTATGGTAGCTTGTTCACTGAAGGGTCAATTGCTACAGCAGAATGGATTCCATCAGCACTGGCTTTCTTGGAAAAACTTTCTCCGAAAAAAAAGCCTTAACATAGGCCTGGTAATTGTTGCCTATTGTCTTTTTGTTTTGAGACTGGGTAACTTTAAGTTGCTTAGGGCCTCCCTAAGTTGCTATGGCTGACCTTGAACCTGTGATCCTCCTGCCTCGGCCTCCTGAGTTGCTGGGTTTACAGGTATGTACTTTCTCATTTTTTCCATTGTCTGTTCTTTTTAAATTGGTCTTTGGGCAAGTCTTAACCTCTCAGTTTTGGTTAATTAAATTGTAAAAATAGGGATATCATTGAGTTTTCCTCACTTGTAGGGTTATTATCTGACTAATTAGATATATCTAAGCACTTTGAGGTATATTTGTTAGGAGTCAGGTATTTGTTATAAAGGACCACAGAGACTCTTGGAAAAGAACCTCTAAGTATTCAGGCACATGAAAGTAATATAGGACTAACGCCTGGAAGGTGTGGTAAAAGAAATATCAGAGCCCAAAGGAAAAGGACACTAGGAGCACTATTGGGTTAAGCAGCAGGCTATAATATCCTATATTGGTTTTTTAGGGCTCTTGTGTGGCACATGCCACATCAACAAGAGCTTTGTTGGAAAGAAGTTGGTTCTGTTATACTTAGATTAGCAGAGGTGCCTGGGAACAGGCTTCTGCTTCACAGAAGAGGCTAAGTATAAAGAAGCATGTAGAGCTGCGTAATACTCCATGGTGTATAAATGCCACATTTTTTTTATCCACTCATCTATTGAAGGGCATCTGGGTTGGTTCCACAGTCTAGCAATTTGTGAATTGTGCTGCTATGAACATCGATGTGGCAGTATCTCTGTAGTATGCTCTTTTAAGGTCTTCAGGGAATAGACCGAGAAGGGCAATGGCTGGGTCAAATGGTGGTTCCATTCCCAGCTTTCCCAGGAATCTCCATACTGCTTTCCAAATTGGCTGCACCAGTTTGCACTCCCACCAACAATGTACCAGAGTACCCTTTTCCCCACATCCTCTCCAGCACTTGTTGTTGTTTGACTTCCTAATGGCTGCCAATCTTACTGGAGTGAGATGGTATCTTAGGGTGGTTTTGATTTGCATTTCTCTGACTGCTAAAGATGGTGAGCATTTTTTCATGTACTTGTTGATTGATTGTATGTCCTCCTCTGAGAAGTGTCTGTTCAGGTCCTTGGCCCATTTGTTGATTGGGTTATTTGTTATATTATTGTCTAATTTTTTGAGTTCTTTGTATTACGCAGCACTAAAAAATGACAAAATCATGGAATTTGCAGGGAAATGGATGGCATTAGAGCAGATTATGCTTAGTGAAGCTAGCCAATCCCTAAAAAACAAATACCAAATGTCTTCTTTGATATAATGAGAGCAACTAAGAACAGAGCAAGGAGGAAGAGCAGGAAGAAAAGATCAACATCAATCAGAGACATGAGGTGGGAGGGAAAGGGAAAGAAAAGGGAAATTGCATGGAAATGGAGGGAGACCCTCAATGTTATACAAAATTACATATAAGAAGTTGTGAGGGGAAGGGGAAAATAAACAAGGAGGGAAATGAATTACAGTAGATGGGGTAGAGAGAGAAGATGGGAGGGGAGGGGAGGGGGGATAGTAGAGGATAGGAAAGGTAGCAGAATACAACAGTTACTAATAGGGCATTATGTAAAAATGTGGATGTGTAACCGATGTGATTCTGCAATCTGTATTTGGGGTAAAAATGGGAGTTCATAATCCACTTGAATCTAATATATGTAATACGAGATGTCAAGAGCTTTGTAATATTTTGAACAACCAATAAAAAAAAAAAGAACCAGAAAAAAAAAAAAAGTAAGTAGTGAGCAGATAGTCTCTAGTTTAAATATACAGAATACAATGAACAATACAAGAGTATTCCACTTCAGCAGAATTTCATATTTCTACAACCACAAAGTTTTTTCTTTTTTTTTTAAAAAAACCTAATTTCCAAACAGATATCTTTAGAAGTATGCTTCATTGGGCTGGGGATGTGGCTCAAGCGGTAGCGCGCTTGCCTGGCATGTGTGCGGACCGGGTTCGATCCTCAGCACCCCATACAAAGATGTTGTGTCCGTTGAAAACTAAAAAATAAATATTTTTTTAAAAAAGAAGCATGTAGAAGCCTGATCATTGAGGACCTTATATAAAAAGATTGACTGTATGTCCCAGCCTGCCAGAGATAACTTCAACATACACTTTTAGTTTTAATGTAATTATTAAGGCTGTATGTTTATTCCTCAAGGTGTCTTGTTTGATTGGTAAATTACATAGCAAGGAGCTTGGATGAGGTTGTTTTGTCCTTTTGAATTCCTAGCACTGCTCTGCTAGCTGGCCCTTCAACTGTCACCCACTTTACTTTGTTTAAAGCATCCAGAGATGAGTCTCTAGTGCCTGTTATAGCCCTCTTTTTTCACTTGCTCTCTTATACTTTTCCCATTTCCTATTCTGTGATCTTGGGAAATTCTTTATGCCCATGGCTGGCTCTTTTTTGGCCATGAGGATTGTCTAGCTTGAGACTGACTTTGTGAAAAGGTGAAATTACAGTAATGCTTTGTTCAATTTTATATTCTTTTGACGTTTTTGAATTTGATGACCAAATTCACAAACATGAGAAATCACCTTTCTATTCTAGAGCTTTTCATATCAGTTATGTAAGGTCCCTATGAAGCAGACCAGGTACTCCCACCCAAAAGACTTGCTATAATTAAGCATCTTTTCTTGTCAAAAAGATTTTTACAAAGGGCTTCAACAGGATATCAGCAACAGTTTCTGCAGAGGGCATTGAGGTTTGTAGCTTCCTCTTTCTTGTAAATGCCAGGTTTGCAGACAAAACTTGTGAAACCTCTCTAGCCTAAGAATGTGGGACAAAGAGTAACTATTCCCATCCACTGCCATGTAAACAACCACCCCACTGACTATAAATCTAAAAGAATTTACAGACTTGGGGCCCATATATTTTTGGGCATTAGCACCCTCTGAACCACTGCAGCTAAATAAATCTACTTTCTAAAAATTCTTCAGGTGTCCAGCCTCACCTGTCCTACATCACCTGTAGCCAAAGAGTTTTAGCCTGCTTGGGTAGCTATAACAAAGCACCATAAGCTGGGTCACTTTTAAAAAGCAGTTTTTTTCTTTTTAAATTTATTTCTGAGAGTTCTGGAAGCTGGGAAGTACCAAGTTGAGATGTTGAAGATTGATTGTCAGGTGAGAGGCTGCTTTGTTGTTCATGGATGGTGCCTTCTAGTTCTGTTGTCACTTGGTGAACGAGGCAAAGCCAAACCAGGTATGGTGGTGTGGACTTGTAGTTGAAGCCACAGAGGAGGCTTAGGCAGAAAGATCATTGAGCCCAGGAGTTCAGGGTCAGCCTGTAAAACATAGGGAGAGCCCATCTATTTAAGAATAAAAAAAAGTAAGCTGGAACTGGTGGCACATGCCTGTAATCCCACCAATTTCGGAGGCTGAGGCAGTAGGATTATAAACTTGAGGCCAGCCTTGGGAAATTAGTGAGCCCTTGTTTCAAAACCAAAGATAAAATGAGGATGTAGCTTAGTGGTTGGTGGTAAATTACCTCTTGGTATTCATTTCTCAGTATAAAAACAAAACCAAGGCAAAGCAGCTTTCCCGAGCCTCTTGCATAAGGCCCCTGTCCCATTCATGAGGATTTGTCTATCATGACATAGTGACCTCCCAAAGGCACCTACCTTCTAATGCCATCACATTGCTGATTAAATTTCAACATAAGAATTTTGGGGATGTACAAACTTTCAGACCATAGTGCAGGTTTAGTGAAATGTAATGCTGCCAAGTGGTTCTGGAGTTTAGTGATGGTTGTTTGGAATATTGTCCAACTGCAGCAGACTTTGCTATTACAAATACCAATAACAATTTTTCCCTCAAAGATATGTGTGCACTTGGCTTGAAGGAAATGTGAGAAAATAAAATAGAAACTAAAATTTCTTTGGAGATCAGTAGGCAAGCATAGTCATCCTACCTGAACTTCTGCTTGTGGTGCTCAGTAGCTAATATTGGGCTTTGACCCACTCACACCCTTCTGAAGCTAGGGGACAAAAAGATAGTCAATATAGATAATAAATAATTTGGTCTGATTGGGAATGTAGAAGCTGGTTGGAAAGAAAATCAAATGCTGCCTTTTCTCCTTCCTCCTTCCCAAGCCCTTTCCCTTGCTCCTGCCCCTATTTATTGGTAAGGTAACCTGTCCCAGGAATTGTTCTTCCCTATAGGGAGTTGCAAGAGTTTTTAATTAATATCTCCTGGGCTGCCACTCCCTTCCTCCATAGGACCACTCCACCTTTGGCTCTTCCAACCCATCTGTTTCTCACCTTTTGGGCATCTCACCAGCATCTCCTGGGCCTAGTCACATACACAGGGGAACAAAGAAAATCTAAAAATATAAAAGGGGCAGGAAATTCCTGCTTTTTGGGATACCAGGATACCTACTATGACCCCTTCTTCCTCCTGGGAGAAGACTGTGTTACTATTATTATTATTATTATTGTGCTGAGGATTAAACCCAGGGCCTTATACGTGTGAGGCAAGCAATCTACTAACTGAGCTATATCCTCAGCCCTGTGTTACTATTCTTTAAATAAAACTTGCTTTCTACACTTGCCTATTCTTTGGTGTTCAAACTTCATTTGGGGAAGCTGGTCCTGCTTCACTGTTCACTGTTCACTGGTAACCAGGGGGTATCACTTCCATCTTAGGACAGCAAAAAAAATAGCCCTATGAAATCTATAGATTTCCTTCCTTCCTTCCATTCTACCACTGATCTATACTCCAGCACTTTTTTATTTTAAATTTTGAGACAGGATCTCACTAAGTTGCCTAGGCCTTGAACTTATGATCTTCTACCTCAGTTTCCCAAGTTGTTGGAATTACAGGCATGAGTCACCATGCCCAGCTGAATTGTACAGATTCTCTATTCATCTTCAGATCATTCAGTTTTTATAACACTAGGATGTGAAAACAGTTAAACACAAGAGCAATTTTACAGGTTTATCATGGCATTGATGTCATCTGGGGATAGCGTTACTTCACTTATACATCATGTGTGAAATACAGAATAAGACACAAATCACAGAGAAATGCAGTTAATGTTTTATGAGTTCATAAATCTAGAGCTGTGACTAACACTGGGACCTACAATGGAAACCTTCAGCGTTATAATTCAGCAGCTCCAAGGATTAATTTTACTATACAGAGTTTGGGCTGGGAGCTAAAATACATCCACATGCAAATCCAGACCTTGGAGAATAACTAAATACATTTCTGCATGGATATTTGTGAATATGTTTTGGTGAAACAACCACATAAGGGGCCTTTGAATTTTTCACTTACTGTTGGTACACAGTGTGCACTATAAAGTAAGCTTTCTCTTTAGTCCCCAGTGTTTATTGACAAAATTAATAACTGATCCTATAAAACTAAATTGTGATTGACAGCAATTATATCATGTGATTGTGTGCCCTATTTTATAGGTGAGAAAATTGAGGCTAAGTCATGCTACATAAATTGTTGAAGGTCAAGAAACCATAATCATAGAATTGGGCTTTCTAACTCCATGGCTAATTCTCCTATTCTGTTATACCATTTGTAGCAAAAATCCAATAAAAATCATCTGTTTTTTATCTTGCATATAGATAGGCTTCATAGATGGTTTTATCTTGCATATAGATAGGTATACACAGCAAGATATAGGAATAAGGTTGGTTGTGGGAAGAAGAGCTCATACAGTACATGTTATGTTCTCTCTCTCTCTCTCTCTCTCTCTCTCTCTCTCTCTCACACACACACACACACACACACACACACACACAAAGTTGATTAAGCCTGGCACTGTGGTGCATGCCTGTAATCCCAGCATCTTGGGAGGCTGAGGCAGGAGGATTGGGAGTTCAAAGCCACCTTCAGCAAAAGCAAGGTGCTAAGCAACTCAATGAGACCCTGTCTCTAAATAAAATACAAAATAGGGCTGGGGATGTGGCTCCATGTTTGAGTGCCCCTGAGTTCAATCCCTGGTATCCGTCCTCTCCCAAAAAGGAGTTGATCAGAATTAAAAATTTACTGTGAACTGTATATCATTCCTAGAGAAAAAAAGACCCCTGTTCTCTATGTAATTGACTATTATTTGTGCAACTATACTGGATTTATGATAGCCAAGGCTGAACCTTACATGGAAGAAGAGTCACTGGCCTCTTTTTTGGTGGGAGTTAAAGGGATTGGAGAGCCATGCTTTGCATAAATGATACGATAAGTATTCTTCATTTCATTTTGTTTATTTGTACCAGATCTCTATTAGAGACTTGATTTTTAATTTTTAATTTTGAAACAAGTAGAGACTCACATGAAGTTATAAATATAGTGTAGATTCCCATGTACTTTTAACTTCTTGTGATGTTAATATCTTACATTAAATATAGCATGCTGCAGTTCTGGTCAATTAGTCACAATTACCTTGTATCGGGGGGTAGAGATGTGGAATCAACACACAGACTCTGGGAGCTGGTGAGATAACTGGCTGGAGACCCACCTGAGGTCGTCATCCAGTAGCTCAGTTTCTTTTTGGAATGCACACAACTGTTATAGGGTTCAAGTGGGGTGTGCCCATCAATTATACACAAGCAAGATAGTATCCATAAGCCAATCATCTTATGCCTAATGTAACCGCATTATGAGGATGCTCTAAATATTGCTATCATCAGGAAGGGTCTTTGACCCTAGGGGAGGGGGTTTCTATGTTAGGAGTTCCATGTCGAAGCTCCTGGCTATCAGTTTCCTGGCCTGGCAGCTTGGCAATGCTAACCACAAGTGCTAAGGATGTGGTTTCACTACACTAGAGCAGAGCACATCCCATCCTGCAGGCCTTTCTATCAGGCCTGAACGAGTGTAGATTCTTCAAGCTCTCCGAGCTGCTCATAGCTGCTAGCTGCTAGCTGTAAACTGAAACTTATCCCAACAATAGTATAATATTAATACTGCAATAGTGGTTCCTTCACTTTCTGAATATAGCCCTCATTGCTCTAAGGTTTATTAAAAAAATTTTTTTTTTTCTCTTCTCCCCTCTCCCGGCTCCCTAATGAGATTGGGGAGACAGTGTCATCTTTTCTTCCCCTAGTTAATTGCCCTTGAACACACTCACTACAGGCAGGAGATGCCTGCTGAGGATCTGGGAAGTGAATATCTCCCAAATTAACAAGTGAGTTCTAACATGCCATCAGGGCATCCTGGGGCCCCCTACCATAGCACACCTGGAATGTAACTCTTGAAGTTCCTTTAAAACACCCTGTTGGGAAAAGTATAAATGGCAGCCATACCCCAGAGAAAAAACCCCAACATGGCGCCTAAGGACCTCTTCTTCCTACCTTCTTTTTCTCTGCAGTGGCGTGAAAATTTCCCGCCCGTGTGAACTCTCCCGCCGGTGCTAACTTCAAATCTCGCTGGCGGGGAACCTTAGCTCCAATGAGAACTAATTCCTGAGCTCCGGAGCTGATATCTGGAAAAACTTGCCAATAAACGGGTTGCCTGTCATTTATCTAAGCCCTACCATCTCCCCCTTAGTTCTATATAAGCACACAGCTTTTTGCAATAAAATTGGAATTCTCCCGGCGAAGTGTCTTTGCGTGGGGAATTCTTTCACACCCTTGTCCCTCCTGATCGGGAGAGTCACAACCTTTGGGACAGGAGCCCCCTGTGATTCTCCTTTGCTAGCAAAGAAATAAACCTCCATTTTTCTTTTTCTCAAAACTGTGTCCTTGTTATTAAATTGGTATTGATTGGCATTAGAGACAGGGACTAGCTTCCAGTTACAATACCAAGAAATTCACATTTGCCCAGTACTGTTAACTAGACTACAAGTCCTCTTCAGGTTTCACTACTTTTTCCATGCATTTATTTAAGTGTACGTGAAATTGAGTATTAATTGTGGCTTGCTATTTCCTAGCAGACTGTGTAATTGTGGTTTTGTAAAAATCCCTCATCTCCCTGGGCTTCATTTTTCCCCTCTATGAAATGGAGATAACATTTCCTAATTCACATAGTTTTTGTAAGGATTAAATGGGATAATATATGTAGAAGTGCCTGGCCCAAAAATGATGTTTCCCTTCCTGATTTCCTCTTCATTTAGAGAGGTAGCATTTTAAGCTTTTATCAGTTCTTTCTACCTTTTATTATTTCTTGAGATGAGCAGATTTTAGTGGAAGGAGGTGAGAAGTATATGAAAGTATTGTGTATCTTAATTAGAATGGAGAGAGATACACGTTCCCAGAGGAAGGATAATGGCATGAAAGAATGACTTGAGTTTTATAATTTTGTTGGGTACTAATCATATTCCAAGTTGTCTTTGGGTTGTATAACATGAATGTTGATAATATTCCTACTTTACACTTTTACTTTTGGCATGAATTACTAATCTAAAATATTTAATAAATACCAGAATCATCATTCATTTCTTGTGAGGAAATTCTGCTGTTACCATTGTGAACAAGAATTCAGAATCATCATACAAAGAAGAAGTCAGAGGAAGTGATGGTCTAAAAATACTTTCCTGTTGACTTGGACTATTAAAGAAATAGTACATAAAGGATTTGGAGGCTGTCCTAGGTATATAATAATGGTGTTTCTGTTCCTTTTTTCATCAATGGAGAGAGTGACCACAAGGATGGAGAGACTTCTAAGACTGGGAGCCTGACGTTTTTAAACTTAAGCTTTTCTTTCTTTTAATATGTATTTTAAAAATCAGGCATATTGAGGCAATTTACATATCACAAAATCTATCCTCTTTAGTACAGTCATAAGTTTTGATAAACAGTTTGTTTTAGTCAGCGTTTTTGCTGCTGCAACTGAAAGACCCAACCAGTACAACTGTAGAGGAGAAGTTTATTTGGGGGCTCACGGTTGAGGTCTCAATCCACAGACAGCAGGCTCCATTCCTTGGGGCTCTAAGTGAGGCTGAACATCATGGTGGAAGAGTGTGGTGGCAGGGGAAGCAACTCACATAATGATCAGAAAGAGAGAGACTCCACTCTCCAGATACAAAATATACATCCCATAGCCACTCTCCCAATGCATCACTTCCTCTAGTCACACCCCACCCACCTCCAGTCAACACTCAGTTAATCCCATTAGGGAATCTGTTCACTGATTAAGTTAAGGCTATAGCCTAATCATTTCTCCTCAACCTTCTTGCATTGTCTCACATGTGAGCTTTTGGGGGATAACTCACATCCAAAACATAATACAATTATGTAACAACTGTATCAATATGTAAAATATTCCTACTATCCCTACAGGTTATCTTATACCTTATTGTAGTTAATACCTACCATAATCCCAAGCTCCTGGCAACCATGGATCTAATTCTTATACCTATCGTTTTGCTATTATAAAATGTCACAAATGGAGTCATACAATATGTCACTTTGGGTCTGGCTTCTTTTGCTTAATGAATTTTATATTTATGTTTCTATGTATATCAGAAGTTTGTTACTTTCTTTTGCTGCATACTATTGTATTGTGTGGCTAAACTGCAGTTTATTTATTCACCAGTTGAAGAACATTTGGATTGGTTCCTGTTTTGGGATGTTATGAATAGAGCTGCTATAAACATATGTATACAGGTTTCTGACTGAACATATTTTCATATTTTTTAGGTAAATACCCAGTGAGAGGATCACTGGACCATATTGTAAGTGACTGATTATAGGAAACTGAAACTCTTTTCCAAAGAGACTGCCATTTTTGCATCTCACCAGGAATGCGTGTGATTTTTGTTGCTGTGTCCTCATTAGTGCTTTATATTATCCATTTTTAATCTATTCTTATAGGCCTGTAATATTATTATCATCATATTATTACATATGACGGTTTAAATGTATATTTTTCTAATGATGATATTGAACATCTTTTGAAGTGCTTTTTTTTTTCTCTTGCGTTCTTTGAGTGTGTTCAAATTTTTTGGCCATTTTTTTATTGGATTGTTTTTCTAATATTGTGTTTTGATATAGCTTACGTTTTCACTTTTTTTTTTTTTTTTTGGTTGTAGGAATTGAACCCAGGGGTGCTTAACTACTGAATCATATTCCTAGCCCTTTTTATTTATTTATTTTTTGTGATAAGGTTTCTCCAAGTTGCTGAAGCTGGCCTTGAACTAAGGATCCTCTTACTTTTGCCTCCTAAACTGCAGGGATTACAGATGTGTGCCATCACACCTGGCTTCTCTTTACTTTCTTAACAGTGCCTTTTGAAGAATCAAAATTATAATTTTGATGAAGTTCAATTTATCATTGTTTTTCATGGATCAGGTTTGGGTGTCTGATCTGAAATTTTTTACCTTAAGCCAAAGTCTCAAACATGTACTCTCATGTTTTCCTCTTGAAGTTATTTCATAGTTTTAGATTTCATGTACTTTTTGATAATAACTTTGTGGTTAACTTTTATATGTGGTTAACTTTTTTATAGTATGGATTGAGGTTCACTATTTTGTATATACATGTTCACTTTTTCTAGAGCCATTTGTTGAAAGGATGTATTCATTGAACTGCTTTGTACTATTGCTAAAACCAAATAGGACATATATGTGCTGGAATATTCTGGATTATCTATTCTATTTTTTTAAATTATTTATTTATTTATTTATTTATAAATTTTTAAATATTTATTTATTTATTTTAGTTCTCGGCGGACACAACATCTTTGTTTGTATGTGGTGCTGAGGATCCAACCCCAGCCGTATGCATGCCAGGCGAGCGCTACCGCTTGAGCCAACATCCCAAGCCCAAGGATTATCTATTCTATATCATTCCTCTAACTGCCTGTGCTTTTGCTAATATTGCTGAGAGCCACAACCTAGTTGGAATGGCCCCAGGCATTTTGCCAGAAGTAATGGTTGAGAGGCAAGCCATTAAGATGTTGCTGGATTGATTCAATTGTATATTAGACCTTTACTGTCTGGCTCTTGATGCCTCGGGCGCCCACTACTGTGGAGTTCCTGTTGAGTTCTTGTGGTTCCGAGAGTGAGTGCATGCGCAGCCCGGTGGAGGGAGTTCCGGTTGGTGTGGTGTGCTGGAGAGGAGCTGCATGGGTGGCATTTGGGAGAGTTCCCGGGGAGTGTGTGTGGAGTGCTGTTGGAGTTCAGGCAATAAAGTTTCCTGTTTGAACATACAAGTGCTTTGTGGCGGCTTGGTGATTTGTGCCCAGCCAGACTGCGGCATAATATCACACTGTTCTGTTTATTACAGCTCCCTAGAAAGTCTTCCTCCCTTCCTCCCTTCCTTCGATGGAACAGGGGCACCTTATGACTGAGCTATATCCCCAGTCATTTTTATTTTTATTTTGAGACAAGGTCTAGCTACATTGCGTAGGGCTTCACTAAGTTGCTGGGCTCCAAAACTTGGAATCCTTCTGCTTCAGCCTCCCAAGATGCTGAGATTACAGGTGTGTACCTCTATGTGCTGCCTACATAGAAAGTCTTGAAATCAGGTAGTGGGTGTTCTCTAACTTTGTTCTTTTCAAATTATTTTGGTGATATTAGTGTTGTAGGGACAACCAAGGCAAGGCACCGACAATAGCAGGAAACAGTTTTATTTGGTTACAGCCAGGTTCAGAGGCACAGCTTTTGCTGTAATCAATCAATCCCCTGAACCCCAAGTTCAGGGAATTTCAGAATTTTATACCCAGCATGTAAGGGAAGGCTCAGAAGTTCACAGTCTGCAGAAGTTCACATAAAAGCAGCTTTTTCTTTCACTGTTCTGGGCATGTTAACCCTTCAAGACAACACCTGAGAAGGGGAGAGCTTCTTCTCCCCTTTCTTTTCTCCCCCTGTCAGCTGTTACCATGGAGCTTAATTGGTAACTTATCTTAGAAATGAAGACATCTCAGGCTGGGGATGTGGCTCAGTGTTAAAGCGCTTGTCTGGCATGTGTGAGGTACTGGGTTTGATTCTCAGCACCATATACAAATAAATAAAATAAAGGTCCATCATCAACTGAAAAAAAATTAAGACATCTCTGTGAAGCTCCAGCTCAAGGCCAGAGGCCTTCTTTACACATTTCTACAAACTACTATACTGGATACGTTTGTGAAAAACTAGTAAGGGGTGTCCAGCACCTGGAGTGCTGATTTCTTTCCAGCCAATGGCCAAGTAAGATAGGGCAACACAAAAATAGGAAGTTTATCTATATTGAACTCTTTTGTAGAGGCTGTTTGCTGACAGTCCTAAAATCAGCCATGGTGAAGATTTCTGGAGAAGCCTAGTTAAGACTTTTCTGTGGAGAAAGCGGGTGCCACTACATTAGGTCCTTTGATTTCTGTGTGAAAATTTTTTTTCATTACTGGGGATAAAACCAGGGGCACTCTACCACTGAGCTATATCTCCAGTCCTTTTACTATTTTGTTTTTGAGACAGTGTCTCTATAGGTTGCGTGTGCTGGCCTCAAACTGGCCATCTTCCTGCACAGCCATGGGCCATCACACTTGGCTTTCTGTATGAATTTTTTAACTGTCAATTCTTTTTCAATTTATTATTTTTTAGTTGTAGATGGACACAATACTTTTATTTTATTTATTTATTTTTATGTGGTGCTGAGGATCGAACCCAGGGCCTCGCATGTGCTAGGTGAGCGCTCCACCACTGAATTACAACCTCAGCCCCTTAACTGTCAATTCTTAATGGGAAAACACTTCTGGAATTTTAGTTAGGACTGCATTGACTCTGTAATCCATCTAGGGAAGAATTGGTATCTTTCCTCTGTCAACTTTTCCAATGCATGAACAGGGCATATTCTAACATTTTTAGGTTACTTTATTCACTTACATTTTGTTACTTACAGAATTTGGATCATATATATATATATATGCAAAAAAGTCTTAGCAAATTCAGGGCAATTTGCTAAGACTTTCTAATCATGAATCGATGTTTAATTTGTCAAACTATTTCATATATATATATGTATATATATTTTAGATTAATATTTAAGCAGTTAATTTTTGGGGGGCTAATCCTACATGGTACTGCCTCCTTGCTAATGTTTAAAATTTAAATTGATTTTAGTGCATTTTTTTATCCCAGGAACTTGTTAAATTCTTTTATGAGTTCTAGTAGCTTTTTAAAAGCTTCTTTAGGATTTTCTAAATCTTATCTGTAAATAGCATCAATTTATTCCTACCTTTCCAGTGTGAACATTTGTTACTATTATTGCCTATTGCTCTGTCTAGAACCTCTAACATGGTGTTGAAAAATACTGATGAGAGCAGACTAATGGATTTGTTCTTGATTTTAGGTTGAAAGAATTGAGTTTTTCAACATTAACTATACTAGCGGTAGGGTCTTTGGAGATGCCTTCTGTTAGGTTTAGGGAATTCTTTTTAATTTTTAATTTGCTAAGACTTTCTAATCATGAATAGATGTTAAAATTTGTCAAACTATTTTATTCATCAATTTAGAAGATGACATAATTTTTTCTTCTTTAATCAGTTGCTGGGGTGAAAGGCATTGAGGACTATGAATGTCAAGCCAAACTTGCATTTCCAGTATAAATCCTACTTGGTTATCATGTATGACCATCTTTTTTATTTGTTATGGATTTGACTTGATAATATATTTTTTATATTTTTAGGTTGCCAATGGACCTTTATTTTATTTATTTATTTTTATATGCAGTGCTGAGAATTGAACCCAGTGCTTCACACATGCTAGGCAAGTGCTCCACCACTGAGCTACAACCCTAGCCATTGACCTGATACTATTTTTATTAAGGATTTTCTGTCAGTAGTCATGACACAGAAGCTAAGTCATGAGTCTTATCTATATCGTCTTTGGTTGGTTTAGTATCAGGATAATGCTGTATTCATAAAATGAGTCAGGATATATTATTTTCTGTTCTGTTTACTTTTTATTTTTTTGTAATTTTGAAGAATTGTTACATCTTCTTAATTGTTAGGTAGGTGTTACTGAAATAGTCTAGGTGGGGGATTTTCTTTGTTGGAATTTTGTATGTGGGTGGGGTTAGGAGTACTGGGGAATGAACCCATGATCTCCTGTGCTAAGCACACACCCTGCCATTAAGCTACATCCCCAGCCCCTGTGGTAATGTTCTTTATTATAATTTTTAATGTTCTTGTACAATTCACAGTGTTGTTTCCATACATGCATACATTGTATGTTGATCATGTCTACCTACCCTTCTACCCTTTCCTCAATTTGTTCCTCCCCCTTCCCTCAATATGCTTTTCAGCTCCTAATAACCACTATTCTACTTCATGTCTTTTTTTTAAAGTTTCTACCCCTATTCTACTTTCAGGTCTTTTTTTTTTTTTTTTTAAGAAAACATGTGCTACTTATCTTTTTTTTGCATCTGGCTTATTTCACTTAATCTGATGTTCTGTAATCCCATCCATTTTCCTTAAAATGACAGGATGTCATTCTGTATGAGCCAATAGTATTCCATTGTGTATATATGCATACATAACACATTTTCTTTATTAAATTATTTATTGATGGATATCTAGGCTGATTCCATATCTTAGGTATTGTGAAAAGTGTTGCAGTAAAAATGAATATGCAAATGTTTCTTTTGTATGTTAACTTCATTTCCTTTGGATATATACCCAGACACGGTATACCTGAATCATATGGTAGTTCTATTTTTGGTTTTTATTTTTTATTTCTTTGGTACTGGAGATTGAACTCAGGGGCACTCGAACACTGGAGCCACATCCTCAACCCTATTTTGTATTTTATTTAGAGACCCAGTCTCACTGAGTTGCTCAGCTGAGGCTGGCTTTGAATTTGTGATCCTACTGCCTCAGTCTGCTGAGCTGCTGGAATTGCAGGCATGTGCCACGGCTGGTGCCTGGCCTATTTTTATTTTTCTTGAACTGAGGATTGAACCCATGGGTGCTCTGCCACCTAGCTACATCCCCAACCCTTTTAATATTTTATTTTGAGACATGATTCAGGTTAAATGAAATCATGTTTAAGTTGCCCAGGCTGGTCTTCAATTTGTAATGTTCATGCTTCAGCATTCTGACTTGCCAGACACCACTGTACATAGCATATTTTGAAGTTTTTGAGGAACTTCCATACTGTTTTCCATAGTGGATGTACCAAGTTCATACTAAGTTATGTACTAATTATGTACTAAATAGTGGCTGTACTGAATTAGTACATTGCCACTAACAGTGTATAAAGGTTCTTTTTTCTCCACATCCTTGCCAGCATTTCCTCATCATCAAAAATTCCTTTTTTTTGTTTTACTACTGGAGCTTGAACCCATGGACTCGCATATAGTAGGCAAACTCTCTACCACTAAACTACATACCTCAGCATTTGTTATTATATAATTTTTATAATTGCCATTTTAACTGGGGTGAGATGGATTCCATTTTCTTGATGGCAAGGATATATGGAGCATTTTTGCATATACTTATTGGCCATTTGTATTTCTTTAGAGAAATGTCTCTTCAGGTCATTTGTCTATTTTTTAGTTGAATTATATTTTTGTTAAGTTTTTGTAGTTGTTTATATATTTGGATATTAATTCAGATGAATGGCTGGCAAATATTTTCTCCCATTGTATAGGTTGCCCTTTCATTCTGTTGTTTCCTTTGATGTGCAAGTTTTTAATTTGATGGTTTATTCAATTCTTGCTTTTTGTTTTCTGTGCTTTTAGAGTTCTATCCAGGAAATCATTGCTTGTGCCAATATCTTCAAGTGTTTTCCCCTAGTAATTTCAGGACTTCAGGTCTTATATTGAGGTCTTTGTTCCATTTTGAATTGATTTTTTTTTTTTGGGTACAGAATGAGATACAGGGGTCCAATTTCAATGTTGCTATCCAGTTTTCCTCACACCATCAGTTGAAGAAGCTGTCCTTTGTCCAATGTATATTTTCTTGGTTGAGGCTGTGTAGATTTATTTTTGGGTCCACTATTAAGTTTCATTGAACTAGGTATCTGTTCTCATGCCAATATTATATTGTTTTTGTTACTTGGCTTGGTTTTCTGTTTTGAAATCAGGTACTGTGCTTCTTCCAGGTTTTCTCTTTCTGCTCAAGATTGCTTTGGCTGTTTGGGGTCTTTTGTGCTTCCATGTGAATTTTAGGATTGTTTTTCTCCAATTCTGTGATAGTTTTAAGTCTGTGTAACTGTAATTCAAATGGCATTGCATTGAATCTATAGATAACTTTGAATAGCATGAGTAGTTTAACAATATTAACTCTTCTGATTCATATCTTCTTTCTTCAGTGTTTTATAATTTTCTTTTAGAGGTCATTTGCATGTTCAGTTAGGTTTATTTCCATTTGTTTTACTATTTTTTGTGGCTATTGTGAATGGGATTGCTTCTCTCTCTCTCTCTCTTTCAGTGCTGGGAATTGAATTCAGGGCCTTGTGCATATGAGGCAAGCACTCTACCAACTGAGCTATAGCCCCAGCCCTCTGCTTTCTTGACTTTTTTCTCAGTACATTCATTATTGGTGCATAGGATAGCCACTGATTTTTGTATGTTTTTTTTTTTATCCTGCTGCTTTATTGAATTTGTCAGTTCTAATAGTCTTTGTGGAGTCTTTATGAGACTTTTATGTTTAGAATCATTTAATCTGTAGATAGGGATATTCTGAGTACAGATTGGGTACATTTCCTCTCAGCTGGGTTGGGAGTGAAGCTTAGTTGCAGAGCACTTGCCCAATGTGTATGAGGATCTGGATTAAAAAAAAGTTAACTATAGCAAAGAAGAAAAAGAGAAAAAATAATAAAAATGAATTTAAAAAGAAAAAGAAAAAAATTGTCCTAGCCAATGTGTTCAGAAGGGTGACAGAAGGTAGATGATTGAGTCCTGTGTGGAGTACAACTTCTTTCTGGGTTGTCTTAGGCTGCATGTCACAGGGTCAGGGCTCTTTCACATACCCCCCAGTTCTTTTATTTGTGGTACCTACCAGGTATCTAGTGGGAGTCTTGACTGAAGCTAATTGAAATTCCTCTCTGCTGAGTTGCAGGCCAGAATGAGCTATTGTGTAATGCTGACCATTCTAAGTTTAGAATGTCTCCTGAGCTTTTTAGGTTGTGCTCCCCTGAGCAGAGAAAAACTTGGAGCCATGGCAGAACCTCAGATACCTCTGAAGTCAGGGGGATGGTACTGGGAATGCAAAGTATTATACTGAGAGGTGGGCAGCAGGAACCATGTAGTCTGTCACTCTGAACCCTGGAGTCCTAAGACCTGTTACCCCCAT
Source organism: Callospermophilus lateralis (assembly GCF_048772815.1). NCBI lineage: Eukaryota > Metazoa > Chordata > Mammalia > Rodentia > Sciuridae > Callospermophilus > Callospermophilus lateralis. The sequence continues at coordinate 97,832,509 of NC_135325.1, forward strand.
AGGAGCACTGACAACTGATCAAATCCCTGGACTCAGAGGGCAGGTTTCCTCTGAGTGGGTAGCATCTTCCACTCCCCTCCATATTAGAGCCTGCTTCTCCACAGTATAGAACTCTTGGTAGGTCTGTGTCAGAGTTACTCTCCTGAGCCAAGACCCTCTCACCACAGTCACCTACTGAGGCAGGGCAGTGTAATGTCCCTGGGATCCTAGAAAAAGAGAATATGCAGGGGTTTCTGACAGCCCCTCCCCACCACCCAGCAATATAAACTCAGACAAAAGGATGCTTCTGAAGACGTTACCTGTCTTTAGCACCCTAAGAGTTCTCTGGGAGATGTATTGAACTTCTTTTTCTAAATATAGCCCACTGTGTAGACTTCAGGTCTCTCTATCTATTAAGGCTGTATATTTGCCAGGGGCCAGCAATAGAGGTCACTGGGATTCTGTCCCTCACTGTTACACTGTCTCTGGGAGACTTTATGTCCCCTGGCAATGGTGGTGGGTAATATATTGTGGGATTCTATTTATTTTGCTATGCTGCTATACAGGGAGTCTGGATTTCTGTAGGTTTCTGACTCTGTGCTATAGAATTCCAGTGCTTTCCCATATCTCAACGTATAGGTATGTACTGTTGTTCTGATTCTATCCTGTGAGGAAGCAGGCAAGTGCTGGATGCTTCTCTTTTGCCATCCTGTCCCTTTTAAAGAATGTTTTGAAAGAATGAATGAATTCCACATTTTTTTATATCTTGAATGTGATTCTGTTCAGTTTTATGCCTATACAGTTTATAGATCAGTAGAGTTCTTAGTTTTTCATGAATGAGGTCTAATAGTTTGTGCCTTTCAAGTACTTTCTTCTGAATTATATTTGTAGGTTATCTTAGTCTGTTTGAGCTGCAATAATAAAATACCTTTGGGTAATTTATGAACAACATACATTGTATTGCTCGAAGTTCTTGAAAAGTTCAAGATCAAAGCACCAAGAGATTCACCAAACATTGGTGAGCACTCATTTTTCATAGATTGTGCCTGCTATGTGTGCTCACATGGTGGAAGAAACAAATAAGCTTCCTTAAGCCTCTTTTATAGGGGCACTGTTCCTATTAATGAGGGCTCTGCCTTCATGACCTAATCACCCGTTGAAGGCCTTACCTCTTAATACTATTCCATTGAAGATTAAGTTCCAACATGAGTTTTGGTTGGAGACACCAAATTTCAGTTTCTTTCATAGGTGTAGATTTTATTTTACAGTATCCCATTATTATTTTAGTGTATATCTGATTCTTCTACCTCCTCTTTCATTCTTGGTATTTGTAATTTGAATTCTCTCTTGCTCTCTCTTGTATGCACTTTCTCTCATTGTCTAGATGTTTAATGTTTATTGGTGTTTTCAAAAAAGTGAACTTGAACTTTATTTTCTTCTTTCTGTTTCTATTGGATTTAATTCTTTTATCTGGTCTTAAGAAGCTTCTATCATGTTTTTAAGACTCTTCTTCCCAAATTACAATCATTTATTGATATTAATTTTCTTCTAAAGACTTTGTTAGCTGCATCCCATAAATTTTGACATGTGTTTCTAGTCTTTGAGTTATTCAGAAGTTTGTTGATTTCCAGATATTTGTAGATTTCCTTGATGTTTTGAATTATTACTTCTACTTTAATACATTTTAGCTAGAAAATATGTTGTAGATGCTATAAATATTTAAAATAAATTTGAAGTTTTTGTCCCAGAATATAGCCTATCTTATGAACGTACCATGCACACTTTTTGTTTGTTAGGTAGAGAGTTCTGAAATCTTAAAGAGGTGAAGTGAATTGATAGTGTCATTCAGCGTTTTTATATCCTTAGAGATTTTCTACATGTTTTGCCAGTTATTAAAAGAGGAGTGTTGAAATATCCACCTTTCATTGTGAATCTCCATTTCCATTTAGAGTTCTATCAGATGAGAGCTGATATCCCCTACCCCATGTGCTTGTTGTACTCTTAACTTTTAAACTTCCCTTTGTGTCATTATCCCTTTTCATGCTCTTTTCTGCCAACCCAAGAATTGTTGCTTGGTACTTAATGTTCAGAAGTCTACCAATGGGGGTAGAGATGGTTGTTCTCTGTTGTTGGGTTTTGTTTTTAGGCCTGTTAGTCTGGGTAACAGAGATTGAGTTTTTTTCAGTTATCTTGCATATCCTAGCCCCTCTGCCTTGAGTCTTTCGTGGATCATGTGTAGGAGTTTCCTGCCACTTCCCCAGTGGTACAAGAACACTTATGTTGTAAGTATAGAATCTAGAGCCTAAGACTTACAGTTTTTTTCCCTAGTGATAGCTTTTTTTCTTTTACTCTTATCCTCCTGCCATAAGGTGTGTTCACCAATGCCTCGGGGGTGATAGGGTTTTGTTCCTCTGCCAATATCCTAAGAAAGTTGTTCTTTAGGGGATAAGGGTCTGCGTTTTGTGCATTTCCTGCCATAGCAGCCTCTCCCCTTAAGATCTTTACTACTGGGAGGCTCTTTGCATTGTTTCAACCTGGTAGATGTCTGTGGAGAGGAGTTTGTGAGTAGGGGAGAATTCACCTTGTTTGTGAGGCATTGCAGAGTTCTATAGTCTCATGGTGAGCTATTCATTAAAACTGTAGTCACTGGTTGGTTTTGTGGTGCATGCCTGTATTCTCAGTGGCTCATGTCTGTAATCTCAGTGGCTCCTGAGGCTGAGGCAGAAGGATCCCAACTTCAGAATTGGCCTCAGTCACTTAGTGAGACCCTGTCTTAAAATAAAAAATACAAATGTCTAGGGATGTGGTTCAGTGATTATGTGCCCATGGGCTTAATCTGTGGTACTGGGGGAAAAATAATTCAATTTATCTTACTCAGCTGTATGACACTAAGTGTCACTTCTACCTGTGTTCTACCACAGGTGCATCAGTGTTGGTGACCTGTCTGTCTCTGGGAGGTTTAAGATTGTATTTCCTGTCATGTCAGCTCTCTGGTGGGATCAGGATAAAGTATGGTTTTGTTGTTTAACTGTACATGGAACATGAATTTTCTTGTGGTGTTTGATTTAGCTTATGATAATACAGAGTGACCAATGCTGATGCCCACTGTTGGAATGGGCAACAGCCAGTGAAGCTGGAAGGTGTTTGTACAGCATTTTCTTGTTAAGGTGGTAGTGATATTCTTTTCAGTTTTCAACTTTGAAGATAAAATACCTTTTATTTGTTTGACCTAGTTTTTTAAAAAATTAAAAGAGTAATTCATCAGTAGGGTAAAATTCAAATGGATATAAAATGTTAGGTAAAATTTCCCACAAGCCTCACTTCCTAGAAGCAATGACAGTTAAAAAACATCATCAACAATAACAACATTATTTTTAATGTTTTATTTTGCTTGTTTATTTTCATTCCCAGTGATTACTAGAAAAGGGTCATTATGAGAATCTATTGCTGACTTTTTAGGAATTTTGTAGGACCATGATATCACATTGGTACTTGAATGTGACTGTGATAGGAATATTTACACTATGGATATCAGGAAACATTACGAATCAGGGTGTCCTTCCATGCAGTGTGGTGGGAAACATCTATCAACCTACCACTGATTTATATTTGCACTCCTATTATTTAATTTCTTTTCTTTATTATTAACTATAGACTACCTACAATAAAATATAAAAAATCTAACACATCATCAAACACCCTTTGTTAGTTGTTTTTAGTTTTAGCTGTAATTTGCTTTTATGATAGTAAATGAAAGCCAAATATTCTCCCATCCATTTGATCACCCTAATCTAAGTTTCCACAAGAAGCTACTTTTAAGCCATCTATCTTTTATGTCTGTTTTGGTAATTACTATAATTCTAAAATAAACATTAAATCAAGAAATTGATGGAAACAACATATTGATTCCTTAGCTTTGATGCATGTCTACTTCTTATAGCCTTTATTTTGAAATTTTAATTCCATTTAAATTTGTACATTGTTCAGATATTTTTTTTAATCTTTCATACATTTGATTCAAGTGAGTTATGCATTTCCATTTTTACCCCAAATACAAATTGCAGAATCACATCAGTTACACATTCACAATGTTTACATAATGCCCTATTAGTGACTGTTGTATTCTGCTGTCTTTCCTATCCCCTACTATCCCCCCTCCCCTCCCCTCCCATCTTCCCTCTCTACCTCATCTGTTGTTGTTCCGTTCTCTTCCTTCCCCCCCCTTTCCCCTCACAACCTCATATATGCGATTTCGTATAACGATGAGGGTTTCCTTTCGTTTCCATGCAATTTCCCTTCTCTCTCCCTTTCCCTCCCATCACTTGTCTCAGTTTAATGTTAATCTTTTCCTCATGCTCTTTCCCCCTGTTCAGTTCTTAGTTGCTCTCCTTAAATCAAAGAAGACATTTGGCATTTGTTTTTTAAGGATTGGCTAGCTTCACTTAGCATAATCTGCTCTAATGCCATCCATTTCCCTGCAAATTCCATGATTTTGTCATTTTTTAGTGCTGCATAATACTCCATTGTGTATAGATGCCACATTTTTTTTATCCATTCATCTATTGAAGGGCATCTAGGTTGGTTCCACAGTCTAGCTATTGTGAATTGTGCTGCTATGATCATTGATGTGGCAGTATCCCTATAGTATGCTCTTTTAAGGTCCTCAGGGAATAGTCCGAGGAGGGCGATAGCTGGGTCAAATGGTGGTTCCATTCCCAGCTTTCCCAGGAATCTCCATACTGCTTTCCATATTGGCCGCACCAATTTGCAGTCCCACCAGCAATGTACAAGAGTACCCTTTTCCCCACATCCTCGCCAGCACTTATTGTTGTTTGACTTCCTAATGGCTGCCAATCTTACTGGAGTGAGATGGTATCTTAGGGTGGTTTTGATTTGCATTTCTCTGACTGCTAGAGATGGTGAGCATTTTTTCATGTACTTATTGATTGATTGTATGTCCTCTTCTGAGAAGTGTCTGTTCAGGTCCTTGGCCCATTTGTTGATTGGGTTATTTGTTATCTTATTGTTTAATTTTTTGAGTTCTTTGTATATTCTGGAAATTAGGGCTCTATCTGAAGTGTGAGGAGTAAAGATTTGTTCCCAGGATGTAGGCTCCCTATTTACTTCTCTTATTGTTTCTCTTGCTGAGAAAAAACTTTTTAGTTTAAGTAAGTCAGATATTTAAAAATTTGCCATATTATGTCTATAATTTTACTGTGATTTATCTATACATTAGTTCTAAAATCATGTTGAACGACACAAGTGTATATTCCTAATTATAGAAACATGGAAAATTATTCCCTGGAATTATATGGGTGGTGATCCAAGAAAAATATCATATTATTTTACCCTTGCCATTGGCAGGAATATCAGAATTCACACACACACACACACACACACACACACACACACTCTCTCTCTCTCTCTCTCTCTCTCTCTCTCTCTCTCTCGATACTGAGGATTGAACCCAGGGCCTATCAACCACTGAGACACATCCCTAGCTCTTTTTATGTTTTATTTTGATACAAAGCCTTGCCAAGTTGTTGAGACTGGCTTTTTGAATTTGCAATCCTCTTGTATCAGCCTCCCAAGCCACTGGGTTTATAGAATATCAGAGTTTTCAAGCTGTATTGTACACGTTTTTTTCTTCTAGATTACTTACTCTGCATTATACCCATCTGCAATGCTCCTTATATCACATTCCTTTCTCATTCCTGGGTTAAATTTTATTTTTATTAAAAATTTTTATTCACACATTGGTACACATTATTCAGTGTGATTCCCATACATACATATATAGCATGTGCTGTTCCAATCCAACTATCCTTTTCCCACCCTAAATCTCGACCTTTTCCAAATCTCTTGAAATTACTATTCTGTGTTCAGGTTGACTTTTTTTTTTTTTTTGTACACAGGAGAGAGAACGTGTGGTATTTTTTTTTTTCTGTGTCTGGCTTATGTTTTACTTAACATAATGTCTTCCAGTTCTTTCCATTTTGATGAAAATGACAAACCTTATTCTTCTTTATGGTTGAATAATGTGTGTGTGTGTGTGTGTACACAAATAAATGATCATATAAATGAATGATCATATAAATAAATAAAATTATCATACATATAAAATTTTCTTTATTCATAAATTTTTTTTGATGAGCACCTAGGCTGATTCCAGATCTTAGCTATTGTAAATAATGCTCCAAGAAACAAGTGTGAGAATGTATTTCTTTTGTATGCTGATTTCATTTTTTTTGGATATATACCCACAAGTGGGATAGCTAGATGAATTTTTGTTTTACTGATGAACATTTTCTAGTAGTTTTTAAAAAAGTATGGTGAGTAGATATTAAACGTTGAGTTCTTCGATATCTAAAGGTTTTGTTTTATGCCATTAATATTTGATTAGATTTATAATTCTGGTTATAGAATCATTTTCTTTAAAAGTAAATATCCTTATAATGTCTTTAACAATCAGCATTGTGTGATGGTAATGCAAAGTACTATGGTAGTCTATTATTTTTGAGGGGCTAGTTTCAGTTTGTATAATGATATTTAATTCATTTTAAGAACAGTATAACAAATGTAAGTGCTTAATTATTTTAAATTTATAAAATAGGACTATAATTAGAAACCAGTTAAAAATCCATTATGACTTATAGCATTTTTTCAAATAAGCTTCTAACATGAATAAAATTATATCTGGGTTGGGTACAGATGAAAAACCAAAACTTGACATTGAATTTCTATAGGGATATTACAAGGTTGCATTAGAATGGCACAGTAGTGATTAATGGACATAGTGAGCCCAAACATTATACTGGTTGTTGAACCTCTCCTTTCTAAGTGTCCTGATTGCTATGCTGGGCTTGTTCCTGTTTGGTAGTATAAAGGGCCACAGAGTACAGTTGTTTCAACAAACCACCAAATTATTGGCCAACTTGGGCCTGTTTACAAAGTTCTAAGAGAATGAGTTTTCCTGTGTTCAGACTGGGGTTTCCATGCAAAGATGATACTAGCTTGAACAGTGTGGCAATCAGTATCAGGATTATTTTTATTTATCTGATTTGTTTCTGTAATAGCTGTCCCTGTATTCATCACTGTGACCAAAACTTAGAGGAGTAAAGTTTTATTTTGGGCTTATAATTTTCAAATTATTGGTCCTCAAAATTTCAAAGGATGGGGGCTGGGGATGTGGCTCAAGTGGTAGGGCACTTGCCTAGCATGCGTGAGGCACTGGGTTAGATTCTCAGCACCACATAAAAATAAAATAAAAATGTTGTGTTTACCTAAAACTAACTAAATATTTTTAAAAAATTTCAAAGGATGGTTGACCAACTACATCACTCTATTCCTGAGGTGTGGCAGACAGGGCATGGTGGAGGAAATCTGGTCAGCTCATGGCAACCAGGAAGGAAAGAGAGCACAAAGAGTAAGGGACAAAATACAAACCCCAAGGAAATATTCAATGACCTCTTTCTTCCAGACATGCCCCGCCTGCTGACACTTACCACAGCTATCATAATGTAAGCATTTCACCTGTGAGCATTGTTACATTGGGTATTATATTTCTAATTATGAGCTTTTCAGTGGATACTTCATATCCAAACCATTCTTCCCCAAGCCCCCAAAAGTTCATATCCATCTCAACCATGCAAAGTGCATTTAGATAGCATAGTAATAACATTTTTAGCATTGTACAAAACTCCAAGTCTTAAGTCTGCTGATACTCAAGGCAAACTCTTGTGTGTTGAGCACATGTGCAAATAACAAACAAACAAAAAACCAAAACAAGTTATATACATCTGATATATGATGGCACAAAATACCATTCCAAAAGGGAGGAGTCGGGGCATAGAAAGAAGAGATGCGACCCAAGTAAGACCAAAATCCAGCTGGGCAAACAAGTCCTATGGCTCCCTGTCTGGCATACTGGGCAAACAGATGTGCTCTCTAGAGGGCTTGGGTGGTCTTCCCTTATGACTTTGATGGTTGAAGCCCACCTGGTCTCTTAGGCTTGAAAAATTATAGTCATTCGTTTTTTAAAAAAAATTTATTCTTAAGTTTTAGGTGGATATAATACCTTTATTTTATTTATTTTTATGTGGTGCTGAGGATAGAACCCAGTGCCTCATGCGTGCTAGACAAGCACTCTACCACTGAGCCACAACCCCAGCCCCAGTTATTGTTTTTTTTTTTAAATTTTTTTTAGTTGTTGATAGACCTTTATTTTTTATTTATTTATATGTGGTGCTGAGACTCGAACCCAATGCCTCACACATGCCAGGTAAGTGTGCTACTGCTGAGCCACAGCCCCAGACCTATAGTTATCCTTAAGGGTGTGAGGTGGTAACACATTCGTTTTCAATGTGCATTTCCATAGTAATTAGTGATAATGAGAATTATTGTGCTTATTATTGATAATTTATATATTCTTTGGACAAATGTCTATTGAATTTTTTGCCCATATTTTATGTTTCTTTCTCTTCGATGTTGAGGATTAAACTTGGCTTTTGTGTACTAAGCATGAATTATACCACTGAGTTACTCTCTAACTCTGACCATTTTTGAATCAGGTAATGTTTATTTTTGTTGTAGAATTTCTTTTTATATTTTAGATTTTAATGTTTTATCAGATACATATCTGTAAATATTTTCTGCCATTCCATAGACTGTTTCTCATCATCTTGATGGTATTTCTCTTGATAGTGTTTTTTTTAAAAAAATTTATTTATTTATTCTAATTTGTTTTATATGACAGCAGAATGCATTTCAATTCATAGTACATATATAGAACACAATTTTTCATGTCTCTGGTTGTACCCAAAGTGGAGTCACACCATTCGTGTCTTCATACATGTATTTAGGGTAATGATGTCCATCTCATTCCACCATCTTTCCTATCCCCATGCCCCCTCCCTTTTACTCCCTCCCTTTTGCCCTATCTAGAGTTCATCTAATCCTCCCATGACCCCCCACCCCAACCCCATTATGAATCAGCATCCTTATACCAGAGAAAACATTAAGCCTTTGGTTTTATGGATTGGCTAACTTCACTTAGCATTTTCTTCTTTAACTCCATCCATTTACCTGCAAATGCCATGATTTTATTCTCTTTTAATGCTGAGTAATATTCCATTGTGTATATATACCACAATTTCTTTATCCATTCATCTACTGAAGGGCATCTAAGTTGGTTCCACAGTTTAGCTATTGTGAATTGTGCTGCTATAACATTTATGTTGCTGTGTCCCTGTAGTATCTGTTTTTAAGTCCCTTGGGTGTATACTGAGGAGTGAGGTAGCTGGGTCAAATGGTAGTTCCATTCCACGTTTTCCAAGGAATCTCCATACTGCTTTCCAGATTAGTTGCACCACTTTGCAGTCCCACCAGCAATGTATGAGTGTGCCTTTCCCCCCACATCCTTGTATTAAGAATACAAACACTTATTGTTGTTTGTATTCTTAATAGCTGCCATTCTGACTGGAGTGAGATGAAATCTTAGAGTAGTTCTAATTTGCATTTCTCTAATTGCTAGAGATGTTGAACATTTTGTCATATATTTGTTGGTTGATTGTATATTATGTTCTGAGAAGTGTCTGTTCAGTTCCTTGGTCCATTTATTGGTTGGGTTATTTTTTTTTTGGTGTTAAGATTTTTGAGTTATTTACATATCCTAGAGATTAGTGATCTATCTGATGTGCATGTGGTAAAAAGTTTCCCATTCTGTAGGCTCTCTATTCACCTCAGATTATTTCTTTTGCTGAGAAGAAACTTTTTAGTTTGAATCCGTCCCATTTATTGTTTTTTTGATTTCATTTTTTGTACTATAGGTGTTTTTTTTAAATTTAGTTGTTAATTCACCATTTATTTTACTTATATGTATTGCTTAGAATTGGACCCAGTGCCTCACACATGTAAGGCAAGTGCTCTACCACTTAGCCACCACGCCAGCACATGCTATAGGTGTTTTTGATGGCACTATTTTGATGAAGTCCACTTTATCTACTTTTTTCTCCTGTCATCAATCATGTCTAGGAAATTATTCCAAAAGTCAGAAGCATGTTTTATTGTTTTTAAAAATATTTATTTTTTAGTTGTAATTGGACACACTACCTTTATTTTACTTATTTATTTTTATGTGGTGTTGAGGATCGAACCCAGGGCCCTGCACTTGCTAGGCAAGTGCTCTACTGCTGAGCCACAACCCCAACCCTGTTTTATTGTTTTAAGCTCGTAATTTTATGACTTTAATCCATTTTGAGTTAATTTTTTTCTTTTTTTTTAGTGGTACTGGGGTTGTAATTCAAGGGTACTTTACCACTGAGCTATATCTCCAGCCCTTTTTATTTTTATTTTTTATCTTTGTGATAGGGTCTCAGTAAGTTGCATAGGGCCTAGCTAAAGTGTTGAGGCTTACCTCAAATTTGTGATCCTCCTGTTTCAGACTTCTGAGTTATTGGGATTACAGGTGTGTTCTACTGTGCTTAGCTGAAGTTCATTTCTGTATGTGATGCAAGGTAAGGGTCCAGCTTCCTTCTTCTACGCATGGATGTGTAGTTTCCCAGCCCCATTTGTTGAAAAAAGTCTCTTTTCCCCTTCAAATTGTACCAGAACCTTTGTTAGGAAAAAAAAATCAATTGATCCTATGTGTGAGGGTTTATTTCTAGACTCTAATCTGTTCTTATGCCAATACGGTATCATTTTGATTATGGCATCTTTGTTGTAAGTTTTAAAATTTGGAAGTATGAATGCTCCAATGTTCTTTTTCACGATTTTCTTTTTGTCTACTTGGGATCCTTTGAGGTTCATATGCATTTTATTTTATTGTAAAGTACTGAGGATTGAACCCTGGGTAACTCTACTACTGAGCTATGTCCCCAACCCTTTTCATTTTTTGATGCAGTGTCTTACTATGTTGCTTAGGGCCTCAAATTGTGATCTGTCTTCGTCAGCCTTACAAATAGCAGAGATTGCATGTGTATCACTACACCTGGCTTCCATATGCATTTTAGAATGGACTTTTCTATTTTTTCCAAAAACAACATTGGGATTTTGACAAAAGCATCGAGACTAGATTGCTTTCCTTAGTATTATCATCTTAGCAGTATTATGTCTTTGAGTCTATGAATATGGTATTTTTTCATGTATTTGTCTTCTTTAATTTATTTTAACAATGTTTTGTTGTTTTCAGAGAAGTTTTTCACTTCCTTGATGAAATTTATCCCAAAGTGTTTTGTTCTTTTTGATGCTATTTTAAATGGAATCATTTTCCTAAAATCCCTTATAGAGTATTCATTAGTATTGTATAAAATACAACTGATATTTATATATTGATTTTATATTCAGAAACTTTGAATTTATTAGTCTTCTTTCTCTTTATCTTTCTGAATACACATAAGATGAAGATAATGTCAGCTGTGAAGAGAGAATTTTATTCCTTTTCTAATTTGGATGCCTTTAATTTCTTTTTCTTGCTTAATAACCATAATCAGAACTTTGAATGCTATAATGAATAAAAGTAGCAAAAGTGGGCATCCTTGTCTTGTTCCTGAACTTAGAATGGCTTGTAATTTTAAAACAAAAGTGAAATAAAACATCACACATTGTACCATAGGTTTTCTGTAACTTCATTGTTTTTCTTGCAAACAATGTTTCACTTAAAAGTTGTAAGAAGCTTTTATATTGTTACATGCCTGTAGCATACTCATCTTTAGTGGTGTATAGTATTCTATTGTGAATGGTTTATTTTTCCATTGTCATTTTTTTGTGTGTGTGTGTGGTTCTGGGGATTTAACCCAAGGCCTTTTGCATGCAAGGCAAGCACTCTACCAGCTGAGCTACATCCCCAGCTCTCCATTATCATTTGATGTAATTATTTTTATTTTTCAGGTATTTCAGTGAATGTAGCTCTGAATATCCTTGATCATATACTACAAAGTTTATTTAGAGTATATATTCAAGAGTGAAATTTCTAAATCAAAGGGCAAGCAGCTACACACCTGTAATCCCACTGGCTTGGGAGGCTGAGATAGGAGGATTGCGAGTTCAAAGCCAGTCTCAGCAAAAACAAGGTGCTAAGTAACTCAGTGAGACCCTGTCTCTGAATAAAATACAAAATATTGCTGGGGATGTGGTGTAGGGGTCGAGTACCCCTGAGTTCAACCCCCCCACCATAAAGGTAATTACTTATTCAAATTTAAGAAATAATACCAGGTCAGCATGGTATTCCCAGCAATTTTGAGAGAAAGATCACAAACAATGTCAAGTCTACCCTAAGCAACTTAACCCTATTTCAAAATAAAAAAATAAACAGGACTGAGGATATAGCTCAGTGGTAAAGCATCACAGAGTTTAACCTACAGTACTAAAGAGTAATACCAAATTGTTTCTCATACTTTTCTCATTCAGTTAGGTTTTGATTTGGATTATATCAAAACTATAGATCAGTTTGGGAAGAATTGATATATTGAGTTTGGATTTAGGGTTTTAATGCTTTATATGTAGAAAATTCTTCTCTGGTTGTGACATAAAAAGACAGAAAACTGTAGCACTTGTTGGTCTGAATTTTTTATGTCACCATTTTTTAAATTTATTTTTATCTTGTAAAGTAAAGAGTTTTTTGTGTCCTTTTCCCCCTCTTAATCGATACCATATCCCCCTTTCAACATAAAGTATGAGTTTTTAGTTTGGAAAAATTTTCTTGTGTTACTTTCTCTTTCTTTAATTGTTGCTATTATTTTTTCCTGTAATTATTTTAAATATTTTTGTATGTCTACAATGTCTTCTAGTTCTCTTAACTCTTTCTTGTAATTTCCATCTTTTTGGCTTGTCTTTTATGTTCTTGGATATTTCCTTGACTATATTTTTTATATTGAGAGGTTGGTTTTATATATGATCATTTTTATTATTCATTATATCCATGGATTTTTTTTCCTATTCTGAGACCATCATATATTCAATGTAGAAGAATTCTTTATTGTTCTTTGCTTTTCTTTTTACCTATCAGAATGTAGTCTTTATGGAAGCAAATATATATGTTTAATACATATAATATATATATTATATACATACACAAAGACACATATTTTTGGTATTTGGAATTGAACACAAGGGGCTCTACCACTGAGCTACAACTCCAATTCTTTTCATTGTTTTTATTTTGAGGTGGTCTCACTAAGTTGCCAGGCTGGCCTTGAACTTGTAGTGCTCCTGCCTTAGCTACCATGTTGCTGTGATTACAGATATGTGACCCATACCTGACTGGTTGAAATACCTTTTAAACATATCTGAGGATATTAGTTAGAATTTTTCAAAATTTATCTTTATCCTCTGCATTATTTCTTTCTCATGTAAGTTTTTCCTCCTCTGATTTTTTCTTATATTTGTTGATCTTGGTATCTTTGTTATTTTCTTTCATGCTATGTACCCCAAAGTCTACATATCATTAGTTGTTCATAAGATTTATGAGGAAAGACTGTTTTGATTAATATATTTATGTTTACCCCTTTTGTAATATATATTTGCTTTATAATGAAATCTCTTCTTTGAAGGGAATGACTGGCTAAATTCTTTGTAAGTGTGCATGGAAAATGTGCAGAACTTCTTACACGATTTTGGATCAGAATTCAGGCAAATGGATCCAAAAAGGCAGTGTACAACTGCCAAAGTAAAGTAAGATTTTCTGGGGTGTGGTTGAATTGACTTAATATGTACTCTACTTGAGTAGACAGCATTTTTTTTTCTATATCCCCCTTCACTTTATCAGTTCTGGGCTATTTTGCTCACATTTCTAATATTAGATCTTATTTCCAGGTAGATTGATCTTTTTCTTTTGGTACCTGAGATTGAGCCCAGGAACGTTTAACCATGGATCCACATCTCCAGCCCTTTTTGTTTTTTGTGACAGGGTCTTGTTAAGTTGCTTAGGGCCTTGCTATATTACTGAGACTGGCTTTGAACTTGGGATCCTCCTGATTCAGCCTCCCAAGTTACTGGAATTATAGCTCTGTGCCACTGGCCCATCAAGATTGACCTTTTTCATTTAAAAATAATGTGTTTGAGTTTTATATTAGGACAGTTGTTGTCAAAGTGTGATTTCAAGACCAGTACCATAGCATCACCTAGAAACTTAATTGGAATTATAATTCTCATGCCTCTTCCCTCCCTTATTATATAAGAGATTTTGGGGAGTGAATCTCATAAAATCTGTGTTTTAACAAGTTCTTCAGGGGATTCTGCTATACTGTCTTAGTGGCCAAAGCTGATGTTGTCAGTTGCTCTTTTTATCTCTAAGAGGAGGAAAGAGCACTATAGTGCAGGTATTTTGGATGCAAGTTATTCAATGAAATAAGGTGAGGAGTACTATTTTTAAAATTTTTTTTGTAGTTGTGTATGGACAGCAGGCCTTTATTTTATTTATTTCCATGTGGTGCTGAGGATCGAACCAGTGCCTCAGACATGCTAGGCTGTAGCTCTGCAACTGAGCTACAGCCCCAGCCCAGGTGAGGAGTACTCTTGAGCCCAATCTATGCTTTTGGTTTACTTCATTAATATTTAAAAGTTCACTTGGGACTCTCTGGAAAAGAATTTCACTTAGCTTTCGTTTTTTGGGCCAATGTTTCATTTTCTCTGGTTATTAATTAGTCTAGTACCATTTGTGCTCCACTTCTCAGGAATTCCTTAAAGGTTGTTGATGAGTCCCCTTTGTTGGATTCTTGTCAATATAATTTTATTCTTTTAAAAATTTATTTTTTTCCTTCAGACTTAAACCTACAGGTGGGGAGTAGAGACTATTTACTTCTGTTAAATTGTCAAGATAAATACTTTCCAACTACAGGGTTCTTTATGAAAGAAAATCAAATTTCTGACTACTTTTGATTTATTTCACATATATCCATAGCTCCAGAACTATAGGACAAATAATGGCAGAAAGGGGTTAAACTTTAGAAATCATCTAGTCCTCTGTACCCATTTTACAGTGGAGAAAACAGAGTTACAAGGGAGGAGTAGCATGTCTTAGTTCAGACAGCAAGTTTTTTCAGAACTGGTGCTAAAACCTAGAGTGGACTGGTGATTCTATGTTCCTGGAAGGAATGTGGAAGGAACTGAAGCAGAAGGATAACTTTCTGGCCTGGACAGATTTAACCCAAGCATGAGTCCATTTTTTAACTTTATTTCTTAGAATAGAGTATCTTCTTCATTTACAGTGATCCAACTTTCAGAAAATTAGGCAGTTAGAAGTCACAGAGGGAATTAGCAGCTGCTGTTATAAGAAAAAGCATAGAGGTTGTTGCCAGACTTCATAAATCTTGGCATATTTGAGAAAATGTCCCAATATGTTACATATGCTCATTCATGTGTGTAAACCTTTGGTTTTTGTGCTTTGTCAATATAAATATGTTTTGCATTATAAATTGGTGTGAGTGCTGGATTGCATATTTATTATTCTTCAGAACCCCAGTACGTCCCTCTTTTCTGAGCTTTCTTTGCTTCATTTCTCCTACTCTTGCTCCTTTCTTTTCCCTTCTGTACAAAGCAGTGAAGGGTGTGGGGAACATAGTTATAGCTGTCAAGAAGTTTATTCTGTTTCTTTTCTCCATACCTGCCTCCCTTCTAGCTTTAATGACAACTACCTTTTGATCTCCATCTTGGCCTGAGTTTTAAGATCAGACCATGTCAGCCATGCTTCAGTGGAGTGGAAAAGTCAGTGCTTTTTAGAAAAAATGGGGGAAAATCAAAAAGCAGTTAGAGAACCAAAATGAAAATGTAGCACAGCCACTCTCTAAGCTGCTTGGGTATAGACTCTTGTTTTATAGACATGGTCAGTAAACTGAAATACATGTCCTGAAAAAGCAGTGTGCAAGCACAGAGACATCTTCACTCAGATTGTTTTATTCACTCAGGTCTTAGCATAACCAACTCCTCTGAGAGATTGAGAGATGGAAACAAAAGCCATGTTTGCTCTGTAAGTGGATTAATGTCAGTGTTAGTTGGTCTGGCTCATAGCAGTACCCCGTATAGTGTCGCAAGACACTAGGTATGCTGAAGCAGTGACAGCAGACTAGTAAGGAAAGAAAACTGGGATTTAAGAAACATGAAAAAATTCCAAAATATTTTTTTGTTGGCTTTCCCTAGTATATTAAATACCAATTCTTAGTCAATCTTTTGGTCTAGTCAATACTCTTGAAGGTCTTTTTAATCAGATTAAGTATTTGGATCATGAGATAATAGCTTACCTGTACACCCTCTATAGAAAGCAGATGAAAGCAAAGCTCCTCTAAGTGAAGCATCTCCATGAGGCATAATTTAGAAAACACTAGGTTAAGACATTCAAGACTCCATTGATATTTAGTAATGTTACCTGGGACATAGAAGTGTTATTGGCTACTTTCTAATAACACTTTTGGAAAAATTAAAGCTCATATATAATACTGTGTTAACTTCTGGGAGCTATACTTTAAGAGGGACATAGAAAACCAGAGGCTCTTCAATAGTAGGATTTATAGGTTTTAATGTGTTGTAGTGCAACTACAATTTGATATCAGAAGAGTTTAATTTTCTTCTTCTGCTTAATACCTATGTGAATTTAGACAGTTAATGTTTTTTTTTTTAAAGTTTTTAAAGAGAGGGAGAGGGAGAGGGAGAGAGAGAATTTTAATTTTTTTTTTTATTTTTTTAGTTCTCGGCGGACACAACATCTTTGTTTGTATGTGGTGCTGAGGATCGAACCCAGGCTGCACGCATGCCAGTTGAGCGTGTTACCGCTTGAGCCACATCCCCAACCCAACCATCATCTTTTTATTTATTTATTTTTGAAACAGGGTCTCACTACATTTCTGAGGCTAGCCTTGGACTGGAGATCCTCCTGGATCAGCCTCTGTAGTTGCTGGGATTGTAGACATGTGCCAGCATGCCTGTCTGGTTAAGACACAAAGTGTTTTAGATATGAATGTTGGATATTATCCTCTTGTCCTTTCAGCCCACCTCAGAACCCTATTCTGTCTTTGGGGAGTCTGCCCTTTATGTACTTTATGAAAGAGTTGCCTTTTACTCTGCTTTTGATTGGTTTAATCCAGTGGGAGACACTGACAGGAAGTTAGAAGGTGGGGAAAATAGAGATTGAGGAATCTATTTTCGAGTCCCTTCATGCTATGGTTTGGAATTGGCTTCCTTCTTCTACTGAAGGCTTTAGTTTCTGTCTGAAAGCTCTCCCCTAAAGTACTTTACTGGTTCTAGTTGCTCATTTTTTCTCTACCCTTTCAGATAAGGCTGTATTAAAGGCATCTGATCTCTGTGCTTTACCTTCTTTTGATGATTTCCCTTAATTTAATAAAGAGATTATTAATAAGTTTGTGAGTAAAATTGTTTGATTTTGAATATACCATCTGTTTCTTAAGGTGGGACCCTGACTAATTCCATGTGGAAAAAAAATACCCCATTATTTGACCAATATTTTCTTCAGAAAATATTTTCTAGAAGAGGAGCAGGTATGCTGTTTCTTCAGGCACATTTGTTAAGTGAAGGAGTGGCATTGTTTTTCAACTATCATTGACTTTAACTCTGAGTCTTTCCTCATCTCTCACTAAATGTGGGTTCTTAAAAATTGTGCAATCTGCTTGGTGGCATATATAACCAAGTTTCACTATAATAGGAACTTAGGTGAGTTATTAGCCAGCCATTAAGTAGTTTGTTTATGTTGGGGTTAAGGAAACAATTCCCAGTGTTTATGTAGTTGTAAGAATTAGATAATGTCTTCAAAAGGCTCTCAAGAGTACTTGCAATCTCATTCACAAATGAGTATGCTTGAGGCCTAGTCAAGGCAACATGGCTGGCTCAGATTAAGTGGTAAAATTAATCCTGGGTCAGTAGTGTTCTCTCTGATTAGGAACAGCAGTGTTATGATCCTCAATGGGAATGAAGAAACAAATAATGTACAATACAGACCTTATATAAAATATTGCCAAAGAATATTTAAATTTTCTTTTGGGAGGTGCAACTTGATGCTACTTGATTTTTGTGTCTTGGATGTGAGGATATGCATTGCTGAATATATAATTCAATCACAGTAATGATATTCAGTTTCTGGTACAGCTATACAACTCCCTTTCTCTTTAATAATATCCAATTCTCTTTTGTCTTTAGTGAACTATTTTATGGACACTTATATCTATTGAAGGTACTTTAAATTCTCTGGTAATAGAAAATGTTTATAGTGAAAGGGAATGGTAAACAACTGTGCCTTTCCTAAAGGATGCATATTTCTATTATCACTCCAAATTTTCAGATTTCCCAGGTTTCAGGTTTCAGTTTTTTGCTAGTTATGTTTTCTCCCATAACAAGATACTTATAAGTATTTGGCGAGCATTTTAATGAATTGTCCCCAAGAACATAAAAAAATAAGGGGAACAAGTTGCCCTCTGAAGTTGACTTGTGGGTCAGGTATAGCTGTATCATCACCTGAAAAAAGATGGTTCCAGGATCAGAATTACCATTATACTATGTTAATATATCTAGAAAAGACTATATCAGTATGGAGATGATGTGGTCAATTTAATAATCATAGAAAAGGAGATTGAGGAAGCAGATGTTAACTGTGTCCACTAAAGCCTCCTAAGGTGAAGAAAGAGCCTGAGCCAGGGTACTTCTAGTACTTTGACCTACTTTTGAGATCATCCTGATAAGAAGGCTATATCTGGCTACCCTGATTCCTTTAGGCATTTGCTTCATTTGATTTCCTTTGTTATAATTTCAAACACATCAGGTAACTCTTTTGAGTATGATGTGGCTTTTCACACACCATTGCTACAGGGAGAAAAAATGTTCTATTCATATAAGCTGTGAATAATCTGGTGCTTGTGACAGTTAATTCAGTGTAAATTTAATAAAATGACTTTTTTATTATGATTTGATTAGACATTCTGAAACACTTTTTTGGTTGTTATTTGCTTATTTTTGAACTTCATAAAAATGTATTTTTCTGGGACATGCTTATTTTAGTCTGAATTATGTTCCAAGATTGTTTTATATTTTTGCATGTATCTATCCTTGATATATTTTCATTTTTGTATAATACTTAAACGACTATGTCACAATTTTATTCTGGTCATGAATGTGTAGAATATTGCTATCAGTATTGTAAGAAGTATGGTATGACTACTGGGAGAGAATTCTCTCATCATGCTGACTTTATTATTCTAGCCCATATGAGGATTATATTTTGCTTTGTCAGTAAATGAATTGGCATTTTGGTGTATGTTTTAGTCTGAGGAGCTTAATTAGTGTGCATGCATTGCTGAGAGGTGGATTTGCTCTCAGTTAGATGGTAATATCTGATTTCAGAGGTTGCAAGGCAGAATGCCAAACCCAGGGCCATGGTGAGTTCCCCAAAGTAATGAGTACCTTCCTGTGAGGCCTTATGGGGGCTAGCATGTAGGCTTTTCTCCCTAATGGCATG
Organism: Callospermophilus lateralis; assembly: GCF_048772815.1. Taxonomy (NCBI): domain Eukaryota; kingdom Metazoa; phylum Chordata; class Mammalia; order Rodentia; family Sciuridae; genus Callospermophilus; species Callospermophilus lateralis. Next base: position 97,851,938 of record NC_135325.1, read on the forward strand.
CTATGTAGCGTAGAATAAGCATGTTTTTAATTTATGAAACAATAAGGCTTCTAAGAGTCTATTAGCTATGCTTTGGCTACCTAGGATATGTTTAGGCTTCATCATGAGCCTGTGGTAAAATGTGATCATGTTAATTTTTATTTTTTTTTTGAATTTTTTCTATGAAATATATAATCTATAGAAAAGAAGATATGTAGAACATGGGAAAGTTATTCATTTCAATAATAAAACAACTTACAACTACAAAACTAGCAAACTAACAATAGAGTTAAAATTCCTGTGCTCTTCTCTGGTCCATATTACATTGCTGTGGTTCAAGGGTAACTGTTCTCCCAAATTCTATATTTAGTATTTCCTTGAGTTTCTTTAGCACTTGATCACAGACATTCTAAAACACTTTTTTGGTTGTTATTTGCTTATTTTTGAACTTCATAAAAATGTATTTTTCTGGGACATGCTTATTTTAGTCTGAATTATATTCCAAGATTGTTCTATATTTTTGCATGTATCTATACTTGATATATTTTCATTTTTGTATAATACTTACGCGACTATGTCACAATTTTATTCTGGTCATGAATGTGTAGAATATTGCTATCAGTATTGTAAGAAGTGTGAGAAGTTCTGTAGGTCAAGTACCTAGGAATAGAATTAGCTGCATAATAGAGTATGCCTGTCTTCAACGTTACCAGATAATGACAAGCATTCTATAAGTTGTTGAACATGTCTGTATTATCACCAGCAACACAGGAGAGTTCCAGTTATACTGATTTCTTGTCAACACTTTGTATTATAAAATTCTTACTTCTGGTGGGGGCAGTAGTGAATGCATATAATCCCAGCTATTCTGGAGGCTTAAGTAGGAGAGAATCACAAGTTCACACCAGCCTGGGCCTCTTAGGGATACACTGTCTCAATGAAAAGGGTTGGGGTGATGTAGCTCAGTGGTAGAATGCCACTGGGTTCAATCCCTAGTACTTCAAACAAAACAAAACAATGCAAACCATCCTAAACCAACAATAATAAAAAGTGTTTTTCACTTTGCTGTGTATATATCATGATTTTACTTTTGTTTTTAGTTCTTTTCCTTGGTTATTAATGAGTTTGAGCATTTTTTCATATCTTTATTGGCTATTCTGCTTCCTGTATGAAATGTATGTTTGTGTCTTTTGTCCATTTTTCTATTGGATAGTGTTTTCAATTTAAGAGCTTTTAATGTCCTCTTCACATGAATACTTTACTGCTTATATTGTTAACAGATAACTTTATACAACTTTTAACTTGTCTATTTTTTTCCTTAAGGTGACATTTGATTATCAGGATTTCTTGATATTTATATTTATCACTTTTTCTTTATGGTTTGAACTTTTAAGTCTTGTTTAATAAATGTTTCGCTGAAACATTATTCTTTAATGCTCAAATTCCTACATTCTGATTTTCCATTGGCCTGATACCTTGATCTTACTAACCATTCCCTTCTTTATATATCTGGAAATTCCTGAATGTATGTAGTGCATGTGCACAATACCTATTGCCCACTGCAGTTAGTACATTGCATGTACCATATTTTTCTCCTCTGTAGCCAATAATTTCTCCCCTTAATGCAGTTTTATTGGAGTTTCACTTTTGCTTGTGTTTGGGCTATATTTCAGAAAATTTTAAGTATCTGTGCCTAAGGGTGCTGTTTTCCAAAGGTACTATTATTTGGGGTATCTGATGGGTTCTGGAGTCTTAGTAGAGATAGAATGTCTATATCCCTAGGAATATACTTTGTGCTTTAGTTATTAGCATGCCAAATCTCTTAACAAAAACAAACCCAAAATTAATAAAAAGAGCCCATGCTCATTTCTATAGTTAGAAGCTCAGTGATTTTTGTTTATATATAATTTAGCAATATTTTTCTCCTCATCTTTAGGTTGCATAAAGATACAGAAATAGAGTCCTTGCTCAACCATGAACAACCATTTATATTTCAAAACTAGACCACTTAACCTGTGCATTCAGTTCAGTTGCTTTTCACAATCTTTATTCTAGTATAACGTGAAGAAATAATCAGATCTGTGTATACTCCCTGGAATGGTTTTGTTCTCTCCATTTCCTAGGATTTGCAAATATTTGGGGAAAGAAACCTACTTAGAATTTTTATGAAGAAAAGATAGTTTTCAAAGACAATTCAATATAAATTGGTATTCAAATATTCTCTAACTCATCATAATTCAGCTTTAGATATGCCTATTTTGTTAAGAAGTACTTTTGAGGTTTCAGTCTTTAGTCTTTGCATGCATCTTAGAAATGACTACACAATATTCCCCAAGAAACAAAGGAATAGTCTGCAGAAAAGCTGACTGGAATCTTCATTTTTGAAAGGGGAGAAGGAGGGGGAGGGGAAAGTGGCTCAGGATATTGCACCAGGATAGGGGGGTGTGCAGAGAGGGAGAAAAAGGGCAAGGGAGAGGGAGAACCCAGCTTAACAAAAACAAAATACATACCCCAAAGGCAGGCCCCCAACAACTCATCTCCTTCAGCCATGCCCTACCCACCTGATCACACAGTTAATCCCTACCGGGGGATTAATGCACAGATTATGTTAAAGCTCTCATAACCCAATCACTTCACCTCTAAAACCTCTTGTATTGTCACACACATGAGCTTTTGGGAGATACCTCATATCTAAACCATAACACATTCTCTTATTTCATAAAGTTCAGAGTTAACCTTTCTAGCCATAATGTAACCTGAATAAAGCTGGTCAGTCTTTTTTCTTTAATCTTTATTTTGTTTATTTTTATGTGGTACTGAAGATCAAACCCAGTACCTCACATGTGTGAGGCAAGCAGTTTTCCACTGAGCCACAACCCCAGGCCCAAGCTGGTGGGTCTTATTAAAGAAATAAATCACTGATCCACCCGCTAAGGAAATATTTGAAAGTACTGTTTTTAATGATTCTGGAAAAGGTACCAAAAAGTGATTGACAATTAAGAGTGAAACCTCTTCAAATCCTCATTGTTTACCTTTCTTTCAGTATTTCACAGTGTATGACACTGCCTTCCATCTCTTATATCCCTGAAATTGTCCAAGTCCTATGTGTCTGTGCTAGCTCTTGTATACATTTGTTCTCTCCTCCTCCACATCTTCTCAGATCTAGTTTTACCTCTCATAAATGAGTTGTCTTTCTAAAATGATGATATTTATCCTCTTCTTTTTCAGTTCAGTTTCTTTATCCATTACTCTGTTCTGCAAAAGAGCAGTTCAGGAGTCTACCCAATAAACATAGCCCCATCCTTTGAGGTGCAGATGAGGTAGGGTATGATTGTGAATATTCAAACTTTTGTAAATTTTGTCTTATAAAAACAAAATTTCATTTGGGTAGACACTGGGTTTTTTGAAAAAAAATGTACTACTTTGTTAAAATAAATATAAGAATAAATATTGAATTCCCCACTTTTATCAGTTTTTTATTTTTTTTTCGTTATACATGTGAACAATACCTTTATTTTATTTTATTTTTATGTGGTACTGGGGATCAAACACAGTGATTCACATATGCAAGGCAATTGTTCTACTACTGACTTACAACCCCAGCCCTACTTTTATCAGTTTTAAGCATACAGTTTGGTGATATTAATTGCTCACAACCATGGGCATACATTATTATATATTTCCAAAAATTTTTATCACATAAAATTGTATCCATTAGATAATACCTTCCATACCATCTTCACCACAGCCTTGTAACAACTAGACAGTCTGCTTTGTGTCTCTAGGAACTTGCCTGTTCTAGATAGGTAATATAAATAGAACCATATAATATTTGATCTTTTGTGTCTGACTTATTTTGCATAACATGTTATTTTCAAGGTCCATCCATATTGTAGCATATATCAGAACTTAATTCCTTTTCACCAGTGAATAATATTCCATAGTGTGTACACACACACGCACGCACATGCACATAAACACAGTTGATTCTGTTAATTCAAAGGTTATGTTTTGACAATTTCCCTACTCACTAAAATTAATCTATAACCCCCAAATTAATACTAATAATTTTTGCAATCATTCTTAGAGCTACTTTTTGGTAGTTACAGAAAATTTGAGCCCTCCAATACACATGTTCCCATCTCAGTTTGAATAAGGTGGGCCTCTGTCTTTTGTTTTGGCTCTCATATTTAAACAGATATTCCCTTTTCAGTCAATTTAGTCTCATGATTTTTGCATCTTTGTGATTTTTTTGGGAGATTTTGCTGTTTAAAATAGTTCAAAAGCATCGTGTTATGGTTTGGATGTGAGGTATCCCCCAAAAGTTCATGTGTGAGACAGTACAAAAGGTTCAGAGGAGAAATGATAGAGTTATGAGAGTCTTAACCCAGTCAGTGAATTAATTACCTGATGGGATTAATTGAGTGATAACTGAAGGCAGGTAGGATGTGGCTGGAAAAGGTGGAGCATTTGGGGCATGCCTTTGGGGTATAGATTTGTAACTGGCAAGTGGAGTCTCCCTGCTTCCTGATCATCATGAGAGCAGCTTCCCTCTGCCACACACTTCTGTTGTGATGTCCTGCCTCACCTCAGTTCCGGAGGAATGGAGCCAGCCTTCTATGGACCGAGTCCTCTGAAACCACAAGCCCATAAATAAATTTTTACTCCCCTAGAATTGTTCTCAGATCTTTTAGTTACAGCACAGCAAAAGCTGACTAAAACAGTGTTTAAGTGTTGTCTAATGTGACTTGTGGAGAAAATACTTGCATGTATGATATAAGATTTGTTCTAATATGGATTATAGTGCCATTGAATGTGAGTTTAAAATTTATGAAACAACAATATATTAAATAAGAAAAACATAAAACAAGGATATATTGATTAGATGATGAAAATTTTGTGACCAGCGGCCCACAAAAACTTAATCTGAATTTCCTCCAAGAACAAGAGCTCAGTGTGCATTAATTTGGTTTCCACAACAACTGTATAGATCATAAATATCATGTATAATCAGAAAAGTTTGTACTACATCCTGCTTATTCATTTAACTGTTGATGGACATGGGTTATTTGTACCTTTTGGCTGTTGGGAACAATGCTGCTATCAATTGGTATATAAGTATCTAATTAAGTCCCTGTTTTCAATACTTTTGGGTAAATACACCTAGGAGTTGAATTGCTGGTTCATATGGTAATTCTATGTTTAATTTTTTGAGGAACTTCCATACTGCTTTCCATAGTGTCTGTTCCATTTTACATTCCACCAGCAGTGTACAGATGTTCCAGTTTCTCCATATCCTCAACAAAATTTTGTGTTTTTTCTTTGACTTTTTAAAAAATATTACAGCCATCTTAGTATGCCTGGAATGCTATCACAAAGAGTTGGCTTTGATTTGCATTTCTTTAATGATTATAAGAAAAATTTCACATGCTTGTTAAACATGCATATTTTTGTTTGAAAAGTATTCTCATAACCTATGACCACTTTTCTATACTTGGTTGTGGTTGTTTAGTCATAGAAGTTTTATATGTACTTTGAATATTAAACCCTACCATATATGTGATTTTTAAATATACTTAAGTCTACTGTTGAAACATGTTGATTATTCAGTTCACTTATATTCTTTAGTTCTATGATCCTTGCTTGGCACTTTTTCATATATTCTATCTCCATTGAAAAATTTTTTTTGGTACAAGGGAGTAAACCCAGGGGCAATCGACCACTGGGGCACATTCCCAGCCCTATTTTGTATTTTATTTAGTGACATGGTTTCATTGAGTTGCTCAGTACCTCCCCATTGCTGAGGCTGGCTTTGAACTAGAAATCCTCCTGCCTCAGCCTCCTGAGCTGCTGGGATTACAGGTGTGTGCCACTGTGCCTGGCTCCATTGAAATTCTGAGTTCCTGTACACATTGTACTTCTAACCTTGGTGAGTTTCTTTTTGACTCTTTTAATTTTCTGTTGGGTAAATCACAAATTTCATTTCATTAGGGTTACGTTTTGGAGTTGTATCTTGATCTATTATTTGGAACATATCTTCCTGTTAATTTTCCTTAACTCCCTATGGTTTCTGCACATTAGATAAGGTGACTGCCATTTCCTGGTCTTGCCAGACTGGCCTTCTGTAGGAGATGGACCTCTTCAATCATCCCAGCCAGAGATTCTGTGTGCTTCTCAAATCTTTTTGCTTGTCCAAATCCTGGTCTTTGTTCTTAGTAGCCCCCAAGAGATTATATGTGCCAAGAGCTGTCATTGGCTGAGATAAGTAAGGTAGAAGAGAGCTCCTGGAGAGACTGCTGTGGAGATTGGAGTATTAGGTGTGTATTCCAGTTTTGTTACAGTTTCCATACGAGGTATCCCATCTAAAACTTCATGTATTAATGCACAGTGCAAAATGATTAGATTCTGAAAGTTTTAACCTAATCATCTGATTAATTCATTTTATGCAATAATGATTTGAAAGGACTATTGAACTGGGTGGTAATTGTGAGCAGGTGGGATGGGACCAGAGGAAGAAGGTCTCTGGGAGAATGCCTTTGGAGATTATATCTTGTCCCCCTGACTCTCCCCCTCTGTCTCTCTCTCTCTCTGCTTCTTTTATACCTTGAGGTGAGCAGCTTTCCTTAGCCATACCCTTCATCCATGATGTTCTGCCTCCCTTTGGGCCCAAAGCAATGGAGTCAGCCTACCATGGACTGAGACTTCTGAAACTTGTAGCCAATAATAAATCTTTTCTCCTCTAAATTGTTCTTATTAGGTATTTTGATCATAACAATGAAAAGCTGGCAAACAAAAGTTTCTACTGTGCTCAGGGAGAAGCTAAGAGTTGGAATTTCTCTCTGTGCACTAAGCTGGGGAGAATGTATGTGGCGAATACCTGCATTCTCATTTAGATGGTATACTCTGAGACCCCCGTGTATGTCTGCTAAAAGTGCACCTGTTTAAAAACCAACTTCCCCTGCCTCAGTTTTAGAGAGACTCAGGAATGCAGAGCCCTGCCAATTCCTAGAGCTAGGTGATTTAGGAGACAGATAGATGAGATCTACAAAAGTTGGGGTACTTAGTGGAGCACAAACTGCTTCCAGGTATAATCTGCCAATCTAGAGTTATCATTGTAATTCTCCAAGAGAGGAGGCGTAGAAAGTAACCATACTCTTATCCAGGCTCCTGGAGGTCTGTAGTTTATCTCTTCCATTCACTTTACATGTAGGCTAGCCAGAAGCCTGATCTTCATGCATAAAGTAGAAAAGTGTACTGATAAATCTTTTCTAGGTAGAAACTGGAAATTGTACATTTTAGTCCATTCCATTTGAACTGATCCTGGAGTCTACAGATGCTGGAAACTTTTGTGCACTTTCTCATTCAGAACCAATGTTTTGTAGCCTATGGCTTTGGTGCTTGCCTATAATCCAAGCAATTCAGGAGGCTGAATCAGGAGGATCCCAAGTTCAAGGCCAGCTTTGACAACTTAGTGATAACCTGTCTTAAAATAAAAAGAGCTAGGGACATGGCTCAGTGGTATAGTGCCCCTGGTTCCAATCCACTGTACTACTAATAAAACAAAACAAAGGTTCAGAAACTGAATCTAACTGTTTGTGGTCTAGGGAAACTTGAGAATGGTGATTACCTTTCCATTCCAGAGCTAGTATTTGTGTCAAACTTTCTGGGGGGACTGTAAAATTTGGGGTGTGACATATGTTGTCTGCATCCTTTGTTCCTCAAGGAAAAGGTTAGTATCAGAGGTAACTTCAAAATTGTATGGTTCTGTGCCTGGAGTGGGGGTTTGTGATTGTGTGTGTCTCAGATTTTCCTCCCATTTCATTGTGCATGTTTTCTCAGTTGCTCAGCATGTAGAATTCTCTGAACTAGTTTTTAGTTTTCTCTCAGAGGGAATTGATCCATGTGTAGATGTTTATTTGCCATATCTATGGTGAGAGAGAAAGTCAGGAGCCTCCTATTCTGCTCTTTTGCTGTTGTCAGCCAGACAGTGGATTTTATTTTTATTTATTTTTGTACCAGGGATTAAATCCAGGGGTGTTTAACCACTAAGAAATATCCTCAATCCCTTCTATTTTTATTTTGAGACAGGGTCTTGCTAAGTCATTTAGTGTCTTACTAAATTGCTGAGGCTAGCCTTGAAATTGGGATCCTCCTGCCTCAGTCTCCAGTGCACTAGGATTACAGGTATATACCACTACACCCAGCAATCAGTGTATTTAAAGTCTTGGTCTAGTAAATTCACAAATGTCTGGGCTTCCTCAAAGATAGTCTTTCAATGTCATTCCCCCAACCTTATTAACGGGTAATATGTTATCTCCCTTTTCATGCATCATAATTTTTTGTCATTGATAAAAACTGGATGTTTTGAACATAATAATGTAGTAGATGAGTATCAGATTTACCATTTTGCCTAGATTTTATTCCTTTTTATCATAGGTTATAATTTTTGTTTACTGACTTTTCCAATGTATTTTTCTTTTTTTTTTCATTTTTGCATTCTTTTATTAATGTTTTCTGTTCACATTATTGTATGCAACCCAACTCAGGAACATGAATTGCCAAGATTTTAAATATAATATATTCATTATTTTAACAACACATACCATCCTCCTATGTCATACCAATCTATAAAATCTGCCTTAAAATAAGCTTGGTTTTATATATTTTATTCATTACTTTGATAAAAAAACAGTAAGTTTAAAGATGATAAAAGAAAAAGAAATGTTATAGATAGAATGATTGAAATTTTGCACAATGTTTTGAGGCTTTGAAAGTTTTGTTTTCAAGTGTATGTAGACATTTTGATATTCCATTTTGAGAAGTTTTATAAAACTTAGCTAAGACCATTGAAGCTGCTTGCCGGACAGTCTCCACTATTTTCAGTACAATTCCTGCTGGGTGGGAGTAACCCACATTTTAGAATTTAGAGTGCTTTAGATGAGGTTCTCCTCAGACAGCATTCGTTATGTTATTTCTTTTCTTTTTTTTTAATTAATTTTTATTGTAGGTTGTTCAAAACATTACATAGCTCTTGATATATCATATTTCACACTTTGATTCAAGTGGGTTATGAACTCCCATTTTTACCCCGTATACAGATTGCAGAATCACATCAGTTGCACATCCATTGATTTACATATTGCCATACTAGTGTCTGTTGTATTCTGCTGCCTTTCCTATCCTCTACTATCCCCCTCCCCCCCTCCCCTCCCCTCTTCTCTCTCTACCCCCTCTACTGTAATTCATTTCTCCCCCTTGTTTTTTTTCCTTTCCCCTCACTTCCTCTTGTATGTAATTTTGTAAAACCCTGAGGGTCTCTTTCCATTTCCATGCAATTTCCCTTCTCTCTCCCTTTCCCTCCCACCTCTCATCCCTGTTTAGTGTTAATCTTCTTCTCATGCTCTTCGTCCCTACTCTGTTCTTAGTTACTCTCCTTATATCAAAGAAGACATTTGGCATTTGTTTTTTAGGGATTGGCTAGCTTCACTAAGCATAATCTGCTCTAATGCCATCCAATTCCCTCCAAATTCTATGATTTTGTCATTTTTTAATGCAGAGTAATACTCCATTGTGTATAAATGCCACATGTTTTTATCCATTCATCTATTGAAGGGCATCTAGGTTGGTTCAACAGACTTGCTATTGTGAATTGTGCTGCTATGAACATTGATGTAGCAGTGTCCCTGTAGTATGCTCTTTTTAGGGCTTTAAGGAATAGACCGAGAAGGGGAATAGCTGGGTCAAATGGTGGTTCCATTCCCAGCTTTCCAAGAAATCTCCATACTGCTTTCCAAATTGGCTGCACCAATTTGCAGTCCCACCAGCAATTTACAAGTGTACCCTTTTCCCCACATCCTCACCAGCACTTGTTGTTGTTTGACTTCCTAATGGCTGCCAATCTTACTGGAGTGAGATGGTATCTTAGGGTGGTTTTGATTTGCATTTCTCTGACTGCTAGAGATGGTGAGCATTTTTTCAAGTACTTGTTGATTGATTGTATGTCCTCCTCTGAGAAGTGTCTGTTCAGGTCCTTGGCCCATTTGTTGATTGGGTTATTTGTTTTCTTATTGTTTAATTTTTTGAGTTCTTTGTATATTCTGGATATTAGGGCTCTATCTGAAGTGTGAGGAGTAAAGATTTGTTCCCAGGATGTAGGTTCCCTATTTACCTTTCTTATTGTTTCTTTTGTTGAGAAAAAACTTTTTAGTTTGAGTAAGTCCCATTTGTTGATTCTAGTTATTAACTCTTGTGCTATGGGTGTCCTATTGAGGAATTTGGAGCCCGACCCCACAGTATGTAGATCGTAGCCAACTTTTTCTTCTATCAGATGCTGTGTCTCTGATTTGATATCAAGTTCCTTGATCCATTTTGAGTTAACTTTTGTGCATGGCGAGAGAAAGGGATTCAGTTTCATTTTGTTGCATATGGATTTCCAGTTTTCCCAGCACCATTTGTTGAAGATGCTATCCTTCCTCCATTTCATGCTTTTAGCTCCTTTATCAAATATAAGATAGTTGTAAAATTGTGGATTGGTTTCTGTGTCCTCTATTCTGTACCATTGGTCCACCCGCCTGTTTTGGTACCAGTACCATGCTGTTTTTGTTACTATTGCTCTGTAGTATAGTTTGAAGTCTGGTATAGCTATACCGCCTGATTCACACTTCCTGCTTAGAGTTGTTTTTGCTATTCTGGGTCTTTTATTTTTCCATATGAATTTCATGATTGCTTTCTCTATTTCTACAAGAAATGCCGTTGGGATTTTGATTGGCATTGCATTAAACCTATAGAGAACTTTTGGTAATATCGCCATTTTGATGATGTTATTTCTACCTATCCATGAACAGGGTATATTTTTCCATCTTCTAAGATCTTCTTCTATTTCTCTCTTTAGGGTTCTGTAGTTTTCATTGTATAAGTCTTTCACCTCTTTGTTAGGTTGATTCCCAAGTATTTTATTTTTTTTTGAGGATATTGTGAATGGAGTGGTTGTCCTCATTTCCATTTCAGAGGATTTGTCACTGATATACAGGAATGCCTTTGATTTATGCGTGTTGATTTTATATCCTGCCACTTTGCTGAATTCATTTATTAGCTCTAATAGTTTCTTTGTAGACCCTTTTGGGTCTGCTCGGTATAGAATCATGTCATCTGCAAATAGTGATAATTTGAGTTCTTCTTTTCCTATTTTTATGCCTTTAATTTCTTTCATCTGTCTAATTGCTCTGGCCAGTGATTCGAGAACTATGTTGGACAGAAGTGGTGAGAGAGGGCATCCCTGTCTTGTTCCAGATTTTAGAGGGAATGCCTTCAGTTTTTCTCCATTCAGAATGATGCTAGCCTGAGGCTTAGCATAGATTGTTTTTACAATATTGAGGTATGTTCCTGTTATCCCTAGTTTTTCTAGAGTTATGAACATAAAGGGATGCTGTACTTTGTCAAATGCTTTTTCCGCATCTATAGAGATGATCACATGGTTCTTATTTTTAAGCCTATTGATGTGGTGAATAACATTTATTGATTTCTGTATATTGACCCAACCTTGCATCCCAGGGATGAATCCTACTTGATCATGGTGCACAATTTTTTTGATATGTTTTTGTATCCGGTTCGCCAGAATTTGATTGAGGATTTTTGCATCTAGGTTCATTAGAGATATTGGTCTGTAGTTTTCTTTCTTTGAAGTGTCTTTGTCTGGTTTAGGAATCAGGGTGATGTTGGCCTCGTAGAATGAATTTGGAAGTTCTCCCTCTTTTTCTATTTCCTGAAATAGCTTGAAAAGTATTGGTATTAATTCCTCTTTAAAGGTTTTGTAAAACTCTGCTGTATACCCATCCGGTCCTGGGCTTTTCTTAGTTGGTAGTCTTTTGATGGTTTCTTCTATTTCCTCAATTGATATTGGTCTGTTTAGGTTGTCAATATCCTCCTGACTCAATCTGGGTAGATCATATGACTTAAGAAATTTATCGATGCCTTCACTATCTTCTATTTTATTGGAGTATAAGGATTCAAAATAATTCCTGATAATCTTCTGTATTTCTGAAGTGTCTGTTGTGATATTGCCTTTTTCATCCCATATGCTAGTAATTTGAGTTCTCTCTCTTCTTCTCTTCGTTAGCGTGGCTAAGGGTCTGTCGATTTTATTTATTTTTTCAAAGAACCAACTTTTAGCTTTGTCAATTTTTTCAATTGTTTCTTTTGTTTCGATTTCATTAATTTCAGCTCTGATTTTAATATTTCTTGCCTTCTACTTCTTTTGCTGTTGTTTTGCTCTTCTTTTTCTAGGATTTTGAGATGAAGTATTAGATCATTTATTTGTTGGTTTTTTCTTTTTTTAAGGACCAATGTATTTTTCTTTAAAGACATTGTATTTGTCATGTGTGGTCACAGAATTCTGTTAGCTTAGGGCTTAGCTAGTGATTTGACAGATATTTCCTTACCTCTGAAGCCAAATTGTCCTTGAATCTGGGTTTCTTATGTGTTGGAGCAAGTCTTCTGCACCCAAAGTGACAGTTTACAAGTCTGTTTTCACCTTCACAGTTCACTTCTTCAGAGTTTGAATGTCACCTAGAGAACTTTCCTGATTCTTAGGCGTTTTTAGAGCATGCTTCTAATCCTGGATATATCATATTCATGGCCTTCTAAACTTCAATAATAATGTAGGAGCCTTTCAAAGCTCTTATTCTCCCAAAGCATCTTACTTACTTCCTAGTCTTTCTTCCTTGGTTTTTTGTTGTGTCTATTTTTCACCCAACTGATAACCATTTTCTCAGAGAAAAACTGTTAATTTACCTTTAAATATTTTTAACAAATGCCTACTTCCATGTATGCACTTTTCTACTCTGAGAGTTCTAAATTAGGCAAACTGTTTATATTAGTTCTTCAGGGAACCACTTCTCAGGTCCAAGCTTTTTTTTTTTTTTTAAAGAGAGAGAGAGAATTTTAAAAAAAATATTTATTTATTTATTTTTTTTAGTTTTCGGCGGACACAACATCTTTGTATGTGGTGCTGAGGATCGAGCCCAGGCCGCATGCATGCCAGGCGAGTGCGCTACCACTTGAGCCACATCCCCAGCCCCTCAGGTCAAAGCTTTTGAGGACATAGTCCATGCTGCTCTCTTTGGTACCAGGAAGCAAGACTGGTTGTATGGGCCAATGCCTTCAAGAGCGTCATTAAGGTTGTGAGGCAGGGATGGGGCAGTTGAAATATCACAAAGTTTTTTTACTGAGTTTCAATCACCTTTTTCTTATTGAAGTGTTCTCTTGATTGCCATTAACTTTGACTGTTTTCTAGAATTTTGATAATGTTCATTAGGATAGTTTTTGTCAATCATTTTTGGTGTTTTGTGGAGGGACGTGTCCTCAGGGTTCTCTGTTACATCATTTTCACTGATGGTACCTGTATGTTTTCCTGGCAATCAGTATTTTGTTTTATTTAGAATGAGCAAAAGCAAGTTATAAGCAGTCTCAAAGTGGCTGAGTTCTGTCTAGGAATAGGATAAATTATACAAAGTCAAACAGTAATATTAAAGTTTGAGAAAGCATTAAAAATCAAATCTTCTAACTGCTAGTGGAAGGCCTTTCTTGTATATTAAATTTATTCTTATGGCTAGGTATAATGCTTCTGAGTACCAGTCAATACTGGAGAAGTCACCTGTATTTTAATTTCCAATTATTAGGGCATCATGATAGAAATTTATTAACTATTTTATAGAGAGCTATCTCTGAGTCACCAAAAGCCATCTGACCACGTACCCTCATTTTAGCAACACATGTCCTCAGGATTTTTTTTGTTCATCTTCCATACTTCTCATGAAGTCAGTCTATTTGGTTTCCTCTGTTGCAAAGTGCTCTTTGTTTCCTACTTTCTCCTATGGCTTTTTGTTTCATAAAGTAAACTTTTTCTTTAGTGACTGATAAGAATGACCAAACATTAATTTGGGGCTTGGATAATGTTTTTTTCTGTCCTTTACTGACTCATTATTCCAACTAGAGTTATCTGTTCTATAATCTCTTTTAGCTCTTTTTTCCCCTTGTTTCTAGAAATTGTATTTTGTGTACTCTTCCTTAGCCCAGGTAATTACATAGTGTGCAAAATCAATGCCCAGAGAGAATCTATTAAATATTCTTAGTCTAGTGCTGTTGACTTGTCCACAATCTGGGCAGAAAAAGTAAATGCATGACAGTGATTTTATGTTTTGTACCCTATTACCTCCATAAGTTTGCTCCCAATCCCCGGGCTTTATGTTCTAATTTTGAATTAGAAAAATATTTTACCTATGGGATCACCTTGGTGAATGAGTCAGATGGAATTTTCTGAATTAGTTTTTTCTGATAGACTTGATGAGAACCAGTGTTCAGTGTGTGCTTCCTTGTGATTGACTTCTTTGATTTATAGGGAAATTTGGCTAAGAGCATTTGACTTAGCCTTAATGGAAAGAAGATAAATTGGACATATCCTCTGATAAGAGTATGTATGTGTGTGCATGATATTTTTATTTTATTGGTTGCCTCTGATGAGAAACTGACTTGAATATTTTTTATGACAAAGTAGCAGGAAAAAAAGCAAGCAAGCTTGGGTAATTTTTACAAGCTTGGAGAGCATTTGAGGTAGATATTCTGCTAATATCTGCTCTAAAGGCTGAGGAAGAAACTTAATAGTACAATACTCTGTTTATGTGACTGGTGACTTGCCTTCCTTGTAATTCATTTGAATGCCTTATAACTCCGAATGGAACTTCCTGGCCTCTTGTTACTCCTGCTATCTGTGGAAGAAAAATGGATATCAGCATTAGGGCTGTTTTTTGTGCTGTCAGCTAAAAGCCTGAAGAGTTTATAGAACAATCTTCTCCACTGTGGCACTTTGCCTGAGGCTAGTTCAAGTCAATTTAACCATTATATTAATAATATTAATAAATGGTAGCCATTAGTTATTCAGCCAGACTGGATGACAGTTACATCTTACACATTGTTTCTAAGTTATTATCTCCCTTTTCTATATGAAGAAACTGAGGCACACATTGTGGAGGTAGTGGTATAATATGGTGCCCCATATTGCACAGGAAATGGTTCAAGTCCAGGTCTCTCTGAATGCAGCATGCTCTCTCTTTCCACTGTGCCTCTATTCTTTTCAAAGATCTTTCTTATTGGGAGTATATATGATTTCATTTCTGTTATTTTTCTTCTAATAGTTATTGTTTGAATATCAGGCTTTATCCAGGCCCTATGCTTGCCATATATTATCATTAAGATTTATAGTAGCCCTGCAATGTAAATGTTTGTACCCTAGTTTTACAGGTGAGATGATTTTCCATTGTGACATGCTGCTTCTTCAAATTTTTAACCATTTTTAGCTTCTGTTCTAGTTACTCTTGAGCCATGTTCTGCCCTTCCCTATCCTAATTATACCTTTCCGGATTCATGTTCCAGATGATTCCATTATCTTGTTCCTACTTGATGGGTGCTGATGATTTCCTATGGTATCTGTATGAGTTGGTAAAACTCCCTTAGGGACCCACATGCTTGCTGCTTACTAGAACTATGTGGACTTCTTAAGTATGGTGTTCTTTAGCTGTGATGAAAATTCAAAGTGTGTAGTGGTTAGTTGGACCTTTATCAAATCTACCTCCAAAGGACTTGTAGACATTGGAAAGCAACTCAAATATGCAGATGCTCATGCTGCTTGCTATAAGCAATAAAGTCCTTTCTCTCAGACCCAAGAGGTTTTCATCTTCTGTCAGCATCCACGAAACAGTGTGTCTTATCTTTTTAAGTTATTGGTAGGATAAAAATACCAGATTCTTCTAAGTTCCTGAAAAATATTGTATCTGAAGTTTTCCATTCTATTTGATTAAGAGCCAGCTCAATTAATTCTTAGCTTCATGTGAGCTGGTGACTCTAAGGAGGCCCTCTGTAGACTCTAAAGTTCTCTTTGTTACTCTTTTCTCTCTGGGTTTCTTTCCTGTAAATTCTAGTTCCCTTTTCTTCCTGTTCTTTCAGCTCTTTGTCTACCCAGGAAATTCTATCAATTTCTCCTTTCTTCTCTCTCTGTCTCTCTGCTGCATTTTGGAAATTCTTTCTAGGCAATAAGCTGATGCAGTCCTTTGTTTCCAGAATCACTGTTCTTTATAGCTTTATGTCTTGTGTCATTGAGAACTCTTCTTTCTTATTGTGCACTATTTTTGAATTTCAGGTAAGAAATAATGTATTCCCTCTTATGCTCCCAGAAGTGGGAGTTGAATTCTTGGGTTTTGAAAATAGATTTGATATTTGGAAATAGCTCAAAGAATGGGTCAGTAACTCAGAATAATAAGGTTGCTCATCAAGATTGCTAATTCCTCACACCTTTCTCCCCTCAAATTTTGGTAGTAACCAATTTATTTCCCCCCTCTGTGGCTTTAGAATATTTGTGGTTTAAAATTACTTTCAAGATGTTTTTCAGTGGATTACCCTCTCAATGTCCCCTTTAATTTACAAGCTCCTTTAAACTTGGAGGAACCAAAAGTTCTACAAAGATTAGTTTTATTTTCGCTTGCCATTAGCCAACTCTTTCCAATGCCTTGATTAACTCAGTAGACAAATTGCATTAATTTCCCCTTTGGGTTTCTCTTAATATCATTCTCAGTGCCATACCTCAGGCTGCATCCTTCCTTTGCTTTGGTCTAGGTTATTATATCCTCCTCCAAGCTAGTCCCTCTCTCTTTCTATTATTCACATTAAGGTCAGAGTAACTTTCAAAAAACAAAAATAAAACAGATCTGACAGTCATTTTTGACCCTGAAAATGGTTCCTCCATGAATATAGAATAATGCTCACCTTCCTTTGTGTCTACAATTTGTTCTCTGTTTACATTTCTCATTTTATTTTACATAACATTCTCTACCATTTGATAGGATTATAATCCACAAATGTCAGTATTTTATTACATTTTCAACTTTGTCCCATCTTGATGCCTTTGCTTATCCTGTCTCTTTTTGGCAAGAATACCTAATTTTGCATGATTTCAAAGATGTTTCTCAAATACTAACTATACCATGAGGCTTCTCCAGAGGCCACCAGTGGAATGAAGTCCCTCATCCCTTGTTTTTGCATGATACATTAGATGGACCTATATTAGAGCATTTATCAGACTCTCCTTTTGGTTTACTTGAGTAAGTGTCTATCTCCCTTAATGGTCTGTGTGTCCCTGGAAGGCAAATACTGCCTTATTTCTCTTCATATTCACCATACCATTTATCTCAGGGCCTTATAAATAGTGCATGCTGAATAAATATTTGTTGGATTGAAATTGGTTACTTAAGGAACCTTATTTAGCACATAAAAATAAATCACTAGTACTTTCATTACTGACATTTGCAATTTGGTTTGAGCTCAGTGAAATTTTACATTCGAAATTTATCTTTGGACTTTATGAAGACTGCTCTCTCTTTGTGGCCAGCCTACACTCAGAACTTCTTTCTCTTCCCCCAACACACAGGGTACTGATGTCTTCCTACATTCTCTAGACAATGCCCTTTGACAATGGCTTCAAACCAGCTATGTCCTGGATTCATCTAGGGGAGTTTGTTGTACTGGGGATTGAACTCATGGGGGGGAGGGTTAAAAATAGCATATTTTCTGGATCTGATCCCAGAATTACTAATATGGAGTCTCTGGTGCTACTGCTCAGGAACTTGTGTGTTTAACAGGTACCTGGCACTGGATGATACTTATGTGCAGACAATTTTGAGACCTACTGCTCTATGATCTTGAGTTTAGATCATTTTTTGTACTGACTATGCTATCACAATTTATCTACTGAGTCTCCTGCCTTTGAGATGCAGCTTTCAATTAGCTAACATTTGAAAAATGTTGTGATTTACTTTTTGAAAAATTTATATTTAACTCATACATAAAAACATTAATATTGTACATATGTACATTGTATAATGTTCAAATCAGATTGAATATATCTATCTCCTCAAGCATTTATCATCTTTTATGGCGAAAACTTTGAAAGTCTTTTCTTCCTGCTTTTTGTAATTTCAAGCACATTATTTTTACCTCTAATCACTCTACTGTGCTATAACAAACCAGAACTTCTTGCTTTTAACTGTAACTCAGTACCCATTGACCTACCCTCCCCCCGCCCTCTTCCAGGCTTGATTTACTTGAGAACTCCATTTCACTAAGTTATTAATGTCTTCTCTCAAGGGCAGTTACTTTTCAAATTACAAAACGTTTTAATAGACTTTTTAGAACAGTTTAAGGTTCACAGCAAAATTGAGAGGAAACAGTTTTAATAGGGTGCTCTTAAAGAGAAAAATGTTGCCTTTAAGGAATGACAGTATTTAGACTTTTTGGTAGCAATAAGAATGGACTCCTTTAAAGAACAATAATTTTTAGTTGCTTCAGAAAGTAGGTAATAATTATAGAAAATACAGAGTTTTGTTATATTCTTTCTCTTTAATCATGTATTAAGATTGGGAAAGGATTGTAGGATTTAAATAGAGAGTAATATCTCAAATCATGCTGCAGGAAAAATAAGAAAAAATCAAAACCTCAGGAGCTTTACTCTTTCTTTCTCTCCCTCTTTTTCTCTCCCCCTCCTCTCTCCTCTCCCTCTCGTACTGGGAATTGAACCCAGAGACTTTCTACCATTGACCCTAGCCCCTTTTTATTTTGTTTTTAGACAGTTTCTCACTGAATTGCTGAGGCTGTCCTCAAACTTGTAATCCTTCTGAATAGTTGGAATTATAGAAGTGCACCACCATGCTCAGCTAAATATGGCTATTTCCCCCTGTACTTTGAATGGAACCAAAGGTCTTGCACATGCGAGGCAGCACATCACAACCCTTTAAAAATTTAAGGTTTTGAGACAGGATCTCAGATGTTAAGTTGCCTCAGCTAGCCTCAAATTTGTGACCAAGACTCCTGCTTTAGCCATGCCCTAGTTGCTGGGATTATAGATATGTGTCCACCCTGACTAGCTTGATTCTTTTTTGTCTCTCACAGTAAGAACTTGGTAAATGGTTGTGAACAGGTCAGAGTTAAGAATTTGAGGGGGTTTAAAAAAGTTTCCTAAAAGAGAGAAATTACAGTTCCAAAGGTTTCTAATAGGATAGTATTATGGTTTGGTTATGAAGTGTCCCACAAAAGCTCTTGTTAATGCAGGGATATTCAGAAGTTAAGTGACTGGATTGTGAGAACTGTAACCTTATGAGTCTATCATAGTTTGAATGGACTGACAGGGTGTTAACTGTAGGTAGGTGGGGTGTGGCTAGAGGAGGTGGGTCACTGGTGGCATGTCCTGGAAGGGTTGTTCTTCTGTAGCCCCTTCCCCCCTCCCTCTGTCTCTGTTTCTGATTATACCATGAACTGAGCAGCTTTCCTCCACTGTGCCCTTATCCCATGATGTGCTTCCTTAACTTAGGCCCAGAGTAATGGGAGTCCCTTAGTCTGTGGATTGAGGCTTCTGAAACCATGTAAACCCCAAATAAACTTTTTCCTCCTCTTAAGTAGTTGTTGTTAGATTTTCCTTGATGTGACCAAAATATCAAACTAAAACATATACAAAAGGAAATCAGTAATTAAGAAGTTTAATTTCAGCTTAAAAATCAAATGGTACCACATGGTGCTATACAGTTCCTATTTCTTCAAAACCTTAATCTATTATTATTTTAAGTTTTTTTAAAATAAAGAATATGTCATTAAAACAATGTTCTTATATAGAGTTGATGTTCATATTTGGAAATGTATATTAGGTGTTTGAAATCTAAACTGACCATGGTTATGGTTAATATGTAAGAAGCTTACTTAATTTAGTTCTCTTCAAATATATTTGTCCCATCTACTTTATGAAAAAAGTATGCATTCTAATAGGTGCATTTAATTACAAAGTATTACATATAAAACTGGTGTAATAAATTCTGAACATTATAAAATATACAGAAATAGAAGTATAACTGGATTGCACATGTAGAAATTTTAATATTTCCTTCCAAAATTCCAATGTATTGTTTCCAGTATACATGGCATTCCTACAAATCACTTTTGATACCACTGCTGTTTCTGTCTGATTCCCAAACTGGGTTGAACATTAAATTACTTTGGTGTATTCAAAATACATTTAGGGGGCTGGGGTTGTGGCTTAGTGGTAGAGCATTTGCTTAGCATGTGCGAGGCACTGGGTTTAATCCTCATCATCACATAAAAATAAATAAAAATAAATAAATAAATAAATAAAAGTATTGTATCCATCTACAACTTAAAAAAAAGGCCCTTAGATTTTTGTGTTCTATCCTAGGTTTATTGAATTAAAATCAACAGGCTAGAATTTAGTAGCCTATATTTTGAAAACACCCAGGCAATTCAGATGCCCAGTTAAGCTTGGAAAATATTGATCTAACCCTAAAGGTTACTTTGCGGGGTATTCAGCCTCTAGGATCATGATTCTCAACTTTGACTATACATTGGAATCATCTGGGGAACTTTAAAAATACTGTTGTTTGTGTCTCAGGCCCAGAGACTTATAATTTACTTGTTGTGGGGCATAAGCTGGGCATTGAGATTTTTAAAGTTCCCCTGGTAAATCTAATGTGCAGCCAAGGTTGAAACTACTACTACAGGGGGGATAAAATGGGCTCTGTGTGGCTATATTATTTTCATTTTGAGTTACATGATAACTTCTTAAGCAAATGGAATTTATTAGTTTACCTAACATGTCTAAGGATTGTCTGATTTTAGATATATCTGGATTTAGGGGCTAAACAGTGCAATAAGGATTGTTAATATGTCTTTCCATCACTTCACTCACCTTTCATCTGTATACTTATAATCTTTCACTATATGTCTGGAAATATGACCACAACAGCTCCAAGTTTTTATAGTCTTTTTAGTGTACAGTGTAGGGAGTGAAAAAATCTGTTCATTCCTTTGGTTCATATTGCAACTCTTAGGGCAGACTCTGATTGTTCTAGCTTGGCTTCAGGCACCTATCACTGAAGGAATCACAGTACCTAATGTCAACTGAAAAAGAAAAAAAAAGTCAGAGAGAAATTCTCAAGAGTGATGATATTATTTGAGAGTAGCATTGCAATGGCAATAGGAGAGCAATGCAATAGTAAAATGAATATACTGTAGTAAACTGAGGGCATGTTCAAAGAAGTTCAGGTAAGGACGAGTTTTTAAAGATAGACATGAAAAGGGCAATAGTTGATGTTTTGAAACAATACTCCTTGAACAAAATGATTAATAACAATGATGATGTTGATCTGAGGTTGAACAGATATCCTCAGAGAAGTACTTTTTTCATATGAAGTTGTAGTGGCCTCTGTATAAGCTTGAGATTTGGAAGTTTTTGTGATTGTTACTAACAGATAGTCATGTGTAAGAACAATTCCTTCATCACCAGGCTTTATTAATTTTTCAAAATTAAGGTTAACATAAATGACTCGGTTTTGATTGTGGCAACTCATGTTTCTTTCATATTATGTCCTTTGGATCAATATTTTTCTCTGAAAACATTCCTGATCAACCACTCCATATCTAGGTTTATATGGTCCCTCATTGTTAAGATGGACCTGGCCTTTGTCCTGGTTATTGGCCTGTTCTGGGCCCACTTGGGAAGTGGGGGGTGTGAGTGACTGATTATCACCTGGGAGTTAGGGTCAAAAACCTCTTTAGTCACATTTGATCAAAGCAGTTTTGAAGTGATAGTTTTTAGACTGTTTTACCTTGAGTCCATTATTGAGTTCAGGTCTGTCTGTCTAAAAGGAGATGCTATGTTGTCTAATCAGGGGCAGCATTTTTTGTTATGAGTTATACCTCAGAATTTTTTTTTTTTTGGTACAGGGGATTGAACTCAAGGGCATTCAAACACTGAGCCACATTCCCAGCCCTATTTTATATTTTATTTAGAGACAGGGTCTCACTGAGTTACTTAGCACACTGCCATTGCTGAGGCTGGCTTTGAACTCAGGATCCTTCTGTCTCAGCCTCCTGAGCTGCTGGGATTACAGGCATGTGCCACTGTTCCTGGCTTTATACTTCAGAATTGTGACAGGCAACAGCTACAAAGTTTTAAAAGGAAAATATAAAACAAAACAAGAAAAATAAAATAAAGCCAGTTGTATAATAGTTTTGGACCAAGAAATAATTTTTCTCTGCAGCCATACCAATTGTTACCAAAGATGTTCACACAATTTTTTTTTTTTTTTTTTTTTTGTAAAATGAGTTCAGATTTATCAGAAAACTGTGTTTCAAAGTACTGGTTAGTCTTTTTCATAAATCTGATAGCAAATGCATTAGACAAGAATCAAAACTGGATTTGCTTAAAATTTTGATGGGAGTTTAGTATTTGATAATAAAATTTAGTTATATTTATTAAATTCATCATTTTTGGATCCACCATGGCGGCGGGCAGAGAGGCTGCGCTTTTAATGCATTCCCAGTGATGGGATCATAAAGTCGCAAGGATAACTCTTGGATTCTACCAACGGAGAATCTCCTAGCAAAATTCCACTGAAGAGAGACCGCCCGGGAGCTACTAGGATTTTTTTGAAGCGTATGTGTGACCCGGACGAGCGGGACCCTGCCACAGACGCGGAGTTCCAAATCCACCAGCCACAGTCCGCGCACCGCGGGCACAGCTTCAGATCTGTCCACCCGCCCACAGTCAAAGTGACTGGGTCCTGCTAGACGCCGAGACACAGCTTGGCAGGAAGAAGTCTTTAGCCAAGCCTCCATAAGCCAGGAGCTGAGGCGAACCAGGCCGGACCAGTCCCACCCCTCCCCTCGGACACTCCGGCAAGGAGCCTGGGGCCCGCCATAGCAGAGAGGTGACGTCATCGGAGTTCGGCCGGCGGAATTCCTTCCCAGCAGAATCCACTTTAGCAGGTGCGTGACTCCCCATACTGATACAAGCAGCCAGGAAACTTCATTGACTTCTCAGGGGTCGTGTCCGTAGGGAAGCAGAGGGGATCCCAGCCCCCCAGGCCCCCATATCATCAGCGGTGACCCCCAAGGTCTTAGCCACCAGTTTACCACAGCACTGGGGCTTAAAAGGGGCACGCGGTGGGGCTGCAAGTGTAACTAGATCTCGGGGGAGTCACTTCTGGGGAACAGGACCTGGCTGGCAGGCTGGCAGGAGGAAGGGGTTAAGAGCTGGAGAAGTGAAATGGCTCTGGACTGACAAGTCTGAGAGACTCCCAGGAGACGCCCTACAGAGATAGCTCTCAGCAGGTAGAGAGCAGAGGCTCCGCTTGGAGGGCACAGCACCGCCTACTGGAAGAGAGGAAGGTGGATCTCTAAGACTTTAATTTTTGTTGTTGTTGTTGTTGTTGCTGTTGTCGATATATTTTTTCTCTCCTTCATCTCTCCCTGTTCCTTTCTCCCCATTTCCTTCTCTCTTTCTATCCCATTTCAAGTTTTATTGTTCTTTTCATTCCCCTCTAATCTATCTCTCCCTCTATCCTTTTTTCTTTTTAACAGCACCTTCATTCCCCTAACCCCCAACTCTCATCCCAAGCATTACATCTTCCATTGCGTGTAATTGTCTAAATGCAAATAGGTGAATGTCTCGAGGCTGTCTATAAGACTCCTAAATACCTAGCTACTACCAACACCCTGATCCAATTGCTTGGTAGTATCCACCTTCAGTGGAGCAATCTTCTAAAGTAGCCAAGACATACTAACCATCGTACCACCAGAGCAGCTAACTTAAACATATAGTCCTAAGAACAAACAGCAAAACATTATATGCATACAGAACCTAGAAGCCTTATATGAATTGAATGAATCAGCTTTAAAGTACAACAAAGCCCAACATTTCTAGGCATAATCTCCCACCACAAAAGAGAGACAACAGAGATATACAAAGCTAAAACAAATGTATAGGAGAAAGCAGTTACTAAGCAGTCAAACAGAGCTGGAAAGCAACGTGAACAATATGAAAAAACAAGGGAAAAAAGGGTTACAAACAATGCAGGACAACCTAAATATACAGGAGGACCTAGAAGAATCAGAAACATGGACAGGGAAAGAAATCAAGGCATACCTAATTCAGATGGAACGGAATATTAGAGAAGACATGAGACAGCAAATCCAAGCATTGAAAGTATATTTTGAAGAGGAACTAACCACACAAATTCAATCCACAAAGAATGAGCTTTATCAGGAGATAGAGGTGTTAAAAAAAATCAAGCTGCAATCATAGAAATGCAAGAAACCATAAATCAGATTAAAAGCGCTAATGAGAATATTACAGACTAGATCAAGTAGAAGTCAGAACATCAGATAATGAAGACAAAGTTTATCAAATTGAAAAGAATATAGTCAACACAGAAAAGAAGCTGAAATCTCACGAGCAATCTATCCAAGAGATATGGGATCTCCTCAAAAGACCAAATTTGAGAGTCATTGGGATAGAAGAAGGCACAGAGAACCAGTACAAAGGAATGGATAGCATACTAAATGAGATAATACTAGAAAATTTCCCAGAGATGAAAGATGGAATGGATTGCCAAATCCTGGAAGCTTACAGGACCCCAAACATCCAAAACCATAATAGACCAACTCCAAGACACATAATTATGAAGATAGCTAACATACAGGACAAGGAGAGAATACTAAAAGCTACAAGAGAAAGGAGGCAGATTACATTTAGGGGTAAACCAATTAGGTTAACGACTAATTTTTCATCACAGACTTTGAAAGCGAGAAGATCCTGGAACAACGTATTTCAAACACTGAAAAATAATGGATTCCAACCAAGAATACTGTATCCAGCAAAACTAAGCTTCAGATTTGACAATGAAATTAAAATATTTCACGATAAACAAAAGCTAAAAGAATTCACAGCTAGAAAACCAGCACTGCAAAGTATGTTCAGCAAAATATTACAAGAAGAGGAATTGAAAAATAGCGCCCCAAACTAACAGTGGGAGGTGTCTCAGTAAAGGGGGAGAAAAATAACCAAAGAGGGAAAACTAACCAATCTAAAATAAATAAATAGGTGAAAGATTTATACAATGAAAACTATAGAACCCTAAAGAGAGAGATAGAAGAAGATCTTAGAAGATGGAAAAATGTACCCTGTTCATGGATAGGCGGAACTAACATTATCAAAATGGCGATATTACCCAAAGTTCTCTACAGGTTTAATGCGATGCCAATCAAAATCCCAACGGCATTTCTTGTAGAAATAGATAAAGCAATCATGAAATTCATATGGAATAACAAAAGACCCAGAATAGCAAAAACAATCCTAAGCAGGAAGTGTGAATCTGGAGGTATAGCAATACCAGAGTTCAAACTGTACTACAAAGCAATAGTAACAAAAACAGCATGGTACTGGTACCAAAACAGGCATGTGGATCAATGGTACAGAATAGAGGACACAGAAACCAATCCACAAAATTACAACTTTCTTATATTTGATAAAGGGGCTAAAAACATGCAATGGAGGAAGGATAGCATCTTCAACAAATGGTGCTAGGAAAATTGGAAATCCATATGCAACAAAATGAAACTGAATCCCTTTCTCTCACCATGCACAAAAGTTAACTCAAAATGGATCAAGGAGCTTGATATCAAATCAGAGACCCTGCACCTGATAGAAGAAAAAGTTGGCTCCGATCTACATATTGTGGGGTCAGGCTCCAAATTCCTTAA
The DNA here is from genome assembly GCF_048772815.1 of Callospermophilus lateralis. Taxonomy (NCBI): domain Eukaryota; kingdom Metazoa; phylum Chordata; class Mammalia; order Rodentia; family Sciuridae; genus Callospermophilus; species Callospermophilus lateralis. Next base: position 97,877,564 of record NC_135325.1, read on the forward strand.
TAGGATGCCCATAGCCCAAGAGTTAATAACAAGAATAAACAAACGGGACTTACTTAAACTAAAAAGTTTTTTCTCAGCAAGAGAAACAATAAGAGAAGTAAATAGGGAGCCTACATCCTGGGAACAAATCTTTATTCCTCACACTTCAGATAGAGCCCTAATTTCCAGAATATACAAAGAACTCAAAAAATTAAACAATAAGATAACAAATAACCCAATCAACAAATGGGCCAAGGACCTGAACAGACATTTCTCAGAAGAGGACATACAATCAATCAATAAGTACATGAAAAAATGCTCACCATCTCTAGCAGTCAGAGAAATGCAAATCAAAACCACCCTAAGATACCATCTCACTCCAGTAAGATTGGCAGCCATTAGGAAGTCAAACAACAATAAGTGCTGGTGAGGATGTGGGGAAAAGGGTACACTTGTACATTGCTGGTGGGACTGCAAAATGGTGCGGTCAATATGGAAAGCAGTATGGGGATTCCTGGGAAAGCTGGGAATGGAACCACCATTTGACCCAGCTATCACCCTCCTCGGACTATTCCCTGAGGACCTTAAAAGAGCATACTATAGGGATACTGCCACATCAATGATCATAGCAGCACAATTCACAATAGCTAGACTGTGGAACCAACCTAGATGCCCTTCAATAGATGAATGGATAAAAAAAATGTGGCATCTATACACAATGGAGTATTATGCAGCACTAAAAAATTACAAAATCATGGAATTTGCAGGGAAATGGATGGCATTAGAGCAGATTATGCTAAGTGAAGCTAGCCAATCCTTAAAAAACAAATGCCAAATGTCTTCTTTGATTTAAGGAGAGCAACTAAGAACTGAACAGAGGGAAAGAGCATGAGGAAAAGATTAACATTAAACTGAGACGAGTGATGGGAGGGAAAGGTAGAGAGAAGGGAAATTGCATGGAAACGAAAGGAAACCCTCATCGTTATACGAAATCACATATATGAGGTTGTGAGGGGAAAGGCGGGGGGAGGGAGAGAACGGAACAACAACAGATGAGGTAGAGAGGGAAGATGGGAGGGGAGAGGAGGGGGAATAGTAGCGATAGGAAAGACAGCAGAATACAACAGTCACTAATATGGCATTATGTAAACATTGTGAATGTGTAACTGATGTGATTCTGCAATTTGTATTTGGGGTAAAAATGGAAATGCATAACTCACTTGAATCAAATGTATGAAACATGAAAAAAATAAAAAAATAAAAAAATTTACTTTCTACAAAAAAAATAAAGAAAATCACACAAAAAAAACAACTTAAAAATATTTTTAAAACACTCTAAAGTCATGTATATCTAAAAAAAGAACAAATAAAAAATGCTAAGGAAAAAAAATTCAGCATTTTAAGATATCATTCATGACTGATAGTCTCATGGTCCTGGTATAATGCTTTCTGTTTTGTACCAGGGATTGAACCTAGGGTGTCTTAACCACTGATCCACACCCCAAACTCTTTATTTTTTAAAACAAATTCTCATTAATTTGCTTAGGGCCTCACTAAGTTGCTAAGACTGGCTTTAAACTTGAGATCCCCTTGCCTCAGCCTCCCAAACCACTGGGATTACTGAAGTGTGTAACCATGTAGGTCAGACCTCTAGACTTTTAAATAAATTTTCGTAATTCTTAGAACATTTACAGTAATAAAATAGGATTACAAATTATTGTGCAATGCTTGCCACTTACTTAAATCAATTTTAAGCAGAGTTATCAAGTAACCATTTAAAAGAATTTGTGTTTTTAAAAAATCTTAATTCTTTAGTCCAGTTTTCATAAGTAATTAAAAAAAGATGGCAAAGAACAACAATTACCTTGAGAAAAAGCAAAATCTTTGTTTCCTCCCATGGTTAAATGCAGATCAACTTTTTTTTTTTTTTTTTTTTTTGGTGGTGGTGCTGGGGATTGAACCCAGGGCCTTGTGCATGCGAGGTCGGCATTCTACCAACTGAGCTATATCCTCAGCCAGATCAATATTTTAAGAAAACTTTTTGATTTAATGTAGAGAAAGACATTCTATTTTATATCAGTGTATTAATGCACAATTTTTAGAAAACCCATAAGTAATTGCTTTTAATCACAACCAACTTGATCACACACAAATTTTCTTAAGATTCATCTTTCAGAAGCCTTCTGCAACTTGCTTAGATCAGCAGCACCTGGCTTAAACCTTTAGTTTTGTCCTTAATTCTTCCATTCTGGAATAGTACAGTCATTCTAATTTAGGATGCAAATCTTTCAGTGCAAGAACTTGTTTTTATAAAAAAAAATCTCTAACCTTACTCATTAAAAATATACATGTATACTTAATTTTTTTTGCTTCTCTCCCCTACTTACTGGTTCCTTTGTGCCTTGTTTCCTACTTTAAATATATAGTCAATCCTTAAAAAATTCTCTGAATTTGGACAAAATTATTTATTCTGAATAAAGGAATGTTTTATGACTTTCATATAGTTTTTGTCATGAAAAACACCTTAATTTCTTTTGATAGTTTTTGCCTGTAAAATTACATATGTTAAGTAGAATTTTTCACTATTAGTAACATTCCTTTTTAGTGAAGATACAGGTAGAAAGCAATCTTGAATTTTTGTTGTATACTAACAATTGATGAAAACATATTTAATTAATAAACCCAAATATGTATTTTTAAAGAATTTAAGAGTTTAAGAGTACTTGAATTTGTATGTCACAGTTGTTATTTCAATACACTTAACTTAGAAATGGCTAAAGTTTTATATCTATTACTTAACATTTTAAAGTTTTAAAAATTAACACATTTATTATAAATATTAGTGGGATTCAGTGACATTTTTCCATACATGTATGCACTGTGCATTGATCAAATCCACAAAACTTTTTCCCATACTTCCTTCTGTACCCTTCCCAATTTCTAGTTATTACTATCTACTTTCTGGTGGATTGTTTTAGTTTCCACATATAAGAGCAAATGTGGTACTTGTTTTTCTGTGTCTGGCTTATTTTACTTTACCTGATACTCTCTGACTCTGTCCATTTTCCTTCAAATGACAGGACCTCCTATTTCCTTATGGTTAAATAATATTCTATATACAGGTCTTTTTGTGAATATATTTTTTTTCAGTTATACTTAAAGGTGTCCAAAATATTCCAGAGTGTTAGCACAATTAAGGTGTTTCACCAGCTTACCATCATATGAGCATGCCAGCAATAAATGAGGATCTTATTTCTTCAGATTCTCTTCAACAATTATTCATTTTTTTTTTTGCATTCTTCATGATTCAGGTAGTTTACTTTGACTTTCTTCCTAACAACCATTGAAGTAATCCTGTCCAGATTTCCTATACATCTCAATACAACTGTGAATGAAAGATGAAAGACAGACCAGAGCCAATGCAGAGCCATCACAGACAGACACAATATCTATAAGTGAATATATTACTAGTGTGCTAATATAAATGGATATTTATATATGCCTACATGCATATATATACATACGTATACATGATGTCACACATATACACATCTATACATCTATCTACATATTAAAACAGTTCTTTACAAAAAGCAGCAGATCTCTGATTGAATGACAATGATTTGTTTTCATTATTCTATTTATTTATTTATTTTTGCATTACAATTCTTAATACACCTTTATACCACAATTTATCATATCTCTGATTGTATAACTGAAAAAAGAAACATGTTCACAGAAAGACCTGTACATGAATGCTCAAACCACTTATTAATAATAGCCAAATATTGAAATAACCTAAATGTCAATCAACTGATAAATATATAAACAGAATGCAGTATATTCCTACAATAGGATGTTCTCTAGCCATCAGAAGAACAAAGTGTAGACTTAAGCAACATTAAGGAACATTGCTGTAAGTAAATAGAGTCAGTCAAAAAGACATCTTATTATGTGAAATGTTCAGGATAGTCATTTTATATAGAGACAATGAGTAGATTTTTGATAACCTAGGTTCAATTGGATGTGAAGGAGGATACAATGAACACAGTAGTGGGAAATGGAAATTGACAGATGATATGGACATACTTTGGTGGTTTGTGACATTTTTCTAAAATTAGATTATGGTAATATTTGCCCACCTATGTGAATATATGATAAAAATAATTGCATGGCTAATTTTGAAGAGATGAACTTTGTGATCATAAATAACATATCATTAAGACATAAAATGACCTTGAAAATAAGTGTGTATTTCTGACTGTTTGTGTATGAATAAACTGTCCTCTGATCCTTAACATTTCTGAAGTTTATATATCTTGTCAAATATTCTCAAACTGCCTTAAAATTTATGGAGCCTATTGATTACCTCCTGAGATCCTGAATATAATAAAGAGAAAAACTTTGAAAATAAATAAATAAATAATATGCTATAGTATATATATACCACATTTTAATTATCCATTCATCTTTTGATGGACATCTAAGCTGCTTCTATATTTTAGCTATTGTGAATAGTGCTGTAATAAACAGGGCATACAGGAATCTCTTTGGTATGCTGATTTTATTTCCTTTGGATATATAGTTATGGTTTAGATGTTAGTTATCCCTAAAAAAACTCATGTATGGGAGAATACAAGAAAGTTTATAGAGGTGAAATGGTTGGGTCACAAGAGCCTTAACCTAACTAATGTATAAATTCCCTGGTAGGAATTAACTGAATTGTCACTGTAGGCAAGTAGGGTGTGGCTGGAGGAGGGGGGTCATTGGGGTATATATTTTGTGAGCTGATCTTAGACTCTTTCTCAGCTTCCTGGTGACGGGTTTCCTGCTGCTTTCCTCCATCACACACTTCTGCCAAGATGTCCTGCCTCACCCAGAGCCCCAAGGAATAGAGTGGGCCATCTATGTACTTCTGAAACTATGATCCTCAAAATAAATTTTTCCTCCTCTAATTGTTTGCATCACGATATTTGATCACAGCAGCAGAATAGCTGACTAAAACATATACCCAGAAATGAGATAGCTGGATTAAATGGTAGTTCTATTTTTAGTTTTTTTTTTTTTTTTTTTTTTTTGTGGAAACTCCATACTGTTCTCCATATGAATATACTAATTTACAATCCCATCAACAATGTATAAGAGTCCCTTTTTTGCCATATCCTCTCTAACTTTATTTATTTATTTTTTAATAATAGTCATTCTAACTGAATTGAGATGATTTTCATTGTAGTTTTGATTTGTATTTTCTTGATGGATAATGATATTGAGCATTTTTTAAAATTAAAAAAAATGATTTATATATGACACCAGAATGCATTAAAATTCTTATTGCACACATAGAGCACAATTTTTCATATCTCTGGTTGTATGCAAAGTATATTCACACTCATTTGTGCCTTCATACATGTACTTCGGATAATAATGCCCATCACATTCCACCAACATTTATAACTCCATGCCCCCTCTTTTTCCCTCCAACCCCTCTGCCCTATCTAGAGTTCGTCTATTCCTTGCATTCTCCCTCTCCTTACCTCACTATTAATCAGCCTCCTTATATCAAATAAAACATTCGGCATTTGGTTTTTTGGGATTGGCTAACTTCACTTAGCATTATCTTCTCTAACTCTATCCATTTACCTGCACATGAAATGATTTTATTCTCTTTAATTGCTGAGTAAAATTCCATTGTGTATATATGCCACGTTTTTTTATCCATTCATCTATTAAGGGCATCTAGGTTGGTTCCACAATTTAGCTATTGTGCATTGTGCTGCTATAAACATTGATGTGGCTGTGTCCCTGTAGTATGCTGTTTTTAAGTCCTTTGGGTATATATAGACTGATGAGAGGAATAGCTGGGTCAAATGCTAGTTCCATTCCTAGATTTCCAAGGAACCTCCATTTCTGCTTTCCACATTGGCTGCACCAGTTTGCAGTCCCACCAGTAATGTATGAGTGTACCTTTTTCCCCACATCCTCACCAATACTTGTTGTTGTTTGTCTTCGTAACAGCTGCTATTCTGACTAGAGATGAATTCTTAGAGTGGTTTTGATTTTCATGTCTCTAATTGCTAGCGATGATGAACATGTTTTCATATATTTGTTGACTGATTATATATCATCTTCTGAGAAGTGTTTGTTCAGGTTCTTGGCCCATTTATTGATTGGGCTATTTGTTTTTTTGGTGCTTAGCTTTTTGAGTTGTTTATATACCCTAGAGATTAGTGCTCTATCTGTGTGAGGCGTAAAGATTTGCTCCCAAGATGTAGGCTCTTTATTCACCTCACAGATTGTTTCTTTTGCTGAGAAGAATCTTTTTAGTTTGAGTCCATCCCATTTATTTATTCTTTTTTGGCACAAAAAGGAATTCCATTGTGTATATATTCCATTGTGTATATTAGCCAAAGGATTCTTATTAAGGAAGTTGGGGCCTAATCCCACATAATGGAGATTTTGTCCTACTTTTTATTCTATTAGATACAGGGTCTCTGGTTTTATTCCTAGGTCCTTGATCCATTTTGAGTTGAGTTTTGTGCATGTTGAGAGATAGGGGTTTAATTTCATTTTTTTGCATATGGATTTCCAGTTTTCCCAGCACCATTTGTTGAATATGCTATCTTTTCTCCAATGCATGTTTTTGGCACCTTTGTCTAATATAAGATAATTGTAGTTTTGTGGGTTAGTCTCTGTGTCCTCTATTCTGTACCATTGGTCTACCAGTTGGTTTTGGTGCCAATACCATGCTGTTTTTGTTACTATTGCTCTGTAGTATAGTTGAAGGTCTGGTATAGTGATGCCACCTGTTTCACTCTTCATGCTAAGGATTGATTTAGCTATTCTGGGTCTCTTATTTTTCCAGATGAATTTCATTACTGCTTTATCTATTTCTATGATGAATGCCATTATGATTTTGATCAGAGCTGCATTAAGTCTGTATAGTGCTTTTGATAGTATGGTCATTTTGATAATATTAATTTTGCCTATCCAAGAGCAAGGTAGTTCTTTCCATATTCTAGGGTCTTTTTGATTTCTTTCTTTAGGGTTCTGTAGTTTTCATTGTATAGCTCTTTCACCTCTTTTGTTAAGTTGATTCCCAAGTATCTCATTTCTTTCTCAGAGGATTTGTCACTGATATGCAGAAATGTCTTTGATTTATGGGTCTTGATTTTATATCCTGTACTTTGCTGAATTCATTTATTAGTTCTAGAAGTTTTCTGGTGGAGGTTTTTGGGTCTTCTAGGTATAGAATCATATTGTCAGCAAACAGTGCTAATTTAAATTCTTCTTTTCCTGTGCATATCCCTTTAATTTCTTTCATCTGTCTAATTGCTTTGGCCAGTGTTTCAAGGACTATGTTGAATAAAAGTGGTGAAAGAGGGCATCCCTGTCTTTTCCCATTTTTTAGAGGGAATGCCTTTAATTTTTCTCCATTCAGAATGATGTTGGCCTCATCACCCTGATTCCTAAACCAGACAAAGACACTTCAAAGAAAGAAAACTACAGACCAATATCTCTAATGAACCTAGATGCAAAAATCCTCAATCAAATTCTGGCGAATCGGATACAAAAACATATCAAAAAAATTGTGCACCATGACCAAGTAGGATTCATCCCTGGGATGCAAGGCTGGTTCAATATACGGAAATCAATAAATGTTATTCACCACATCAATAGACTTAAAAATAAGAACCATATGATCATCTCGATAGATGCAGAAAAAGCATTTGACAAAGTACAGCATCCCTTTATGTTCAAAACTCTAGAAAAACTAGGGATAACAGGAACATACCTCAATATTGTAAAAGCAATCTATGCTAAGCCTCAGGCTAGCATCATTCTGAATGGAGAAAAATTGAAGGCATTCCCTCTAAAATCTGGAACAAGACAGGCATGCCCTCTCTCACCACTTCTGTTCAACATAGTTCTCGAAACACTGGCCAGAGCAATTAGACAGACGAAAGAAATTAAAGGCATAAAAATAGGAAAAGAAGAAGTCAAATTATCACTATTTGCAGATGACATGATTCTATACCGAGCAGACCCAAAAGGGTCTACAAAGAAACTATTAGAGCTAATAAATGAATTCAGCAAAGTGGCAGGATATAAAATCAACACGCATAAATCAAAGGCATTCCTGTATATCAGCGACAAATCCTCTGAAATGGAAATGAGGACAACCACTCCATTCACAATATCCTCAAAAAAAAAAAAAAAAAAAAACTTGGGAATCAACCTAACAAAAGAGGTGAAAGACTTATACAATGAAAACTACAGAACCCTAAAGAGAGACATAGAAGAAGATCTTAGAAGATGGAAAAATATACCCTGTTCATGGATAGGCAGAACTAACATCATCAAAATGGCGATATTTACAAAAGTTCTCTATAGGTTTAATGCAATGCCAATCAAAATCCCAACGGCATTTCTTGTAGAAATAGAGAAAGCAATTATGAAATTCATATGGAAAAATAAATGACCCAGAATAGCAAAAACAACTCTAAGCAGGAAGTGTGAATCAGGCGGTATAGCGATACCAGACTTCAAACTATACTACACAGCAATAGTAACAAAAACAGCATGGTACTGGTACCAAAACAGGCGGGTGGACCAACGGTACAGAATAGAGGACACAGAAACCAATCCACAAAACTACAACTATCTTATATTTGATAAAGGGGCTGAAAGCATGAAATGGAGGAAGGATAGCATCTTCAACAAATGGTCTTGGGAAAACTGGAAATCCATATGCAACAAAATGAAACTGAATCCCTTTCTCTCGCCATGCACAAAAGTTAACTCAAAATGGATCAAGGAGCTTGATATCAAATCAGAGACATGGCGTCTGATAGAAGAAAAAGTTGGCTACGATCTACATACTGTGGGGTCGGGCTCCAAATTCCTCAATAGGACACTGATAGCACAGGAGTTAATAACTAGAATCAACAAATGGGACTTACTCAAACTAAAAAGTTTTTTTCTCAGCAAAAGAAACAATAAGAGAGGTAAATAGGGAGCCTACATCCTGGGAACAAATCTTTACTCCTCACACTTCAGACAGAGCCCTAATATCCAGAGTATACAAAGAACTCAAAAAATTAAACAATAAGAAAACGAATAACCCAATCAACAAATGGGCTAAGGACCTGAACAGACATTTCTCAGAGGAGGACATTAAATCAATCAACAAGTACATGAAGAAATGCTCACCATCTCTAGCAGTCAGAGAAATGCAAATCAAAACCACCCTAAGATACCATCTCACTCCAGTAAGATTGGCAGCCATTAGGAAGTCAAACAACAACAAGTGCTGGCGAGGATGTGGGGAAAAGGGTACTCTTGTACATTGCTGGTGGGACTGCAAATTGGTGCGGCCAATGTGGAAAGCAGTATGGAGATTTCTTGGAAAGCTGGGAATGGAACCACCATTTGACCCAGCTATTCCCCTTCTCGGTCTATTCCCTAAAGACTTAAAAAGAACATACTACAGGGACACTGCTACATCGATGTTCATGGCTGCACAATTCACAATAGCAAGACTGTGGAACCAAACTAGATGCCCTTCAATAGACGAATGGATAAAAAAAAATGTGGCATTTATACACAATGGAGTATTACTCTGCATTAAAAAATGACAAAATCATAGAATTTGCAGGGAAATGGATGGCATTAGAACAGATTATGCTAAGTGAAGCTAGCCAATCCCTAAAACACAAATGCCAAATGTTTTCTTTGATATAAGGAGAGTAACTAAGACCAGTTTTGGGAAGAAGAGCATGAGAAGAAGATTAACATTAAACAGGGGTGAGAGGTGGGAGGGAAAAGGAAAGAGAAGGGAAATTGCATGGAAATGGAAGGAGACCCTCATGGTTATACAAAATTGCATACAAGAGGAAGTGAGGGGAAAGGGGAAAAAAAGAAAAAACAAAACAAAACAAAAAAAAACAAGGGGGAGAAATGAATTACAGTAGATGGGTAGAGAGAGAAGATTGGAGGGGAGGGGATGGGGGATAGTAGAGGATAGGAAAGGCAGCAGAATACAACAGACACTAGTATAGCAATATGTAAAACAGTGGATGTGTAACCAATGTGATGCTGCAATCTGTATACACGGTAAAAATGGGAGTTCATAACCCACTTGAATCAAAGTGTGAAATATGATATGTCAAGAACTATGTAATGTTTTGAGCAACCAACAGTAAAAATTAAAGAAAAAAAAAGAATGATGTTGGCCTGAGGATTAGTGTACATAGCCTTTATGATGTTAAGATATGTTCCTGTTATCCCAAGATTTTCTAGTGTTTTAAACATAACGGGGTGCTGTATTTTGTCAAATGCTTTTTCTGCATCTATTAGGATGATCATATGATTCTTATCTTTGAGTCTTGATGTGATGAATCACATTTATTGATTTCTGTCTGTTGAACCAACCTTGCATCCCTGGGATTAATCCCACTTGATTGTGGTGCATGATCTTTTTGATATGTTTTTGTATTCAGTTTGCTAGAATTTTATTGAATTGTTGCATGAATGTTCATTAGAGATATTGTTCTGAAGTTTTCTTTTTTTGATGTGTCTTTGCCTGGTTTTGGAATCAGGGTGATATTTGCCTTATAGAATAAGTTTGGAAGAGCTCCCTCTTTTTCTATTTTCTGAAATAAATTGAAGCGTATTGGTATTTTAAATATATATTTGTTGGCCATTTGTATTTCTTTTGAGAAACATATATTCAGATCATTTGTCCATTTTATTACTAGATTACTTGGTTTTTAAATTAAATTTTGATGTCCTTACATAGTCTAGATATTAACCCTCTGTGAGATGAACAGCTTGGGGATATTTTCTTCTACTATGTAGGTTGTTTTCTTCACCCTCTTGATTGTTTTCTTTGCTGTGCAGAAGTGTTTTAGTTTTATGTAATCCCATTTATACATTTTTTTCCTGCATTTACTGTGTTTTATGAGTCTTACCCAGAAAATTATTGCCCCTACTGATGTCTTGAAATTTTTCCCCATAACATAACACAATGTTAAGACATGAATTAATTGAAAAACTTATTATAAATATTTATTTAGTTACATTTATCTAATTTGTTTATTTCATAAGGGTACTTGTGAAAATTCTGTTATCTGACAAGCCTAGCCATTATTTTTAAGATATGTTCATGTCAGAGAAAAAGTTAAATTGCTGCACTTGATATCCTGAAAGCAGTGCACACTGCCTTGCACTTTGAGTTGTATATTTAGTCTTAGATATATTCATATGATTTAAAAAATTTAATGTAGAGGATTACAGGGTTATTTATAAACCTACCTGGTCAGCAAACCCAAAAGCAATAATGGATGCTAACAATTCTGATTTTGCCAATAAATTTAAAGTAACTTATTAGAAATTCGATATGCAAAGAAAAGCATTTGGCTTCATTTTACAGTTTTATGTGTGTTAGAATCACATAGCAACATAAATTTAATAGTTTGTAACAAAGTTTAAATCAAATTATATTTTTGATAAAATGGGACAAGTTAAAATTTTTATTTGCATACTTATGATGACTGTAGACCCAATTTTTAAAGCATTTCCCATAGCAGCTTGTTTTCTTTTCATGGTACATAAATATTTTATTGTATCAAGGAGATAACATTCAAGAGTTGAAATGAAATTCTTTTAACCACATTGCTTTACATGTATTTGTTTAAGTTTTAATTTGTATTGGTGTTTTTATTTTCATTGTTAACTAATTTTTAACCCAAATATGAAAACATAAAAATTGTATATATTTAAGGTGTGTTTGTGATGTTTCAGTTCATGTGTACATTGTTTAATGTTCAAATTCCAGTGAGCACACTTATTACTTCAGACATTATTTCTTTATGTTGACCACATAGTTCTTTTCTCTAGCTTTTTGAAATGGACATTACATTATTGTTTATAATTAGTCTACTATGCAATAATATGTAATAATTTATTGTGTCTATAATTTAGGACTTTTTTATACTGGGGATTTAACTCAGGGATACTCAACAACTGAGCCACATCCCTAGCCCTTCTTTATATTTTATTTAGAGACAGGGACTTATTGAGTTTCTTAGGGCCTTGCTGTGTTGCTGAGGCTGGCTTTAAACTTTCGATCCTCCTGCTTCAGCCTCCTGAGCTGCTGGGATTACAGGAATGTGCCACCATGCCCATGGAATTTAGGACTATCAATCAACCTTTCTCCATAACTTTTTCTTCTCTTGTCTACCTAGGCTCTGGAAACCATCATTCAGCTTCTATGAGATTACCTTTTTAAGATTGTACATATGAGGGCTGGAGTTGTGTCTCAGTGATGGAGTGCTCCTCAGCACTGCATAAAAATAAATAAATAAAATAAAGGTATTGTGTCTATCTACAACTAAACATTTTTTTAAAAGATGGTACATATGAGTGAGATCATGGGATATTTCTATGTCCATGACTCATTTATTTCATGTAATATAATCATTTATACTTCCATTCATATTGTTGCAATAAGAGGATTTCATTTTTTTACGACTGAACAGTATTTTGTGTGTGTGTGTGTGTGTGTGTGTGTGTGTGTGTGTATATATATATCACATTTTCTTTATTTATTCATCAGTGATGGACACTAATGTTGTTTCAGTTTCTTGGCTGTTGTGAATAGTGCTGCAATGAACACAAGAGTGCAGATGTCTCTTCAACATATTGATTTCATTTTGTTCATGTGTGTATCCTAGTAGTGTTGATTACTAGATCGTAATGTAGTTCTATATATACTTTTAGTGCTGAGGACTGAACCCAGGGTGTCACAAATGGCAGACAAGTGCTCTACTACTGAGCCATATACTCAGCCTTCATAGTTCTATTTTTAATACTTTTTTGAGGAAATTCTCTACTGCTTTTCATAATGGCTATATCAATTTACACTCCTTTCAACAGTGTTCAAGTTACCTTTTCTTCTTATCCTTACTTGCACTTACTTTCTTTAGTCTTTTGATACTAGTCATTCTGACTGGGAAGAGGTAATATCTCATATGGTTTTCATTTGCCTTCATGTAATGATTAATGATGTTGAGTACTTTTTCATACCTCTGTTGGTCATTTGTATGTCTTTTGAAAATTTCTGTTGCCATTTTTTATTTTATTTATTTTTATTTTTGTTCTTTTTTTTAATATTGGGGATGAACTGATTGGTGCTTAACTACTCAGCCACCTCCCCAGCCATTTTTTATTTTGAGACAGGGTCTTACTAGGTTGCTTAGGGCCTTGCTAAATTACTGAGGTTAGAGTTGAACTTGCGATCATCCTGCCTCAGCCTCCTGAGTCCACTGGGATTACAGAAATATGCCTCCATGCTTGACTATTTTCATTTATTAATCAGGTTGTTTTTGTTTTCTGCTATCCACCCATCATCAGATGTTTTTTTTCGCATATATTTTTCTCCCATTCTATAAGTTTTTTCTTTGTTGATTATTTCCTTTTTTGTATAGAAGTTTTTAATTGGTTACATCCCTGTTTGTCTATATTTGCTTTTCCAGTGCTTGTGGGGGGCTTCTATAAAAATCCTTTCTGATTTCAATGTCCCATTTCAATGTTTTCTTATAGTTTCATATTTTCAAGTCTTACATTTAAGTCTTTAATCCATTTTGAATTGATTTTGGTAAGTGGTATTAGTTTCATTCTTCTGCATGTAGATATCCAGTTTTCACATCACTATTTATTGAAAAGACTGCAGTCCTTTCTCCATTTAATGTTCTTTGCATCTTTGTTGAACATCAGTTGACTGTAGCTGCATGCATTTTCTTCTAGACTCTCTATTCTTTTCCACTGATCTATGTATTTTATTATGCTAATACCATGCTATTTTGATTACCATAGCTTTGTACTATATTTTGAAGCAAGTTGTATAATTCCTCATGCTTTGTTCATTTTTTTGGTTATTATTATTATTATTTATTCTTTTTATATTTGTATCCTCAGTGTTAGTAGAGTTCCCTGTTGATTAACAAACATTTTGACAGCTCACATAGGTGTCATTTGCTTCTCTGAGCCACACTTCCCTGTAGTAGTCTGCTTTTGGTTGAATATATGGATCTAAATAAAACCTTGCCTAGATTCTGTCCTATAAGTTCAGGCATGGTATGATTTTAAGCAAACATGGTTACAATGGAACTCTGGGAGTGAGTTACCCTTTAGTGAAGAGAGGGAATCCAACAGGTAATCTCTTCAGGACATTCAGCTTCGGTATTGAGCATTGAAAGGATACTATTCCAGAAAAGGCTCATCAGCTGAGGTACAGGACCTCCAGTTTCTGTTGAAAGTGAGTATGACTACCATCTCCTCCTATTTCAGTTTGAGGTCAAAGACCTGAAAGTTTTTTCATAATGTGGGCTGGTATCAAAGACTTGGGGATCACTACCGTATTTCTCTGGATCTAGAGGTGGATCAGAATCTGGGCTGGGCTTTTTAATTGTTTGATTTTTGCTTTGCAGGAATTTCCTTAATTTGGGGATCCTCCAGTAGTGAAGAGCCCTTTGTCTTGCCTAAGGTCTATCTACAGAGCCCAGGAGGCTATAGGTTGTGATAGTGATACCCTTGGAGTTGTAGTACTTGATCAGTTTCTCCTGGGTGGAGTACAGGTGGCACTTGACTTGCTTATTCACTGGTTTATATTTTAGTCCAGGCTTGTTGAAGCTCCTGCCGCAATCTCTGGCTGGGCACAAATCACGAGTCTCCACACAGCTTGTAGATTCAAACAGCAATTCTTTATTCCCGAACTCACACCGGCCGTCTACAAACACGTTCTGGGGAAATCCACGTTCTCTGCCCAAATCCACACCTCCACCGGGCTTCTGTCTCCCAAAATATACTGTCTGACCCTAAGAACTCAAGAGGAACTCAGGCAGCAGGATACGCCCTATTCTAAAGGGGGAACACCCTAATCTCCTATTATGCTAAACCGGGGACACCCTAAACACGGATCCGCCCTGGTCCTTGAGCAAGGTCACCTTTCAAGAGTCCTTCCACTAGACAGCATGGGAGTAGCTGGCAAGGAAATTGTCATACCTACTTGGCTGATGGCTCCCAGCAAGCTCCTTTCAATGTTGTCTTGGTTAAAGATGGAGATGCCAAGGACTTTCATCAGTCCCTTGTTTCCCAGTTCTTCCATGACGTCCTAGGCATCTAAGAATGTTAATTTACTGGTGAGGCTATTGACATTATTGACTTTGGTGAATAAGTTCTTCCCAGGCTCAAATCTGTGCCCAGTGAATAAAGTGGATTTCCAGATAATCATGTTTCAGATCCTAGAGGGTCTTCCAACAGGTTTCTTTCAGGAGATTTCTTTCCCACGAGGTACACCAGTTTGCTAGCAATGAAGAAAAGATCCTTCTACTTCACAGCCTTCTCTGGAATCTTCTCTTGGATGGTTTTTCCATCTCCTTTGTGTTCTGACAGACTTAGTCTGTATGGTGATATCCTCCATCAATGGCTACCTTCATAACTTCTTTAACTTTGTCTAGGGGAAATGCCTAGTTGTCCATACCCACATTGGGCATCTTGGTTTTGGTGATGAGCTCCATAAAAGTGACGATGGGTGGTACAGAAATGGTTCTGAGAAAACAAATAAATGTCTTTTTTACATGCTTGTTGATTTACTCAAGATATCTGGTGATTTAGATGTTTTGGTGTGGTGTGAATTTTAGAAAATTGTTTTATGATTGAGGAATATTATTGGTATTATTGTAATTGCAAAGAATTTGTATTATGAGGGCTGGGGATATAGCTCAGTTTATAGAGTGCTTGCCTCATATGCACAAGGCCTTGGGTTCAATCTCCAGCACAACACCAAAAAAAAAAAAGAATTTGTATTTGTATTATGACATTTTAAAAATATTGATTCTTCCAATCCATGCATATAGGATATCTTTCAATATTTTGGGTAACATCTTTAATTTCTTTTGTCAGTATTTTCTAAGTTTCATTGTAGGCAACTTTCTCCTTCTCCTTAAATTTATTCCCCACTATTTTATTTTATTTTTTGTAGATATTGTAAATGGGATTGCTTTTTTTTGTGGCATTAGTGATTGAACCCAGGGCCTTGTGCATGTAAGGCAAGCACTCTACCAACTGTGAGATTCCTTTTTTGATTTCTTTGTTCACCAAGAATATTGATGTCTCAATTTCTCCCTTCCCTTTAATTTTTCCTTCTCATTACCTGGTTTTAGTATCAAGGCTGCCCTTATAGAATGTGTTTAGAAGATTCTTTCTTTCATTTGTTTGCAATAACTTATGAAGAAGTAATATTGGTTCTTCTTTAAATGTTTAGTAAACCTCAATAGTTGAGCTGTATGGTCCTGGGATTTTCTTTGTTTGGAGATTTATATTATTCAGTCAATCTCATTAATTGTTATTGATCTGTTCTGGTTTTCTCTTTCTTCATGGTTCAGTCTTGGTAAGGTTATAATCTGCAGAAATTTGTGCACTTCTTATCAAATTTATAGGCATATAATTGTTCACGATAATTTCCAATGGTCCTTTATGGTTTCAGTTATAATATTTCCCTTTTGATGTCTGTATGAAACTTTTTTTAGTCTAGCTAATAGGGCTTATTATTGATCTTTTCAAAGATGCAAATGGTTGTTTCATAGATTTTTTGGTACTATTTTGTCTCTATTTCATTTATTTATGCTCTTATTTTTAGTGTTTATCTCCTTATATTAATTTTTTCCTAGTTCTTTGAGATGCAGCAATATGTTGTTAAATTTGAGATCTTTTTTTTTGATGTAAGTCTTGATTTGAACAAACTTCCTTCTTAGTAGTACTTTTTATGTATCCCATAGTATTTGATGTGTTTTGTTTCTATATTCATTTCCTTCAAGAAGTTTTTTGAAATCTTTTCCTTGATCCATTGGTTGTTCAAAAGTATGTTGTTTTATTTCCACACTTTCCAGAGTTTATCTTGTTGATTTCTAGTTTTATTGCATTGTGGTTGGAAAAAACACTTGATATTATTTCAGCTTTTTTTTTAAAATTAAGTCTTGTTTTGTGGTCTACCATATGATCTATCCTAGAGAATATTCTGTGTGCTGATGAGAAGAGCAAAATAATGTTGAATGGAATTTTCTGTTGATATATGTTGGTTTCATTTAGTGTGCAGTTTGGCTTTTCTAGTTCTTTGCTGTTTTTTTTTTCTGGATAATCTGTCCATAGCTAAAAGTGGTGTATTGAAATGGACAGTTCTGAATATTGGAGTTTGTCTCTCACTTTAGGTCTGTTGACATTGACTTTGTATACTTGGGTGCTCTGATGTTGGATACTCAGTTTTAATTGTTCTTAATTTATATGCACCCAATTGATGTGTATATATATTTAGAATTATTTCCTCTTGCTGAATTGTCCACTTTAGCATGTAATTACTTTCCTTGTAATGAATTTCTCCTTTTTGCATTCCTTTTGCATGTAATATCTTATATTGTCACTTTATTTTCAGTCTCTGCATGTCCTTACATATGGAATGATTTTATTGTAAGCAACATATAGTCAAGTCTTTTGTTTTTACCTATTCAGTCACACAGTATTCTTTTGATAAAATAATTGATTTATATTCAAGGTTATTATAGATAGGTAAGGTCTATAGGCATTTTGTAACTTGCTTTCTTGTAGTTCCTTTCATTTTTTTCTCACGTTAATATAGTCTACTTTGTAGTTAAATGATTTATCTTGAGTGGGGTGTTTATGATTCCTTGTTGA
The DNA here is from genome assembly GCF_048772815.1 of Callospermophilus lateralis. NCBI lineage: Eukaryota > Metazoa > Chordata > Mammalia > Rodentia > Sciuridae > Callospermophilus > Callospermophilus lateralis. Next base: position 97,895,291 of record NC_135325.1, read on the forward strand.
TTATTTTTTTGTTTGACTTTTCCAGGGTTTTGCTTTGTGATTACCACGAGACTTACAAAAACATTTTTTGGTTATAATACACTACTTTGAAATAGGAACAACTTAAGATCATAGAGATCAGAATGGAAAAGAAACATAAAATATACTGATAAGGAAAGTCCACATTTGTACTCCATTCCTCCTCATATTTTGTATTTTTTTTAAATTATCTTTTTTTAAGTTGTAGTTGAACACAATACCTTTATTCTATTTATTTTTATGTGGTGCTGAGGATTGAACCCAGGGCCTCACACATGCTAGGCAAGCATTTTACTGCTGAGTCACAACCCCAGCCCATATTTTGTATTTTTGATACCCCATTTTACATATTTGTATATTGCTGTCTCTTAACATATTAATGTAGTTTTTATTAGTTTTAATTGTTCTTTTACTGTTTTACATAATAGTTATGAATGATTTTCTCCTATACTTACAATATTAGAGTATTTTGTGTGTAATTATTCTTGCTAGTAAACATTTTACCTCCTCATGTTTTCTTCTTACTCATTAACAGCACTTTTCATTTGAAGGATGTTCTGTAGCAGTTCTTGTAGAATATGTAATAGATTTTCACAGCTTTTGTTTGGGAATGTCTTTATCTCTTCTTCATTTTGAAAGGATAGATTTGATGGATACAGTATTCTTGGCAGATTTTTTTTCCTTTCAGTACTATGAAAATCTCATGCCATTCTCATGCCCTGTAAGTATTATGCTGAGAATTCTGCTAATGGGCAAATTGGGGCATCTCAATGTGTTATTTGTTTCTCTTCTCTTGCAACCATGACAATATTCTGTTTGTATTTTACCTCTGAGAGCTGTATTATGAGATATTTTGTGGTACATTTGGTTAAGTTAAATCTGCCTGGTGACTTTCGATAGTCCTGTACTTGAAGGATGTGCATATCCTTATAGAGGTTTTGAAAGTTTTCTGTTATTTCTTTGAATAAACATTCTACTCTATTGACATTCTCATGTACCACTTTAACCCTAATAATCCAAATATCTTTTTAAAAACTGTTTAAAAGTTGCAGTTTGTACTTTCTTCATTCTTTTTTATTTTTTCTTCTCCATTTGTGTGATTTCAAGTAGTCTGGCTTCCAGCTCACTAATTCTTTCTTCTTTTGATTTCTTTTTCTATTTATGCCTTCTGTTGCATTTTAAATTTTACTGAGTGTGTTTTTTAGCACAAGAGTTTCTGTTGGATAATTTAAATTGTTTCCATCTCTTTGTTAATTCTTTTAGAGTGTTGAATCACTTCTCTGTGGTGTTTGAAACTCATTGAGTTATCATAAAATGGCAGTTTTAAAACCTGAGAATTCTTCCATACTGATTACTATCTGGTCAATCTGTATCACCTCATTTTGGCTGTTAGATGAAGCCATGGTTTCCTGAAATCTCCTAATGGTTGTTGGTATTGGACATCATCTGGACACTGAAGGAATAAATATTTATTCTGGTCTTCTAATTTGGCTTTGTAACCATCTTTCCAGAATTTCTATGACATATGCTTATTTTCTCTGAGCCTGTGGTCACTTGAACTATTTCAGCACTGAATGGCTCCCAGGTCTAGTTTCCCATGAATCTGTAGTTGGTTTGTTATCACTGTTCATTCAGAACTACTAGATTTGTCCCAAATTTTGATTTGGTTGTGTTGTTCAGAATGAACCAGGGGAGTATCTAAAGAGTAGCTTTTCCCACAAGATTTTTGCTGCTGTTTGGCTAAGCCCAGATACCTTGTCCATAGTCATTGACCTGTGATCAGGGAATCCAGAATTCTGCTGGACTCTGGGTAGCATTACTGTGGATGCACAAGCTGTAGATTCCTTTGCTGTGTCTGTGACTACTATGCCACCAAAGTTTGTCACACCCTAGGGCCACACTGCTGTGGGCTGCCTACTGCTGATATGGACTCTTGACCCAAGACCACTGCAACCAGTCACAGGTGATACAGGCTAGAAGTTTGATAGAGTGGGATTACTTTACTTTCCTTGGTATTGGGGGCATACCAGAGGCTTCGTGTTTGGAAAGAATTAGGCATGGGGATGACTGGGATCAGCACAGTGTTAGGTTAAGTCCTGAGCTTTCTATCCTTTCCTACCTTAGCAAATGGGGTCTTGCTCCATTCTGTCCTGTCAGAAGTTGAAGTAGTATTAGTAAAGGCAGTCTGTTGGCCACTAAGCTGGTGCTAAGCTGGGTCGTACCCAAGTCTCATAGCATTATGAACCTCCACAGTCTCAGGGAGAGCATGGGTGTCCATAAGGTTTACTTCAGTTGCTGGAAATGATGTGGCCAAAAGGTGCCCAGGAGTCTGCCTAATGCTGTGGCTGGACTTTTAGCTCTGTATGTGAGGTATGGACTTTGTATGGAATCTTTGGTTTCAACCATTTTCTTGGTCTTACCATGGTAGGCTTCACCCTGGGTTCTGAGACAAACCCCTATGATACTGTTTGTGCCTTGTTCCCCAGCAGGTAGTGTACTACTCCCTCCTCTGTCTAAAGCTGGAGGATGTGTGATAGAGGCAGTCAGCCAATTGGCTTCCAGTTTCATTGACTCAATCTGCAAATATTGACTCAGTGGTAGACAAACCTGTCTGGCAGCAGGTTTCAGCATGATAGGTCTGGTATTAGGTTTCAAGTCTGAGGCCTGAATTTGATTCCCTCTTTCCTAAGTTGGGGGATACTCTGTCCAAGTTGCATTGCTTCTAGTTGCAGTAAATTTCTTTCTTCCTCCCTTCTCCACTATGTGTTTTCTTTTTGTTGTACTAAGAGCAGGCAATGTAGTTTGTTACCTTGTTTCCTTTCCTCTTGTTAGGATAGTTTGGTGTGTATATAACTCTTGGACTTGGTCTGTGTATGGGAAGATGGTAGCCAAATAATCTGTTCAAGGCACCATCTGGCTTTGCCTACTTATAGAATGGTTTTTCAAAAGTCTCTTACATTTTTCCCTCCATTATTTTCTAGCTTTCAGTGCTTATAAGTTAACTCTTATATCTTTATATTTTCTTTACATTTCATATAGGACTGGCTGAAATAACAGATTTCTAAGCATCTTTGAATAACGTAATTATCTATTTTTCTATCTTGTTATTTTGAATCTGATGTTTATTGCTCATATTAAGATAACTACAAAGTTTTACATTGTTAACCCTATAATTGCAGTTTAAGAATTGTCTTGAAAGAGTTACAAGAGCAGGGTGAGGTGGCACATGCTTGTAATTCCAGTGTCTCCAGAGGCTGAAGTGGGAGGATCTCAAATTATAGACTAGCTTTGGCAACTTTGTGACACCTTGTGTCAAAATAAAAAATAAAAAGGACTGAGGATATATGTAGTTCAGTGGTAAAGCACCCCTGGTTTCAATCCCAAGTACCAAAACAAAAATATTCACAAGAAATTTTTATATTAGGCTTGCAGATTAAACACAACTATGAACCAAGGTGTACCTAAACCTATAGGAATTCACCAGAAATGGTCACAGGATGTTAAACATGAGCTCAATTGTATTAAAGAGTGCAAGAGGAATCCTTGCAAAGAAGAGGGGAACAATTTTGGGAACTCCACATATTCCTAGGAATCCCAGTTGTATCTTACATTGATAGGTTTGAATTTTTGTTCTATCAAGGGCTCTCTCCAGAACACAAGAAAAGTTAAGCTTACCTTTCACCAAAGACTTTCTCAGGAAAAAAATGTCATCCAAAGAGAATTAATAGGAGTACTCATCCTAAATATGGCCTAAGGGAGGTTTACCTTTATCCTTCATGAAGGAACTTTTTGAAATATCTCAAAGTCAGAAAGGAGACTCTACCAAAAAGATAAAGGTGCCAAATGAGAGAAGACTCATTGGGACAGAAAAAGGCTTGTCATGGAAACAGAATACAAAGTGCTTATTGTTGTCAATGTACCTGTTCAGTGTCCCTCACCTTCAGAGGGAATAGGTGACTCAACCTAAATAAAACAATCAGAGATTCTCCAGAGAAGAATGATATTTATTTGGTAATAACATTGTAATAGTAATATGTGTATCACAGTAAACTATGGGCATATCCAAAGAGGTCGAGGCAATAGGAAGCTTTTAAAGACAAAAATGAGGAGGGGAACATCAGATAGTTTGAAACAACAATGCTTGATTACAATGACTAATAATAAGGATGGTGTTAATCTGATGTTGAACAGACAATGGCTGGGCATGTGTCTTTGTAAAAGTTTTTTTTTTTTTTTTTTGTATGAGATTTTAGTGGTAACCTCGTGATTCTGGCAGGGTCTTTTATGATTGTTACTACCAGGTAATCATGCATAAGGATCCTTCCTTTATAATCATCCAGGTTTATCTACTTTTTGTTGTTAAGGTTGACATAGTGATTCCATTTTAATTCTGATAATTTTTACATTAGATAGATAGGGTAGAATGGGTCATATGCAACCCCAAATGGTCTGGAGGGTGGGTAGTATGAGTTGGTTTCCTTGAAACGATATCAAATGGGTTTTTAATAGGAAGTGGGGTTTGATTATAAGAAAGGGTAAAGGGATATTGCACAGGGTAGATGATATTACAATGTACTATGGAAGTGGATTTTCCAAATTTTAATCTTGTTTTGATAGTGCTAATAGTATTGCTTAGAAAATTTATAGAGAGCCATAGTGCTCTAAGACAAAATGATTGTCTATCTAAGGATGAACACTCTGTATAAAGCTGGTCTTGTTTGAAATCAAATTATAGATTCTAATAAAAACTAACAATTTCCTTTTCCATTGTGTCAACTGAACCTTACATTATGAATTGTTTAATTGTTCTTCCCTGCTAGCTGTGGACATTAGCTTCTGGGATTTTGGAAGGAACTGAACTCATTTTGGTGATACAGTATGTTTGATGAAGACCTTAAGTCCCATGAGCGAGTCATCCAATTGTTTTAGCATTCAACTGAGGAGAAATTCCTTTTTTGGCTCATGATTTGCATACTGATAAGCCATTGCTCTTGCCAGAGTGCTCAAGTTAGTGAAAGTTGGTGGAAGACCTATTACAATTCTGATACTGTCAGAATTTATAGTATGTGAGAGCTCAGCTCAGGGTCCCTCTCTAAGATGATGAAATGTATTCACAGTTGAAACCCTGGCCCTGAAAATTTGTCAATTGGGAAAAGCACATTCAGAGTCAACTTTCTCTGTAATTGGTTAACACTCCTCTTTCTCCATGGAATCAAGTAATGGAAAAATAAATGCAGAGTAAATAGAATTTCATGCTTGTGCAAGTCACTGGAAAAATCATCCCTGAAAAATCATGCAAGAAGAAATGTTCTGTTCAGAGGAAAATTGTCTAGAAGGGAAACATTTTATTCTAGCTTCCCTTCTCTTATTTATACAATTTGAACTTCTGATTTTCAAATGCTGATCATGGAGACAAGAACTGGGAATGAGGGTATTTTGAAACTATCCTAGGGATCAAGTGAGTTTTAGTTGTATTAAAAGACAGAAGAACATATTAAACCCAAACTATTATCTGAAGTGACTGCTAATTACACTTGTAGGGAAAAATGTTAAAATAGACAAAATTTACCTTATCAATACTGTTGCATCTGTGTCTTGGTCATCATCACTTTTTCCTGATCACTCTTCTTGCTACATTATATCACTTTTCCATTGCTCCTGGAGGGTAAGGGTCAGAAGTTCAAACCAAATCTCAGTGGGATAAAACCAAGGTTTCCACAGGGCTGAATTGCTTCCTGGAGGTTCTAGGGGGATTCTACTTCACTGCCTTTTCAGCTTCTAGAGGCCGCCCACATTCCTTGGGCGATGTATCCTTTGGCTTCAAAGCCAGCAATGGCCTGAAAGTCTCTTCACGTCATATCATTCTGCCCTATTCTGCCTCCCTCTTCCACTTTTGTTTAAATAGTTTTTTTTAGATGTTGATGAACCTTTATTTTATTCATTTATTTTTATGTGGTGCTAAGGATCAAACCCAGTGCCTCACACATGCTAGGCAGGTGCTCTACCACTGAACCATAACCCCAGCCCCCCTCTTCCACTTTTAAGGACCCTGATCATTCCATTGAATGTATCTGAATAATCCAATCTAATCTCCCTTAAATTAGGTAATTAGAAATTTAATTCATGTACAGTATTAATTCTCTTTTGCCATAGAGCCTAACCTATTCATGGGTTCTGAGTATTAGGATGTGGATTTTTTTTTTTTTGTGTGGGGAAAGGTTACTGTTCTACCATAAGTGTCAAGTATTGCAGGCCTTTCATCTATTCCTTAACATTTATCTAGGAATGTTACTTTGTAAGGATCTTAATATATGATGGATAGATAATACCAGACTAGGAGGCAAAAGACCTGGATTGGAAGACAGCCTCTTTACTTTTGAGCTGTGTGACCTTCTGAAACTCTTTTAACCTCATTTATTCTTAGCTTTGTCATCTATAACCTTTTTCTTCCCCTTCTATCAAAGCATATCTTTATTCTTTTTGGCAGGCCTAAGCAAAGAACTAAAGTCAGTCTGGAAAACTAATTCAGGCTAAGATATGGAGAATTATGGCTTGTCTGACTCTCTTGGCTGTGTTTGTGCTGGGAGTGCCTGTGGGAAGGTATGGTTCAAGATACCCTGGTTGCTATGGTAATGCTGGCCACCTGTAAAGGTGCACAGCTCTATCATTCAAGGCATTGAGTTCAGCACCTTCTCCCAGGGATAGTGAATTGTGAGCAAAACAAGATGATCCTAATGTTTCCCTAGTCCTTGGTCCTTCAGATTGCCTGCTTTACGGAAACTTTCCCACAAATAATCTTTTGATGAAACCTATATAATATACTTGTTAAGCTAGCTCTGAAGTCAGTCAAGCCTCTCCAGGGCTTGGCTACCTACCAGGCCCCAGCTTGTTCTCCCTATTTGTGTCCGTTTGTCTTTTCTTTATCCCTTATCACTCCTGTGTGTCTGGTATCTCTATTACTGACCATGGCAGAGAGAGATGAGAGGATCAAAGCTCTATGGTATTAATAAGTGGCAATGGTTTGGAAGCTGGGGTTGTGGCTTAGTGGTAGAGCACTTGCCTAACATGTGTGAGGCACTGGGTTTAATCTTTAACACCACATAAAAATAAGTAAATAAATAAAGCTTTAAAAATACAATAACATTTTATAAATTGTGGCAATGGTTTTATGTATGACTACTTTCTCCCCCCATATACCCTGACAAGTAGCATTTATATATTTGTAAGATGAATTCATTTAAAAGGAAATCATTTTATTGGGCAATACAAGTAAATGGTATGGGTTGATGCCCACCTCTTAAAGCTGAGCTCTACCCTGAACATTTAAAAAGATGGTATCTGTTGGATGACCAGAAGGCCTAGCTTACCTAGGATAATTCCATTTTATGATCATGGACTTGTTTTACACTTAAGGTAAGGTGTACCTTACCTTAATTTAGGTGATGCATTATATAGTTACTATATTTATTTGATACTTATTTGTCAATGCCTTGAATGTGTTTGTAAAATTTCTTTTCTTCCATGGACTTTTATGAAAGTAGGGGATTTTAGTCTTTAAAATACATTCTCCTAGAATTGCCTGGAATCTGCAAACCATGGCTATGTTAGCTATTTCTTTTTATTTTTGAAATTTGTTTTTGGTTGTATATGCACACAGTGTCTTTACTTATTATTTTTATGTGGTGCTGAGGATCAAACCCAGTTCCTCATGTGTGTGAGACATCAATCTGGCACTGAGCCATGATCTCAGCCAATGGGTACCTATTTCTGACTTACTATATTCCATATTTCACATTCTAGCTATCATTATTTCTCCAAGTAAAGTTTGTAGACCATCTATTATGGACTGAATTTTGTTTGCCCCAAAGTCCATATGTTGAAGCCAAAACTCTCAATGTGACTGTATGGAGATAAGTCCTTTAAAGAGAAATTAAGATTAAATGAAGTCATAAGGATAGGGCCTCAATCCAATAGGACTAGTGTCCTTATAAGGAAAGCGTGAGTTATCAGAAATGTGCAGGAATAGAGAAAAGACCGTGTTAGGACAAAGCATTAGTATAGCCATCTGCAAACCAAGAAGCCCTCAAGAAAAACCTTAATTGCCAATATCTCGATCTTGAACTTTTTGTCTTCAGAATTGTGAGAAATTGTAGTAATTTTGTAATAGAAGCCCTAGCAGACTAATGCACCATCTGTATAAGAAGCAGTTAGAGATTTTGTTAAAAATGTAGTTTAATGAATGCTATTCTGGACTTAATCAAAATATCTCTTAATCAAAATATCTTCAGGAAGCTGTATTTTTTAGGATGAATTCTATGTGTATTAAATTTGAAACCAATGAATGAGAGACTAAGATTTAAAAGTTTTTTTTTCTTGTAGGTGTGCAAGATATCAATCCTTTTTTTTCTGTTCAATGATTTTCAATCAGGGTAGAAAGAATGAATGTCTGTTATCTTTGGAATATCATTAATGAAAATTCTAAAAAAATCAGGAGGCTGTAGGGGATATGAATATATATATATATATATATATATATATATATATATATATATATATATATATATATTATATAATGAATCTAAAAGAGAGGTACTGGGGATTACATGATGCAGGGGCAATTTAACACTGAGGTACATTCCCAGACTGTCTTATATTTTTAAATTGTGAGACAGTGTTTCCCTAAGTTTCCGAGGCTGCCCTTGAACTAGTGATCCCCCTGACTCAGCCTCCCCCAATCTCTGATGTTATGGGCCCACATCACTGTGCCCAGCCAAGAATATATCATTCTAGGGGGAAGTCAGTATCAAGAGTTACCTAGAATTTATCTTTAAGAAAAGTCATTGGGAAATTTGTTAAAGTGTCATTAAAGCCACTGTTTCTTCATTTTCTAGAGTATTGAGCTTTGCCCCTTTCATTCAGACATGGAAGTATCTTTGATTTTCAAGTCTTTGTTTTTATAAAGAGAGCATACTTGATTCCATATTTGATCTCTTACCTCAAATACCAATGTACTTATTCCTTAGAATTGGAATCTTATCTCAAGGGAGCTAGATTAGGGACAGATAAGTAAGCTAAGAGACATGGATCCCATTGATATCTCAAAACTTTACAGAAGTAAAGTACAACCTGCATGTCAGTTCTAATTACAGTTAGCATGAATCCCTGCAGACCCCATTATTTGTGTAAGTCCAAAGCCTTCCCCTTAATTCCCTAAATCATGTTTCCTCCAAATAATTCATTCACACAAAGTATTTCTAAGAAATAGGGATTTTACTAAAATTTTGTGCAAATTATGGAGATAATTTACCCAGCTGCAGTACAAATGACATTAACATGAACTATAGGCATTTGCATTCTTAAGCTATCTATTAACTATGGCAACTATGCAGAGTTTTACTAGCCCATCATATTAACCCAGTTTTTTTCTTGCTAGTTCCTTTCACATTCTCTCATATTTTAAACTTAAAATAGGCATAGCCATGGGATATATATTTTGTATCTGAAGAATGGAATCTCTCTGTTTCTTGATCATCATGTGAGCCACTTTTCTTTGCCACATCCTTCCACCATGATGTTTGGCCTCACCTTGACCCCTGAAGAATGGAGCCTGCTGTCTACGGATTGAGACCTCTGAGACCATGAGCCCCCATATAAACTTTTCTTTCTCTGCATAAAAAAAGATCAAAATGGGGCTAGGGCTGTGGCTCAGTGATAGAACACTTGCCTAGCATGTGTAAGGCTCTGGTTCGATCCTCAGTACCATATAAAAATAAATAAATGAAATAAAGATTGAATATTCCTAGTCTGGAATCTGAAATACTCCAAAATCGATAATGATTTAAAATCTGAAATTTTCTAAGTGAATTTCTAAGTGAATTTGGAGTATTTTGGCTTGGATGCTCAACTGGTAAAGTCTATGCAAATATTATCAGATCCGAAAAACAGAAATCTGAAATACTTCTGGTCCCAAGCAGTTTAGATAAGGGGTACTCAATGTGTAGCAACATATACATATGAATTGGGAATCTTGGATCCAAAGATCTACTAGTGGTTTGTGTGCCCTTGCTAAAGTCATGCTCCCTCCCTGAGTTTAATTTCTTTACCTGTAAAACAAACCTAGATTAAATAGTTTCTAAAGGCCATTTTAGTTCAAGCAATATGACATTCTGTGACCTAATTCCACTTGGCAAGTAAAACTGGAAGCTGTAGCATGCTTTGCTAAAATTAGGTGAGATTACTTTATGATCTGTTTCCTGTGTTTCTGCTATCCTCTCCCTGAAGCTGATAATTTGTTATGAACTATTTACTTATTTACTAGAGATTGTCTAGATATTACATATGTAGGGTTCAGAATTCTTTAAAATGTACTATTGATTTTCTTTATATTCCATTTTATTCCTCAAATTTTAAAGATAATTTTATAATCTCCCTGAAATCAGAAGAGTGAATGGTCTTTAAAATTAACAAGTTATATGGCAACTGTGCCATGGATATAAGAAGCACTATAAAGATATTGGCATATCTCATATCCTTAACCTTAGCTGTCAATCCCAAACTGTGAAGGCTATTTCTTATACTGTGTGACATGACCTGAAATATTACCATCTCTTATAGTGGCCGTGCTGGTAAAGAAGGCAGGGCTGAAGGCAGAGATCCATTGGTATGATAAATCCCCTGACTAGTCTGCATCACCACAGTGGCCAGTGGGAGGTTATTGGGTGGTTTTAGGAAGTATAATTAAAATATGTAATTAAAAGATATGTCACTGGATAAGATGTTTTTTGGATCATGGGTTTAGTGGCTAGTATTGGCTAAATTGTTATCCATTTGAAGAAGAGGAGGCTGGAGAGTGACATATAGGATCCTGTTTGAATTTGATTGATAAATACATTAATAAAGGATTTCTCAGCATTAGGGGTAGTGGTATACACCTGAAATCACTGCGACTCATATGAATGAGGCAGACGTATTGCAAGTTTGAGGCCACCCTGAGCAACTTAGGGAGACCCTGTTGCCACATGCAACTGAATCAGTCAGGGTCACTCCAGGTGAATTGGGCTGGCTATTAAATAATCACACAGACACAGTAAGTACCTTTATCTTGGGACATTTCAGCAAAGGCTCCTCAGCCCCAACTCCCACAAGGGAAGCAAGAGAGGCAGACAAAAGAGAGAGGAGCACATTCTGAAGCCCTATTTATTGAGGGGAGCCATTCAATAGAACATTCCATCCAAAAAAAGTAAGGGGTAGTATTACAGAGGAACAAGAAGGCAGCCCACTCCCACTGGGTAATGCCCACTCCCAAAGCCTTACTCCCCTGTTGAGCAGAAATGGGGATCCACCTGCTTCCATGTGCAGGGAAGCCAGTCTCCACATCTCCACTGCTTGAAGCCAGGGGGCGCTCAGCTCCTATGTGGCAGCTCCCCACAAGACCCTGTCCCAAATTTAAAATGGGATAGAAGTGTAGGTCAGTGGTAAGGGAGCCGCTGGTTCAATCTTCATCACTCCTTTTCTACCTCCTCAGTAGAGATGCTGGGGTTTGTGGTTAATGTGTCAAATTCAGTTATCTCTGCTACATTATTGTTGTCTGGCTAATCCTCTTCTTCCAAAAATATGTAAATAAAAATGATAATATCATTAATGTCTATAGTACTTCATATGCATTGTGTCATTTAAGCATCACAACGACCCTCCTTACTATTTTTGTCCAAATTGTATAGAGAAGGAATCTGACGCTCAGTGAAATTAAATAACTTTCCCAAGTTCATTCAGTTAGTGTCTATTTGAACCCAAATTTAAGCCTTGATTATCCCTCTTCTTCCTGTCCTCTTTTCCTTTATGTACTTTGTTTTGACCATTTCTCCTCTTATACTGAATATCTAGTAATATCTTGTTGAATTTGTGATATAGCTTGCAATGGAGTTAATAATCAGTTGGCAAAATAGAAACAAACAATAGACTGATTAGTCAATTAAGTAATTATTTATTGCCACTATATGCAGGGACATGAATACAGTGTTACAAAGACAGCAGAATATCCCTCACTCTCACGAAGCACATAATCTAATTACTGGTGCTGTCCACAGTTATAGCTGGTACTTTTAAAATATAATTAAAATTTGGTTTTTCAGTCATGTGCTACTTCAAGTTCTTGGTGGACACATGCAACTAGTGGCCAGCATGATAGACAGCACAGATATAGAGCACTTACATTATCAAACTAAATTGTATTGGAGAAAACACAATTTAAAATAATTCATTGAGTGAAAAAGAGGACATATAAGATGTTTAAAATTATTTAATAGGAGGTCTTGTCTGAGAGACTTTCCTGAATGAAGTAACATTTGAACTGAGCTTTCAATTAGATAACCAAGTAGATAGTTCCAGGTTATGACCCATCCACAGATACTCAACTGTGAAGTAATGTGATTCCCACAGAGAAACTTTAGTGAGGTTGATTTGCTCAATTGGTCCAGGATGTAAGGGAACCTATGTTCTTCTCTCTGTGGACATTACTTTGCATAAGCAAGAGAGAATGGAATGGAGGAAAGTAGAGGGTTCTTTCTCATCTCTTTCTGTTAAGGTCTGAATGGTAGAACCTGGGGTCATGAATTATTGCACATGAGAACCTTCACGTATTTTGGTGCTTGTTAAAGCTGTTACATATTTTCCTTTAGAATATTATGGGGAGATCCCTGCTTTTGTGTCAATGTTAAATTTTATAGGATATATGGTATGAAACTATATATCTTATAGTTGGTATAAGATATATATTTATATTTATATCTTTATATCATATATAGTTTCATACCATATATCCTATAAATATAACTTATAGTTTCATAAGACATATGGTATGAACAGAGAAAAGTGATTGAGCAGAAGAGATGCTTTCTGTACCTGGGTATATGTGCTGTATCAGGAGCTATATGCTCCATGAGTCTCACTAGCCTTCACTGGGGAATAAAAGGGTATTGAGATACCCACATATCCATAGGCAGGAAGTTAAGATCAAGTTTACAACATGGCCAAGTTGCAGCTCTTGTGGCAATTTGAACAACCTGGCAAGTTGCAGCTCTTGTGGTAAATGAGTTATTGGTAAATGAGTTACCATGTCAAATTGATCTCCTTGCCATTCTCTCCCTCTCTACCACCTGGTATTATCATCTGTTAGATATCTATGTTTATTCTCCAGAAGTTCTGTACAATCTCCAAAGATTTATGTATCTGGATTCTGGCCTTAATTCTTTCTTTAACTAGAGCACCCTGGAGAAGGGTATGGGGAATGGCAGACAGCCCCAGTGTCATTTTCATGAGCTGAGAATATTTTATATTTACTTTTTTAGGGAAAGAAAACAAGGTCTCCAAAGATAAATTTAACTTGACTTGCATGCTATCACCACAACTGGTCATGTCAGTTAAAAAAAGAAAACTATCTACCGATCATATACATGGGACAAAAATCTGGGGAATTATATGAGCTTTCAGCCTTAATTTACATTAATATCATGTGGATGTCATGGTATTGGGAATGGGAATGATTCAGTTCTTTGAACTCTTTCCAGTTTTTGAATCTCCAGAAACAGCAGTGTCAGTCTCTTCACATCTGCCAGCTGTTTGTTTCCTGCTGTGTTTAAATGTTTTTTTTTTTTTTAATGCATCATGTTGCTACTGTTTTTTTTCTTGTGGGGAGGTTGTTTCTGAAGATTATATTCTTTTTAAAAAGTACTGCTTCTTCCCTTTTGATGTAAAATCTGCTTGTAGCTTCCCCTCAGATATCTTGACTCACTTGCTATGGCTGGAATCCAAGTTCTGTCCCTCTCAGTTTTTGTTGCATGTTCTGAGCTTTGTCAGAGCCATTCTGTATTTGATTTATCTTCTGCCAAAATGGTGGCGCTATAGTCAATCTGTGTGTCAAGTGCTTCTGAGGCAGTCTTTCCAAACTAGATAATTTAATTTTTCCACTTTAAGAAAGCAAAGAGCAAGTCACCTTCATAACTGGAAATGTACTTTGTGGTGCAGTGGATGGGCTAGCTTTATTTTCCTGAATCTTAAGAAGAAGCTTATCTTATTCTTGAGGTTACATTCTCTTGAAAAATCTCCCTGCAACTCTCTTACCCTCTGCTACCACATATATTTTCAGTTACAGACATATACTTCCAACTCTTCAAGTTCTATGAGTCCTTTGAGAACTAGTTTAAGTCTTATTCCCTCCATAGATTCTTCCCTAATTAGAGAGAATGAGTTGTTTTGTTCTTTTCTCCTAGAAGCATCTATTGTCTGCAACATGCATTTTAATATTCACTTATTATATTAACTTTACTGTCTTCTTCAATGGGAGGGCCCGATTTGTTGAGGGATTAGTGAATTTCTTATAATTCTTCTCCTGGTAGTTGATATATTTATTCATCAAATATTTGTTGAATACTTACTACATTTAAGTTTTGTGTAGGCACTGTAGCTACAAAGATGAATAAGACATGGCCTCTGTCTTCAAGGGGTACACAATCTCATAGAGGAGTTAAAAAGTAAGCATTTAAATGTGACAGTATATTATAGATACTATGATAGAAGTCAAAATAGGGCAAGGAAAAGCACAAAGGAAGGAGTGGTGTTAGTTCTACTTGAAGGAGGAAAGAAATGATTCAAAGTTATGATGATTCAGTCTTACTTAAAAGCTTAGTCCATCCATATTTACTTGCCAGGAAATGGGTAGAATTGTATTCCAAACAGAGCAAAAGAGGAAAAGTAAGAGAGCTTTGCAAAAGTATGAAACATTGGAGAAACTAAGTTGTTTGGCATGACCAGAAAGCTGTTGGGTGGAAGGGGTGGGGTAACTAGTGAGCGAGGACACTGGAAAGGTTTTAGAAACCAGATTGTAGAGGGTCTTGTCATGTTAAGGACATCACAGGCAGTAGTTAATCATTGTGAAATTTTTGTATGGAGGAGTTATGTAATCTTTTGTGATTGAAAAAAGATTACTGTAATAGATAATATGGAGCCAAATTAAGAGGCTAAAATAATGAGGGTCTTGATCACCTGAGAACCATAACAGTCAGCATTGTGAAGGAACACAGATGCTAGAAGTGCAGGGAGGGAGACTGTGGGAGTTAGTGATTGATTGGATGGGAAAGACCAAAAACAGGAAAGGGGAAGTTATGATGAATCTCGGGTTTCAGATTTGGACCACTTGGTAAATGGTGGTATCACTTGCTGAGGCAGGAAACAGAAATAATTCCTTTCCCTTCTTGCAGTCCCATGCAGATCGACAGTAGATGTTCATTAAATGCATGAATTTTATTTAATTTTGCTGTTGAGAGAGGAAAAGATCTTGTCTTTTCTTTGTGGCTGCCTTAGTTTGTATAAGATTCTTCTTGCAGTGGTAGTGAAGTTTCATGGCCTCTTTGTTGGTGCTATACTGTGACATCTTTCTGCTGGTATGATCTATCTTTGAATTTCTGTGTCTCTGGTATAGGTCCTGGGCTCATTACTCAGATTGCCTTTTTTGTTAGTGCTACACACCTCTGATCCTTCTTCATATGTATGATTTAATAATAGTCATTATATTTGAAGAGTGATCTGGAATTTACGAGTCTTGTTCAAATATACTATCTCCTTTGATCCCTATTACTAAACTGGGAAGTAGAGAGTGAAGTAACTTTAATCGCCCCCTTTTCATATGAAGGAATTTAGGCGGTGTTGATTTGACCTGTCAAAGATCACACAGCTAGTAAGTGGCATTACTGTGACTCTGCCTCTCCATCCATTGTACTTTAATTGTGCAGTCTTGATCCTTGCCTTGCTCTGTTAACCAAGTGGTTTTAGATGACTCTTGGCCTTTCTGATTTCTCCCCTCTGCCTTTTTCTGACTCTCAGAGCTTATCTGTGCTTGAATTCCACTCTGAACTTCTGCTTCCAGTAACCTATCTTGCTTAGACCTGTATATTACCCTGTATATCTTGCTCTACTTCATCTCTCCCAGTCCAGCATCTTGCCCTGTCTCTGTAATCTTTCTATCCACAGTCCTGACAGCCACAGAAGGACTTGCAGATGGATTTGTGGCACTAGAACTTTTCTTCTCAAGAACACGGGGACACCCACTTTCAGTCTGTTGGAAAGAAACCTGACCCAAATAAATACTGGCCTTTGGACTGTGTTGCTTAAAAAGTGTTTGATAACAAATTTTCTAACCTATGACTTGCCTCTTTTTCATCATAGATGTCATTTAAGGCCATCAGTGGGCTCCCTTGTATAAGCCTGTCTCTCTGAGCATATGGAGGGCCCAATTCAAATTTTGGGGATGAACATTTTGGACCATTTAACAATAATATGGAACTAGAAGACAGCTTTCAGGATCATATACGTTGTTGGTAGGTGGCTTCCTATCAACACTGAAATAGTTCGATGATTGACCCAGTGGGAGTCAGGGTTGCTTAAGCTTCTTTAGCACTTTAGTGTTTTTTTGTTTTTGTTTTGTTTTGTTTTTTTTTTAGTTAAGTAGGAAGTACTTGGGAAACATTTACTGCATGCAAGGGAGGTTATAAACAGTCTCCTTTCTCTTGATCCTACTGTCTGCTTGAGAGGATATATTTTGCATGTGTTCCAAATTGGCTGAACAGCACACAACACAATTATAAGTCCTTTCTAGGAGTTTGGAAGAGAAAGTGATATGGGCCAAATTAGTTGAGGCAGCTTCCTAAAAGAGATGACAATTGAACAGAGCCTTAAGGAATAGGTAAGATTTATAACATTGAATATATGATTCAGCATTGGTGCTGATATTCTAGGATGGCAGAATGGCATAATAGAAACCCCATATTTAATTCTTTTTTGAAGAGTGTTTCTCTTCATCTCACGTGACAAGTTCAGGAGGGAGCCTGTCAAAACAGGTTTTCTTAACAATTGCAGATATTACCACCATAAGTTCTCCAGCTCTACAGATTGGTTCTTTTGCAACATGATTTTAGGTTGTGGTGTGAACATAACCCAGGAGATTTCTTTCTCAAATCAGGTTTCAACTGCAGGTGAAAACAGAGTTTGTACTTTTGAGATAATTATTCTAAGAAGGCAGTGCTGCTAAAACACAAGCTAGAATAGAAAAGTTAACTTTGTGTAGCTCTGACATGCAATTTTCTCTCTTCTTCCTTGGCAAAGATGATGCTGTGACTGGGGAGCCTTCTCAGAGTGACAGATCTGTGTGGGCTGAAGCCCCAGTTTGATCATGAGGGGGTGGAAGATGGAAATTTCTTTTTTTCCCCCCTCTATGATGGATTCTGAGGCTGGCGGCTATATGCTCTGGAAGCTATTGTTGGGGGCATGATATATACCTTGTTTCTCAGTGGAACATTATGGAGCAAACAACATCTGAAATGTTTTTGCAAGTGAGCAGGGGGTGCAGGATGTGCTAAGCAGAGAAAATAAAAATTTGTTAAATAGAAGAAATTTGTTGGAGGTGTGACCTGCAGGAATGCTGCATCGGATATCAAACTCAATTGCCTCACCCACTATTCCACCTTTTCAAAGGTTTTTCTAGGTGCTAGGGTGGATTGAGGTAAGATATTACATCTCTCAATTTGGGTGGTAATGAGACATTATTAAAAATGGGCAGATATAGTTGGTCCTTGGATAACCTTGAATTTGGCAGCATATATCTGTTAGTTTCACACCTTCCTATTTTTTTTCCTTATCCTCTATTGGTCTTTTCCCTTAGGAAACCTAGAATCCTCCTCTGTTAAGGCTGTATTGGACCCTCAGTGGTGACTTACAGGGAGAGTGGAATATGCTTGGGATGCAGGAGTGGTGTCAGAACTGTCTAATTTGAAGGCCTCTGTCTCATGACAGGGAAGCAGTCTGAATATAATGTCCTGAGGGCATAGCAAATTCCTATTCAGCATGAATTGTTGTCTGGGCCCACGGACAGGAATTGATTGACAGATTCAATCTGGGGTTCTCCTGGGGGCCCTCCTTTTTTATTGAATAGACAAAATGCAGACATAAAAAGGGTTAGAAATGACTGGGGTTGTAGCTCAGTGGTAGAGTGTTTGCCTAGCATGTATAAGGCACTGGGTTTGATTCTCAGCACCACCTATAAATAAACAAACAAGCAAATAAATAAATAAAGGTCCATAAACAACTAAAAAAATTAAAAAAGAAGGGATAGAAAAATAATGAAAGTGGAAATATAGAAAAATGATCTCAAGGATATTTTTAGGATGGATTTAGTGGAGAGAAATTAGTATTTACAGGGTAAAAAAATAATCCCTAATTTTTATTGAACCCTTACTATATTTCAAGCATTTTATATAAAGTTCTCATTTAATATTCATGATAAGCATATCATGCAGGTAGTTTTATTATTCACATTTCATGTATAGGAAAAATGAGATTCAATTTCCTAAAGTCACAGAGCTGATAAATGATTGAACTTTTATTGTTATTATTATTTTTTAAATTTTTATTTACATATGACAGCAGAATGCATTACAATTCTTATTACACATATAGAACACAATTTTTCATATCTCTGGTTGTATATAAAGTATATTCACACCAGATCGTGTCTTCATACATGTACTTTGGATAATAATGCCCATCACATTCCACCATCATTTCTAACCCCATGCCCCCTCTCTTCCCCTCCCCCCCTGCCCTATCCAGAGCTCATCTATTCCTCCCATGCTCCCCCTCCCTAACCCACTATGAATCAGGCTCTTTATATCAGAGAAGTATTCAGCATTTGGTTATTTGGGATTGGCTAACTTCACTTAGCATTATCTTCTCTTACTCCATTCATTTACCTGCAAATGCCATGATTTTATTCTCTTTTATTGCTGAGTAATATTCCATTGGGTATATATGCCACAGTTCTTTTTATCCATTCATCTACTGAAGGGCATCTAGGTTGGCTCCACAGTTTAGCTCTTGTGAATTGTGCTGCAGTAAACATTGATGTGGCTGTGTCCCTGAAGTATGCTGTTTTAAAATCCTTTGGGTATAGACTGAGGAGAAGGATAGCTGGGTCAAATGATGGTTCCATTCCCAATTTTCCAAGAAATCTCCATACTGCTTTCCATATTGGCTGTACCAATTTGCAGTCCCACCAGCGTGTATGAGTGTACCTTTTCCTCTACATCCTTGCCAACACTTATTGTTGTTTGTCTTCATAACAGCTGCCTTCTGACTGGAGTGAGATGATAGAGTAGTTTTTATTTGCATTTTTCTAATTGCTAGTGATAAAGACCATTTTTTCACATATTTGTTGATTGTACATCACCTTCTGAGAAGTGTCTCTTCAGGTCCTTGGCCCACTTATTGATTGGGTTGTTTTTTTGTTTTGTTTTGTTTTGTTTTGTGGTGTCTAGCTTTTTGAGTTCTTTATATACCCTAGTGATTAGTGATCTATCTGATGTGTGAGGGATAAAGATTTACTCCCAAGATGTGGGACCTCTATTCACCTCACAGATTGTTTCTTTTGCTGAGAAGAAACTTTTTAGTTTGAGTCCATCCCAGTTATTGATTCTTGATTTTAATTCTTGTGCCAAAGGAGTCTTATTAAGGAAGTTGGGGCCTAATCGGACACAATGGAGATTTTGTCCTACTTTTTCTGCCATTAGGTAGAAGGTCTCTGGTTTTATTCCTAGGCCCTTGATCCACTTTGAGTTGAGTTTTGTGCATGTTGAGAGGGGTTTAATTTCATTTGGTTGCATATGGATTTCCAGTTTTCCCAGCACCATTTGTTGAAGAGGTTATCTTTTCTCCAGTGCATGTTCTTGATACCTTTGTCTAATATAAGATAATTGTAATTTTGTGGGTTAGTCTCTGTGTCCTCTATTCTGTACCATTGTCTATATGTCTGTTTCAGCGCCAATATCATGCTGCTTTTGTTACGATTGCTCTGTAGTGGTATAGTGATGCCACCTGCTTCACTCACTCTTCCTGCTAAGGATTGCTTTAGCTATTCTGGGTCGCTTATTTTTCCAGATGAATTTCATGATTGCTTTATCTATTTCTGAGAGGAATGTCATTGAGATTTTGATCAGAATTGCATTAAATCTGTATAGTGCTTTTGGAAGTATGGTCATTTTGATAACATTAATTCTGCCTATCCACAAGCAAGGTAGATTCTTCCATCTTTGAAGGTCCTCTTTGACTTCTTTAGTAATTTTAATTATAAATATGTTTCACCTCTTTCATTAAGTTGATTCCCAAGTGTTTTTTTTTTGAAGCCTTATAAATGGGGTAGTGTTCCTCGTTTTCATTTCTGAGGATTTATCACTCATATACAGAAATGCCTTTGATTTATGGGTGTTGATTTTATATCCTGCTACTTTGCTGAATTCATTTACTAGTTCTAGAAATTTCTTGTGGAACTTTTAGGATCTTCTAGAATTATTCATTGGCCAGTGTTTCAAGAATTATGTTAAATAGAAGTGGTGAAAGAGAGCATCCCTGTCTTGTTCTAGTTTGTAGAGGGAATATCTTCAATTTTTCCTCCATTTAGAATGATGTTGGCCTGGGGCTTAGTATAGATAGCCTTTATGATGTTGAGAGATGTTCCTGTTATCCCAAGTTTTTCTGGTGTTTTGAACATAAAGGGGTGTTGTATTTTGTCAAATGCTTTTTCTGTGTCTATTGAGATGATCATATGATTTTTATCTTTAAGTCTTTTGATGTGATGAATTACATTTATTGATTTCTGTATGTTGAATCAACCTTCCGTCCCTGGGATGAATCCAACTTGATCTTTGTGCATGATCTTTTTTGATATGTTTTCATACTCAATTTGCCAGAATTTTATTGAGAATTTTTGCATATATATTCATTAGAGATATTGGTCTGAAGTTTTCTCTCCTTTTTTATATTAGCTAAGAGTTGCTTTGTGGCATAGTATATGGTCTCTTTTAGAGAAGGATCCACGTACTGCTGAGAAGAAAGTGAATTCTCTTGTTGAAGGTTGAAATATTCTATATATGTCAGTTAAGTCTAAGTTATTGATTGTATTATTGAGTTTTATAGTTTCTTTGTTCAGCTTTTGTTTGGAAGATCTATCTAGTGATGAAAGAGATGTGTTAAAGGTACCCAAAATTATTGTGTTGTGGTCTATTTGACTCTTGAAGTTGAGAAGAGTGTGAAAACCATTTTTAATTTGTTTAAGGTAAATACCCAGGTGCAGTATTGCAGGGTTCTGTATAAGTTGTTTTTTTTTTAAGTTTACTAGAAATGCCCAAATCATTTTTAAGAGTAGCTGTACCATTTTGTATTCTCATAAGCTGTATATATAGATTTATAGTTGTTCCACGCTTTTATCCATACTTGGTATTGTCAGTACTTTTTAGTTTTGCCAATCTAATAAATATGTAGTAGTATTTTATCATTTTTTTGATTTTAATTTGTCTGATGGCTGATGGTACATGTACATATATATCTAGATCAATCCCATTCCTAAAAATGTTCCCTCCCTTCCTCTCTCCTATCATCCCCTTGCTATACTCTACTTGTTTCCCTTGTGTTATTATGTTTTTCAGTGAGTATCTTACAATGGCCTATAAATTCAGGATTCAGTGTGGTATATTCACATGGGCATAGCATAATGTGGTAGAATTCATCCTCTAGTATTTCCCCATGCCCTCTCCTTCTCCCTTTTGATTCTCTTCCTATAGTCTATTGGCAGGATCACCTTTTTCAAGTTCATACCCTATAGATCAAGCTGTATCTAATATTTTTGTGTGTTTTATCAATTCTTTTTACTTGTATATAACATTTAGTATATATTTGACACAGTCAAAAAATATGGAATATAATCTGTTCTAATTCATTCCCCAGAATTTGCTCCATTCCCCTAGTCCTTTCTCTACCCCCTTCCATTACTGATCTTTCTGAAATTTATTTAGATTTTTTAAAAATTAGTGTCTTATGAAGATACTCAATTTTGGGATTCACTGTGCTATATTCATATATGTACATAAAGAAAGTTCTGTCAGAGACCCAAAGAGCTAAAGCAATCCTTAGCAGGAAGAATGAAGCAGGTGGCATCACTATACCAGATCTTAAACTATACTATAAAGCAATAGTAACAAAAAAAGCATGGAATTGGTGCTAAAACAGACTGGTGGACTAATGGTACACAATAGAGGACACAGAGAATAACCCACAAAATTACAATTATCTTATGTTAGACAAAGGTGCAAAAAACATGCATTGGAGAAAAGATAGCCTCCTCAACAAATGGTGCTGGGAAAACAGGAAATCCATATGCAACAAAATGAAGTTAAACCCCTCTCTCTCACCATGCCCAAAACTCAACTCAAAGTGGATCAAGGACCTAGGAATACAACCAGAGACCTTCCACCTAATGGCAGAAAAAGTAGGCCCTAATCTCCATCATGTGGGATTAGGCCCCAACTTCCTTAATAAGACTCCTATAGCACAAGAATTAAAACCAAGAATCAATAACTGGGATGGACTCAAACTAAAAAGTTTCTTCTCAGCAAAAGAAACAATCTGTAGGTAAATAGATGCCTACATCTATTTATTTATCCCTCACACATCAGATAGAGCACTAATCCCTAGGGTATATAAAGAACTCAAAAAGCTAGACACCACAAAACAAAACAAAAAAACAACCCAATCAATAAGTGGGCCAAGGACCTGAAGAGACACTTCTCAGAAGGTGATGTACAATCAACAAATATGTGAAAAAATGTGCATCATCACTAGCAATTAGAGAAATGCAAATCAAAACCACTTTAAGATTTCTTGTCACTCCAGTTAGAATGGCAGCTATTATGAAGACAAACAACAGTAAGTGTTGGTGAGGACGTGGGGAAAAAGGTACACTCATTCACTGCTGGTGGGACTGCAAATTGGTGCAGCCAACATGGAAAGCAGTATGGAAATTCCTTGGAAAATTGCGAATGGAACCACCATTTGACCCAGCTATCCCTCTCCTCAGTCTATACCCAAAGGACTTAAAAACAGCATACTACAGGACACAGCCACATCAATGTTTATTGCAGCACAATTCACAAGAGCTAAACTGTGGAGCCAACCTAGATGCCCTTCAGTAGATGAATGGATAAAAAAATGTGGCATATATACACAATGGAATATTACTCAGCAATAAAAGAGAATAAAATCATGGCATTTGCAGGTAAATAGATGATGTTGGAGAAGATAATGCTAAATGAAGTTAGCCAATCCCCAAAAACCAAATGCTGAATAAGGAGGCTGATATAAGGAGGCTGATTCATGTTGGGGTAGGGAGGGGGAGCATGGGAGGAATAGATGAACTCTAGATACGGTAGAGGGGTGGGAGGGGAATGGAGGGGGCATGGGGTAATTAATAATGGTGGAATGTGACAGGCAACATTATCCAAAGTACATGTATGAAGACACGAATTGGTGTGAATATACTTTGTATACAACCAGAGATATGAAAAAAATTGTGTTCTATATGTATAATATGGAGTGTAATGCAGTACATGGTCATATATAAATAAAAAAAATAATAAAAAATTTCAGTCAGATTTATTTTACTGTTTTTTCCTTTTTCTGGCTTTCCTCCTCCCTCTTCATCCTCTTCATCTTCTCTACTGTTCTTTCTTCTATTTTGGTGAAATATCCCATTTAGCTTTCTCTTTCTTATTTTCTGTGGGGAAAAAGGCACACTTGTATATTGTTAGTGGGAATGAAAATTAGTGCAATCACTCAGGAAAGCAGTATGATGATGTCTCAAAAAATGAGGAAAAGTGGGGCTGGGGCTGTAGCTCAGTGGCAGACTACATGCCTAGCATGCATGAGGCACTGAGTTCAATCCTGAGCACCACATACACAAACAAAATAAAGGCATTCTGTCTATCTACAACTACAAAATTTTTTTAATGAGGAATGGAATCACCCTATGACCCAGCTATCCTACTCCTCAATATATGTCCAGAATATTTAGAATCAGCATACTATATAGATATAGCCACATCAGTGCTTATAGCAGCACAATTTACAATAGCCAAGCAATGGAACCAACCTAGGTGCCCTTCAGCAGATGAATGGATAAATAAAATGTGGTATATATACACAATGGAATATTACTCAGCCATAAAGAAGGAGGTTATGGCATTTGCCAGAAAATGGATGGAACAGGGTACTATCATGCTAAGTGAAATTAGGCAGTCCCCCAAAGTCAAAGGTCAATATTTTTCCTCTAAAATATATAAGCTAATGCAAAATATGGGAGGGAGTAAGAAAAAATGGAGCTATTTTTAAAGGCTATTAAGTTTTTCAAATTTCTGCTTTCAATTGCTAGTATATAGAAATGTGATTGACCTTTTTGTGGGGTGTGGAGTATGGTGACTTTCTGTTTGCAATATTATTAAGTTTCCTAAATTCTGTAATCGTATGCTTACTTGGTGGTAGTAGGAAGTTTGTTTGTAGGTTGCTTAGAATTTTCTTATCGATAAATATGTTTACAGCAAAGACATAATTTAGTTTCTTTTTAATTAATATACATTTTGTTTATTTTCCTTGGTATATCACATCAGCTACGAGTAGTAAGCAAAGGTCTCTTTGCCTTGTTCCCGATCTTAGAGGAAAACCATCTCTCTCCATTAGATGTAATCTTAGCTGTAGGTAGGTGCCTTTTGTAGATGCCCTTTATTAGGTTGAAAAAATCCCTTCTATTCCTTGTTTCCTGAGTTTTTAAAATTATGTATTGATAATGAATTTTTTCCCTTGGTCTCAGGAATTGAACCCGGGGGTACTTAACCACTGAGCCACAACCCCACCCCTTTCTAAAATTAATTGTAAAAATTTTAAACAGTGTCTCACTAAGTTGCTTAGGGCCTAAGTTGATGAGGCTGGCCTTGAATTTCCCATCCTCCTCCCTCAGTTTCCTGAGTTGCTGGGATTATCAGCATGTGTCACCATGCCCAACTTGATAATGAATTTTGTTAAATATTTTGCATGTGGTAATATGATTTTTCCTTTTAAAACTTTTTGATATGTTAGATCAATTCATTTTTTTTGTGGTATAGGGGATTGAACCCAGGGCCTTGTGCATGTGAGGCAAGTACTATACCAACTGAGCTATATACCCAGCCCCCTGGATCAATTCATTTTTTAAATATGGAACCAACTTGCTTTCTTAGTATGAAGCTCGTTTGATTATATGATATTGTTATTTTTGCATACTGTCTGATTCATTTTGTTAATATTTTGTGGAGAGCTTTTGCAATTATATTATCAAGCAATATTGATATGTACTTTGGTATTTTTTCGCTATTGTTTGGTGTTTTTAAGTTAGTTCTTTTTAGATATACATGGCAGTAGAGTGTATTTTGGTATATTATAGATACATGGAGCATAACTTATTCTAATTGGGATTCCATTCTTGAGGTTGTACATGATATGGAGTTTTGGTATCTGGTCTTCATAGCAAGTTAATACTGGCATCATAAAATAAGCTGACAAAATGTTCCTTCCTCCTCTGTTTCTTAGAGGAGGTTGTATAGAATTAGTATTACTTCTTTAAATATTTGATTTAAAAGGTTGAATTTTTGTTTTTTAGAAGGGAGTTGAACTATGTATTCAACTTTTTTAAACGTTAGAACTGTTCAGATAAGTCTTTCATATAGATTGACTTGTAGTAGTTTGTGGTTTTTGAGGAATTGGTTTATTTCATCTAAGTTCTCAAATGAAGGCACACAGTGTTGTTTATGGTATAGCTTCTTTTTACATTTGATGTTGGTAAGTGTTGAAATAATATCCTTCTCTTCCTTTCCTGGTAACAGTATTTGTATCTGCTCTTTTTCTTCTATTAATCTTGCTAGAATTTCATCAATCTCCCTGATGATTGCTGCAATATTATAAAACACATCAATGCTTAGGTGTTATTCAAATGAAAGATGATCAAGGTAATGAATTTTGGAAAGTAAATAAATGGGGTATAATATGTCCATGAATTAGAAGATTCTGTGTTACAAAGGCCTAGGTTTTCTGTAAATTTAACTATAGCCTAAATGAAAAATATAATCACTATTCCAGCTGTTTTTAAAAATGCAAATTGTGTTTCTAAAGTTTATGTGTAAATACATAATTATGAACACCCTAATTACTTAAAAATACTGAAGAACAAAGGTAGAGGATGTATACTATCAAACATCAAGGATTATAAAGTCTTATGGATCTTGCAAAACATAATGTGGATTAAGATCAAGAAATAGACCAATAGAATAGAATAGAGTCCCCAAAGAACCTTATACATTTATGAAAATTTGATATATGATAGAGCTGGAATGGAAGCCAGGAGATAACTATTAAATAAGTGAAGCAGGAAACATTGTTCCATATGGAAACAATGTCAATTTCTTCCTCTTACATTATAAATTAAAAAATAACTCCAATAGAATAAGTAGGGTGAATCGTAAAAGCATAACAAAGTTTTTTTTTTTTTTTCTATACCTGGGATTGAAACCAAGGGTGCTTAACCACTGAGCGATACATGCAGCCTGTTTATTTGAGATAGGTTTCTTGCTATATTGCTTAGAGACTCACTAATTTGCTGAGGCTGGCTTTGAACTTGCAATCCTCCTGTCTCAGCTTCCTGGGTTGCTGGCATTACAGGCATGTGCCACCATGCCTGGCTCAACAGCATAACTAAAGGTTTTATTGCAAAATCAGTGAATGTCTTTCTGATCATAAGGTAGCAAGCTATTTCTGAAGTCACAAAGTACAATCAGGAAAAAAAGACTGATAAAATTTATTGTAATTATTTTGCTAATAAAATACTGCTTATGAAAAGTGAAATAAGTTGTGAAATTTGAGAAGATATTTGTAATGTATAAAAGTACCACATTGTCAAGAATGTTAAGAACTCATCAATAAAAACTATAAGCTATCTAATAGAATAATGGGCAAAGGACATGAATTTTATTTTTTATTTTTATTTTTTGAAGAGAGAGAGATAGAGAGAGAGAGAGAGAGAGAGAGAGAGAGAGAGAGAGAGAGAGAAATTTTTAATATTTATTTTTTGTTTTCGGCAGACATCTTTGTTTGTATGTGGTGCTGAGGATGGAACCCGGGCCGCACGTATGCCAGGCGAGCGCGCTACCGCTTGAGCCACATCCCCAGCCCCAGGACATGAATTTTATAGACAAAGAAATAAACAAAGATAATAAAATATGACTTGCTTGACTCCTGATTAGGAAAATTTAAATCAAGGCTTGAGATATTTTATACCATTCAGTAAAAAATATGTAGGAAGCCTGACAATTCCAAACATTGAAGACAAGGATAAACAGTTACCACCTCTTTATTGCTTCTGATAGTATAACCTAGTTCAACTACTTTAACAGACAATTGAGCATTATTTTTAAATTTGGAGATTAATATTCACTATGACTAGCAGTTGTACTTTTAGGCATATTCTCAAGGAAGAATTGAGCAACTGGGCTGGGGTTGTAGCCCAGTGGTCGAGCACTTATCTAGCATGTGTGAGGCACTGGGTTCAATTCTCAGCACTGCATATAAATAAATATGTAAATAAATAAATAATTAAATAAAATAAAAGTCTATCAACAACAAAATATATATTAAAAAACTTGAACTACCAGGTGATATCTACAAATATTCATAACACCATTTATTATAGCAACAAACATTAGAAATACTTGTCATAACAGGAGGATGGGTAGATAAATTGTGGTATGTTGACATGACGGAACATTATAAATCCTAACAGCTTGGATCAATATTTATAAAAGTAAAAAAATAAGTCCCAAAAAATAATCCTTATAGAATTATACCCTTTATAAAAATGTAAGTCCAAGCAAAACCAAATATTATATTGCTTAAGTATATCTACACATACACACAGACACATACACAAACACAATAAAATTAAAGAAAAAGCAAGGAAATGGTAAACATAAACATAAAATCATAGATGGTGATTGGTTTCAAAGGTGGGACAGGAGGATTGGATGTGGAGGAGCAGATATGTAAGGTTATTGGTAGTGTTTTAGTTCTCAGATTGAGTAAGTGGGATTAAGTGTTTTATTATATTAATAATAAGTAAATGAGTAAATATAAGAGTACCACACATGGACCTATTTTGATAGTGTGTTGTGAATTAGGACTCATTTTCATGCCTCTGAGATATCCCAAACAAATGAACCTCAAAGTAAGATAATTAAGCAAAATGTATATTTCTGTAGAAGATTTGTACTAGGTTGTTTGCAGGGAAATAATGTGGGATGAACAATTTTTCATGTATTTTACTTCAACCATGAAAAAAATCTGTAGACAACTACTAAAAAATAATCATTACTGCCCGGGGAGCTGGGGTTGTGGCTCAGTAGTAGAGCACTTACCTAGTATGTGCGAGGCACTAGGTTTGATCCTCAGCACCACATAAAAAGGTAAATAAATAAAATAAAGATATTGTGTCCAACTGCAACTAAATATATATATATATATATATATATATATATATATATATATGTATGTATATACATACACACACATATATATTTATAAATCATTACTGCCAAAATTATTAGTAACTACAGTAAAGTAAAATTAGTTGAAGTGTACACTGCTGTGTGATGGCCTTGGCTAGTGGAGAAAATAGGCATGATAGCAGATAGGTTAAATATGTAAGTGTATTGTGCACCACTGAGCTATTTGGTAATAGCATCACTGCTCATGTAAATGTAGTGGTTGTATATTATGTAAGTGTACCATAGCTACTCTGCTTCAGGGAAGGAGAGTACATGGAATTGAATTAGTTAAAAGGGAGGGAGGGGGAAAGAGGGAGAAAGGGGAAGAGAGAGACACACACACACACAAAACATTTTGTTGCTCTGAAAACTCTCTGTCATTTATATAGGCATGAAAAATTAATCAAATATTTGGTAGAAACAGCTGCAGTCCAGGTGTTTCCCTAAGAATGTAGCATCAACCTTTTTTGCAAAAGTTCAATGGTAAGACAAAATATTTATGGAGGAGTGCCTGAAAAATAAACAGTTCCTTACAGTCATTTCTTTGAAAAAAAATTGAGGTCCAATATTATTAGAAATACTTGGGGTTATGTATGAAATGAAGAATCTTGGGCCCTATTCCAGATTTACTGTATCAGAATCTGCATTAAACGGGATTCCTTAGGTAGTATGTACACACATGGAAGCCGTGTTTAGATCAGGGCTTCTTACTTAGAGTTCAACCAAGGCTGGGCTTCATGAAGTCTCTGCACTCTCTCAAACTTTACATGTAATTTTAGGTTTGTGTGAATGAGAACTTTTGTGGGATACACTATGTATTTTACACTGAATCAAGCTTAGACCATGGAAAAGTTGTGTATTTGATCTGCAAGCTTTGGCTGGCTAATTGTTTCCCAGAGTATGCTTTAGTTTCATGCTTCATTTACTTACATTGAGAAGCACTATGAAAAGCAGCTGTTGAAATCCATATTTTATTTATTGTTAGATACAATTGAGAATATTATACATTACACAGGTGGTTTCATGGCCTAATTGCACAGCAGAATAATTTGAAGTGCTTTTAAACTACAGATCTGAGGGAATACCTAGATTTTGGTGGTAGTGGGGTACTAGGGATTGAACCCAGGGACATTTTATCACTGAGCTATATCCTTAGCCCCACACCCCTTTAAAATTTTTTTTTGGAGACAGGGTATCACAAGATGCTGAGATTTTCACTAAGTTGCTGAGGATGAACTTGTGATCCTCCTGCCTCAGGCTACCAAGTTGCTGGGATTATAGGCATATGCCTTGACACCCAGCTAGAAATAGATCTTCTTAACAAACCATCCTGTGATTTTGATGAAACAACTCCATAAAATAGTAGGGAGCAGTTTCACTACCTAGCTCGTGTCTCTCTATTAAAATCTACAGAGAATTCTTTTTTCTTTGAATTGTAGCATCAGGAAAAGCTTTATTTCTTCTGGGTGATTAATATGAAGTTATCTTATAGAAAGTACAACTTTGTAAAATTCATGTGTATTCCTCTTTTATTTAACTTTCAAATTTTGTATTTGTGACCTACTTTTGATAGTTGTTTTAGTTGGCTTTTTCTCTGCTGCAACCAAAAGACCTGACAAGAACAATTAGACAAGGATAAGTTTATTTGGGGACTTATGGATTCAGAGGTCTGAGTCCATAGATGGCTGACTTCATTCCTTGGGGCCTAAGATGAGGCAGACTAAGCTCAGCTCACCAAATATAAATCTCAAAGGCACACATGCCCCCAGTGACCCAACCCTTCCAGCCACAACCTACCAGCCTACAGTCACCACTTAAATCTCTACCAGGGATTAACACAAGGATTAGGTTAAGGCTCTTATAACCCAATCATTTCATCACTAAGCCTTCTTGCATTGTCTCACACATGAGCTTTTGAGGGATACCTCACATCTGAACCATGATAGCAGTTGTCTGTTTATATACACTTTTGTATTCTAACTTTAATTCTGCCTTCATTTTAATCTTGATTTTTTTCCATCACTTAAATCTTTTTTGCTCATTATCACTCAAATCAGTTTGTGTAGTCCCTTCAAAATCTTTTTGAGTAACACAGGCTATAAATAAAATTCAAGCCAACAAGTGTTTGGATATTTCATTTATTTGATCTATGAAAATACATACACTGTTAAAAATTTTCTACTGACAAGAAAGTCAATGACATTCATGTTTAATAACTTGTGTTTTCTTATACTATTTGATTCTGAAAGCTATCTTAAGTTTTGTAATTAAGTATTTATATTAAAATATTTTTTAACTCATAGCTCACAGAATTGAGTTCAGCCCTCAGCAATGTGGAAAACAGGTGAGAACAAGTGTTGGTGAGGATATGCAGGTAATGGAAACTTCATGCATTGCTGTTGGAAACAGACTGGTGCAACTGTTCTGTAAAACAGTTTGGCAGTTCCTCAAATAGTTAGAGGTTCCATATGATCAATCATTTCTACTCTGAGGCATATTCTTAGGAGAAACAAAAACATATGTCCATATAAAAAAACTTACACATGAATATTCATAGCAGCACTATTGATAATAGACCTAAAGTGGGAAATAACCCAAATGTTCACCAACTCTTAAATTCATAAACAAAATGTATATTCCTACAATGGAATATTAGTTGACCACTAAAAAGAATGAAGTATTAACACATGCTACAACATAGCTGTATTTTGAAAATGTGACAAGTGAAAGAAGCCACACCCAAAAGGCTGTATATTATTTCATTTGATGTGAAATATCTAAAATAGGTAAATAGGAAGCAGATGAGTGTTTGATAATTGCTGTTTTTTTTTCTTAGGATCATGAAACTATTTTGAGTTTAGATAGCGATTATGGATGCCCAACACTTTGAGTATGCTAAAATCCACTAAGTTGCACACATTAAAATTTTGAATTCTGTGGTATGTGAGTTACATTTCAAATTGTTTAAAAAATAGTTGTGTACAACTTTTACACTGTCAATCATGCCTTTTATTATTTCCCATTATGGCCCACATCTCCCTTTCCCCAATGTTTATTAGAGTTTGAACATTTTACATATCATAAACATCATTTATTAAATCACTAAATAATGTTCTCATTTTGATTAATTGAAAGGACAAATATTATGGATATGGATTTCTGATTACCATTTTATAAGCAGTATTTCCAAACTGAGCTGGCATGATTGCTGCCAAAAATAAGAAACATAATATTTTTAAAAATTTATGTAGTATTTTTGTACAGGAAATATATGATATCCATTAGGCTGTTGGAAGTGGTAAAGGAGATCACAGACTTTTATTCTTGCTATTATGTACCCCTGGGAGTTAGGAACCCTTAAGTAGTGAGCTTTTCCCCTAAAGTAGTTATTTTAAATTCAGTTGGTAACTTATAGTTTAACATCCAGCGTTGTGTTCTGTATTAGGAGGTTTCTCTTATAGTTTTTTGCCAGTAACAACAATTTCTATAACTATGTTTAAGACAAATATATATTTTCTTTATTGGCCTTTATTTTTGTTATCTTCCATAGAGTAATAGTGTTATTTTTACCTCTAAGTATTATTATAAGACTCCCATGATAATGAATGCACACCTACTGAGTGACAGATACTTTTCATAGACATACATTACTTCCCATGAGGTAGGTAGGGTTTTTTGCCCTCTTCCCAAATGAGGAAAACAAGACTCAGTGAGGTTCTCTGTCTTACTTAAGAATTGTACATCTAAACTAGTACTTAATATTGATTACTTTGATGTCAGAGTTTAAATTTGTAAGTCTATATTATTCAGTATGAACTGTTATGTTGAAGGAATAAAAAATCTTGAAATGGCCAGGTGCAGTGGTGCACACCTATAATCCCAATGGCTCAGGAGGCTGAGGCAGAAAGATTGCGAGTTCAAAGCCAGCCTCAGCATAAAGCAAGGTGCTAAGGAACTCAGTGAGACACTGTCTCTACCTAAAATAAAAATTGAGCTGAGGGTGTGACTCAGTAGTTGAGTGCCCCTGAGTTTAATCCCTAGTACTGCCCCCTCCCCCCAAAAAACCCCTGAAGTATAAGGCTTAAAGTTACAAATGTTCATTTTATGTTCTCCCTACATATTTATGGTTGACTTATGAGCTGACAAAGTAACTGCCATCACCAGCAATGCTGGTCACCTTCACAGAAGAAAAGCATGTGATTATGCAGTGATTCTTTAAAACTTCCACATTTAAAGTGATATATGTTGCTTTTGTTCATACATTGTTGATCAAAGATAGTCACATGGTCATACCTTAGAGAAGTGTTTGTGTGTTTGTATGTATGTGGGGTTATGGTGGTGGTGTTTGGAGGTGGGACAGGAAATATAACACTTTTATGATTATTAATACTGTTCTTAACTACACAGTACAAAGTTAGATTTACATTTTTTGGGGGAAAGTACCAGGGATTGAACTCAGGGGCACATAACCACTGAGCCACATTCCCAGCCCTGTTTTGTATTTTGTTTAGAAACAGGGTCTCACTGAGTTGCTTAGCATGTCTCTTTTGCTAAGGCTGGATTTGAACTCCCTATTCTCCTGTTTCAGCCTCCCGGAGCCTCTGGGATTACAGGAATGTGCGCACCAGGCTATACGTACATTTTGGGGCATGATTTAATCTATAAATTATGCCATAAAGTCTGTGTTTGAGCTACAATTGAATAAAACAATAAATATGTAAAATAAAACATCGAGACTGAATTATGCTAAGTCCAGATAAGAATATATCAAAGTAAAGCCTATTGTTGTATATAATTATAATTCACCAATAAAATATTTTAAAAACAACAAAAATGAACTAGTATATAGAATGTGAGCTGTTTTAAAGACTAGATTTTTTTCTTTTTTATTATTTATTTTATTTTTTATTTTTTACACAAACGGAGCACAACTTTTCATTTCTTTGGTTGTACATGATATAGAGTCACACCATTTGTGCAATCATACCCATACATAGGATAATAATGTCCATCTCATTCTACCAACTCTGCCCCCACACACTACCCCTCCCCTCCTTTCCCTCCCCTCCTTCCCCTCCCTTCCTTCTGCTCCATCCAGAGTTCCTCCATTCCCCCCCGACCCCCGGGCATTATGTATCAACATCCACATATCAGAGAAAACATTTGGACTTTGGGTTTTTGGGATTGGCTTACATTGCTTAGCATGAGATTCTCCAACTCTTTCCATTTACCTGTAAATTAATGGCTAGATTTTAATATAGCTTTCTTCTCAGGAAAAGGTATAGTTGGTTTTTTTTTTTTTTTTTTTTTTTTTTTAACCTTCCTGAAGTATATTTGCAGTGAAAATAACACAATAAGTGGGGTTAAGTATAAAGAACAAATGCTGGAATTCTTTAAGAGTTTTCCTATGCTTTTTGGGCCTGATATGAGAGACACACGTGTGCTCATTATAAGGCCTACACAACCCTTCACAATCTTCAAAATGCTCTTACTGAATTAAATAGCTTTCTGAAAACTATAGATATTTGGCAAATGTCACTTAATAATGTCACATGTTTTTATTTGATTTCTTACCATTACCCTGTGAGGTAGACCAATACTGTGTGTTGTTTTCATTTGGAGTTGAGGAAACTCAAATATTAAACTACTCTCCATGGCCGTGGGCTTAGGAAGCAAAGGACTTGGACTAGAAATCCACTGTGTGTCTCATAGGTCAGCGCTTTACCCACTACATAGAACTGCCTCTCCAGCCAAATTTTTGGATATGACTTAAATGCACTAGAGAAATTAAAAATGACCCAGTTGAAATAGAAAAGGAGAATTCTCAATTTCCCAAGACATAGCTGGCATTGTTCAGACAAACTAGTCAAGGAAATAGAACATACTGCCTTCTGATAAGAAACTCCTGAAAGGACTGAATCATTCTAAGGCCTAACATTAATGGTGAGCAAATGGACTTTCCAAGGGGCCAATTAGAGGCTTGGTAGCCTGATGCATTTTGCAGAATGTCATAGCTCAAGGAAGCTGAGGAAAGGAGTTATGCCTGCCTTAAAGAATTGTGCAAAGTGGGTTAGCAGCATTGCTTCCATTTTTGTGAAAGAGAATGCCTTTCTAATTTTAGAGTCTTTTAAGAGGTGGATAGGCTTTTGTGTGAAGGGAAGCTTTTCTCAGTGTTCATTTTGAGAGGTGCCTGTGAAATCATTTTATATCCTGTTTGGAAAAGGAAGACAATGTGGTGGAAGTGAAAAATGAGTTTGCGTAAAAAGTTATCTTCCCCAGAAGAGATGGTGGAAATAGGGATACACAGCCATACTTATTACTTTTCCCCCACGTTATAGAGATGTGTGTTATCAGTTCAATGCAGATATTGGAATCCTTTAGCTGTAATGTGTCTCCTGATGTTATGCAGTAGAAACCATTTATTTAGCAGATGGTTCAAGAAGGGACAGAGATTTTAACTCCTGGAGGGTGTTGGTTTTTTCCATTTCTCAGTAATTCTGTTGTGATTTATTTTGTTAATTCCTTTTTTCAGAGCTTTAAAATGTATCTTGTAAGACAACCTTTTTCTTTTTTAACCCATTTTTTTCTTTTGGTGTAACAGCAAATATTCTAAATGCAAATACCCAGGGCTGGGAATAAAAAGGTTCCCACCAAGGACCTGAGATTCCTTTATAGGGTGGCAATTATGTATAGCTTTGTTGAAATAACTGAAGCTGGATTATGTCCCAAGAAACCATTCTTCAAGTTTTGTTTAAACTGAAGAATTTATATGTGTTTAAAAATTAGGATATCTATCTAGAAAGGTAAAGGCTTAGAGAAACCTGGGATTTAAGTCTGTAAACATCACCAACTGGTCAAGTCCTAGAAGGCTGGGGTTAGATTAGATAAGAGTTGAAGATATTATTTTTAGGACCAAAGGCAGTGAAATTCCTCTGAATGGGGCTGGTATAATTAAGACTTCTGTTACCTCTAGAGTGACTGTAAATGTATGGAGGAAAAGAAAAGGTTCTAGTGAGTATGTAACACATGTGGTCCCATTAAATCTTCAGAAATAACTGTGGATAGTTGATATAGAGGAAATAGTAAAACTTAAAAGTTTTGTAATGGGGCTCAGGCCATATATCTAATAAATAACTGGAATTTAAATTCAAATCTAGGACATTATCAAACCTGTGCTCATCTTGATATACCAATATTGATTCAAGAAGACCTTACAATTTTGTTGACAGATTTGTATAAAGGTATTCAGAGGAACCAAGGGTATTAAAGCTTTTCTTTACATTTAAGGTTCCTATCAAGAACAACTAGCCCCATTTGTAACTTGGTGCTCAGAGACAGAACTTGAAGCTAGATAGTGCATATAGCTGAGGTTGCATTCTCATCAGATTCCCTTGTAGTGCAGTTTGCAGTAGCTGCCTTTGAGTTAAACCACCACTATGGGGCAATCAGCTTATGCTGCAGCAACATTGTTCAAAGTCTTGTGGTTATTGGGACATATGTGATGCATGAAAACTCTTTTTGGTAACTTTGTTAACTTGGTGCTTGTAATTGGCATGCGAGATCATGCCCTGTACAAGTGAACATATAGAAAGGATCTGCCTATGAAAAGATTTGTCATTTGCTGGTATTGGCCAAGCTGCTTCTAGATTCCAAATCTATTTGTAATTTTCCTGCTGTTATAACAGGATACCATTGACTTGGCATATTATGTGGAACAGAAATTTATTTGGCTCATAATTCTGGAGGCTAAAATATTCAAGAACAAGGAACCACATCTGGTGAAGGCCTTTGGTGCTACATTGTAATATGGCAGAAGACATAAAGTGGCAAAGGAGTATGTGAGCAAACAAGAATGAGAGCAAGAGGGGCCCCAACTCACATGTATATTTTTTGGGAGGGGAGGTGGTGAGGATTGAACCCAGGGGCACTCAACCACTGAGCCACATCCCCACTCCTTTTTATTTTTTATTTAGAGATAGGGTCTCATGAACTTGCTTTGACTGACTATTAATACGTGAGCCTTCTGCCTCATTCTCCCGAGTTGCCAATTTACTTTTATAACAAGCCTGCTCTCATAATAACTAACCTACTCTTTTTTTTTTTTTTTTTGGTGCTGGGGACTGCACCCAGGACTTTATGCATGTGAGGCAAACATTCTACCAACTGAGCTATATCCCCAGCCCCACTAACCTACTCTTGAGACAACAACATTGATCCTTTCATGAGGGCAAAGCCCATGTGAATTCCTTGAACTTGCATTTCTAAACCCACAAACTTGCCTTTGCTTCCACATTTTCCTATATCTGTTATGGTAGAAGTGTTCCTTTTAATGTTGACAGGGATCAGGAAGAACTACCCTAAAATATGATACTTGGGCATAGTGACAGTTTCAATCTGAAGAAATTTGTGAAATGGCAGATGAAAAAAGTTGTTTTTTGATCTTCTCTTGAAGTAGGTCACAATAACCTCATGTAAGAGACACCCTCACTATCCCTGGACCAAAGGAGTATTATTATCTTTGAAAATATATGGACATCAGTAGAAATATGAATGAATAGCCTTTGGTGTTTATTCCAATTTACTACTGTAAGATCATACCTCTTTTTGTCTTACCAGATTTTTCTACAACTTTTCCCACTTCATCAACTCTAGACTAAAAAAAAATCTCAGGTTTAGATGCTTCTTTGGGTCATTTCATGTAAAACTTACATGTATTTGTTTGATTTTCTGTTTTAATCTGTTTTATGTTTTAGAGCTCCAGCTAAGAACTTGGAATGGTTTAGCAAAAATAATTTTCTGCCTTATTGAAAGGTTAAGTTATCTATTTGTGCTTCATCATCCATCACTTCTCAGTTCAGGCATTTAGATAAACCTAGGAAATAACATACTTGTTTCTTGCTCAGGTCAAA
Organism: Callospermophilus lateralis; assembly: GCF_048772815.1. Taxonomy (NCBI): domain Eukaryota; kingdom Metazoa; phylum Chordata; class Mammalia; order Rodentia; family Sciuridae; genus Callospermophilus; species Callospermophilus lateralis. The sequence continues at coordinate 97,932,711 of NC_135325.1, forward strand.
TCTCCTGGGAAACATGGAGTGGGAGCACAAATTATTTTGTTTCTTGTGTACTCAGAATAATGGAGACTGTTTTATCTTCAACATGTTACCCTAAGCATCAATATCCAGCTAGATGATGAGGTGAGGGAGAAAAATACCATTTAGGGTGATTGAGGTGAGGGAGAAAAATACCATTTAGGGTGATTGTATGGGCCAGATCTGAAAATGGTACTTCCAGTTCTAGGTTCTGAGGATCAGAACCCCACAGAAGGTCACTTATAGTTACCCAGATGGCTGGGAAATGCAGTCTTTCTGTATGTCCAAGAGGGAAAGGAAATGTTGAACATTTAGAAAATCTTTTTCATCCTTTCTGGTCTTCAGTTTGTTTTTACCTTCATCTTCTAGACTGCCCTATTCCTATCAATTTTTTAAAACATGCTTAAATTTCTCCCAACTTTTAAAACAAACAATAAAACTTTCTTCTTTGTTGCAGTGGTCATAACAAAGTGCCACAAACTGGGTGGCTTAAAACAATAAAAATTTATTCTCACCCAGTTCTGGAGGTGGGAAGTCTGAAATCAATATATCACCAGGGTTATGTTCCTTCTGAATCTGGGTAGAATCCATCCTCTACTCTTCCTAATTTCTGGAAATTAGGTCTTTTTATAGTTGGTCTTTTTATAGTTGCATCACTGTGATCTCTGCCTCTGTTATCCCATGCCATTCTTCCTATCTCTGTCTTCCAGTGGCAGTTTTACTTTCTTTAGGAATACCCATCTGTATTATCACATCTTTCCAAAAAGGTAGAACTAATAGGACATGAATATAGATAAATTAGAAGCAAATTGGCTCATGTTATTATGGTGGCTAAGGATCCAGTATAGATTTTCTGCAGGCTGGAGATTCTGGGTTGCTGGTAGTATGACTTTGTGAGTGTAAAAGCATCAGAACCTGGGAATCCAATGGTGTATTCTTAGTTTTAGGTTGAAAGCTTGAGTTGTCAGGAAGGGAGCCACTGGTTTGAGTATTGGTGTTCAGAGTCTGGCCAGCCTGAAATCCTGATGTCTGAGGTTGGGAGGAGGGGGGAGATGAGGGGGGGATGGGGGCGGGGAAGCATGCCTTATTTTTTTAAAGGGATAAGACCCAATTTTTCTTCTCTCTCAGCCAACAACTGACTGGATGGTGTCCTCCTACTTTGAAGGACAACCTAGTCACTCAGACTCATATATTATACTCTGGAAATATATTCACAGACATACCCCAAATAATGCTTTTTTGAGGGTTCTTGGTATTCTTTAATACAGCCAACTTGACACCTAAAATTAACAATAATACCATCATATTGGATTAAGGGACAATACTACTGTGTTATGATTTCATCTCAATTGAGGTCACATTATGAGGTGATGCTTGTTAGGACTTCAATATATCTTTGTAGAGGGACATAGTTCAACCCATAACACTTTCTAGTAAGTGCCCTGTATTATTCTCCTCTTACCATCCATACTTGCTGAATGAGTTAACTGTATTTACTCTCTATACTTTTATCCTCAATGTACATAAATAAGGCACTCATCATTGTCACTCCTCTAAGTTTGTTTTTACTACCCTCCTTGCACAATGTCCAGTGAATACTTCTATGTTTGTTTCACTTAACTTTTAGAGACAATAGACATTGCTGGCTATTCCCTTCTCAAAACTCTTTTCCTGACATTGCTGACACTTCTCCCTGTTAACTTTCTACCCCTGTTAATTCTTTCTTTGTTGTCTTCCTTTCTGTCTGTCTCTTATGTGTAATTTCCCCCATTCTAGGCCTCTTTCCCACTCCACACAGTGTCTCAATTGCATCTGTCCTAATAGCTTTAGTTAGATTTAGATAATTCTAGAATATTTACCTTCAGCTTCTATCTCTTTCTTGAGTGTCATACTCGTCTCTAGTGTCTCCCTAAGAGCTCAACTTGGATGTTTCAAAGGCAACTGAAAGCTGAACTCATCTTCTTTTCATAAGTCCTCATTTCTCTTGTTTTTAATGTCTCAATAATGGTATGACCATCCAAAGAATTGCTTACATCAGAAAAGTGGAAATTATTTCCCTCTCCCTATCCAATCTCTCATGAAGTCCTATTGATTCTACCTCTGTTAGGTGAGGAAGGGTGAGGTTGTTAAGAGTAATTGCTGATAGATATTGGGTTTCTTTTTATGATGATGAAACTATTATGAAGTTAGTGGTGATGGTTGTACGACCTTATGAATATACTAAAAAAGTCCTTGATTGTGTAGATTAAAAGACTGAATTTTATGTTACATGAACTACAGGTCTATAAAGATGTTTTTAAAAAATTAGTGTATTTCAAAAACTCTAAGACATAGGACAGAACTTATATTGTAGACTTTTCTTACTCAGTTTATCTGCCAATTGCTGGCTAAGGTGGTTTCTGTCTTTCCCACCTCATTGTGTTCTCTGGCTATTGAACTGACTCATCCAAATGAAATCTTTCCTCAGACATGAACAAAGCTTTATGTATGCATATGTGGAAATGCCACAGTAAAACACATTAATTTGTACAATTAGTAGGTGTTAATTATTTTAAAAATAGAAACTCAAGATTATTTTTGTCTTCAAGTTAATAATAATGATAATAAAAACCCTCATACCTATTGCAGGCTTGCCATGTGCCAAGCAGCATAAGTTTTTCATTGAATCCTTATAAGGATCTAATGATTCAGGTAGTATTATTAACTTTATTTCCAGATAAGGAAATGTATACAGATAGGTTAAGTGATTTGCTAAGATCTAGCAAGAAGAAATTGACAGAGCTGATGTTCAATTCCAGGTATGTCTGACTTTAACGTATATTCTCTCTTCTCCTTCTCTTTTATTTTTCTTTCCTCCTTCCTCCCTTTCCCCCGTTCCCTGTTTCCTCACATGTAATATTTAATTCCCCTCCTAGGTAACTCCTATTGGCCTAACATGGCAATATATGTAAAAGGTTTGAAATTTGAGATAAATCAGAAAACATAAAATCCAAAAGGAAGTCTGTCACCCTACCCCTAGAGTCTTTCTCCAAAGGATACCACTGTTTGGAGTTCTAGTAATTCCATCTGACAGTCAATATTCTTTTTATTTCTAAGTAATATCCCATTGTATGAATATGCAACAGTTTAATCATTTATTAGTTGAAGGACATCTAGGCTGATTCAAGTTTGTGGCTATTATAAATAAAGCTGCTATGAATATTATGTACAGGTCTGTTTTTTTTTTAATTTCTGTGTGATAAATGCCCAGCACTGTAATTGCCAGGTCATACAGTAGCTACATCATTAGGTCTTTTTTTTTTTTTTAAGTTGGACAGCATGCCTTTATTTTATTTTTTTTTATGTGGTGCTGAGGATTAAACCCAGTGCCTCATGTGTGCTAGGCAAGTGCTCTGTCACTGAGCTATAGCCCCAGCCTCCTAGGTTTTTAATAAACCCCCAAGCTTTCCCAGAGTGGCTGTCCATTTAATGTTTGCATAAGCTATGTATGAGTGAATCAGTCTGGCAATATTTTCTCTAGCATTTGATGTTGTAATTATTTCATTTGAGCCATTCTCTGAAGTGTGTAGTGATATCACATTGTAGCTTAAATTTTCATTTCTCTGATGGTAGTTTTGTTAGATATATTTCATGTGTTTTTCCTAATTTTCTAATTGGACTGTTTCTTTGCTTACTTTTCTTTTCATATCAAGTTTTTAGAGTTCTTTTTATATATTGACATGTCTTATGGCTTAATAAAACAGATATATATATATATATATATATATATATATATATATATATATACTAGATGTATATAATTTGTATATAATGTATTATATAATAGATAAATCTTAGATATAACTATGCATAATGTATAATGTGAGAAATAAGTTTTTGTTGTTTAAGTTGCCTGGTCTGGTATTTTGTCTGGTAGCTTGAGAAAGCTTATCAGTTTAGTGAGGATTGATTTCTTTTCTATGTATAAGCCTTTTGAAGTTCTCAGAATATAAATCATGTATTTTATTATTTGCTAAGTATGTAAATATTTTATTTTTGAGCAATTATAAATGTTATCATATTTTAACCTTGATTTCCATATGTTGAATATTAGTGCATATCTTATGTTCTTCCTAAACTCCTTTATTAGTTATAGGTTTCTTCTGGACAATCTTTGTAATTTTCTATCATATTTGTAAATCAGGGAAAGGTTTATTTTTTCCTTTCCCATCTGCATGTGTTTTAGTTCCTCTTTTGTCTTATTGCACTGGCTAGAAGTTTTAGTACTGTGTTGATTAATGTTGTGAGAGCAGACATCTTTTCTTATTACCAATATTAGGTGAAGATCATTGTTATAATTTGTACTTCAACCATGTTATAAGTTGAACTATGCACCCCTCAAATAAATAAGTGAAGTAATAACCCCTAGTACTTCAGAATGTGACTATATTTAGAGATAAATTCTTTAAAGGGATATCTAAGTTTTAATGAAGTATTTATGGTAGACTATAATTGAAAATGACTACAGTCCTTATAAAAAAAAAGAAATTTTGGACAGATAGGTATAGAAAGAAGACTGCTTAAGGACATTAGGAGAAGAAGACCAGTATGTTAGTCAGCTCTTCATTGCTGTGACCAAAATACCTGAGTAGAACAACTTAGAGAAGGAAAGGTTTATTTTGGGCTCACAGTCGCAGAGGTTCAGTTCATGGTTGGCCAACTCCATTGCTCTGGCCCTAAGTGAGGGAAAACATCATGGCAGAAGGGTATGATAGAGGAAAGCTGCTCAGTTTATGGCAGCCAGGAAGCAGAGAGAAAGATGGAGAGAAGCCAGGGATAAGTTTGGAGTTTGACTGAAATAGAGCAGTTGTTTTCCAAATTTTATTTTCTATCTTGCTAGGCTGCCTTAGATGACAGAGAGTAGGTACTTTTTGTCTGTCTGTTGGTGTTTCTGAGTTGTTGGCTTATTCATTTTTCAAGTCTGTGATACTTGAAGCAATTACCTTCTTTTTCCTAGATTTCCAAAGTTCCTAGCTCATCTGGCTTCTTTTTCAGAGTTTTCTTATTATACATAATGCCAAGGAATTTTATTTGTATTTATCAGAAAGAATAACAAAATGTATGTGTACTCTATATTTCTGAAGATGGTATCTGTTCTTGAACTTATATTATTTCATTATTTGCATTTTAAGTATTTCAACTTGGTATATTTTATTTTGACTTTAGGAATAAGGTAAGGACAAAAACTTTCTTAAACTTTAAATAATGAACCAGTTGATATAAGCTCATTTGTTGAATACTCTATTGTTTCTTCACCAATTTTAGAAACTCCTTTTTTTTCACCAACTACTTCTATATTTCTATAGGCTATTTTCATTCTGCCTATTTCTACCCATGATTGAATGCTTCTTTATTACTAAATGTTTCATTTATTGAAGCTTCTCAATATTTTATTAGACGTGGGCCATGCTTTTGGACATTTGACCTGACTTGCCTTTATTCATTCAGCTCCTCATTGACAATAGCAAACCTTATCCTATATGATTTTCATTAGTGCCATCCAAAGACAACATGATTTCCTTTGCCTATTGTGATTTTAGTACATGGATGCAGGATGTCAATTGTCTGGGGCAGGATTGGGAATCTTGAGAGATGAAGAGAATACCTTCTGTCAAATTCTAAATTCGTTCAGCCAATCAATTAGAAATGCGTGTGGCTGCTACTCTGGAGGGGTTAGAAAATCGTAATTATTGTCCTGGCTCTGTAATCCAGCATGCTATATATCTTATATGCATTTAACTTTCACAACCTTCTAAGAGCATCAACACTGTTCATAATGAGGAAAGCATAAAGACTAGTAAAATTTGACCTGGGAACTTTGGGAAACAGGTTGTACAATGTCACCATGGCACATTCCTTTTGAAATTTCCTATATAATCTGTTTGCATGGATGATCATCTATTGGGCCTTCTTCATTCTCTTTCTAAGGGAGATTAATTAAACAAAAAACTATGAAATATTTTTATGTATAGAGAGGTATAACACTTTTTTCCCTATAAACAAAAAGCAATATTGTCTCATTGGTCTGCCTTTCAAAAAAAATCTTTATTTATTTATTTTTATGTGGTGCTGAGGATCAAACCCAGTGCCTCATACACACGAGGCAGGCACTCTACCACTGAGCTACAGCCCCAGCCCCTCTGCCTTTTTAAATAAATAAAAAAAAAAAAATATATATATATATATATATATATATATATATATATATATATATATTTGTCATAGATGGACACAATACCTTTATTTTATTTATTTATATGTGGTGCTGAGGATCGAACCCAGGGCCTCACATGTGGGAGGCAAGCACTCTACCACTGAGCCACAACCTCAGTCCCTCATTGATCTGCCTTTGTACTCTAGAAATTACGCTGTAGACAGTTTCATTTAACTGTCTAAGGTAAACTTACTCTCTATCTCCATCCTAGCCTTTGGACTGAGGTGTGTGTGTGTGTGTGTGTGTGTGTGTGTGTGTGTGTATGTATGTGTATGTGTGTATTTGCCTATGGAACTTCTTCTTTTGGATAGCTCAAATATAGTATCTTCAAAACAGAACTCCCAGGGCTGGGACTGTAGCTCAATGGTGGAGCATTCGCCTCGCATGTGTGAGGCACTGGGTTCGATCCTCAGCACCACATAAATAAATAAAATAAAGGTATTGTGTCCATCTGCAACTAAAAAAATATTTTTTTAAAAAAACTCTGATTCTTTCCTTAAAATCTACTTTCCTTCTATGAATTTATTTTTTGTTTTGATAAATTACTGCTTTCCTCTCATAATTTAGTAATGAGACTCACAAGTCATTTCCTTGGCCATTTTAACAGTTTCCTAACTATTTGTCTTGATTTTGCTTTTGTTCCTATCCAAACTATTTTCTACCTCCAGTCAAAAAGAGCTTTCTAAAATATATACCTAATCATATCAAGTTCATGCTTAAATCTTTTTAATGGCTTCCCATTGTTGTTAGAATAAATATAAATCTCAAGATGGCCTTCAGGCCCTTAATAATCTGCCTAACTATATTTCCCATTCTTTTTCTTCTTTTGTTATGTCGTTTTATTTAAATATTTCTTTTCTTTCTTTTTTTAGTTGTAGATGGACACAATACCTTTATTTTACTTATTTATTTTTATGTGGTACTGAGGATCGAACCCAGTGCCTCACACATGCTAGGCGAGTGCTCTACCACTGAGCCACAACCCCAGCCCCTCCCCATGTCTTATTCAGTGACAATCATGGGCATTTTGCCTCCTCAGTATATTCTGAATATATTTCAAGTCCAGTGCTACCACTCCATTTCAAGCAGCCATTTTTCTTTACTTCAGGCTCATTTGGTGATGACTAATTAATTGGCTTTCCAGATTCTTCTTTTCTTGTTCCCTTTTAATCCATCTCCAGACAGAAGTCAAAATTATATGTTAAACACACACATGCTTTTGTGACTCTTCCTTCACATATAGCACCATCATTTTTTTCTTTTGTTTTCTTTATTTCCTCCTCCTTTCTTTTTTGTCTTTTTCCTTCTTTTTTTTTCCCATGGCTGCATATGGACCTAGGAGCCTTTCACATGCTACCACTGAACTACATATTCAGTATTTATAAAAAATAATCTTTTTGTGTATGACACAATCCCCTTCATGATATGAATTTATTTCTATTTTCAGCCTTGCCCCACTAATACTTCACTCTATATTATACCTTTAATAATAATTATGATATAATAATAATACCAAATAATACTAGCAGTTCCCAATTATCAATCATCTTCAGTACATGTGGTATGTGTGTGTGTGTGTGTGTGTGTGTATGTGTGTATGTGTGTGTGTGTATAATATCTCTAATTCTCAAAACAATTTTTCTAGCTAGTTGTTAAGGAACTACTGCTCTAGTTTCACTATTAATTGTGATGGTGGGCTACAGTTTTGAAATCAAGTTTCTTCATTATTATGGGAATTTAATTTTCTTTTGGTTTTCAAGATTACTAAGATTTTATGAGAAATACAACATGGAATTTGAAAAATATATTTTATATGCATTAAGATGACGTCTCTGTCTATTCTGCCTTCTATTAAAAAATATGTTAGGCTGAGGAATTTGGTATAATTTTTCTTCTGTTTTGTTTTATACTGGGTATTGGAACAAGGGGTACTTTACCACTGATTTAGCTCCTTGTTACTTCTATTTTTTTAAAAAAATTTGAAACAGGGTCTCATTAAGTTATTGAGGGTCTTGTTACATTGCTGCAGCTGTATTTGAACTTGAGTTCCTCCTGCCTCAGCCTTCCCCAATAACTGGGATTACTGGCATTCACCAGTGCACACTGGGCTAGATCCATTTTTAAATTATAGAAATTCATTTCTCACAGTTCTAGAGGCTAGGAAGTTCAAGGTTATGGCACTAGCATATTCAGTGTCTGCTGAAGGCTTACTTTTCATTTCCCACATGGTGGCACCTTGCTGTATCTTCACATGGTAGAAGGGAAAGACAGCCCTTTGCACCTCTTTTATATGGACACTAATTATATTCTAATGGGGTTACCCTCTAAATGCCTCACCTCTTAATATTATCATAATGGTGATTATGTTTAGCAGATGAATTTTGGAGGATACATTCAAATTATATCAGATGGTCATATAAATACTTTTTATTATTTTATTAAAGTAGAATACATATGGATTGCTGATATTAAAGGTTTTGACATTTGAGTAACCTACTTGGTGCTATGGAATTTTAATCTTTTAATATATTTCTGGGTTTGATTGATTTTTTTTGTGTGGTACTAGAGATTGAATCCAGAGCCTTGTGCATGCAACACAAGCACTCTACCAACTGAGCTATATCCCCAGCCCTTGATTGAATATTTTGTTTACCATTTAGTTTTATTTATAAATGAGATGTCAATACTTTTCATGGAAGTCTGTGTATGTGTGATATCAGCTTTGATATCAATGTTATACTACCTTCCTAAAATAAATTGGTAAACTTATTCGATTTAATATTCAATATTTTAGGTATATTTTTAAAGTTGTAGATGGACACACTTTATTTATTTATCTTTATGTGGTGCTGTGGATCAAATTCAGGCCTCACACATGCTGGACAAGCACTCTACCACTGAGCTACAACCCCAGCCCATATTCAATATTCTTAATTGTTTGCATAGTATATGACTCCCCTGTTAGGTTAATTCTTCTTTGAGGGCAGGAACCAAGTCATGGAATAGTCCTAGGTTGGTGCTTGTCACATTATGATTAATATGTAAATAATTTCTAAGTGTTTGAATGAAGCCCTGTCTTACAGATGGGAAGGTGAGAATTGGAGTGTTTAGACAAATTCTCAGGGGCTTGCAGTTAGTAAATGGCACAGCTGGTCCTAGTATAACTATAAATAGTATAAATAGAATTTAACAAGTTTAAATAGAATTTAATTTAAACTTCAATAGAATTTAAACGTGGGTAGGAAGTTAGGGTGTGTGGATTAGAAACTCACTATATTGTGGTTAGAATTTCAAAAATGGAAAATCAGATTTCAAAGCGGTTTTCTCTTATCTTGGTTCAGATTTATTGCCTCTATTCTGCAACTTTTGTTCTATCATTGCCTCTCCAACTACCTGCAGTTGTCCGTTCATGCAGGGTGACTGCATATTGCATTATTCAAAATGGGACAATTTGAGAATGAAACAGGCTACTGTTATTAATTATGCCTATATAACCAGCAAGTTGGGGCTGTTTGGGGCACCAGGCTGCCTGCTCTTCCCACCCAAACACTCAGAATATCTCATTTCTCATATACATACTTTTGCCGATGGCTGTGCTTTCTATCTGAAATGCAATTTCTTTGTCTTCATCTAGCCTTATCATTCTTCAAATGCTTCCGGCTGGCAGCTTTGTTAAGCTCCTCATTTCCCCCCATAGGCAGTCAAATATTTTACCTTTGTTTTTCTTCAGAACTCTGATTATTATGTTCTAGTATATATCATACTCTCTGATATTTGTGTGTATTTAATGGTTTCTCTTCTGATAGGCTGTGAGCTCCCTGAGGTGAGGGACAATGTCTTTTTCTTTTTTCTCCTAATGCTAGACAGTGAGTGGCATATTGTAATGACTTGCTAATTGTTTGTTGAGTATATGAAGGCATGAGCAGATAAATGAATGAACTGGAAAATAAAATTATGTTTCCCTAACAGAAAATTGCCATTTGTGAAGAGAATAAGGCAAGAAAATATGTTGAGGCTTTCCGATTGATGTACGTGGCTAAGATCATTCTACTGTCAACCCTTTAGAAAACAGTAGGGTAGGAACAGATGGCTTCCTGTGTGTGAGGTGTGTTAAATGGTGGCCTGAACAATAGAGCTTCCCCTGGTGTGCTACACTGCCTGGAATGCTGCCATCACAGCCATTCCTTTAGGGTAAATGCTGTCTCCAGATGGCCACTCCTAAATGTACATATGTTATCAGAGAGGGGTAATCCTCTAAATTATCACTGCTTTGTCTGTGCACTTAGATTTTTCCAGGAATGGGATTTAACGTATAGAATCTATGAATCTGGGTAGCACCAGGGAAGTTCAGATTTTAGAAGTTGCCATATCTGTAAGTGTTCATATATTCATGTGATTAATGTATATTTCCCCACTATACTGTGAACTCCATGAAGGCAGAGATATATCTCCATTGGTTTGCTCAATACCCAGATTAGAATTCTCTATATATTACCCTGTTTATAGTAGATGTTCAGTAATATTTGTTTACTAATACTATGTTCATATATCGCTTTGTATATATTTATAGGTCTTTATCATAAGCCTAATTTCTTCATTTACACGTTGGTAGACTCTGTTTTCATGAACACTTAGTTCTAGTGGACTAAGGAACATTAAGCCTGTGGGTTCAGCCTGCCTGGCCTAGTATCAAATCTGGCCACTGCAGGATCTATATTACCAGCTGTAACCTCAATTTGTTTTGCTTCCCCAAGCCTGGTAATTAATATGTGTGTGTACCAAGTCTTAGGGGTCCTGGCTGCATAGAGAGTCATAGCCTTCCTGCTAACTCTTGTTTTCATCTTCAAATAATGCTCAGGCTTTTGCCTACTTGCACACTGTCATGGAAATGGATCAGGCTTCTTGTACTCTCAGATTTTGGCTGTGGCTGTCTATCACAAGATTTGATTATAATTCCCAGGTTGGAATGTGAGCCTCTTGCTCCCAGGCACTTTGTTTTATTAATTGTTATACTTGATGCTCAGGGCAATGCTGAAGACAGTGTCAGTGTTCAGTAAATGTTCATTGAGTAAATGATAAAGCCCTTTCCAGTGAAGTCATGCCTGGTGTGTGTGTGTGGGGGGTGGGGTGGGGGGTTGTCGAGGGCATTGTACTGGGCTACAGTAGTAATAGCTACCATTTACTTTTTTGCATAGTCTGTGCCAAGCCTTGTCCTAAGCATTTTAAGAACAATTTTTCCACTTGGCATAATGATGCCTACGAAGCAGTTACTACAATCTTTGTAGATTACTAAACTGAGGTTCAGAAAGATTATAGAACATGCCTAAGGCCACATAGTAAGTGGTGGTAAAAACCCGTATTCTTATTCCAAAGCCTCTGTACATTTAATTACATGACAGAACAGTGTGCAAGTCATAGTGGTGTGGCAATTTTGGGGGCATAGATGGGCTAGAGAGGTATTATAGGTAATAAAGACAGACTTCATTGGCTGATATATTGGCTAATACCAACTCTATTGAGTCTGAAGATGGTTCTACACTCAAGAATCTGTTTGTCCATCTCTACGAAGTCTGTGGTTAACTAAGCCCTGAGAGCACAGAGAAAAGAGAAGATGTACAGCCATCAGGTAGCTATTCTGGCAGGTGCCTTTATTATTTACCCACCTGCTCTAAGGGGCAAACCAAGGTGCTGGGAGTAGTGTTTATGCAGGATGTGTTAAGCTGAGGTAAATAGTTAATTCATTTGGATTCTTTGCTTTATTCCTCTTGAGTGAGTGAGATTTAAAGTTTATTCCCCATTTTTCTCTCTTTGTCCCCCTTCATTTCCTGTGTATCTGTATGTTTCTGTGTTTCTCCCTTTCTCTTTCCCTCCCCACTGCCCCTCAGCAATAAATATGTTGAAATCCCTATAGGTAACTTATTCTCTTGGGGAAAATTTGGGGCTTTTGAATGGTCAGTGAGCCCAAATCCAAAGTTTATTGGGTTAAATTTTTTAGAAGTTGCTGAAACTAAAAGGAAATGATGAATTATGGGGAGATCAATTCCCCACATTTTGCTTATGTCTAGTATGGCTCTTTTGGAGGTGGTGGATATATGGGTTTAGCTGGTACATTATAAACACTGCAGCCTCTTGTTTTTTACTCAGGAATTTTGAGGCCTCATCTGGCTATAGTATATTCCAAGGAAGATTCTGCCAGCCTATTGCGTATGGAAATTACAAGTTTTGTTTAGAGTAGTGGGAAGCCAGTGGCCTCAAGTCCAAGAAGTACCTGCGGCAATCAATTCACTGACCAGGACTAATGGTATGCCTGTCAAGGCTTGAATGTGCTTTCAAAAACCAATAAGAATTTGTGTTTTTCAAAGGGGCCAACAAGAAGAAAAACAGTTAGAATTCTAGGGGAACTTCTGTTGGTATTTCAAAGTTCTGATTCTCTAAAAGGAATATGCACATGAAAAACAGCTACTTGACACCCAACATATTTATAATGATCCATCAGACTGTTCAGCTCATGGGCAGCTTACTTATTCTTTCTTTTGTGTCTTTGTTTATGCTGTACCTTTTGCTAGGATCATCTTTCCTATTTCTTTTTAGATTTGCACTCTTCTTTGTTTTCTTCTTTTCTTCTTCCTTCTTCATCTGAGGTTTGTTTTCCCATTTCTTTTCCTATCCCTCTTAGTGCTCTGAATAAACACACAGCATCAATGATAATAAAAATGGCTTATATTTAATGATTACTTAAATAATTGCTATAAAATCTCTATACACATTAAATAGAAGTTACCAGAATTATCCCTTTTCAGAAAATTTGTTTCCTTTTACAAAATCATGCATAAGGAATCTAACAACAGTTGAATACCCCAAAATAGCTCTCAGATGTTGCTAAAATGATTTCCAACTATCAGCAAGAGGGAATATTTCATTCTTATTTATGGCTGAATAAAACTCTTGTGTTTGGAGATTATTAAAGTAGAGGACAAGGATCAGGGGAGGAAGGAGGGAAGGGGAAGGGAAAGGGAAGATACAGAAAAATGAGATTGATCAAATTTTGCTATCTGCACTTTTGAATATGGCATAATGAATTCCACTATTGTGTGTCATCATAACATATCAATAAAAGTTTTATTTATGAAAAGTATTTTGTCTAGGTAAAAATATGAATATTCCAGGAGAAAAAGAAAAAAAAATGTACAATGGAGATGAGCACAAAGATAAGCATTTAATTAGCATACACAGGAACTTGTGGCCACACTATAGAAAGTGACTGACACTGTTGAATGTTCTTTATTCAGTATGTTGATTAATTCTTACACCAACTTAATCCTTGTTTTAAGATAGGTGGGGACACTGGAACTCAAAGAAGTTAAGTAAGTTGCTTGATGCCATGTAGCTAAGATATAATGGAGTTGGGATTTGAATTCATGCCATTTGTATTCCAAAGCCCATTTTATATACTGTCCTTCACTCTCCAAGAACCAGCTCCTAAAACCCTCAAGAACTCTAATTCAGTAAGTTGCTTTAAAATATGAACTTATAACAGTGTTAACAATTCAATCTAAAATGTAGGCATATACTATGACAAGTTATCTTTTGCTTCATATGTGTAGGTTTAGTCTTTACCCATAGACTTATGCATTCTTTTGTATACAGTGCTGAACATAAGGTAGGTATATAGGACGTATAATTTTTCTTGAAAAACAAAGAATCCAAGATGTGATTCTGACCATAGAAATTCTGGGAACAACTAGTCTGTTTATTTCAAGTAAAAAAGAACTAGGTAAAGCTTAAAAAATCCTCTCAAATAACTATTTTGTATAGATTGGCTTGGGTAGAATTTGAGAGAAGATATAGGAGCTAGATATTGTCGACAGGTTTCACAACCACTGTCACACTGACTATGTTGAATGAATCATTCAGTTAAAGACCATAGACAATATCTAGATAATTCAATTTGGTCCTATAGATGAGCCACCTTCTATAAATTGCTAATTCTGAAAGTACATGTTAATTCAAACCTTCTCTCTCTCTCTTTTTTTTTTTTTTTTTTTGGTGGGGGGAGCCAAATAACCTCACTGCCTAGGTGACCAGAAACGTCACTCAGCACCTGCAGGGAAGTTAGCCTAAGCCTTATCTCTCATTATCACTATCTCCCAGGATGTGCTTGTCAAAGACACATTCTTTTGTACCAGAGTCTGGGGTAATCATCTTGTTAAGGATTAAGTTTGTTAGCCAGTCACCCAATTTTTTGATGGATTTCATTTATTCATTCAGATAATGGGTCTCAAAGAAGTCATACAAATTGGGGCCACTTCTGACACTGACCAAATTGTACAGTTTTAGTAGTGACTGATTCACACCTTCTCTCCAAGTGTAATGCATGCAGACTTCTTCCCTAGTGGTCTTGGTTTTGTTGATTTTTTTTTGAAAAATAATTCAGCCACTTCTGTTGGTTCTGGAGCTTTACCAGTTTTTCAGCATGTTTCTGCTCCTCATGAGATTGATGAAGAAAATATTTAGCAAAGTTCTTCAAAGCCCCATCATGATGGTAAAGACAAACATATGTAGAGGTAGAAGTCACAGCTCTTGGTTGATCTAGTAGTTGATAGTGGCCTTGGAATCCTGGTAGTAAAATTCTGGTGTACCTGCCAGTGGGACACAGTCATTATGATAGGTGGCTAAGGAGAGGTAATAGCAGACGGGCCCTTCGGCTGTCTGTGTATTCTAAAAGGAAGTATGGAAGGGTTGGCTCTGAGAAGCTGGGTGGGAAAGGATAGGGTTTGAGCACTTGGTTCCATCCAAGCATACTTGAAGTAGGAATTCATGGCATGACTCACTGCAAAGAACATCTAGATTTCTCTTCTTTAACTTATATTATCATTCCAAATCATTTATATTATCAGCTGGCCTGACAATGGTTTATTATTTGTTTGCTATAAGTTTTATCTTCTGTACTTTGTCAATTAGAGATGATTTTTTTAAAAAAGACCTAAATCTACAAAATACCAAAATGAGAAAATGATTATTTGTAATATGAAATCATTGACAGGAAGATATTCACCCATAGTTTGCCTTGTATATATTAACTGTGATTGGATTTATAAAAGTTTCACTCAGATTGTGTGTATAAATAATCAATAGATATAAAATATTCACAAACTTTCATAAAGTAAATCATAATTAATCTATAACGTATTGAATTCTGGTATTTGTAAGTACCCTTTGGCAAAATCTTTTAGAAATGAAGTAATTGCCTATTATTTTTTTGGCATTTGTTCCTTGGAAATTTGCTCCATGGAATTTGCATAAATTAGAGAATGCCTCTGCATTAGGTTTCCTCAGTCTTGGCACATCTAATACTTTGGACCTGATAAGTCTTTGTTGTTTAGGTATTCTTTCCTCTTTATTTGACTATACAGAGGAATAATGGGCAGAGTCAGCTATAGGCCTATCTCTGTGGAGGACTTAGGATAAAGGCTATACTATTTTATACGATATTGTACTACACTATACTATACTATTGCTTTTAATTTTTAATTTTAATTTTTTTGTGTACTGGGGATTGAACTGAGGAGCATTCAACCACTGAGCCATATCCCCAGTCCTATTTTGTATTTTATTTAGAGACAGGGTTTCACCAGCATCTCACTATTGCTGAGGAGGCTGGCTTTGAACTCTGAATCCTTCTACTTCAGCCTCCTGAGCCACTGGGATTTCAGGTGTGTGCCACCGTATCTAGCCTACTATTGCTTTTTTTTTTTAAAAAAAAAAAAACAAAACACTTTAATCAAGTTTTTCCATATCAATGTACAAATTTGTAGGCCTACTCCTGGTCATCAACCACTTTTTATTTAGTTTACTTAACAAGTAAAATTTGTATATATGGTGTATAACATGTTTTGAAATATGTGTACATTGTGGAGTGGTTAAATGAAGTGTGTGTGTACACACATACACACAGACACACACACACATTCCCTCACATTCTTTTTTGTGTTGAGAAAACTTAAAATTGACTCATTAATTTTTCAATTTTGTTTTTGATTAACATGCTGTTATGGTTTAGATATGAGGTATGCCCCAAAAAGTTCATGTGTGAGACAAAAGCAAGAAGGTTTAGAGGTGAAATGATTGGGTTATGAGAATCTTAACCTGATAAGTGCATTAATCCCCTGATAGGGATTAACTGGGTGGTAGCTATAGGCAGATAGGGGGTTTGGCTGGATGAACTTTGTCATTTGGGTGGTGCCTTTGAGGTATATATATTTTTTGAGGTATATTTAGTTTGACAGTGAGGAGAAGCTTGGCCTCTCTTTCCTGATGCCATGTTCCCAGCTGCTTTCCTCCTTTACACTCATCTGCCATGATGTTGTTCTGCCTTATCTCAGATCCTGAGGAGTGGAGTGGTTCATTTATGGTTTGGGACCTCTGAAACAGTGAGCCCCACATAAAATTTTCCTCCTCTAATTGTTCTCGTCAGGTTCTTTGGTCTCCACAGTGGCAGAAAAAATATAAAAGACTACAACATATCCCTTGTTTATGTTAATGGGGTTCATTGTGATATTTTAGTACAAGCATACAACATGTACTAATCAAAGAGCCTTCCTTCAGTAATTTTAAGTATGTAATTCATTGATATTAACTGTAGTCACAATGTTATGTAGTAGATCTTTGGCCTTATTCATCCTAACTGAATTTAAAATTTTTTCCAACATCACCAACCATTTTTGATTAAGTGAAAAAAATGCTTCTCTTTGACAGTATGAGTGTGGTGTATGTACAGGTGGGGACTCTCTCATTCCAGTTCCAGGGCTAAACTGATGGTGGATTCTGTTTTAGTTGTCCCATGAAAAATGATGCAGTTTTAGGTGAGCTTTGTGTATTCACATTATTCTGAACATTTATCCAGCCTGAAGAGTTTGGATAGTTCCAAAATCTAGTGTATTCTTGGTGGGTAGTTATGCAGAATTTCCAGGAAAGAACATTAGGTAATTTGCAGATTAGGGAATCTGCAAATATACGTAAAATATACACTTGGGTATTCTTCCCTGAATAGCAGGTGATGTTGAAAGCCTATAATTTGACCTATTTTTTTTCTAATTTTGGATTTGCTTATGTATTTTACAAATGGGTAACATTGCAAGGAGGATTAATTCTAATCTAAAGGAGTATAGATGGCTAAAAAGCTTGCATTAGGGAAGATAATACTATATTTTAATGATTATATCCATTCTCTGACTGAATGTTTATTAAAAGTCAATCTGCCTATGGTACACTTTTTAGTTGCCTGCTAACAAATTTACTCATACTTTTAAAGCCTCAGTTTGCAGTTTGCAAACTTGAGATGTGAGAACAATATTTCCCGCAACAGAATTGCTTTGAGGATTATATGAAATAATTTACATGGACTACTTAGTACATGTTAAATAGGTATTAGCTGTTAGTAGTACTGCATTACCTATTTTGTCACTGTATGTCTTCTGAAGGAGAGACTATAAGGACATAAATAACTTGAAACATAAAGCAAAAGGTGATATCATGCAAGGAGGAGTGATAAAATGCATTGTTAGTTCACAAGAGTGATGGAAATCCTTATGGATAAAAAAACACAGAAAGAAATTATGCACAAAGTGGCTCAGCTTAGCCACTTGAAGAAAAGAGAATTAAGGCATGTAGTTGTGAGAACACTATTTCTAGAATCAGCTATAAATACCTAATGGAACTGGATGGCAAATAATGACTCATCCTTTTCTTTATCATCCTTCCAATATTCAGAAAGGAAAATCTACAAAAGAAACAGATTCTTGCTCACTTGCTTACTGGTGTTCTGTGTTAGTTTTCCATGACAACATAGAAGGGCAGTCTTATTTCCTTTAGCACCAATAGAGACATTAAGTACAAGATCATATAGTCAGCTTTCAATTAGAAGATCATGTACCCTCCAATATATGTAGTATGAAATCTATTATAGGAATTCTAAAAAAAGATTGATTGGTGGGACCTGAAATGATTTCAAATAGAAGGCTTTATGGAGGGGTACAGTTTTGAGTTTTGGATTGCTATAGATGAGAGAAGGGAAGAAATTTTGAAATGGGGAAAATTCATTTAGAAAAGCTGCAGAGATATTTATTGATGAATGGGTCCACTATCTTTTATTCTGTGGATTAAAAATTCAGTAATGTCTGTGTCTCCTCAGCTGACAGATATTTGCAGAGATGTTTTTGGATCTGTTTTGTACTATTGCCCCCTTTCCAGGTGGTTTGCAAAGTACTTTCTCAAATTTCTGCTCTTCCTGGTGCTTTCTACCATCCAGAATCTGTGCATGCATGAGCTATAGGAATGTCGTGCCATTGACAAGAAAAATTCTCCCTTTCTAGACATGTTGAGGAAATGAATAATATTGGCTCATTTCAAAAAGGAGTCTTTCCAAAGTCAGCACATTTTCTGACACTTCTCCTTTCTTTCCCTTCAGTGCGTGAACCCCACTGATTTTTTTAGGAAGATGCACTGGTTGTCATGGTAAAAACTACGCTAATTGGCTTCCTCTAGTTGATGTTCTGTCAAGCTCACTGCCCCACTGAGGATTTGGAATAGAGCACTTAACTTTTTGCTTCTCAAAGAATATGTTCCCAGAAAGTCAGCTGCTTCAGCAGAAAATTGAAGGTATTTGAAATGTCCAATATGTTATCCAAATATTTCACCCTTCATGGGGCCGGATGTGCACAGTTTCACTTTCATTTGGTCTTCTTTCCACAGAGAGTTCTGATGGAAACTCAGCAGGAGATTTTTAACTTATGTTAAGTGGATTTGTAGAGAATGAAAGTACATGGTCAAACCATTACTTTGAGAAGGAGACTTGATTCCAGAGCACAGTTTGTCTGAAGCAAACTGTGATGTAGTCACTTATTTTTTAAATTATCTTTCCTATTTTGCCCATTGATATAAGGAGAACAGGAAGGAAAAAAGCTTCATATTTCCTCCCTATGGTTTGGACTCTATGACTGTTCCTGATTTCCCCTTTCCTATTGTTTAAGTATATTTCAAAATTTATGTGTTGAGTTCACAGAAGAAGAATATGAATGGTCAACAAATCTATGAAAAATATTCAGCATCACTAGCAATTAGAGAAATGCAGATTAAAACTACAATGAGATTTCTTCTCCAGTCAAAATGACAATTTTCAAGAATACAACTAACAACAAATGTTGGCAAGGATGTGGGGAAAAAAGGTACACTCATACATTGCTGGAGGGATTGCAAATTGGTGCAACCATTCTGGAAAGCAATATGGAGATTCCTCAGAAAACTTCGAATGGAACTACTTTTTGACTCAGTTTCCCCACTCCTGGGCATGTACCCAAAGGACTTAAAATCAGCATACTATAGTAATGCAGTCACATCAGTGTTCATAGCAGCTCAATTCACAATAGCTAAGCCATGGAACCAACCTTGGTGCCCTTCAACAGATGAATGGATAAAGTAAATGTACATATACACAATGGAATATTACTCAACCATAGAAAATAATGAAATTATGGCATTTGCCAGTAAATGGATGGAACTGGAGACTATCATGCTAAGTGAAATAAGCCAATCCCCCAAAACCAAAGGTGGAATATTTTCTCTGATATGCGGAGGCTAACTCAAAATAGGCTTGGTAGGGAGGAGGAGTGAAGTTTCAGCAAATTAATCAGGGGGTGATGGGGGAAAGAAGGGAGGATGGGAATGGGAAAGACAGAATGAATTGGACATAACTTTTCTATATTGATATGCGAATACACAACCAGTGTAACTCCACATCATGTACAACCACAAGAATGGGAAGTTATTTTCCATGTATGTATGTCAAAATACATTTTACTGTTATATATAACTTGTTGAGAGCCACAGCCGAAAGGGCCCCAGCAAACTTTCAGACTGCCAGCTGATGAGCTGAAGGGGCCCCAGCAAATTTTCAGACTGCCAGCTGATGATTGGCTCACAGAGGCCCCAGCAACATCTAGCTGATTGGCTCCTCTGCGGTGATGCTCATTGGGCTGTTTCCCTGCCCTTTCAGACCACGGAGCTGCTCATTGGGGGACTTTTTTGGCTCCGCCCATGCGACCCAGCCAATCGGCCTCAAGAGCAGGAGGATTGTGGGAGGAAGAGGTTGTTGGGGTGTGTGGCTTGGGGGAAGCCGGTGGTGGCAGTTGGGCTCTGAGGGTTTTTTCCTGAGGAGCTGTTTTGTTTATATTGTGTGGTTCTAAAAATAAAGTTAGTTTCTTTTGACAAGTGGCTCCTGAATTGTGCCCAGCCAGACTGTTCTGAATCTTAATCCCCACTTTGGTGGTATTAATTTGTGTGGCCTTTTCGGATATGATTAATCATGAAAGCTCTGTCTTCATGATTGGATCAATGGCTTAAAAGGGGGCTGACAATAACTATCTTAAGCCCTTTTTTTTCTCATTCTGTCCCTTCTACCATGTTATGATACAGTTTCTTCCATTCCAGAGGATACAGCAACAATACATCATCTATAAAGAAGAGAGCAGACCACTTGCTGAAAAATGATTCTAAGATCTCAGCCTTCCAATGCCTTGGTCTTAGACTTCCCAGCTTCCAAAATTGTGACAAATAAATTTCTACTTTTTATAAATTACCCAGTCCAAGGCATTTTGTTAGAGGAACACAAACAGAAATATGCTCTCTTCCATCCTTTCAAATTAAAATGTAGCTATCCAGTGTATCTTGCCAGGGCTAGTTTGTATTTGTGAAATTAGAGGAAAATATGAACTATAGTGTTTGTGGATTTGGATGGTTTAACTCATGTAACATCATTTAGTGTCACCATTGAAGACTATTACATTAGATATTTTGGTATTGCTTATTTGATCAGGTAAACAGGTGCTATTATCTGCCTTTAGTTTAGTTTTGTCCTGGATCTTGTTGGTAATGAGAAACTGAGAAGTTCCAAGCATCCTGTATGTCTCTATGCCTCAGTTTTTCCAGTGGAAGAGGGGTTTGTAAGGTTTTCCTCTACTTTGGAGAGCTCTAAACAGTATGATATTAAGGGTTTCTTGAGGTCTTCTTACATCTCCTTGCACATTTTTAGTGATGTTGCAAACTTATCTGAAACCTCTCCATCCCATTCATCTCTTTACATTCATGTAAAAATATCATTGACCCTCTATACTTCAGTGTGAATGTGTGTGAGAGAAGTTTCTGGGCCATAGCTACCCGAGGGAAGCAGGACAGTAAACACTAGAAAAATGTCCAGTGGATGTTTGAGTTTGGAAAATAGCTTGCTTTTAAAAGAACAATTTTGCTTCAGGCTGGTAGTGAGGATAATAATGATAATCATCATCATCAGGAAGTGGTGCCCAATTAAGTGCTTAATTGGGCATGATACTTAGAGAATTTCATAGACCAAGTCAGTTTCTGCATTGAGTCTAAGACAAACACACTCTCATAGATAGAGTTGGTGTATAGAAGTATTGTTGGCTTGTGCAAAATTTATGGTCTTTATCAAACAAAGGCTAAATCGGTTCATTTGTGTATGTGTGTGGAAGGAAAGATAAGAGTCGTTGAGATAAAAAAAAATGGGGGGGGGGGAAGGAACTTTAATATTGTTTTTGCTTTACCACTTATAAAATATTTAGAACTTTTTTGGATCTCTTTCCTTCACTGGAAAGTAATGTCTCAGAAACTTTTATTACACAAAGACCTTGCTTGGCATCTGGAACATTGTTTAGACATCAGATGTCACTAACTACTCTTTGAAATAATGATGGAAAAGGTGGGAAATCATGATGAAGAAGATGAGGGATACATGGGGACTGATGCTAAAACCTTTCCTGAATATGGTTTGGGAGACAGTTATAGACTAAAGAGTATAAATGTATGCTAAAATTTAAGTAACTAAGTTCCAGGTATTGTATGAAGAACCCTATTTCAGCTATCTTAATTAATTTGTCTAACAACATTACACAGTTGAGGAAATGGAGGAATAGACAGTATAAAAATATTTCCTAAGTCAAGCAGTTATACAGAGTATCCACCCCATACATAGCGTACTGAATTTTTCTGACAGTTTTTTTTTTCTTATCATTGGACACACTCTAAACAAAAGTGAATGCAATTAGTTGAGGATTCCACTTCATTGGGTCCTGGTTAATTGAAGTTTGACTCTTTCATATGGTGGTTGCAAATGACGCAGTTCAGGCCCTTTAATTTCCACCAAATAATCACATCTCATGGTAGTTGGTTGCTGGAGATTGAGTAGGCTAATGTTCATATGCCAAAGAAACTTGTACCCAAGTTTACTAAAATAATTCAAAGACTAGGAACTTTGTTGAATTCATGCTGTTCTTACTAATTCACTTATTGTTAAATCCCTGCCTTTACCAACAATCTTCCAGCCACTCAGGCTCCCAGCCTTAGTAACTTGTTTATGTAGGACTCTTTTATTTGAAGAGGAAAAAACATCTTTGCAGCTTATAGGTTAGAGGTAAATCCTGCCTAAACTTTACTTCCTACAGTTTGCCCTTACTTGTTTCCATAGAAACAGAATTGTAGCTTGAACTAAAAATTCCTAGATTTGCTTTCCTTTTTATGTTGTTTGAAACTTGTACTAACTTCACCAAAACTGAGGGAGTGATTCCTGGCCTTCCATTCTACTGAGAAATTTATGGGGTCTATGTGCTTGAAGGAAAAAGGGCACCTGGGTATATTAATTTCAGAATCATATTAACCCTTGATGTCAGTGAAGAGAGAGATCCCAGGGTATATGTAACTCCTTCCAGCCTCTTCCCATTCAGCTCAGCCATTTTGCCTCAGATCTTAGGATTATTTTGCAGGTAAGAGTGGTTAAGAGCATAGGCTCTAGATTTGGGTTTGACTTCTGCCTCTACTACCCATCAGCTTACCTGTGCTTGGGCAAGTAGTTTAAGCAATCTGGTCATGTGATCCTCATCTGTAAAATGGGGGATAATACTGAAGTTTGCATCAGAAGAATATTGTGAAAGATTAAAATGAGTTAGTCCATCCTTGGTATAATGCCTGAAACATTGCAAACATTCAATAAATAATAGCATTTTTTAAAAAAGTTATTTCTCATCTCCTTACAATTTGGGCATCTCACCTAATTCTATTATACCTGTCCTTTTGCTTGAATTCCATTTCATGTTGGCTGCTGTGATGTCACCTTACTTGGCACTTTTGAGTTGGTTGACAGTGGGTTGTAGATCTTTGATTATAGATAGATGTTGTCTTAGAGATCAACTAGATTGTGTGCTCTTGCCTATCACAATGTTGAGCACCCAGGAAATACTAATTATATGTTTGTAAAAGTAAAGAGTATGATCTGGCCTTCAATAACTTATTCAGAGATTGTTTGGGGTTGGCTTTTTCTATTCAGGAGTCCAGGGAATTACTCTTCTAGTTACTGCCTTACTAATACAATCTGTATAAGGTGTCTGCTCTGCCCAATATAGTAGATCTTATCTATAAGGATTGATGAAGATGAAAGACTGCTATCATACCTGTGAAGGCTTCTCTGCCTTAAGTGCCCAAGGCTCATTTCATATCGGGGAAGTACTATATTAAATTTGGTTGGTCTCAAGCACAGACCCTAAAGACTCTTGAGTATGAGCTGGCAATGCATACTGAGCTGGGAGCAATGTCAACTTCACATTATGATTCTCCTTTTGATTACCATTGGGTGGTGGTATCACTCAGGCTGAATATGTTAACCTTCACCTCAGGCTGTTTTTTCTTAGCTATTTTGCAGCTGGTGGTGATATCTAAGGTGAGAAATCAACTGTGGAAAAGTGCCTGAGTTAAATAGTGAGCTACTTGCAGGCAGTCTTTAGGAGCAAAAAGGGATACCAGAAGGAATTACTAAGGAGAAATCACTTGTTTACAAGTCCTTTGCAAAACTGAAGGGGAAACCAAAGCAGAGCTTCTGTTATAATTGAATACAAAGCATGGATTTGCCTCAGTTCCAAACTTCTTTCTCTAGTCAAATACTTATTTGAAGTCAAATGATTTTTTGCCACAGTGAGTAGAACAGATATTCAGGGAGGGTCATTAAGAGATTTTTCAGGTCTGAACCACACCCAAGTAAGAGGAATTTTGCCATTCTCTTGTAGCCCTCCCTGTAGGTTTCATTGAGGGCAGCATCCAGGTACCAAGTTGGTTGAATATACCTCCATTAGGAAAAAGACCTAGCCTTAGAAACCTTTCCCTCTAACCTGGATAGCTACCTGCAGTTAGTTCCACCAGTGATCTTCAAGGATGAGCCTGAGGTACACTAACTGATCAGAGGAAGACAGAGAGTATGAGAGGGGAAAGAGGACAGCGAGAAAGGCAAAGAGGAAAATATCTGGGCCTACTGAGCCTGCCTAGTACTTGTATGCCCAATCTCTATTCCTGTCTTTCTTTAATCCTTTCTGCATACAGACACCATTGGTCTTCCTAAAGATAAAGCCAGTTGTCTCATCCCCTTTGTTAAACCCCTTAATATTCCCAGTTCACCTGAGCATCAGGTCCTGGCTTCCTGTTGTAATGTATGTGGCCCTTCATGATCTGTCTCTTGCCATGATCAAGTTTCACATTCTACTTTCTGCCTCACATTTGATAGTACAGTAATATTGACCGACTTACAGATCTTTCTGACTCTTCTATAATCCTTGTACCTGCTACCAATTTATTTACACAAAAGGCTGCACAATGTCCTTGCCCATGCAAATCACTCTGACTACGATACTTTTTTTTTTTTACCTTTGCTGATTTCTGTTCATACTTCCAAGTCACAGCTCCACACTTCATTTGAAACATTTCTTACCAACTCTACACAGGGCTGAGTTTCTCCTCTGAGTTCTACAACACCTGTGCATACCCTCTTTACCTCATCATTATTGAAATTGACTATTTACATATCTATTTTACCCACTAGACTGAGATCTCCTTGAAGTTAGAGCTAACAGCACTCAAAATATTTCAAGTGGAGATGAGTATACCCAGAGAGCAAGAACAGTGGTCTTAAATAAGTGCCTGAAAAATCAGGAATGCTCTCACCTTTCTTGTATTTGGCAGATATCTGCTGTTTCACTGGTTTATGTGTTTGTGAAATGTGGTTTGAGCCGTTATTCATTAAACTTCTGGGTCTATGGGAGTGTTTGCGTTTAAAATTGATGTCTCTAGTGTCTTACCTTGAGGGAACAACAGGGTTTCAGGTATTGAGGCATGCTGGCATATTTTCCTTGACATTTTATGCCACATGGTTTAGGCAGCTGTTCATTAATTCTGTGCTTGCTTAGGTCAACCCAGATCCAAGCGCTCACTGATCATCATAGTGATCTGTTAACATTCAGTTAATTTGTCTCTTTAAAACAAAAATTGAATGTGTGAGTGTTTGCAATGGGGATCTCTAGCTAGTTACTGTGTAAACTCCTTGAGGAAATGGGCTTTCTCCAACTTGGCTGGAAGAAAAGACTGTGGGAGCAGGGTGGGGTTCTTGTCCAGTTCTGTTGATTGAGGGAGGTTTTATTTTTTTCCATTGTGCCTAAACCAGAGTAGAGAGAAACACTTCAATACGTTCATCCAAAATTGGTTTTCCTGTGCCTCAAGTCCCAGACTGCTATCTTGTCTATGAGTTTACTTAAAAAGAAGCTAATGCAAAGAAAGTGAGGGATGGAGAACAGCTTGGACTATCAAACTTGGCTGCTTTCATCACACTAACATTTCTCAGAAATTTCAAATGGTTCTTACTGAAAAATGAGAAAAAAATGAAGGAATCACATCTTATAGTATCCAGAGGAAAATGTGCTTTAAGTAGCAAGATCCAGTCTTTATTGGAGAAATGCCAGTTAGACTGATGGAAAGAGTTTTCTCAGACCATCTGCTAGATATTATAGCAGTGCATGTTTAACCCCTTCTGTAGTAGCATACAATCATTTGTTAATTTAGTAAGTCATTGTATCAGGTGCTGTGGAGGATAAGACATGGCACCTGCTTTCAAGGTATTTAAAATTTAATAGAGGGAAAACCTGCTGTCCCCTCTTACATTGTGAGAATTCTGTTTCTGTTTCTATTCAATAAATCTTACCCTTACACTCCCCCATCCCAATTAATAGAGACATACATGATTGTTTATCACACAGGAAGAGTGTACTAAGATCTATAAGGGAGATACCAACGTGGTGGAAGCACCAATGAGAGGAATATTACTCTTGACTAGGGGCTGTTGAATTCTTCGTGGAGGCATTTGAAGTCAGGGGAAGGTCAGGAGTTGTGAGCATTCTGGCTGGAGGGACAAACATATTGAATTCCATATGGTGGAAAGTTCAGGACAGATCTATACAATGGGAATAGTGTGGTGTGATAGGAATATAATATGTGGAAGTAACCATAAAAGGTTTATATTGATTGTTTGCAGGATATATCAAGGAGGCATTTGACTGTCAGATAAAGAGGTGGACTTTTACTTTATAAACAGTAAGTTATCAGTGTTTTATTCAGAGCTATGCTTCAGGAGTATTATTTGGGCATACCAGGCAGTATGGGTTAAGTGCTGAGTTATTTTCTCTAACCTCAGGGGAGATAGAAGTAGATCCATGGCTTCTGCTATTTGAGATGTGATGTATTGGGTTTTGCAGACTTAAGAGCTATATTTTTCTTTTATTAGCTGCTACCAGATTGATAGCTTTGAGGTCACTGCTCAGGCCAAGAAAGCTAGCCTGGCTGGGATGAGAGGGTACATTTTTCTTCTAGACTTTTAACCTATGTGAACTTTGTGGGTTTTGTGTTAAATGTGGACCAACTTTTCAATGTCAGCTTAATGCTCTTTTTTTTTTCTGTTACTATGTGTATATTTATATATGTGTAAGTGTCTTTTTGTTGGGTGGGTAATGGGGATTGAACTCAAGGGCACTCAGCCACTGGGCAACATCCCCAGCCCTGTTTTGTATTTTATTTACAGACAGGGTCTCATTGACATGCTAATGCCTCACCATTGCTGAGGCTGACTTTGAACTGGATCCTCCTGCCATAGTCTCCTGAGTTGCTGGGATTACAGGCATGTACCACTGTGCCCAGTGTGAGTATGTTTTTTGATTGGAGGTCAATTTTTATAACTTGCCTTTTTTCGGCTGGGGTTGTGGCTCAGAGGTAAAGCACTTGCCTTGAATGTGTGAGGCACTGGGTTTGATTCTCAGCACCACATATAAATAAAGAAATAAAGGTCTATCAACAACTGAAAATAAATAAAAAAAATTAAAAATAACTTGCCTTTTTGGTTGCTTTCTTTTTTAAAGGGGGGTTTCATTTGTTTATTGTATATCAGGCACTTTGTGAGTTTATTTGTTGACTACAGCATTAACTCAGTTTTTTTATAGCTAATGGAATGTAACACGTGGAAGTTGGGTTGTGGTAAGGAGCTTGTAGATTGACATCTGAAATATCTATATTCTCCAAGTTCCTTCTGGCTTAGCACTATCAAAAGGCCTGTTATGGGGTATATTTTTGGTAGGATTAGCACCAGTGTTTATTCATGTGTAGGCCTTCCTTTACTACCTGTTATAGAATTCACTTGGGCTGTGTCACAGACTGGGTATCTGACTATTTAATAAGCTCCTCAGGTTATTCAGTTTACATGTTCAGGTTTGAGGACTACTCAAGTAACAAAAGAATAAAAGCCAAGAAATGGTGCTTTGAGTTAAAAAAAATGATGAAAGATGGTAGATCATAAAGCAATTACAAGGAGCTTTGAAAAGTCTAGAAAATTTGGACTTTTGCCTTTTTTTCTTTTAATTAAGCAAGCAAGGAATTTTAGAGTCAAAGAATAGAAATTCCAATTTGGATTTGTCTTTTTCTTCTCTATACAAATCTTACTGGTTTCTTAAAGGCCTTTTTCCTCTCATGTGTTCCATGACCAGTCCAATAAATGAAGGCTGTTTTTTTTTTTTAAATTTAAATTTATTTTTTGGTTTTCAGAGCTGCTCTCATTTCTTGATTGTCTCTTTCATTTGCCATTCCACCTCGAGGCCTTTTTGGTAATTACCTTGTCTACAGTGATGACTTAACCCTTGAATTGGGACTTGCTCCATACCTGTTCACGTAATTTCTCCAGGTGGTCTTCAGTTTCCTTGGGGGAAAGTGCTATGACTTGTTCTTTTTTAACACTCTCTCCCATCCTTGTAGCATCGAGTACTAGGTTTGTCACCTTGTGGTTGCATAATACATGCTTGCAGAGTACTTCAGAGGATTTCAGAGTACCTGATGTCGTTTTGCAAACACAAATATTAAAGCTATATTGAGGGATAAAGGATAAAGTGAACCTAAAACATATGGGTACATTTGTTAAAATAGCATGTACTTAAAACTGAAGTATGTAGAGTTCCTTTCCCAATAGCTTTTAGGGAATCACAGTGAGCCAAAATTCTGCATTTTCATTTATGTGAAACAAACCCATTTCCATAACTCACCTTTCATTTTCAACACTCTATTTCAATTCCAGCTATGACTCAGGTTTGCTTTATTTCTGGCAGCATGTAGTCTTTTAACTGAGAAGTGAAAGGAACTTGGAACAATGACTTTCAAACTTCTCTAGTCTTTCTATAATAGTCCTGCTTAAGTGCTGAGGGATAGTCGTTTGTGCATTCACTGATTACATCATCCATTATACTGGCCTTGTCATGGGATCCCTTTCTTCCCTTTGGAATTTGATAACTGACCCCATTTAATTTCATTTGTCAAAATGCATCTTTCTAATTTATCCCTTCCCCCTTATTCTTCCTTTGAAGCCATATCTTCCCTGAGTTTAGAGTGTGGGGGACTAGGGGTGGGTGGGAATTGATGCCTGCCTGGGCTTTTTAAGTACCAGCAGCAACATTATTTCTATTTTTTTTCTGCCACTGAAAATGCCTCAGCCCACACATAACTAGTTCTCATTCTCTTCCTGTTCCCCCGCCCACAGCATCTTCCTGCTCCCCCTCAGATGCCTGCCCCCCTTCTCAGCAACCACTTTTGTTCACAGTTCTAGAATGGTTTCATTCATCACTGTCACAGTCCCTGTCGATGGTAAACTCTTCCATTTTATCTGCGGCCACCAGTAAATGAGTTTGCATTTAATATTTTAAAGAGTTTTCTTTGTTTTTGACATTTCTCCACCCACTGATACTTGCACTTATGTGGCTTGCTGTCACTTTTCTTTCCCCGCCAGTTGGTTGGCAGGAACCAATCTCCCCCAGAAAATGCAAGAGGATCATACTGTCACTTGGGAAATCTGTCTAATCTTCATCTGACATTGGTTACAAGTGCTCACTTTCTTCTTTGGGTGAGAAAGACAGAGTTAAGAATAGGAACAATTTAAGAATTTGGCAGAGGCTGCTGAAAATTTCAAATGATCTGTCTGGACACTGGGAAGTTTTTTATTTGAGTTCCTGCCCTGGGTTGACTTGCTGTCAGTTCTGTGTATGTTATTTAGTCTATCTGTGTTCTCTTCTATGCTTAGGAATGATGCTAATTTCTAAACTGGCATGGGAGGGAAGTAAAGAATACCATTTTTAAAAGTAGAGATTATCAACAATAATGCTATTGCTCGGTGAAAGCTTAGTATGCACAAGGATACTTGGTGATTTGTACATATAATGTCTACCCCTAAAGATAACATTGAATAACTTCAGGCTCAGATATATCTCTCTCAAGACTACATACCTTGTTAGGGTTTGAACAAGAGTTTGAACATAGATCTGTCTTTTTCCACATTTCATACTCCTATGGTAAACCAGACCAAGGTGTTACTGATCACAGTTGGGTGTTCATAGTCATTTATGTCTTGTTTTGCCTTGGTCTCTTTTAGGTCATTCATTGAAATTGAGCTATGTGTGACTAGCTGTTGTCTGGATTCAGATTTGAGCCCAGTCATTCACCAGCTATAGAACTCTGGACTAGTTTTTAACCTTTCCATGTCTGTTACCTGCTTGTACAAAATGGAGTTGATAAGAGATTGATATTGGACTCTACCCCACATGTTCATTGTGAGGCTTGATGAGTTAACACATTAGTGTACTTTTGGTTTACATATCAAGAACCCTTGATGATTGTTAGTTATTGTCCTTGTCAGCTGCAGCATTATTTCCCTCTAGGTCTTTTCCCCAGATTTGTTCTGTCTGGATGGTTAATCTTGCTGAAGATGTATTCTTCCTTATTAAAATAAAATCCCTTCTTTTTCTGTTTTCTTTTCAGAGGGCTCTTCTCTGGACCTCACAAGGTGACTGATCCTCCCAAGGTAAATGAGCTTATTCTGTGATATTAGTGGTAGATGATTTATGCTTGACTAGGATTTATGATAACACCATTCTTTAACCCCAAAGTAAAATTATTTAATGCAGATTTTAAGTTGTATTTTTCTGATCCTGAAGGGAATGAGGTGTAGGGTAGGTTGTAGTGTAGTTAGGTCTGTAGCTGTTTTCTTCAAACACATCAGGGACAACTTTATCTCTTTAATGCATATAGATAACTTCCTGGGAAATGTTTTGATGTAATTATAAAGGTAGGAAATGTTTAACTTAGTCCTTACTTTGTGGCAGACATTGTTCTCAATGTTTCATAGTATCTCATTTAATCTTCAAAACAACCTATGAGGTAGATGTTATCATCCCCATTTTATGTAAGTGAAAGCATAGCAAGGTTAACTAACTCGTTGGAGACTACATAGTAAGTTGTAGGACTTATTTTGATCCCAGGCTGTATACTCTATTGTACTACAATATATTTTGTGTACTTAATGAAAAGATTGTTCTATAATTCCTGTAAGTTTGTAAACCACTGATCTTTGATCTGATCTTTCATAATAGAGATTTGAGGCACTGACTTGTGGTAAGAATGTTGGGTGATGTGAGAAAGGTGTTGCCCTGAGGTTGTAGTTATTGTTCCAACATTTATTTATTTTTTTAAATATTTCATTTATTATTTATTAACCAACACTGTAATTTTCTCTTCTCTTTTGGTATCAGGGATTGAACCCAGAAGTGCTTAACCACTGAGCCACGTCCCCAGCCCTTTTTTAGAAAATATATTTTCAGACAGGGTCTCACTAAGTTTCTTGAGGCCTAGCTAAATTATTGAGATTGGCTTTGAACTCATGATCCTCCTGTCTCTGCCTCAGCCTCAGCCTCCTGAGCTACTGGGATTACAGGCATGTGCCATGGTGCCTGGCCCTAACCCTGTAATTTTCAAACACTTCTGTGACATCAGGTGGTAGAAGAGAGTTTTAAATCATGTGACTCATAAGGTTTGAGGAATACATACAATATCTACATGTTTTTACTATATTTACATTAAAAATTCTTTTTTTCATATTCTAAAGAGTTTTATTCTAATAATTATGGATAACATGCTATTTTTTTATTTTTATTTTTTTCATCTTTCATACATTTGATTCAAGTGAGTTATGCATTTCCATTTTTACCCCAAATACAAAGTGCAGAATCACATCAGTTACACATTCACAATGTTTACATAATGCCATATTAGTGACTGTTGTATAAGTAACATGAATCTTTATTTTTTTAAGAATTTCTTTTGGAACAAAATCAAAATGTCTGATATATAGTCTCTAAAAATCATGTCATACAAAAATGTGGTTGAAACAAGGTTACACTTACGAGAGAAGACTTATGGAGCTGAGATAATAGTCTTCAAATATTTGCACATCAAATGATTGGCATGAAGAAGTGAGAGTAGGCTCACTCCTTTTGGACTGTGTGGCTGAGCTAGAGTCAATGTATGAAAGATCTAGGGAAAGAAAAATTTTGATCATTATCAGGGAGGATTTTCACAAAGAGTTTCCTTTAATGAAGCAATATTCCTTTCATGTTTTTTACTATGACTGCACTATTCAGGGAAGTAAGACTTGGTGAGAGATTGTTATCAAGGGAGTCTTCATAGATACATTTTCTCAATTATATTAAATGTGTTCTTTTAGATATTTAAAACTTGATTCCAAAAGAAAAGTCATCTCTTTTGAACACACCTAACCTACTGGTTGCTTATTATTTTAAATCTCAGGCCTGTCTGATCTGAGCTTACTCCTCAGAAAACATCTAACTGGACACTATTGGTATTTCTGTGGTCAGTGACTTAATGCTCTTCTTGAATGTGTCCTCTCTTGTCATTTTACTCTGCCTTCACATTTATTGTGGAAAATCCTAGAGGCTTAATCCTTTTTAAAAAAAATTATTTTTTAGTTGTAGGTGGACACAATACCTTTATTTTATTTTTTATGAGTGCTCTACCTCTGAGTCACAACCCCAGCCCCAAAGAGGCTTAATATTTAGATTAAAATTTTAGAGCACTAAAATCTCACATCTCCCTACCATCAGGAAAGTGGAGCATATCTATATTATTCTCCTGGTTGCTTGAACAAGCTTCATTGTATACCAGAATTTTCCCTAAGCAATTACTCTAACAGAGAGACAGGATTATAAATTGACAGAATCTTGTAAAACAGAAAATAGAACAGAATTTGAACTTTTTAAAATCACAACTGAATCTTGGTGTAACCTATAATCACTTCTGGGTATTTCCTATTTTTTCTCTTTAGACTCAGGCAAAAGGTTTTATCACTATTTAGGGAAGCTTAGTTCTGTTAAATAAATAACTCTTGTTTATAAGGATAGCAGACTCCAGCAAGAGCTCTTGAATTATATTCTTCAAGATAATACTGACACAGAGTTGAAGTTCAAAATGCTATTTCATGTGCTGTCTCTCTTGGTAGTATTAACTATTTCTTCAATTTAAAATTCATCAACTTTCAGTATCCTGTGACAGATAGAAGAACACTTTGATGAAATGCTTGGGAAGAGATGATAGCCAGTATGTCAGATTGGAAGATAGTGAGATTTTAAACAATTTAAGAAATCACTGTTTGAAGTATACAATAGTTTCTTGGTTGAGAACTCTTCAATATACTGTAGATTGCATTTTATTAGGAGCTAAAGCAGCTTATCCTTCACCCCACTCTCTTATTAGATATGCATGACTAAATAATATGTCTCTCCAGGCTCATGTTAGGAAGGAAGAAGAGGTATGTCAGTTTTGACTAACCTTATTAACAATGCATGGATAACAAAGAGAAATTAATCTCTCAAAGCAGTCTCCATTTTATTGAGAGTTCAACCTAAGTATAAACCTTTATTGGAGCTGTTGTTCATGTTTTCCTATTTGGAGTTTACCCCTTTTGTATCCCTGCATACCATCTAGTCTGGAAGCTAGGGAGCAAAGAACAGATCACAGAAGAAGCCTGGAGCCCAACTAATATCCAATTGGCTCAACCTCTCCTGAATACATGAGACATGACTGAAGAATCCACAGAGGGGAGAGATGGCTGTATTTTTTTTTAAATCAGTGGTTGCAAACCAAGGATTGGAAAACATGGGAAATGTGGTTATAACAGCTGCTGGAAGTGATGTTCCAGTTTTTACATGAGTCAGTTTAGCAAAGCCAGCTGCTTCTGGACTACTTTGCTGCACCTGTGATAAGGAACACTCTATTAATCTGAAAGCTGGGGTGTGGGAGGAAGGGAAGCCTGAGGTATTCTGATTAATGGGATTTTTCAGGATTACTCATAAAATCTGTTCTTAATCTCATTTGGTTGAAAATAATTCCAAAACATTGGAATAAAATTAACTACTATGTATTGGGGCTCAAGTAGGTCAGTACTTATTTTATAATTACCCTGGGAAGTAGGTGGTATATATAATCCTTATTATACAGGTATGGAATCTGAAATAAAGACTGCTTAAGGAAATTTTCTAGTGTTATACACTAAGGATTGGAGATCAAAACATTTTGCCCTTGCTCTGTCCACTTTACCACTTAAAGATCATGCTTAGCCTCATGATTCCATTTTGGTGTCAGGAACCACCCAACTGCTCGGGTTCTTCTCTGTTTGACTATCTTCCATAATCAAATCCTCTAGTACGGACTATTTATTGTAGTGGTTGCTGCCTAAACATCAGAGTAGTCAAGATTGTTATAGTTGGGAATATTTACGCTCTAATAGAAAAAGGATATACATGTTAAGATTTTCTTTTGAAACTGCTGTGTTCTGTCAATAGCCAAATCTCAACCATGTCTGCAAGTTCTACTTTGTAAAGGTCTACCAAACAACTTAAACATCATTTCAGGGATGTTTTAAATAGGAATAAAAGTTATTTTGCTAAGAAGTCTTGGCCTTTTGCAGGAAATACCACAAGAATACCCTGTCTTCACAGTCCTAGGCAGTGTCCCACTTTTTTGTACAATGCATGATGTATGTCAATTTCAGATGTATTTTGTTGACATTGTAGAAGTATGCTTAAGAAATTAACTGGTGAATGCAGTTTTTTTCTCAATTATTTAAAAATTTCCTTGTGACACTATTATGAAATCTGTGATTGATCCTTAAAACAAAGCAAATGAACCCCAAATTGAGTTATTTTCATGTTTAATTTATATCTATTAAAAATCTTAAAGCTGAGCAGATCAACATATACAAAGTGGGATAGGTCCTCAATTTATTGAAATAAGGTATAAACATTATTTTAGACTATAGCCACAAATGCCAAGCGACTGTGGAAGAAAAAGGACAAAGTTCCAGGAGAGGCTATCTTTCCTCTGCAATGTAGGCAAGTACAGCTTGTCTGTTTTCCCCCTTAATGAGAAATGGCATGTGAAGTAGCATTTGGTGTGCTCTAGATTTCTGAGAAATACCATGGGGATTCCAGTTGTAATTCAATTAGATTAGACCTGTGAAGCATTTTGAGTTTAAAAATATAGTGCAGAATGTCTGAGTAGGATGTGATAGGTGAAGAAGTGTGTTTCAGACCTGACTTAACAGGGGAAATTCCTGAGTGTGATCGTTCAGCAAAACTGTACAAGGTCATTACTTTGCTAGAGCCATACATATTGATAGTCACTTTTGGCAATTGTGGGCCAAGGTCAATACCTTCACTGACTGCCTTTATAATCGTATGGAAATTCAGGTTTTTATTTTGGTTGTGATAATTGTATTACATATGAATGCACTGATGCATCAAACAAAAAGTAACTAAATCAGATTAAATTTATTGTATTTGGCTAGTTATGTACAAAGAAAAATATGTAATTAATAAAAACTTTTGGATGCAGATCTACATTGTGATGCATTTCCCTTGTATCTCTCAAGCATCTTGCAGGTATTAATTTCCATAGTAGCTTAATGGAAAAAGAAAGTAAATATTCTTTTAAAATATAGGAAGACCTGTGCACAATGTAATGAAGGCATCCAGATATTGTAAAGCACCAGCATTACATAATAGAGTTTAACAAGGAATTTAATCAGTAAATTCCCCTGTGAAAATTAACCATTTGTGGGCTGGGGTTATAGCTCAGTGCTAAAGAACTTGCTAGCATGGGTGAGGTCCTGGGTTCAATTCTCAGCACCAAATAAAAACAAATAAATAAAATAAAGGTTAAACTTAAAAAAAAAACTAGAAAAAAAGACATGTAAGGAGAGGGATTTGAATTAGAAAAACCCAAACATTTGTGTTAAGGAGGGAGACAGTGATCATTCTTAAAAGCAATTAACACAGAAGGAAAAGAGTATAGAGTATATTTGAATTTTTCTCAATGTGTTATTTATGAAAGCCAAGTGTCTCCCAAACTGTAGTCTGTCAGCCTATTCTTGGTACCACCTGCTTTTGTGAATAAAGTTTTACTGGAAAGTAGTCAAACCCATTCATTCCTGTATTGTTTATCATTATTTTTCATGCTATAACAATAGAACCAAATAGTTGTAACACAGACCATATGGACTGCAAAACACCAAATATTTACTTGCTATCTGGCTCTTTATAGAAAAACTGGAATGATAACCTGCTCTGTCGCATTTCCTAAAAGGAAAGGTTTATGCTGCAACAGCATTCATTTCCTGGTCCTTGTAATTAATGAATGCTTATTTCTTATAGTAAGAAACAATATCCCTTCATAATAATGACTAGATTTTGTTGAGGACTTACTCTGGTCCAGATATTTTACTAAACTACTTATATATAACAATATAACACATTTAACCTCACAGTTACACAATCAGGAATTGGTACTATCAAGAATGCCATTTTGGATACGTTCGTTAGCTTACTCCTTTCTGCCCGTGGACGCCGCAGAGAAAGCATCGTTAAAGTCTGTCTTCCTGCTGCCGTCATGTCGAAATCAGAGTCCCCTAAAGAGCCCGAACAGGAAGCTATTCATCGGAGGGCTGAGCTTTGAAACAACTGATGAGAGTCTGAGAAGCCATTTTGAGCAATGGGGAACACTCACGGATTGTGTGGTAATGACAGATCCAAACACCAAGCGCTCCAGAGGCTTTGGGTTTGTCACTTATGCCACTGTGGAGGAAGTGGATGCAGCCATGAATGCAAGACCACACAAAGTGGATGGTAGAGTTGTGGAACCAAAGAGAGCTGTCTCACGAGAAGATTCTCAAAGACCAGGGGCCCACTTAACTGTGAAAAAGATCTTTGTTGGTGGCATTAAAGAAGACACTGAAGAACATCACCTACGAGATTATTTTGAACAGTAGGGGAAAATTAAAGTTATTGAAATCATGACTGACCGAGGCAGTGGAAAGAAAAGGGGCTTTGCTTTTGTAACTTTTGATGTCCATGACTCTGTGGATAAGATTGTCATTCAGAAATACCATACTGTGAATGGCCACAACTGTGAAGGGAGGAAAGCCCTGTCAAAGCAAGAGATGGCTAGTGCCTCATCTAGCCAAAGAGGTCGAAGTGGTTCTGGAAACTTCGGTGGTGGTCGTGGAGGTGGTTTTGGTGGAAATGACAATTTCGGTCCTGGAGGGAACTTCAGTGGTCGTGGTGGCTTTGGTGGCAGTCGTGGTGGTGGTGGATATGGTGGCAGCGGGGGTGGCTACAATGGATTTGGTAATGATGGAAGCAATTTTGGAGGTGGTGGAAGCTACAATGATTTTGGCAGTTACAAAAATCAGTCATCAAATTTTGGACCCATGAAGGGTGGAAACTTTGGAGGCAGAAGCTCTGGACCTTACGGTTGTGGAGGCCAATATTTTGCCAAACCACGAAACCAAGGTGGCTATGGCGGTTCCAGCAGCAGCACTAGCTATGGCAGTGGCAGAAGGTTTTAATACTGCCAGGAAACAAAGCTTAGCAGGAGAGGAGAGTCAGAGAAATGACAGGGAAGCTACAGGTTACAACAGATTTGTGAACTCAGCCAAGCACAGTGGTGGCAGGGCCTAGCTGCTACAAAGAAGACATGGTTTAGACAATACTCATGTGTATGGGCAAAAAAACTCGAGGACTGTATTTGTGACTAATTGTATAACAGGTTATTTTAGTTTCTGTTCTGTGGAAAGTGTAAAGCATTCCAACAAAGGGTTTTAATGTAGACTTTTTTTTTTTTTTTGCACCCATGCTTTTGATTGCTAAATGTAATAGTCTGATCATGACGCTGAATAAATGTGTCTTTTTTAAAATGTGCTGTGTAAAGTTAGTATACTCTGAAGCCATCTTAGTAAAACTTCCCCAACAGTGTGAAGTTAGAATTCATTCAGGATGATGCCAGGTTCAGAAACCTTGGTGTAGTTGTGACCTTCTGAATTTCACCATTGAAAGGGTCACCCAAGCAGTTATGGAATTATTTGGTTATAAAAATGATTGTTGGCATATCCTATGCAATATCTAAATTGAATAATGGTACCAGATAAATAATAGATGGGAATGAAGCTTGTGTATCATCCATTATCATGTGTAATCAATAAACGATTTAATTCTCTTGAAAAAAAAAAGAATGCCATTTTATAGAAGAGGAAATTGAAGTTTAGGTAACTTAAATACCTCTGTATTTTATTTCTTCCTTCCTTTCTTTTTTTTGGTACTGTGGATTGGACCCAGGGGTGCTTTACCACTGAACCATATTCTCAGTCCTTAATTTTTATTTTAATGTTGAGACATGGTCTTGTTAAGTGTCTGAGGGTTTCACTAAGTTCCTGAGATTTGCCTCAAACTTGTGATCCCCTTGCTTCAGACTCCCTAATGTCTACCAGATGTAGCTGACTGCAGTATTTTCATAAGAAGTGGTTGAAGATTTAATGACTTGTTAAAAGTCATAACAATCAGTGGTAGAGTCAAAATTCAAACCCAAACTTTTATTCATTATTGTAAAAATATAAGCCAGTTGCAGTGGCACATACCTGTAATCCCAGTGGCTGGGCAAGCTAAGGCAGGAGGATTGGGAGTTCAAAGCCAGCCTCAGCAATGGCCAGGCACTAAGCAACTCAGTGAGACCCTGTCTCTAAATAAAATACAAATACGGCTGGGGATGTGGTTCAGTGGTCAAGTGCCCTTGAGTTCAATCCCTGGTACCTACTCCCCAAATAAATAAATAAATAGCACAATATTATTTTCATAAGTATATAATTCATTTGCATTAAATACAGTCATAATATTATGTAACCATCATCACTATCCACATCATAAACTTTTTCATAATTTCAAGTAAAACTCTCATTTAATAATCTCTTCCTAAAATGTGGCATATATACACAAGGGACTATTACTCTGCAATAAAAGAGAATAAAATCATGGCATTTGCAGTAAATGGATGGAGTTGGAGAATATAATACTAAGTGAAGTTAGGCAATCCCCCCAAACCAAATGCTGAATGTTTTCTCTAATATAAGTGATTCATAGTGAGGTAGGGGCAGAGGGGTGGGAGGGGAAGGGAGGGGGCAGGGGGTTAGAAATGATGGTGGATCTTTTTCCCCACATCCTTGCCAACACTTACTATTGTTTGTCTTCATAATAGTTGCCATTCTGACTGGAGTGAGATGATATCTTAGTGTAGTTTTTATTTGCATTTCTCTAATTCCTAGTGATGATGAACATTTTTTCATATATTTGTTGATTGACTGTATATCCTCTTCTGAGAAGTGAAGTCAGCCAATCCCAAAAAGACAAATGCTGAATGTT
This sequence comes from Callospermophilus lateralis, assembly GCF_048772815.1. Taxonomy (NCBI): domain Eukaryota; kingdom Metazoa; phylum Chordata; class Mammalia; order Rodentia; family Sciuridae; genus Callospermophilus; species Callospermophilus lateralis. The sequence goes on from NC_135325.1 coordinate 97,971,978, forward strand.
TTCTCTGATAAAAGGTGACTGACTCATAGTGGGGTATGGAGGGGGAGCATGGGAGGAATAGATGAACTTTAGATAGGGCAGAGGGGTGGAAGGGGAAGAGAGGGGGCAGGGGGTTAGAAAGATGGTGGAATGTGATGGACATCATTATCCAAAGTACATGTATGAAAACTTGAATTGGTGTGAACATACTTTATATACAAACAGAGATATGAAAAAATGTGCTCTATATGTGTAATAAAAAAAAGGAATGATGGCAGAATGTGATAAATATCATTATCCAAAGTACATATATGAAGACATGAATTGGTGAGGCACTGGGTTTGATTCTCAGCACCACATATAAATAAATAAAATAAAGTTCCATTGATAACCAAAAAATATTTTTTAAAAATCAATAATTTGTGAAATTTATAAATATATACCTTCATATCCTGAAAAATAATACTATGCACATTTTAAAAGTCCTGCTCCTCCCCATTTTATAGCATATCTTAGACGTCTCCTTTATATGCCTATGATTAGGATTGCAAATTAAATCATCTTTTTTGAATGATAATCTTATGACTGGCTAATAATTTTTTGCTTTTAGTTGTGAATTTCACTGGTATTTAGCATATTCATAATTGTGCAACCATTTCCACAATTGTCTGTTTTGTCATAATATACCAGAACCACAGACTGGGTAATTCATAAAAGTCAGAAATGTATTTCTCACAGTTCTGGAGGGTGAAAAATTCAAGAGCAAGGTATTGGCATCTGGTGAGAGTTTTTGTTTGTTTGGGTACTGGGGATTGAACCCAGGTAGGCTTTACCACTGAGCCACATCCCCAGCTCTTTTTATAATTTATTTATAGACAGTGTGTCACTAAGTTGTTTAAGGCCTACTAGGCTGCTGAGGCTGGCTTTGAACTTGCAATCTTCCTGCCTCAAGCTCCCAAATTACTGGGATTATGGGTGTGTGTCACTGTGTCTGACTATGGTGAGAGCTTTCTTGCTGGTTTCCCACATGGTGGGAGGTGAAAAGTAAGAAAAAATGAACCAATAATACTGATCTTTATCCATTCTGCCTTCATGGCTTAAACATTTTCTGTGGTGCACCACCTCCTAACACTGTTGCATTAGGGATTAAATTTCAAGGGCATGAGTTTGGGTGGGGGCATAATGTCAATTTTATAACATACTCATCATCCTGAAAAGAAAACTCACACCCCATAAATATTCACTTCCCAATTTACTCCAACCTCTACACCATACTCGAATGTTAATTTACTTTCATCATATATAAATGTAATCATACAGTACTTCACCTTTCATAAATGACTAATTACATATAGAATATTGTTTTTAAACTTCATCCATTTTGTAGTATTTACTAGTATTCAGTTCCTTTTTAAGGCCAAATAATATTCCATTCTAAGTATATACTTTTGCTTATCCATCCATTAATTGATGGACATTTGGGTTGTATGTAATTTTGCTGTGATGAATAATTTTTTGAAAATTCATTTATAAGATTTTTGTGTTGACATATGCTTTTGTCTCCTTTATATGCCTATGATTAGGATTGCTGTTATCCCTGGTAACTTAGTGGTTAGCTTTTTCTTTTCTTTTTTAAATTTTGAGATAGTATCTTACTAAGCTGATTAGACTGACTTCAAACTTGTGTTCCTCCTGCCTCAGCCTCCTGAGTCTCTGGGAATACAGGCTTGCACTATCATGTCCTGTGATTGTTAGGTTTTGACAGACATTCCAAATTGCCTTACAAAACAGCTGAACCATTTTATGTGCCCAACTCCCATGTATGGGAGAGTTCTAATTTACCTAATTCCCTGTAGACAGTTATTATTGTCTTTTCCCCTATAACCATCCTAGTGGAAGTGAATTGATTTTTATTAGATTTTCCTATTGACTAGTGTTGTTTAACATCTCTTTGTGTGTCTGTGGGCAATTTGTATATCATTTTGAGAAATGTATATTAAAATAACTTACCCATTTTCATTTTGAGCTGTTCTTTATTACCATACTAGTTCTTTGTAGTCTTTTGTTGTGAATTGGGAAGGGGTATATATCCCCCAAAGATAAACTTAAAATAACCTTTTTTACTCTAAACTTTTTAAATTTGGATTCATCAGGACTTAGTGCTGTGGAAAGGCATATGTGTCCAAAAAATGTACATAAGCCCAAGGTACTTTGGAAGGATATTCTAAGAGGACAATGGAAAGGTCCTGACCCAGTGATTGTCTGGAGTCGGGGGTCTGTTTGTGTGTTTCCACAGGGAGAACAGCAGCCAATTTGGATTCCAGAGAGATTAACTAAGGTCCTGGCCCAGTGATTGTCTGGAGTCGAGGGTCTGTTTGTGTGTTTCCACAGGGAGAATAGCAGCCGATTTGGATCCCAGAGAGATTAACTAAAGCGATTTCTACAGACCAAAAAGAAGATGATTTGGCTCAAATCCATAACAGCTGATATCCAGAACTCCAGTTTGGCTATTCTTACGTCTGTGATAGTGGTTCTCCCACACCTGGAGGCTAATGAAACCAGGATGATTTTTTCAATATCTATTTTATTATTGCCTTTTCCCATATCATGAAGTTCTATTTTGTTTTTTGAGCTCATACAGACCTAGGTTAATGTTTTGCTGATCAGTTCTATTTTTTGACTATAGAGTTTTTAAACATTGCAATGGAGATTTCACCTGTAAAAAGTTATAAGGCCTTTGCTGTTATGTTATGTGTTGTATGTATTATATTATGTGTGCACACTTGTGTTTTGTGTTGTATGTTTATATGTGTGTATGTCCATATATCATATATGATGAACGTTCATGAAAAAATGGATCTAAATATTTTTTTAATCACGTGAATAAGAAAAAAAATATTTTTTTTCTTATTCACGTGATTTAAATGGTTTAATTTAAATTGGATAAACAGCTGTTGAGGATTGTTTTAATATGTGAACAAAAAAGGAGGTTAACAGATCTGTTTGTTTACTTTCACCTTTCCTTTTCATTATATTTAATAATTCTGTTCAGGATAATGTAATTTGTTCAGAAAACTGTTTTCTTTTAGTGCCTGCTGGAATGTTACATAATTTTTTCTTTAGTCATTATTGCCAGAATTCCTATCTTCATCCCAGTGCCAGTGAAGACAAAGATGATAGCTATCATTGAACTGCTTGCAGAACTTGTCAACTATGTATCACTTGTGTGCATTGTGAACTATCTGTTGGTGCAGCGACTTGTGGTAGTGCTGGGGTATTTTTGCTAATGGTGTCATCGGTGGTACAATTTTTCCAAAAGGAGCCGTCAATTGGCTTGGTGTATCCTCCTCCCTTCTGCTTTTGATGGTCGTTCAGCTAAAATTTGAGGACCAACAGAGGTGAGGCAAAGAACCTCACCCCCCTGCTGGTACAAAGACCTATCCACAGGTGTGGCTGTATACTGGACCGGTAGTCAGTGATGGGTAAGATCCAATTGCAATGGTACCAACCTAAGACAGGAGGCTGACGCCTTGAGGTCAGCTCATCCAATGACGGGTAAGGACCATATGTACTATTGGACAACCTAAGGCAGACACGGTCCCTAAGCCACATGCTTCTTGTTTAAACAGAGAGGGGGAGATGTTGAGAGCCACAGCCGAAGGGGCCCCAGCAAACTTCCAGCTGATTGGCTCACCGTGGCCCCAGCAAACTTCTAGCTGCCAGCAGATTGGCTCCTCTGCGGTCATGCTCATTGGGCTGTTTCCCCGCCCTTTCAGACCACAGAGCTGCTCATTGGGGGACTCTTTTGGCTCTGCCCACGCGACCCAGCCCATCGGCCTCAAGAGCAGGAGGAGTGGGGGGTTGAGAGGCTCGCCGGAAGCCAATGGTGGCAGTTGAGCTCTGAGGGAATTCCTGAAGAGCTTGTGTGGTGGGGCGTGTGTGCTCTAAAAATAAAGTTCATTTCTGCTTGACAAGTGGCTCGTGAATTGTGCCCAGCCACACTGTGGCAGTCTTTCTAGATAAAGTCACTTGTCATATATATTATTTACAAATATATTCTCTCCCATTTTTGTTGATCTTGTCACCATCATGTTAGTGTCCTTTGCACAGAAATTGTTATTTTAATGAAGTGAAGTTTATCTGCTTTATTATTTGTGCTTTTTGGTGTCTTATATTTCCTAATTCATAGTCATGAAAACTTCTGTTTTCCACTTAGAGTTTTGTAGTTTCAGCTCTTAAATATAGGTTTATGTTCTTATTTTGAGTTAATTTTCCTATATGGAATACTGTAGGACTCCAATCTTCCTATTTTTTTGTATGTTGATATGTAATTATCCTAGTATGTATTGAAGGGATCATTTGTTTCTTCATAGAATTGTTTTTATACCTTTGTTGAAAAACAATTGACTGTGAAATACTGGTTTATTTTACAGGCTCTGAATTCTATTCCCTTAAATTTTTATATGCCTATCCTTATGCTAGTTCCATATTTGTCTTGATTACTGTGGCCTTGTATCATCTTTTGAAGTATGACTTCTGGAGTTTTGTTCTTACTTTTTAACTCAAGGTAGTTTGACTTTTGATATAAAATTTACTTTTGATGAATTCAGTAAGATGGCAACTCTCCTTTCCAGACTCACAAAGGAGGAGTAGAACTTACATTGTGTTTAGAATGGAAGAATGAGGGGAAAGCAAGAGGAGGAAGGAGGTCATGGATCAAATGCCATAAACTCTTACAGTTTTACTGAGTTTCAATAGATTTTCAAAATGTTGCTCATTTTACTCAATTGCCTTAGGACAATTTCCAAATTCCTTAAATGGTTTTCATTTTATAATTTTTCAGTTTTGATTGTTCTCTTGGGAGATGATCTGTGGAGCTCCTCACAATATTATTCCTGTAACCTCTTTTATTAACTCTGTATACCCTCCTGCCTTTTGAGGAAGGCAATAGAAATTTCCTCATTTTATCTTTTTATGAGAGCAGGCCATTAAGATACCGTGATAAGTTTGGCTTTCCTGGGAAACTACATAAGAACTCTGAATATAATAGAAATATTAAATGGTTCATTCCTGTGAAAGTTTCTTTTATGTAGACATTCTTCTGTGCTCAGTTTTAAGCTGTGAAATTTTGATGCACAGAGTACTTAACTGAATTAGTTACATGTTCACTGTATCAAAATTGGGATTTTCTGAAAGACAGAACACCTGAAATAAGAGTGACTTAAACATAACCAGAATTTCCTTCACATATAAATGAAATAAGTATTCTAAGTCTGGTATAGCTTCTCTGTGATTATCCCTTCCCAACACTTGACTTTGACTCCACAGTCTAAAAGTATTATTCTAGTCTAATCATCATATATATTTTGTAGTCAGCTAGGAAAATGAAGGAGTAGGATATTGCTGTGCTCATCTTGTTGGACAGAACTTGAGCCCTCATCTAGCTGCAAAAGGACTCTGAACAATAGTTTTTTTTCCAAGAAGGGCATGTCATTGGCTAAAAACTAGAGTTTTAATTTTAAGAAGATGCAGAAAGGACATAAGGTAATTCATAGTCTCTATTGTAGTCAATAGTAAACTATTTATATTGTTTGTTGATTTTTCTGAATTTATTTTAAGTCTATTAAGACAAAATATCCATTTTCCTTGGAATGTAAAAATCCATTCTTTCCACCTTGAAGCAGAATATTTAAGTTTTTTTTTTTTTTGCTGTCCTATGACAAAGATAATGAATTCAATTCTTTAAAGGGTCTAAACTTTTGTAAATATCCCAGTGAGTGTTGATGGATTACTCTGAATGTAGCACAATATTTTTTTTTAACCAGGTACAATCATGTGTTATCTAATGACATTTGGGTAAATGGAAAACTGCATATGTGAACACGATCTCCCAACTTTGTAAAGGAGTTGAAAAATTCCTATCACCTAGTATATCATAGCTTTCATAGCATCGTAGCGTAGCATACTAACCACATTTGTGATGATGGTGGCAGTAAACAAAACTATAACTCCGCCAATTATGAAAGTATGGCACACACAGAGGAGTAGCTCTTGTCTAGCATGTGTGAGATTGTGAGTTGGATCCCCAGCACCACACAAAAAATATTATAGCACATATAATCATGTGCACTACATAATACTTGATAGTAAATGACTTTGTTGCCAGTTTTCATATTTACCTAATGTTTAATTGTTATTTTAGAGTGTATACCTTTTGCTTATTAAGATAAATTTAACTGTACAACAGCCTTAGGCAGGTCCTTCAGGAAATATTCCAGAAGGTGTTGCTGCCTTAGAAGATGACAGCTCCTTATGTGTTTTTCTCCCTTAAGACCTTTCTGAGAGATAATATGTAGAGGTAGATGACAGTTATATTGATGACTGTGACCCTGTAATATGCTTAGGTTAATATATTTGTATATGACATAGTTTTAAAAAGATGTTTAAAAGTAAAAACTAGTTTTGAAAACTGAAAGAAACTTATAGAATAAATATTTGAAGAAAGAAATTATTCTGTACAGCTGCATAGGGAGTTTTAGGTTTTAAATAATCATATCAAAAGATTCAAAACTTAAACTAGAAGTTAATAAACTAGAAAATTAAAATAAGCTAAGGTTCATTTATTATTTAAAACAGACTTTTTCATAAATAGTGTAGCCTAAGTAGTCTGTATTTATAAGGTCTACAGTTGCATATTGTAACATCCTAGGTCTTTCATACTCACTGACTCTCCCAGAGCAACTTCTAGTCCTGGAATGTTAGAGTCTGTAAACAAGTCAGGATGGCACCTGGCATTTTGCCAGAGAAATGTTAGGGTCTGTAAACAAGTCAAGGTGGCACCTGGCAAAATGCCAGAGGGAGTGGCTTGTGAAGTAATGCCAGCGAGCCATTAAGTGTGGAGATTCCTTATTGGTTGACTGCTGTATCTAGTTTATGCTAATTAGATAAGCTGTGTGGAATGTATAAATACTGCTCCTGTCCTACAATAAACGACTCCCACTCCTGCTGTATCAATCTACACAAGTTGCTCGTCACCCCCCGGTTATTTTGCTACAGCCGGACTGCGGCACTAGAATCTCCATTCATGGTAATTACCATATACATGTGTACCATTAAAAAAGAACTTTTATTCCATATTTAATATTCTTTTTATGTTTAGATGCATAAATACTTTTGTTTTATGATTGCTTACACTATTCAAAAATGTAACATACTATGTAGGTTTATAGCCTAGGTTTGTATGTAGTACCATCTAGATTTATGTAAATATCCTCTGTGACATTCATACAGTGGAGAAATTCCCTAACATCACATTTCTCAGAATATATTCCTATTATGAAATGATTTAAACTGTAGTTGCCTGGTCCATATTGAGTCTACCTATGTGTTAGAGAAACAAAATTAATGTTCATGAAACAATTATCAATAAAATATGTATTTTTGAATTTAGCATATCTTCTCCAACTTTATAGCCATCTGTATATCCTGTAACTTGTTTCTGAACTCTAAATGTTGAGACTGAACATGATTCATCATTTTGGCTTACTCGGCATCCACATAGTGTTTGATACATAGAATGTGCTCAGTATATGTCCTGGTGGAGGAATAACCTAATGAACTATATTTCAGTGTCTTACATCAAAATTTAGAAATTCTCTCTCAGGCTTCTTTTATTTCTGTTTCATCCACAAGCCTGGTTACTCTAGGTTAGTTTAGCACTAAAATATAACTAATTTTCTTCTTTTCATTTTTCTACCTTAGTTTAAAGTCTTTTTTTTTTTTAGTTTAAGTCTTCATTAGCCCCAAACTTGACTTCTTCAAGAGCTTTATATAATTAGTTTTATAATTTTCTTTCTTTTTATAATCTTTTCTTGATAGCTAAAGTTATGTTTTAAATTTATGCATCAGATGATGCTATCATCCCATTTAAACATCCCAATAATTTCATAATATACTTAGAGTGAAACCCAAACTTATTACTCTGATTTGACCCCTGGCCACTCTCCTTCACTTATATTATGGTCACATTAACCTTATTTAAATTTTGAACCATTACTAAATTCCCTTGATTTGTTTTTTCTACCTATGATGCTTTTCCTATAGATGTTTTTTAGCTGGCTGGCTCAAACTTTACTTGCTCATTGAAGCCATTCATGACCACACAAACTACATTAGCTATTCAAATTCAATCTCTATTACATCACTTTGTCCTTTCTTCCATAATATTTATCATTGTTTTATATGTTGTTGTTCATTCATTTATTTGGTTCATTTGTCCCTTACCTGTGTCCCTTCGATAAAACATAATATCCACAAAAGTAGGAATTAGGTTTACCTATCTTGTTCAGTGATACATCACCACCCTAGTCCAAGTTTCAACAAAATTGCTGATTGAGTCAATTGATTGTTCTGTGGCTGACCTGAAGTTCCTGATGATGGTGGCACCCAGGAGCCAAGTGAAATAAGTCTCTATAAGTCACCAAAAGAATACATATATATTAATTTTCAAATAGAAATGAGAGAAATTTTCTCTATCTATAAATAGTAAGTGATAGACAATAGGACCTCTAAATCTTTATTTTGATTGTTATTTAGTGGACTAGCATGAATTAGACATTTCATATATCATAGCCCTGATGTCATCATTTGCATTCCCTAGGAAGCTGACTCTGGGATGAAATTTAGATAGTACGTTTATTTAAGAGTACCCTTGGTTTGAACACCTGTGGGAGGGAGAAGGAGGAAGTTAGGAGGTATGGGCACAGTGAGAAATTGAGTTGTAAGCTCAGTAGTAATGTTGGCTAATGCCACAGGGAGATCCTTCATAGTTTTCCTCAGTTGGACTGAGATTTTCTTTGCCAATCGTTCACTGGATGTGGGCTGCCCCAGAAACATCACAACTTTGAACACACCGTCTCTCAAGAAGTCAAGATAATCTCTGAAGGCACTAATGGCCAATCAATGTCCTCAGCAACTGGAATATTAGGGAGATCTAAGCAGGGAACCATAGTGTTCATCACAGTCTACTCCTTATTCTTCCCAGATCTATTTCTTCCAATATTTTTTGTTGTAGATCCTCCAGAATTCTGTGGACCTCTCTTCCTGGGGGGACCTTAGAATAGGAAGGTTAGTGGTAGAGGAGTGGGGGATGATTACTACTTTCACAACTACAGATGGTCTTAGGGCTTCAATTCATATTCATTATTTCCATTCATGTCTATGATTTGTAGATTTTATTCAATCTCAGAACTTCTGCTGGTCTTGTTTGCTTCCTCAGGGACCCACCCCTCCCTCCTGAGGCTTGGTGATTTTTCAGTTTGTCCACCACTTATATATTCTTTTTGAACACTCTAGACCCTTTTAAATTGTTATGAAGTACCTCAGTGGTTAGCTCAGGTCATGGTTGTCCTTTATCATGCAGAGGAAAATCACCTCAAAATGTTTTCTTCACAATATGGTAGCAGGTGCAGTGTTTGGAATTGAAAAGCTAAATGTGTCATTGAAACAAATTGAAGGTTGATGAATTTTTTATAGAAATGTTTTCAGGTGCTGAAAGAAAAATGCCCATGGCCCCTTTCCCAGTGTAATAAGGCAGGAAGAAAATATCCTAAGTCTCAACCAGGACTGTCAAAATCTGTAAAGCTTAATTGAAGACTTTATTTATATTCTGAACTTAAGGTAAGCAGAATGCCTCAAAAAGACTATCATTCAACATGTTTCTACAATCTTAAAATTTTTCCTGTACTTAGCTTATAATAACTTTTTGCCACTTAAAAATTATGACACTTTACTTAACAGAAATCTCACCATGTGTATTTGCAAATTAATATGTGGGTATTCTATTGGTGATTTGTATAAGACTCTTTCACTTGGTTCCTGGTTACCAGCATCATCAAGAACTTCAGCTCAGCCACAGGAATAGCCAGGGTAATTAGCATGATTTTTGATAGAACCAAATGGAAAAGTGAGACCAATGACAGACTCAGAATGTCACTTGAAGGCAGATTGTATCATATTATATATCATGTGCTCTGTATTTTTGTAGTACTCATGATTTTTCTAACATCTCCAAGGAAGGGTTGGTTCCAGAATGTCATGCCTACCACCTCGCCCCACCTCAGCTTACCAGGTATTAGACTCCTGGATTTTAAAGATCCTGATCTATAGCTTTCTTTCCCCTTGCATGTATTCATTTATACCTTCTTCATGAGTAATATAAGTAATAACAGCTACAAAGATTGAGTGCTTACTGTGTGCTAGGAACTTTACCAACTGGTTTACATGTACTAACTACTTTAGTTCTCACAGCAGTTTATGACCTCAGTAATAATGGCATCCTCATTTTATAGAGAGGTTACATAACTTGATGTGAATCATTTATTTGCTAACCAAACATACATTGAGTACTTTCTAATTTACAGGCACAATCCTGTTTGGGATATGTTAGAGAACAATGCCCATCACTGTTCTTGTCCTCATTTAGCTTACATTCAAGTATGAGAGAGAGATAATAAATAGAAAAGTAAAGTATTTTGGAAAAAATTATGGGGCAGCATATTGAAAGCAGCAATTGAAGACATGGTTATTGTATTAAATAGGGACAGGATAGGCCTGACTGATAATTATATTTGAGCAAAATCTGATGGAGTTGCAGGACAGAATCTGGAAATGTGGGGTAAGAGTTTTCCAGTTAGGAAAAAAAGTACAAAGATGTCGAGGTGGAATTTTGCTCAGTGAATTCAAGGAAACAGGCTGCCAGAGTTACTATAGTGTGAACCAGGAGGAAATAAGGTCAGAGTGGTAATAGTATATGGTGGTGGTGGGGTCTTTATAGGTCACCTAAAGGATTTTAGCTTTTAACTTTAAGTGAGAAGAAACTGCAGTGTTTAAAGCTGAGGAGGGAAATGGTCTGATTTAATAATAAGATGTTTTAATAAGATCTCTAGCTGCTGACTTGAAAATATACTTTGAGGACAGTTCACAAAGGCAGGAAAATGAGTTAGGGGATACGTGTAATAATCCATGTAGAGACAATATTGGCATAGACCAGAGTGGTGGTAGTAGAAGTCTTGAGAAGTAGTTGAGTTTTAGAAATACTGTGAAGTGAGTAGCAGCAGGATTTGCTAATAAAATAGATTTGGGATACAAAAGAAAAATAGGAGGGAGCCAGGTGTAGTGTTGCATGCTTGTAATCCCAGTGGTTTGGCAGGCCAAGCCAGGAGGATTGCAAATTCAAAGCCACTTGTAGCAACTTAGTGAGGCTCTGTCTCAAAATAAGATCAATATATAAATAAAAAGGTTGGGGATGTGGCTCAGTGGTTAAGTGCCTCTTGGTCCAGTTACTGGTTACCACACTCCCCCCACCCCCCCAAAAAAAAAGAGAAAAGGAGGAATGAGAGATGTCAACAAAGTTTTTGGCTTGAGGAACTGGGAATTGTCAACTGACATGGGGGTTGGGGTACAGAGAAAGGACCAGGTCCAAGAGGAAAGGCTTTGAGTTTGATTTGGGGTTTGTTAAGTTTTAATGACCTATTACACATTCAAGTAGGAGATATTAAGGAAGCAGTTTCATATATATGTCTGGAATTTAGGGGAAGGCTGGATTATAAACTTGGGACAGAAAAGTGGTTGGTATTATATTAGGCAGCAATATGCCCATGCCCATAATTTTTATCACTACCACATGTAGTTTTTGAAATAGATTGTTATGTACTCTCTCTAAATATGCACTTGCCCCCAAATAAGCTGAGAATCATTGTCTTGAAGTTTTAGTAATGGTTGAAATTTGGGGAATTATAAAAAGCCAGTGGGAGAATATCCCTAGGATTTAAGAAAATATGCCATAAAGCCTCTGAAAAATAGTATGGAAATGTTTAAAAGATTGTGTATGGTGTTAAAACATGCTTTATCCCAGTACCCCTTTTATTTTATTATTTAATTGATTTTAATTTTTAAATACATGACAGCAGAATGTATTACAATTCTTATTACACATATAGAGAAGAGTTTTTCATATCTTTGCATATAAAGTATGTTCACGCCAATTCATGTCTATACATGTACTTTGGGTTTTTTTGCATTACAATTCTTATTATACATATATGCCACAATTTTTCATATCTCTGTTTGTGTATAAAGTATGTTGACACCCAATCTGTGTCTTCACCAGTACCCCTTTTTAATAAACCTTTTCTCTTTGGATTGCTCCCTTAGCTGTGTACGTGCACATATGTTCTCATGAGATGGGAGAGAAAGGAAGGGTGAGGGATACAGAGAAATATGAATGAGAATAACTCAGTTGTTCAGGCTCATGCAAGACATAATCTGGGAATACGTGAGTATTGCCTATAGGTCACAGTATCATTTATGCTATGTTGTCTGCTTCTTCTCATTTAAATTAATTTGGTGATACTATGTTTACTCCCAAAATAATTCGTGAATAGCTCTAGGTTAAGGATCTAGACTTTTACTTCTTCTTGTAGTAAGAGTTTGGTAAATGCCCCTTTTCTAAGGCAGAGAAAGATGAGTTATCATAGATGATAACTCATCTTTGAGCAGAGGTTGTATTCCCCCTGAACACGTGTTTGGTGTGACATTCTATTTTGTCATGGTAGCCATACTTTTTCTGTCTCTAATTAAAAATCATAACAAAAATTTTGCCCTGTTCTTATTGTTGCAGAACAAATAGAATTTATGTTCCACAATTACATAACTGATTTATGTAATATTACACTTTGTTTAATCTTTCAGATGTTTAAAAAATTGTCTCTCCGGGTTGTTAGAATGTTTCACTGAAATATTCTGGTGTTGTGTAGGGGTAATATGTACTTATAAACTTTCTGTTGCTCTGATACAGCCTCTGAAAAAAGTCTCAATTACTACATGTTTTAATGCATCCAAATGCTATAGCCAATCCTTGATTCCCAGTTTAAGTCAATGCATAAAGGTTATTGAGATACATATGCTCCAGCAAGTAATGGAATGTCAGTCTCAGCAGATGCCAATTAGAAGTTCTTAGGCTAACAGAACTCCAAGGCATCCAATATTGCATAAAATAAATTTGTAATCAGCTGAATGGAGCAACTGAGTTCAAGAGCTGTAAATTTATTTAGAAATTCCTTCTCAGTACCAGATGGCCACTTCAGGAAAGGTAATGGAGAATCTCCCTTTGAGATGACCAGAGAAAAATCCATACCAGTTCTGAAGAAGACATTAACTACATGATGTCTAAAGTCCCCATAAGAGAATTATAATAAAAATATTGGTGCCTTTAAAATGACTATTTTTACAGTGATTGGTAATCAGGACTGACTTTCTGCATAATAGGAGATGTGTAACCTAGAAAAGGTAATCTCTTGTGTTTCAAATGTCTCCTCTATGGATCATTTGGTGCCCACATTTCTGTCATTTTAGTGGTTTGGGTACTGTTGCTTTGTGGAATTTAATTAACTTGCAAGTAGTCTTGGAAGGGGCAACATGTCACAATATTACTAATCATTATTGCCTTAGTATGGAGGTTAGAGTTATCATTGTTGTATTTAATTAAAGATATATTTTGGAAAACATTCATAGGCATTTTGAAGAAATGTGACACTGGATATAAACTTGTTAAATTTGGAATGAATAGATCATTTTTTTTCAGACAGCCATTGTATATGTCTCCCTTGGCATTGGCAGCGTAGAATCAGCACCAACATAGGTTAGTAGAGACAGCAGTAGACTTTGAGCTGTATTCAGCTTGTAGTGATACATGTCATATGGCATGTATGTTCTCATAGAGAGATACACTGTTGGGAAGTCATAGAGTAACAGAGGAGAGAGATTAAGGGAAATTTGAGTGACAAATATTGCAATGGTATGCTTTTTTTCTGATACCTCACTTGCAACCTATTGGATTCTATGAAGGATTGAAATAGTTAAAAGAATACAGAAGGGAGATGCAGTTCAGATCAAACCTTAAGGTGAACATTTAAACCAGCTATAGATACAGTTTTTAGCCTAGCTGCACATTAGCATGCCCTGAGAGGCTTAAAAGAGTAACAAGCCAGCTAGATTTGGTGGCACATGCCTGTAATCTAAATGTCTCTTGAGGCTGAGGCAGGAAGATCACAAGTTCAAAATCAGCCTCAGTAACTTATTGAGGCCCTAGGCAATTTAGACACTAGTTTTCAATAAAAAAATAAAAGAGGGCTGGGGTTGTGGCTAAGGGGTAGAACACTTGCTTAGCATGGGTGAGGCACTGGGTTCTATCTTTAGCACCACATAAAGATAAATAAAGGTATTGTGTCCATCTAAAAAATAAACTAAAATTAAATAAACAAATAAATAAATGGAACTAGAGATGTGGCTCAGTGGTTAAGCACCCCTGGGTTCAATCCCTGGTAAGAAAAAAAATCATAATGGTTTAATCATTTTATTTAATTTATTAATAAATTAATAAGTTAAATTCATTTTAATTTATTATTCAGACAATTTATTTAATTCATAAAATCAAAAAAAGAATAAGGAGTCTTAAAATATGTCATAGAATAATTAAACTCAGGTCTCTGAGGGTGGGTGTCAGCATAGGCTTCTTTTACAACGTAACAGATGATTGTAATGTTCAAAGTTGAGAACTGGTATAGAAGGTTATTTGTAGATGTAAGCAAATAAGACTTAAGTACTGGCAAATCCCTGAGCTGCTCACCGATACTGTCCTTGTCAGTTAGGCCTGGGAGAGTTTATTGCTGGCTTTCCATCTCTCCAGTTGGTCCCTGGCAGTCCTCAGCTATGAGTTCCAGCTTCTCTTACAAACCATGTGGCTATGATGCCAAACTTCCTCTGTACATCTCTTGTCTATGTCTCCTCCTATCCTGAGCTCAGTTCTCTCCTTCAGATAATGGTAGGGAGCACTCAGTGTGTGCCTGAGCTTTATCTTATTTGAGGAAATCAAGTGAGCTTTGGCCTTTGTGGGAGTTGGAGACTTTGAGAACATTCAAGTATATTGTCTCTATTTTAGCTTTTTTTGCATTCTATGAATTTCTAAAAAAAACCCAATTTTTGAAATGGGAATTTTCTTGGCTATAGCTTGATTCTCAATTCATCTCCTATTCTTAGTTTTGATTACCCACTTAGGAGAACATTTTTGTTTTGTTTATATTGATTGCTTTACTTTTATATGTTGTTATGAGTATATTCCTTTTGCCTTTAACTTTGGAAACAACAAAATCTACAGCATGTTTATTTTCTTTGTTTGCTTGCAGCAGTGAAATGGTCAAAAGATTTTCTTTTCTCTCAGGTATATATTATGTAAACACTTGGTAGTTTACAATGAGCTTTCTAATCCATTCTTTGATTCTCACTGCAAGGCTGGATAGCAGGCTTGGCATGAGCTATTTTTCTTCCTTAAAGATGAGGAGACCGAGTTGAAGAGAAGTCATTTGCCCCACGTTTATGCATACAGGTCTTAAAATCTAGTTTCGCATAGCAGTATCATATCTCTTTTGCTTGTTTCTTGTTTGATTTTTATCTGTATTCTCTGCCAGTCTGCCAGTGAAATGCAAGTTAATATGAAAAGAGGCCTACCTGTCATGTTCACCTCCATATCCCTGAAAACTAGACAAGTGTATCACAGAATGCTTTTGGTGAATCTTGAAGTATACCCCAGTCTTCCTGTCTCAGGGCCTGTGGTCTTTTAAATTTCCCATGGCTACTCTTCTTTTTCCATAAAAGACAATTTATCTGTTCACCTTAAACAGAAGAATGTGTGAATGGTAATGTAGCTAGTAATTGGTGGAATAGTAAGACCAGGACCTAGTTTAATTCTCAACAAAGTAGATTAATGTTATTTTATTTGTGGACCCTGGCAGACCAAATGTTTTAGAAAGGTGCTTAGATAGTGGCAGCATTTTTCTAAAATAGACAGAGCTACTTTTTCTGTGAAGCTGTTGAATAGCAAAAGTTCTTTGCCACCTCTGTCTTTACCTGAGCAAGAGCTCAGCTACTCAGTATTCTCAAGTTTTTTAGTGTCCCCCCGCCCCATGGGGTTTCACCTAGCATACTCTCCAGTGTTCAGCTTATTTTTAGATCTTTCTTTTCTAATGATTTTTATCTGTCCTTTGACTCATTCTTAGTGCAGATATCAGTTCTAACTGGGTTGGCACCTTGCCTCTTTGAACCTGAATTTTCTTAAAAAAAAAAACCCAATAAGGATGATAATATGTACTCTTTACCTGTGTGCATCATTTTGTGGTGTTGACTAAAAAAGGGCAATGCACAAGCATAAAGCATTTTGCCAAATATGTCATGGGTGTTTTCAGTTTTTTCCCCTTGGGAAGCTTTTTAATATAGTTGCTTTACTTAGATATACAGATCAATACCTGACAGGAGCAATGTAAGAGGAGGAAAAGTTTATTGTGGCTCATGGTGTCAGAAGTTCAGGCCTTGGTGAGCCACCTGCATTGTTTTGGGTTCAAAGTGAATCAATTTATCTTGGGATAAGGGCATGATTGAGGAGCTCTGCTCCTTCATTCAAGGCAGCCAGGGAACAGAGTAGGGGAGGACAGGGTACAGGAGCTATAAGGAAGATGTCCCCTTCTAGGCCATGCTCCAAGTGAGCTAACTTCTCCACCCAAGCCCTGTCTACCTATCGTTACCACCCAGTCAGTCCATTTAAACTATGGTGGACTGATCCAGTTATAGCTCTAACTACCCACTTATTTCACCTCCAAATACCTTGTATTAACACTGGAATGTTGGGGGGATGGTGTGTGTGGGATACCTCATACCCAAACCATAACAATTACAAGCTAATCACTCTGGGGTCCTTAGGCTTTTTTCTTTTTATTTTTTTGAATCTGTAGATGGACTGCATGCCTTTATTTTATTTAATTTTTATGTGATGGTAAGGATGGAACCCAGTACCTCACACATGCCAGGTAAGCACTCTGCCACTAAGCTACAGCCCCAGCCCCTAAGGCTTTTTTCTTTCTTACTTTCTTTTTTCTTTTCTTTTTTTTTTTTTTTTTTGGTAGCTGTTTATTTTTGTATGTGGTGCTAAGGATCAAACACAGTGTCTCACACATGCTAGACAAGTGCTCTGCCACTGAGCTACAGGACTAACCCCTAAGCCTTTTAATAATGACTTGAATTACCTTTTTTGATTGCTCAGCTAAGTTTAAGGAAGATGCTTAATACCTTTAAGAGAGTAATTTCTATGGTGGCAATGTAAAGACTCTTCTGCAAGGGACAGATTTTAATTTGGGGGTGGGAGAAGAGAAGTTTTTAGGGCTTTACTATTTACCTTTCATCATGGTTCACATTAAATCTTTGTTCATGTTTTGTAACTACTGCCAGGTGGAGGGACAGATTGGTCAGGACTACCCATACCTTTTGGTAACCAATTTGGTTTGAACTCATCTAAGCTAGTTAGTATCTATTTATTTCACTTCTGGAACATTTCACACAATAACTCTCCTGTATTGGAATCCAGTGGTAACAAGCTCTCTACTGTGCTGATGCATTTGAATTTAGACAAAATATTTATTTGCCTGTTGGTGTTCTGTGACAAAGGAGACCAATGCCAATGAGGTGAAAGGTAAGGGTTAGATAGTACACAGAAGCCTGCATTTGAGAAAGCTGGGGCCAAACCCAAGGGTGTCCTATTCATGTGAAATCTTGCCCTGTTGTTTTCTCACTGAGGCCCCTTTGTCAAAATCTGTCAACAAGTGCCTTTTGCAGAGTTGTGAGATCCAGGGGTTGATGTCTTTCTAGGCATTTTCCTGTCAGAACTGTCATTCAAAAAAATTATCGCATACAGATTGAAACTAAGATTATAGGTTTAAACAGCTCTAGCTTCTCTCTGACTAGGGGCAGCCTAAGCAATGCCTATAAACTAAATTTGGTCTCCGTTATTATGAAAATTGAAAGTAATGCATTAAAATTAAGAGTTTGAAAACAGCCTTTAATTTAGATTCCATAAAACATTGATGGGTTGGGAGGGTATGGTCCTAAGGTCTCAGGGGGCCTATATTAAAGATGAGTAGAGAGGCTTTTAAAGCTTTGTAACTAGTTTGAATGTGATCTGAGGGCCATGGCACTCTGAAGACAATGAAATTGGTTGTTTAATAGGTTCTGTGAAATACAGTAGTCAACATCTTTGTAGCAAGAATTACTGATTAGAGAGGTTGGGATTCTAGATAGGTAAAGTATCCTGCTAAATAAATGCAACTTAGACTCAATCTCTTCTGCAACTTTATTTCTAAGAAATAGGATATTTTTAAAGACTAAGGAAATTGAAATGTAAGTCGATTAACAAAATCAGTCTTAACTTGTATTATAAAGAAGGATGGAATTGTAGTTATCAAGATAGAACGTGGATGGGAACAAATTATTTTAAAAAATTAGAGCAATGTCCTGCAATTCCCCAGCCTCACAAGAAATAGAAGAAATCTTGCCCCTAAGAAAATCTCCCAAACTTGAAGAGCCAGAGCAAGGAGGTAGTAGAATGCTGTGATGTAGTGAATTTCACATTGTAAGGAGGGCTGTTTAAGTTTGGCTGTGAATATAGAAGTTTCACTAACTGGAGAAGGGAAATGGAGACTAAGATCCTTTGCCAGCATTGCTTATGACTCTCTTTTACTCTCCATTACATTTATGCTCTTCAATTGCAGAACTGAAAACTAGCTTAAGTGAGTTTCCAGCTGTGCCTATAATATTTATGGGTTTTTAATGGTATTCAAGTGTTTATTTTGAGATGGGGGAAAGAAAGAAACCTAGAAATATAAAAAATTCCCACCACCCAGAGATAACTACTTTGAGGATGACCATCTTTTTATGTGCCTTATTTTGTGTATATATACATACATACATAACTTTTCCAAAAAGTATCATAGTTCATTACTTTTCTTTATCGTTAAGTCCACCTTTTGGTTAACTCATCTTCCTCTTCTTTCTTGTCATTTACATTTCTCCAATTACCTACATTAATAGCCTGGTGTATATCCTTCTATACTTTTCTCTAGATAAACTTAGTAAAAATCAAACACATCTACAGGTTTGGTGGCCATTGTTTTACAAAATTGGTTATTATGTTATACATTTTCTGTGTTTTTTATTTATTAATCATTCCCTTGTGGTTTTGGTAAAAGTTCCACAATTCTCTTAATGGTAGTGTATTAGTTTTTAATCTGAGAGAGGCAACTTAAAGGAGGAGAGATTTATTTGGATCCACGTTTCAGTCTGTGGTTGACTGACAGATTGCTTTATGCCTGAAACAAGACAGAAAATTCTGGCAAGGTTGTGGTGGAGGAAAGCCCCTTAGCTCCTGGTAGCTAGAGAGAGGGAGGAAGGGGCCTAAGATAGGATATATAATTCAAGGGCACAACTCCAGTGACCTACACCCTCTGAGTAGCTGCCACCTCTTGCACTTCTACCATCTCCCAATAATGTCATCAAATTATTAATTCATCAGCAGATTAATGCATTGATAAGGTCAGAGCCCTCATGATTCAGTTACTTCTTAAGAGTCCCTCATTTGAGCATTGCTGCACTAAGTTTCAAGCCTTCAACATAAGAGCTTTTGGGAGACCTTCCAGATCCCAGTCTAAACAGGTAGTGTTAGTAGGTCATGACATAAATGGAATGACAGTTTATTCATTCATTTTCATATGAATAGCCATTCACTATATTTCTACTTTGTCACCATCATCCTCGATGCTGCAGTAATTATTTTTACATTAAACCATATAAAATTTCACTTTTGTAGATAAAAATAGTTAACTATAAAAATTCTGGTATTAGCATGTAAAAAAATAAACTGTAATAGGGACTAGAGATTTGAGAATGCAGAAATAAAATCAGCAATTGTTGGTGCAACTTTAATCCCTCCTGGAGTGCAGAGAAAAAGAACAATGAAAAAAGAAAGGTCAGTAATGAATAAAATGGGTCACTGAATGGACAACCAATGTGTGGCTATTATGCACCTGAACAGATAAAAAGAAACAGAACAAAACAGTTCTGAAATGATGAAACAGGTAGACCTCTATATCAAAAGGTATCACCTAGTACCAATCAAACTAAAGGATGAGACAGACATCTATGTAATCCTATTGTATATTTTTATTTATTTATTTATTGGCATTGGGGTCTGGATTTGGGGGTACTTTACTACCGAGCCACATCCCTAGGCCCTTTTATTTGTTGACATAGGAGTTCTCTAAGTTGCTGAGGGCCTCACTAAATTGCTGAGGCTGGCTTTGAACTTTCAATCCTCCTGCCTCAGCCTCCTGAACTGCTGGGATTACAGGCACTATGCCATTATGCCTGGCAAATATTCTGAATTTTAAGGATAAAGAAAGGAAGTTCTACAAGTATCCTTTCAGAAAGAGGAAAGAAACATCAAAAAACAAAATCATTTTACCACTCGAGAGAACAATAAGTGTAGACTTTCCTATAAAATTAAATGTCATAGGATAATGGAGCAGCATATGTATTTTTGGTAGAAGAATATGGTTTATAAAAGTTGCATATGAAAGTAAATCTTAACAATGAAAAGTGGACAGATTATGCACACACATACACACAGATAAGCAAACTTAAATAAAACACAATATTATAGAGAAAACAGAACCAAAGGCAATCCCATTCATAAGATAAGGCTCCTTTTTATTATTAACAGTCTTCTGCCCAGTAGGGTAGCATTATAGTTAAGATATGAGGTGTACTTCAAAAGGTCCTTTGTTGGGGCTGGGGATGTGGCTCAAGCAGTAGCATGCTCGCCTGGCATGCGTGCGGCTCAGGTTCGATCCTCAGCACCACATACAAACAAAGATGTGTCTGCCAAAAACTGAAAAATAAATATCAAAAATTCTCTCTCTCTCTCTCTCTCTCTCTCTCTCTCTCTCTCTCACCTCTCTCTTTAAAAAAAAAGGTCCTTTGTTAGTGTAGGAGATGAAATTATTAAATCCTGAGAGACTTTACCTAATCAGTGGATTAATCCATTTAATGGATGAAAAATTCGGGTGGATTGCTGGGTGGTAATTGTAAGCAGGTGGGGTATGGCTGGAGGAAGTAGGTAACTGGGGGCATTCCTTGAGGATTATGTATTTTATCCCGGTTCCTTCCAACTCTTTCTTGCTTCTTCTCTCTGATAAGCTGAGCAGCTTTCCTCTGCATGCCCTTCTGCTGTGATGTTATGTCTTCCCTGGGCTGAGAGTAATGGAGCCAGCCTACTATAGACTGAAACCTCTGAAACTCTGAGCCCAATATAAACCTTTTCTCCTCTTGTCTGGTATTTGTATCATAGAGACATAAAGCTGACTAACACAGGAGTCATTAGCTATATGTGGCTATTTGAATTTAAATTAGTTAAATGCTGTTTCTCATTAATATTGGCCACATTTCAAGCTCTCTGTAGCCACGTGTGTTCAAGTGCTCACAAGCCACCATATTAGACAGCTGAGACAGAACATTTCTGTCATCTCTGTTCTGTCATCACTGATAGAAAATACAATGTAGAGTAAAAGTGTAACACTTATGAACATTTTGCACAAAATAAAAACCATTCATATATAATAAGTGATTACTGAGAAATACAAGGAGAAACTGTTAGAAGGCTGATCTTAAAGGCATACTTGAACAGTATATTCTCTGAAAAATAAATGTTAAAAAAATATAAAGCCACATGAAGGATCAGATTATTTTAATTAAATTGAATCAATTCATTTCAATTTTTTTTTATGTGGAGGAGTGCTAGGGATTGAACTCAGGAGCACTTGACCCTGAGCCATATCCCCAGCCCTATTTTTTATTTTATTTAGAGATAGGGTCTCACTGAGTTGCTTAGGGCCTCTATTTTGCTGAGGCTGGCTTTGAACTCAAGATCCTCCTGCCTCAGCCTCCTGAACTACTTGGATTACAGGTGTGCACCACTGCACCCAGTTCAGTTAAAATTCTTTATCCTAATGAACTATATCTTATTTTATACTGTCCATGAGATGTTTAAAATATAGTTATATATTAGCCATAATATAAGCCCCATTTCCAAAAAGCTTACATTGTGTAGTATTTGCAGTTAGTAAAAGATACACAAATGGAATCCTTCTATATACTTAGAAAATGCATAACCCTCTTGTAAACAATTCTTGGATTGAGGAAGAAAATAAAAGCCACAATTCCAGAATACTGAGTCAAATAACAGTGAGAATATACCATGTGTATAAACCTATGTGATATTGCAGAGCTTTAATCAGAGAAACATGGATACCTCTGTAAATTTTCAGTGGTTAAATGTTCAATATTCAAAGTTAAAACACAATACAAATATAAGGAAACAATAAGGAAGTAGCAGAGCTAAAGCAGAAACTAATGAACTAGAAAAAAAATCTAATGGAATCAACTATTCAAGTCAGAATATGTTTTCTTAAACAGAATAGGGACAGGATCTTAGCCAAATAAAAATGAGCAAAACCATAAAAGTAAAATGAGAAAGGGAATATAAACACAAATTTTTTTTTAAAGAGAGAGAGAGAGAGAATTTCAATACTTATTTTTTAGTTATCGGTGGACACAACATCCCTGTTTTGCATGTGGTGCTGAGGATCGAACCCCGGCCGCACGCATGCCAGGCAAGCACGCTACCGCTTGAGCCACATCCCCAGCCCCTATAAACACAAATATTGAGAATATTTTCAGAATTGAATAGAGATTGTATATAACTCCATGTCACTTATTTGAAGATTTCAATGAAATGGATAATTTTCTTAAAACATAGATTACTAAAATTGTTTCAATAAGTGGAAAGCTTTACAGATGAGGTGAACAAGTAGTTGTACCTGTGGTTATAACATTTCAGGTGGAATGTTTTCTAATTTTTTTATTTTATGTTTTGATTTTTTAAGCACTCATTTTATTAAATATTTTATGTGGTAAAACAAATTATGTTATCTTAAGCATTTTAAATGTACAGATCAGTAGCGTTAAATATATTCATGTTGTTTTACAATAGTTCTCCAGAAGTCTTTCATTTTGCAAATCAAATTCTATTCCTATTAAACAACTCCCACCTTACCTAATCCCTCTATCCCCTGATAAACACCTTTTTCTTTCTGTTTCTATGGATTTGACAACCTCATATAAGTGGAATTATATGGATTTTGTCCTATATGTAACTGGCTTATTTCATGTAAGAAAGTTCTGAAGGTTCTTCCATATTGTAGCATGTGATAGACTATCCTTCTTTTTTCATTGTTTTATTTCTTGATTTTTCTTCAGTGCTAGGGGATCAAACCCATGGCATCATGCATGCCAGGGAAACACTGAGCCACATTGCCATCATGATTAATTTCATTTAAAAGACTGAAAAATATCCCATTGTATATCTATATTCCATTTGATTATTCATTCCTGCATTAATGTATATTTAGGTTTTTTCTTAAATACTAATTTTTATACATGTTTTAGTTATAAAAAAATTTTACAATGCACATTCTTCTGCATCTTGTTTTTCATTGTAATAAGAATTCTATGAGGACAGTGTGTATATTATGAGTAATTGGTAATTTGCAGATTTTTTTTCCAAGCTGCTAATTTCAGCACTTACATTTGTGTTTCTAAGTTTTTCATTCTAGTCTGTAGCTATCATTTCCAGAGTTATTTTAATCTTAGCACTGTATTAAATAGTTTCTCTGCTTAATGCTGGTCCTCTTGCTAGGGATTATCATCTTTTGAATAGGTTGACATTTGTCCTTCAGCTTAAGTAGTTTCTTCAAGAAATGCTCTTTGAAATAATACTTCTATGTATGATTTAAAACACTTGATTTTGTTTATGGATGAATGTTTATTAGAAGATAAGTATTATACTTTATTTTTTCTGAGGATTTGGTAGATAGATATTGCTTCACCTTCTAGTGTTGAAGGGTGCCCTAGAGATCTTTTGAGACCAACCTCCTACTTTCCCTTATTGATGTCACTTTATCTTTTTGGTATTTTGTCTACATACAAAGGAGTCTTTATTCTTATAATCCAATTACTTTATGGAGATGCATTTTAACTTTATTTTTTTAATCAAATTTTGTAGGAGTTTGAAGTTTTAAAAAAGTATTTAAATATTTTCTAGCCCTTTTTTTGCTTTGTTATTTATGTTCTTCAGCTATGTTTATATCACATCTCCTTTGTATTTTTATCTATCCTTTATGTCATTTGTGTTTTAAACCCTTGAAAACTCTATTCATTTGCAGTTCTTTTTATGTTTTTAAAATCTTGTATACCAAGTATTTCCTACTGTAGTTTTCTGAGTATCATTTTTTCTTTGTGGTATTTACAAAATGGTTTATTCTTATCTTCCTTTGTTTTTTTAAGTTAATGTAAGTAGTTTTATTATTCCATATTAGCATATATAATCAAAATATAGTTTATACATTTCTTTTTTCTTTTTATAGTGCTTGCAGTCTGGGCCTTATACATAATTGGTAAGTATTCTACTACTGAGTTATGTTCTTAGGCCTTTACCAATTTCTTACTAAGGGAATAATTTTTCCTAACCACCACTACTCACCTTTTAAAGCCTCAATTTTCCCTGGGAAGCTATATATGAACACCCCTCCCGCCCCTGCAAATGAAACTCTTATAGCCTTCCCAATTATAGCAGTTGCCACACAGTTTTTAAAATTCTTGTTTACTTGTCTGGAAAATAGATTGTATGCTTTGGGAAGTCAGGAACTGTGTTTATTGTTTTTGGTCAATGATGCATCCCCAGCATCTGGCCTGTAATAACCCTTCCATTTATACCCTTAATTGTCTGGAAGGGCTTCAAGATGAAGCTCAACACCAGAAAGAACACAGTCTTGTGATTTGCTCATTATGAACATGCATGGAATCCTTAGGAAATTTAAAAACAGTTCTGTAATTTTTCTAGCTGTTCAACAGAAGTACTTACAGTTCATTTGATGAATGCTCAAGGAGTCCATTTTTTCTAATGCCCTCCACCTTTCATTTTTATTCCTCTGTCCATCTCCAAGGCCTGACTCTCCATAGCAATCAAAGCCATAGACTTGTGGTTGAGGATTCTTTCAGAGAGGGTTGAGGAATGCTTCATGGAATACTTGATTACTTAACTACCCTATTTTGGGAACAGGTTTATATCTTTCAGTTGATTCTACATGAAGCATGTATGTAAAGTTTTTTTAATTATTATTATTAGTTGTCTGTTATTTTGCTAGGGAGCCAGTGTATAAGAAGGAATGGGTCACAAATTATGCTTTATACATTTTAGGCAGTACTCAGTAATTATTTCATGAGTGAAAGAATGAATGGTGTAATGATGGTTGATGTTTGCTTCATTTCTGTACAAGCATACAGAATGTCACTTGTATATTTGGTTTGATGTTGCAGGTTTGATTTCAGATTACCATAATGGAGCAGATACTTCAATAAAGTGTTCCATATGAGTCTTTTGGTTTCCCAGAGTACATGAAAGTTAGGTTTACAGTATACTTTAGCCTAAAAGTATATGGTAACTTTATGTCTGAAATACAATGTACATACCCTAATTAAAGTACACTTTGTTAACAAAAATTGCCAATGATCTTCTGAATTATTGGAAAGATGGCATCCATGGACTTGTTTAGTGTAGTTTTGCCACAAACATTCAATTTGTAAAAACACAATATCTGTAAATTACAATAAATATTAGTAAATAAAGTGAGTGATGCCTGAATACATATGAATACGTATGATTTTTAAGTATTCTTCAATGTGTATGTGATACATTTGAAATAAGCTAAATGAATTTTGTTTTAATCTTTAAAACATAATATTTAAAGAAAGTACATTTAAATGGGAATTATGAATATCCTATTAATCCCTGTATGGTGTCAATTTGGAAACTCAAATGAGTCTCTTTCTAAAATTATATTTTATACCCACCTCTGGGCTTATAATTCCACTACACTTTGAGCTAAGATTTCAAGATATTTGAATGATTCCCTGGAATTTAATTTAGGACTTTTCACATACAAGTATGGGGTTATGGGATACTACTGAATTTCTTAGGTTGGTTCATTATCTGGGTAGCTTCTTTTTGAGAATCATTTGTGGTAGACAAGGAACAAATCTACACAACAAGGTTCCTGAGTTTATGGATGAACCATACCAGAGGCAGAACTAGGCACTGGGATGTCATTGGTAACCAATTCTGCCTGTGAAGTTATATCAGATTTGATGCAGCTACTCCCTACGTGTTTTTAGTAGTTTTTATATGTTGGGATTCTTTTTCTTTTTTTCATATCCTTTTATCAACAACTGCCCTTTTCAGCCATGATGTTCTTTTATTGTTTTTGAATTTTCCTATAGGAAATAGAGAAATACAACAAAATCAAGTGCAAGTAAGCAGTGGCTGGAGAGACTAGCATTTGAAATGTTAATCTCTACTTTTCAGCCATAAAAACATGTAAGATGATGCCAAACAAATAAGATTTCTTAGACTGACATGAAGATTGTCCCATCTATCACTGATTGTTTTCTAAATTCTATCTGTGGTCTTCCTTAAGTTTGTACTTTTCCAGGAACTGTCCATTTGTTCAGGGTAGCTTTGTACTGGGGGATGATAAGGGACATGCATTCAATTCTTTACTCCAATTTTGCTCTGGAGAATCTGATCATGGTAACTGTGCTGTTCATAAAATGCTTTCCTCTCAAAATAACTTTCTCCTAGCTTTTCTAAATCCTAATTATGAAATTACTCAAATCTCAGTTTCTCCATGAAGACATCTGGAATTCCCCAGTGTTCTTTTGATCTCTGAACCTGTATGAATTTGGATGCAAACATTGTCATGGTGAAATGTGTGAACTTGGACAAGTTATTTAATCTCTCTGTGCCTCAGTATCCTTACTTGTAAAATGTGCATGATAAGAATGCCTGTTTTATCATGCTGGTTCTTATGTGGTTGGCATAACTGAATACATATAAAACAGTTAAGAATATTGCTTGGTACATAGAACAGTATCTGCTCAGTAATTATTAGATGGTCTTCCTACTCTTACTTTTAATGTGGTTCCCAAATCAACTGTAACACCTTTTAGTTGGGTTTTATGGATCCATTTATCTCCTTAAGAGATAATATATCATAGTGATAAAAGTATGAATTCTGGATCTAGACTGCCTAAGTTTGTTTGAGTCCTAGTTCTGCAACACACTAGCCCTCTAATCTTGGAGAAGTTATTTAACCTTACTGACTCTTGGTTTCATCATTATATAATGGAGATAATTATATTAATATACTCCAGATTCTTTTTTTAAATTGGTGCATTAAAATGATACATAATATTGGAATTCATTATTACTACAGTCATACATACACATACCTTAATTTGATACATCTCATTCCCCAATATCTTCCTCTTCCCTTTATTCCTCTCTCTCCCTGATTTGCTTGCTCTACTATCTTGATCTCCCTTTTCTTCTTCCTCTTATTGCATTAGTGCTTTACAGATTATGTATATTTAATGTATATATATTTATCTACTTAAGAGATTATATACACATATAATAATATACATGTATATAATGTATATATATTTATCTCCTTAAGAGATATATAATCTCTTATATATCTTATATATCTATCTTTTGTGTTATTGAGAAACAGAATGATCTGGAAAAGGATAACTAACTGTGTCTTTGAACTGCTTACTTTAGACTCAGTGTCTTTCCCCCCATCAAGCTACCCTTTTTGTTGTGTTAAGCCTCATAATGTTTATGATGACAAATAATAGTAGTTACTATTTGTTGAGTTATTACTTTGAACTGTGTTTATGCTAAATGTTTAACTTAAATTATTCCTAGCCTTGTTTCCTCTAATGCTACATTCTCTTCTAAGTGATCTCATCCATTATCTTGGCCTCAAGTATGGTTTATATGCCTTTGAGCCCCAAATTCTTATCTTCATGCCAGTTGTCATTTGGGCTGTCTATCATCAAGCTGTGTACGTACCCATGTATCTAATTGCATACTTGGTGTTTGTGTTTAGATAGTCCATAGACTTTGAAACTGAAACTTTTCAAAACTGTACTGTCTCCTGTGCTTTCCCCTACTGATTTTCCATTTCTGCTTTTTCTATTGTGCATATCATCACCATGAATAGAATTAAAGACCATTCAGTTAATTTTTTTATTAGTTCTTATCAGTTATAGATGACAACAGAAAGCTCTTCAATTCATTGTACACAAATGGAACAGAATTTTTCACTTATCTGGCTGTACATAAACTAGAGTTACACAATTTGTGCAATCATGCATTTACCTAGGGTAATGATGTCCATCTCATTCCACCATCTTTTCTACCCCATATCCCTCCTGGCCTTTGCACCATCCAGAGTTTCTCCACTCATCCCATCCTCCCCCATTATTGATTAGTATCCACTTATCAGAGAAAACATTCAACCCCTGATTTATTGAGATTGTCTTATTTCCCTTAGCATAATATTTTACAACCCTATCCATTTACCTGGAAATGCCATGATTTTATTCTCTTTTAATGCTGAGTGATATTCCATTGTGTATATATATACCACAGTTTCTTTATACATTCATCTATTGAAGGGCATCTAGGTTGGTTCCATGGTTTAGCTATTGAGAATTGTGCTGCTATAAACATTAAAGTGGCTGCATCACTCTAGTATGCTGTTTTTAAGTCCTTTGGGTATAGACCAAGGAGTAGGATAGCTGGTACAAATGGTGGTTCCATTCAAGTTTTCTAAGGAATCTCCATACTGCTTTCCAGTTGGTTGCACTAATTTACAGTCCCACCAGCAATGTAAGAGTATACCTTTCCCCCCACATCTTCGTCAACACTTATTGTTGCTTGTATTCTTGATAACTGCCATTCTGACTGGAGTGAGATGATCTCTTAGAATAGTTTTGATTTGCATTTCTCTAATTGCTAGAGATGTTGAACATTTTTTCATATATTTGTTGATTGATTGTCTATCTTCTGAGAAGTGTCTGTTCAGATCCTTAGCCCATTTATTGATTGGGTTGTTTTTTTTTTGTGTGTGTGTGTGTGTGTGTGTGTTAAGTTTTATGAGTTCTTTATATATCCTGGAGATTAGTGCTCTATCTGACGTGTGTATGGCAAAAATTTTCTCCTAAAATGTAGGCTCTCTCTTCACCTATTGATTGTTTTTCTAAGAAGCAGCTTTTTGGTTTGAATCCATTCCGTTTATTGGTTCTTGATTTTATTTCTTGCACTTTAGGAGTCTTGTTAAGGACGTCAGGAACTAATCTGATGCAATGAAGATTGGAGCCTACTTTTTCTTCTATTAGGCATAGGATCTCTGGTCTAATTCCTAGGTCCTTGATCCACTTTGAGTTGAGTTTTGTGCATGGTGGGAGATACAGGTTTAGCTTCATTTTGCTGCATTTAGGTTTCCAGTTTTCCCAGTACCATTTGTTGAATAGGCTATCTTTTCTCCAATGTATGTTTCTGGCACCTTTGTCTAGTATGAGATATCTGTATTTAGGTGCGTTTGTCTCTGTCTTCTATACCATTGGTCTACATGTCTATTTTGGTGCTAATACCATACCGTTTTTGTAATGTAGCTTTGTAGTATAGTTTAAAGGCTGGTATTATGATGCCTCCTGCTTCACTTCTTTTGCTAAAGATTGCTGGGGGTCTTATTTTTCCAAAAGAATTTCATAATTGCTTTTACTATTTCAATAAGGAATGACATTGGGCTTTTAATTAGAATCATATTGAATCTGTATAACACTCGTGATAGTATGGCCATTTTGACAACATTAATTCTACCTATACAAGAGCATTGGAGATCTTTCCATCTTCTAAGGTCTTCTTCAATTTCCTCCTTTAGTGTTCTGTAGTTTTCATTCAGACCAATCTGTTTTACCCCCCATTCAGAACCTTAACAAGTTCTGATAGATTTTCTGTCAACATGTATATTAAATCAGTTTTTCCTTTTTAATATCACTATCAAATATAAGCTGACATTATATTCTCCACTGATTATTGTAGCCTACTTATTATGTAATCAGATTTTACTTTTTAAAAAATTGTCATATGATATATATACATTAATATGCACAAAGTGCACTAATCTCAAGTGTTTAGCTTCGTGCATTTTCCCATATGAATATACTCATGTAATCATTTCCCACCTCTAGATGTAGAACATTTCTAAAAAGCTTTGAGTCCTCTTAGAGTAGCTTGTATTTTGGTGTGAGAGCTTTAAACATGAAAACCCATAAATATTTCATAAATATGAAGTAAATATTTTTCATAGATATGAAAACCCTCATAAATATTGAAGTGTAGTTAATGACACACATTGAAGTATTTAGGGTGAAGTTTACACATTAGTGACTGTAGCTAACCTTGAAATGCATAAAAAATAAGACACAAGCATGCCTAATGTGTGATACATCAAGCCTGATAATAGTATGTGAGAGATCACCATAAAATTCTTTTGAATCTGTAACTTTGATTTTATTATAAAATATTTCAAAAGGGGATCTTTTTAAAAAGCCCAAACTGATTTTGTATTACCTAAAAATCTTTAATACTTTTCCAATTATTATTGGTATAGAATATATGATCTTTAATATCTCCTAAAAGGCCTAGCATTTCCCTGCCAGACTCTCCAGCTTCTTTCCCCTCATTCTTCATCTTTTTCAGTCTATTCAAGTCCGACATTCCTTTTTTTTTATTTCCAACAAAATGCAGAGTGAAAGAAATCAGGCAATGTGCTATTCATCAGGTAGTGTTCAACAGTGGGATAACCTGAAGAGAAGTCATTTTTACCCAATGCAGTCTCTGGCAGGTAATTTTGTTTGTGTTGAAGATGGGTAAGAATGATGAGACAGTAAGTCAATGATAACAGTACTTCCCTACCATGAATGAGGGGCTGGATTCAAACCTCAGCACAGTAAGGAAGGAAAAATGAAACGAAGGAAGGAAGGAAGGAGAAAAGCAGACAGAGAAACATGGACAAGATCCTAGCCCCTAGTTGCTGAAAGACATCAAACCACCTATTGCTAATGCTATGCTATGTTCATGAAGTCTATTTATAGCACAAAGGGAACATTGTCATCTCCATTTTATGATATAAATTCTGTAAGGACAGGGACAGTGTCTAGCCTTTTCTCTCATGTATCTATAACTTCTATCAAGTCTCAGGCAATCCTAATGTAGATACTACATAAATATTTCTTCAGTGGACTACCGGTTTCACTTCCTATTGTTCTTTGCCCACAGTCAGTTGTAGTACAAAAATATTAATGAGGGCTAGGAGTTTAGCTCAGTTGGTAGAGTACTGCCTAGCATGCATGAGGCCCTGGGTTTCATCCTCAGCAAGGAAGGAAGGAAGGAAGGAGGGAAGGAGGGAGGGAGGGAGGGAGGGAGGGAGCATGTGATTCCAGTTGATAGCCAGTCTCAACCACCAGAAACATAAGACCTCTTATGGATCCAGGTCCCAACCATTAAACTGTGTTATTAGGGAACAGAGAATAGCTATCTACAGCCCTTCTGACTTCCAAGTCCTGCTTGAATTACAGATGTGGGAGAAAACTCAACAATTATCTGTCCTGGCTGTTTAAAAATATTAATGAAAATTTTCAGAAATAACCTGTATGTTTTAAATTTCTACTCTGAGTAGTGATAAGATCTCATGCTGTCTTACCTGGGATTTGAATCATCCCTTTGTCCAGAACATCCATGCTGTATATGCTGCCAACTCATGGCAGTTGAGGAAGACATCACATCTACATAACTTTTATTATAGTACATCATTATAATTATTTTGTCATTTTTATTATTCTCTTACTTTGCCTAATTTATTAAACTTCAGCATAGGTATATATATTTATGAAAAAACTGTGGATTTGTGTATATAAACATACATACATATGTATATGTGTGTGTTTATTTATTTATACATGGAGGATTTTGTACTAACCATGGCGTCAGGCATCCACTGGGGGTCTTGGAACATAACTGTGGATAAAGGGTACTACTAAAATGAGCTCATTAAATCCTTATAACAAAACAGGCCATGGTGCTTGCATGTAACCCAGCTACTCTGGAGGATCACAAGAGGAAGGGCAGCCTTGGACATCTTAGTGAAACTCTGTCTCAGAAGTTTATAAAAGGGATGGGGATGTAGTTTATTGGACCCATAGGTCCAATCCCCTGCCATATACACACATTATCCCCCCCAATCTTATCACAGCCCTACAGGATAGTTATCATTTTGACCTCCATTTTCAGTTGAGAAAACAGAATAGTTATTGAGGTGAAATAACTTATTGAATCCCACCTATTACAAAGGGGTTAGGAATCAGTCCTAGATATGTCTGACTCTGAGGCCCAGGCCTTATTTGTTCTTCTTCTTTCTCTAATGCAGATATTATACCCTTCCTGGAAATCACCCCTGAGAGTGAAAAGGGCGTGATATGAGAGGGCATAGGAGAGGAGAGTGTGACTATTTTGGCCTAACAGAAATGCCAGGTATTTCTCTTTAGGGACAATTTCTTCTCCCCCATAATCTCCTTTCTAGTGGTGTTAGAAGCTGCAATTTGGATCCCACACCTGGAAGTGAACAGTGCTCCTGCTGAGCCAGCATTCCTCCCCAAATTGGTGATTCATTTTGGCTAATCACCTTAGTTATACTCATTAGTTTCCTTTTCATTAAGCCAAATGTAATAACTGCCATTTTAGCTAGGTGTGTTGTTGGAGTTAAATAAAGTACTGCAATGAAAGCATTCCCAGCATAAATAAAAACGTTTCCCAACCAGACCAGCTTGGATGCTCTTATAAAATGAGGCAATGCATAGGCAGCCTATGCAGCTTCATTTTCTGCATATGTCTAGGTATTCTTTCTACCCATGTCTAGGTGAAGTAAGCAGTTTTCTAAATGGTCTAAAATGAAGACAGTTAATTCTTTGATAACCAAATTCCTGGTAAAGTTTTCATCAGAATAATGGAATTCCTGAGCCATACTTATTTAAAACTAAGAGATTTGCTTGGGCTCATGGTTCTGCAGGTACACGATCTAGGGCCCTCATCTGGTGATAGCCTTTTTTTCTGGTAGAGTTCTGAGGCAGAACAGAGCAATCTATTGTACTGCAATAGACAGTGCAGTGTGTGGCTGTGTCTGGTCTTTGTCTTGTAAAACCACCAGGATTCAATCATGGGGCTTCTACACTAGTAACTTTTTCCAATCCCAATCACTTCCCCAAAGGCCTCAGCTCTAAACATTGTCAATTTGATTAGGTTTCTATCCCCTTAATATCATTAACACATTACTCTGGGGATTAATCTTCTATACAGATTTCAGGATGTATATGTGTGTGTGTTGGTTAGAAACCATATTCAAATCAGAGCACCATCAGATCTTATAGTTATGCTACTGTATTTAAAATCATTCCTTTAGGTTTAGAGATCTAGGGCCCCTATTAAAAGTTACATCCCTTATTATGGGAATATTTCATTAAGTCACTATCAGCCATTATCATTTGAACTTGTTCTATTTTCTTTATTGTCTCTACTCCTCAGTTATTTCCAGGTTTCCACTTAGATATTGAAAAGTACCTATTTGGTCATGCTTCTTAATTGAATGAGAAAAGTAGGATTAAAAAATGTAAGCATCTAGTAAATATTTAATGTGTTAGTTACCATAGAAAGGACTTCATAAGTGATATATCAATCCTTCTAACAACCCAATGAAAAATTTTCTACCCATTTTGTAGAAGGTGAAAGAGAGAAACAGAGAGGTTAAACAATTTGCCTAAGGTTACCCAGTATAGTTGAGTTAGAAGGTGAACCCAGATGGTTTGACCCCAGAGCCAATAATCTTAACTGCTATGCAGTAGCACATTTTTAATTGTCAGTTTGACTATTTGGAATTGTTGTGTGTGTGTGTGTGTGTGTGTGTGTATGTATTAATCTTCATGGTCCTGTATCACAGTAAGAGAGGAACAGAGGCCAAAGAAAACAATTGAGCTTCAGAAGTAGTCTACTGAAAGGCAAAGATAACCAAGTAGTTGTTGTACAGTTTTCTAAGTAATTATTACAGTAGTAACTGACACTTATGAGGGCTTATTGTTTGTCAAATATTGTGCTATGTGGTATGTCTATTATTTGTATTAACTTACACAAAGTTCTAGAAATTCAGCCTAGTTTTCTTTCTTGTCATCATCATTAGCCAGTGTCACCTAGATTAGAGTGGTAGTAGGAATATTGACCCAAATGAACTCTGATACCCTAAAATTCTTGTCAGTGCATTCTTGGGTTGTAATTACTTTTCTCTGGTTAAAAGATGATTTGGGAACTTGTGTATGAAAGGATCAAAGAGTATTTCTATTTACAGCCTGTGTTTTGAGTATTTTATTGATGTTTGGATTTCTCACTTACTTACTTCCTGATCTGATTGAATATTAGACCAATATTGAATGATTTCAGTTTTAGGACAGAAATCATTATACCCTTTTGGAGTCTAAGCTGGCCTCTTCCAAGGTTGGTTTGAGATAACAGTTTTGCAGTCTTTATCTAGACTGGTCCCATGATATCTCCGGTGTAATATGGTGCCTTCTTAGTAAAGTCCCAGCATACTTTGGGGTGAAGTCTGTTGGTGTTAAGATAGTGGCCATTAAACCAAAAGAGCTACATTGACCTTTCTGATGGGATTTTTAATTTCTTGCATGTTTTTTTAGTGGAAGTCAGCAGAGAATTCAGAAGCACAGTGAAGCATGTGAAAATTGTTTCCCTTTAGATAGCTTCAAAATGTAATACTTGGTTTTTCTATCTTGGTTGAGTACTCTTCTCCATTTAAAATCCATCTTCAAAGCATCACTAAACACATTTTCTTCCCCTTGACTGTCAGTTAGAAGGATACTTTAACATACTTAGCTAAAGGTTATAAAAGGTGGTGCATAAAACCATTGTATTTTAATTATCTTAGTTAAATGATATGGTTTTACTTTATCAAAAAGGTAATGCTCCTTTACAGTTTTTATTAAAACATGTGCTCTACATCTTTACAGTATTTTACATGTAGCTGGGGTATGTTGTACAGTGATAACAATACTCTTATGCCAGTATTCCTTGTATTTGTTCATTGGTGAGCTGGAGGCAAGAGGGAAGCCTGTTAAATAATGGAGAAAAGCTATCTATATCATATGTGGATTATACTCATAATCTTGGCCTCATAAGCTTTATGCCTTGACATAATAGGTCAGCAATTAGGTTTATTCACTTACTTATGTGAAAATATACTCTTTCCATCATATTCCTAAACTATCACCATAGACCCTCCACAGGATTACCCTGTATATTTCTATAAATGAAGAAATGATATGTACCTCACTATGGCCATTTTCTAGATCAGTGTTTCTTAAAGTGTGATCTGAAAACCACCAATATGAAAGCAACATGATGTATTTGCTGGAAATGTAAATTTCTGGTTCCTAATAGACCTATTGAGTCAAATCCTTGACCATGGATCCAGAAATATTATGTTTAATATGTGCCATTACAATAATTGTTGTTCAATATTTTATTCAGTCTTGCTTATTTTTAGAACATTCTTTCCCTTATCCTTGAATTCCTGCCCATCTCTCAACATCAAGTTCAAAGGATATCTTCCAGGGAAACTACCTTGATATATTTCCTTCATTACCAACAGATGAAGAACTTTTTGTTGGGTATAATATGAAGATAATGAGGACTTCAGAACTGGGGTGCAGGAAGAGTTTGAGAAATTGAAATAGAATAGTTTGGACAGAGTTTGAGGGAGGACTCTTTTACAGGGAAATTTTGACCCTGGGTTTTGAACTTGAGTCTTCTGCAAGGGAGAGATGCTGAATAAACTAACAACAAAGTGAAAATAGGCCTGACTGGTCAGGTTAGTGAATTCTAGCCCCATGGCAACCATATTTGAAGAGGAGGTTTGGTGGGCATATCAGGACAGGATAGTAGGAGGAAAAGAAAAGACAGAGTGCCCACTTGACAACAGTCTCAGGGGTGGAGTGGGGAGGGATAAAATTATTTTAAGGACTTCACAGAACACTTGCAGAAAGCTGATTAAATATATTATTTGCACATGTATATAACATTTCCAAATGTATGTATCTTGGGATTAAGTCACTCTTTGTGCTTTCTCAGACATTAGATAGTGAAATATAGCTACTGTCTTGTGGAGGGTGGGGAAAATGGTGAAGAAACATTTTCATATTTTCTGAAAACAGCTGTAAAGCACTAACCTACCATGAGATATCATAGTGTAAAACATTTTTAGAGATCTTACAGAAGGGAAAGGTTGAAGGTTATCATTGATGGTCAGTTAGGTTGTCAGATAAAAGGTAAATACCAACAAGAGTGGTGTGATCCATAGACAAAGTAGGAGAAACTTATTTTCCCCTCCAAGTTCATGGTTCTAAGTTTTTCTTTTCTGTTTGTGCTTGCCCTCCCACATACCTCATTCTGAGGCAACCATCACTGTCCCCACAGGTTGGGGAGTGAGATCTCTGTTTTTGCCATGGCACATGGCTATACTAGAGCAACGTTGGCTCACAGATGTCACATTAATTTAAGATTTTACTCTTTTCCTACCAATTTTCTGTCATGTTGAATGAGGAGCCTGGCATCCATAAACATTAGGCCTTTCTCCTAGGTTGTAAAAGGAGACAGAAATTAAAATACAAAAGGTCACAAATTGGTAAATATTATGCTGGGTGTCACAGTACACAATGCTTTTAAATATCAGAAACTTTATGTTTTTCAAAAGCTAGTTTAATAATGTGTCTCACTTTAGGAAGCAAAAACATCTAATTAACAGACTTGGCAGAGATAGTCTCGTCTACAGATAAAACTGCTTTGTGACATGGAATGATCTGGTTGCCTTGAGTTCTCATTAGTCTGTGTTTTTCAAACTCACTGAGTATAGACACAACAAATCATATTGGGTTTGGGGAAGTATAGCAGCTGGATAAACTTTGAAGCTCTTAGCCACAACTAGAATTCTTATGCAATCATGGAATAGTAGAGGTTATTGTTTTCCAAAGCCTTCAATTCATGTTTTATGAACCTGAGCCCTAGAGAGCCTCAACTCATGAAATATCAGCCTTTCAGAGGCTTTCTACTCTAGTCGTGGAACTAGGTCAAGATTACCCTGGTAATTAGCCAACAAAGTCAGACCAGATTCTTGAGAGGATTATTATCTCTATTATATTTATAGTATGACATTATTTTCCAAGGCACTGTTATTCTTGCTGAGCACTGTTCCAGGCTCTTTACAAATATTAGATCATTTAATTTTTACAACACACCTATGAGGCAGCTATTCCTTTCAACCATATTTTACAGATAAGAAAATTGAGTCAGGCTGGTGGTGTTGCTCAGTCTAAGAAAACTGAGTCAAGCTGGGGGTGTTTCTCAGTGCAGAGTACATGTTTAGTGTACTTCAGAGCCTGGGCTCCATTGCCAGCACCACCAAAAAAGAAAAAAGGAAAAAGTGAGTCACAGAGAATAAGTAAGTTTTTCATTGGCACACAGCTACTAAACGGGGTTTTAACCTAAGTCTCAGGTTTTTAGAGAGTTTTGGGTGGAATAAAACAAATTATGCATATGAAGTTCTTAACACAGGCTTCTCTTTATCATATATATATATATATATATATATATATATATATATATATATATATATATATATATATATTAGTATTGCTATAGTGGAAAGAAAGTAGATTCTGGAATTAGACACCTAAGTTCTAATTCAGGGTCTGCCATGAATTTGTTCTGAACTCTAAGACTCCCATTCCTCATTTAAAAATACTTATGATAATATTTCATGGGGCTATCATGAAAGTGAAATGAGATGATTCTTTTAATGTCTGGTACACAGAAGATGCTTTGTTAGTTTCCTTTTGTTATTTAGATATCACAAAATAGTGGCTTCTGCAACATAAATTCATAGTTTTAGAGTTCAGTAGTCCATATTTTGTCTTTTTATTATATCTTTATTAGTGCATAATAATTTTACATAATGGTTGGGTTCATTGTGACATATTCATATGTGCATATAGCATAATTTGCTCTATGTCTGTACCACATACTTTTCCTTTCACTCTCCTCTCCCTCTTCCATCCCCTTCTACTCTACTTGTTCCTTCTTTTTTTAATTGGCAAATTATATAAAAAGTGGGATTTATTATGGTATATTCATACATGTGCATAGCAAGATTTCGTTTATATCATCCTGCAGTTTCTCCCCTTACTTTTCTTTCCCTCCCTTGTTCCATCCCCTTTCTGTACTCTACTGTCTCCTTTCTGGTTTCTTGAGATCCCCCACCCCTGCTCTTAATTCCTTATTGATTTTTAGTTTTGGAACATGAAAGAAAACATTCTACCCTTGATTTTCTGAATTTGGCTTATTTGATTTAGCATGAGGTTCTCTAGTTTCATCCATTTAATGGCAAATTACATAATTTCATTCTTTTTTGGTTTTTAAAAATTTTAATTTGTTATATATGATAGCAGAATGCATTACAATTCATAATACACATATAGAGCACAATTTTTCATATCTCCGGTTGTATATAAAGTAGAATCACACCATAATTTCATTCTTTTTTTTTAAAGAGAGAGAGGAGAGAGAGAGAGAATTTTAATATTTATTTTTTAGTTCTCGGCGGACACAACATCTTTGTTTGTATGTGGTGCTGAGGATCGAACCCGGGCCGCATGCATGCCAGGCGAGCGCGCTACCGCTTGAGCCAAATCTCCAGCCCCATAATTTAATTCTTAATGAACAAATAGAACTCCATTATATACATAAATATACACACTACGTTTCTTTATCTATTCTTCTGTTTGATGGGTACCTAGCACAGTTACATTATTGGATATTGTGAGTTTTGCTGCTATAAGCATTGAAATGCAAGTATTACTGCAGTATAATGATTTCACTTCTTTTGGACAAATACAATGATTGGAATAGCTGGGTCATATGGTGATTCCAGTACTAGTGTTTAGAGGAAATGTATGGTAATAAAATCAAGGTGTTGGCATAGTTTTTTTTTCCCCCTGCAAACTCCAGGGAAGAATGTGTCCTTTGCCTCGTCCAACTTCTGGTATAATTCCTACTTCCAACTTCTATTGTAATTCCTAGTTTTGTATCCATGTTTCAATCAATGCTCCTGTTTTTATATTTTATTTTCTTCTTCTCTGTGGTAATAATGACCTCTGACTCTCTCCTGTAAGGACACTTGTAATTAAATTTAGCTTCTACCCAGACCATCCAGCATAATTTCCCTATCTTAATATTCTAACTTAATAAAATCTGAAAGCCATCTTTGCCATATGTGGCAACATATTCACTAGTTTCATGGCTAAAGACCTGGAGATCTTTGGGAGGTCGTTACTTAGCCTCCTGCAGATACTTTGTGACTCTTCTTACTGTGAGAATACAGGGATGTTTCCTTTATATTTCTCATTTCAACATTGCACAGGCATTGTCTGTAGATAATTTAGAAATAACAAGGAAACTAAATGTTACTATTCATTTTTATTATCACCATGCACCCCAAATTATAAACATAAGTGATTCCTCCTAGTTGGGTAGACCTCTCTTATTGCACTGTTGATACATTACTGTTCAGGAAAAAAAGATGCCATGAGGTACAGAGATAGAGTGATCTGGGCACAGTGCTATCATTTTCCCTCTCACCATTAACTCCTGGACCAGTGTTTCATTCTATAACTTAATATCCCTTATCCAAGGACCATGAACTCTGCTCTGAGAATAATAGACAGGTGTTATGGATGGTGCTGTCTACTACATTAGACAGCAATCCCCTGTTTTCCCTAGAAATGTCCTAAGAAGTGAGAGATTTGGAGGTAGATTCAGAGCTTCCTTTAGCCATTAACTCAGAATAGAAGAAATCATTTATTGCCAGGAAATGAGACATAGACTTCCTTGTGGGAGGGTACATAAATTACTGTTATGAAAAAAGGAAAATGAAGATATAATGAGAATATGATGGAAAGATTCAAGGAAAGTGAGACATAAGCGGTCCTTTTGTAATTTTTACCCACAGCTTAAATCCAGGTTATAAAGAGAGATATAGAACCAGAGCCTGAGAGCTGGAAGAGATTTCCCAGCTGTTCAGACTGAAGCTATGATTTTGTAGTTGGGGAACTTGAGGTCCCAAAGGAAGAGACTTGCCCAAAGGCCTACAGTAAACATGGGGCAGAAATGTTTTGTCTTGTTTTAAGAGGCACTCTATCCCTTCTACTCCCTCTCTCTTCCTTACCTTTGTCCTGTAAGTGACTTAAGAAAAATAGTCTAAGAATTTGAATATAATATTACACTTTTATCACTATTTTCTCACATTCTCTTTATGAAGACAGAAACTGCCAAATGCAAGGAGTCATATTCTTCATTGTAGCATGCTCTGTAGCAACTTATCTCAGTTGATTAGAATAAACCTTCATTTACTACATGGAGATAGCCTTTGACTGTCAGAATTGAGGCTTTGCACTCATTGGGGAAAAGGTGATTTAGCAATTCTTATGGGTTTCTGACCATTGGTCTACCTTGGACATCCTTTTGTAAATAGCCTCTTATTGTACTCAAGTAGAGAAAATATGTGTAAATCCATTCCTGTCTTAGGTGGACAACTGAATGTTCACATTAGCTCGCTGATTGATGGCCCTTTAGTACCAGCTGTGGAGATGAACAAAGATTGCCAGTCTCCTGGGAGCATGTTAACTTTAGCATCTGGCACACTGCTGGATATTGTTGCCACATAGCCACCTAATCCTTACAGGTAATTTCTGAGTATGTCAGTATATTTGAAGCAAAATTGTTACCACGGTGCTTAGCAAGTCTGGTCTGTAGTGTGGAAGGTAGCAGAATGAGAAAACTGCTAGAAGCTCCAGATTCATAGTCTGGCTTTGGATCAGTACCTTCCATTTGTTGCTCATTCCATGTTCTAGTGACCAGATCCTATCCATACCTAAATTTCAACTTTTGTTGTCCCCTCCCCCTTTGTATCAGATTACCTGGTTCTTTATTGCTTGCCTCTAGGCCTGGTTTCCTGGTGAGTGAGGCCTCTCAATCACTTAAGCACTCAAGCATTTGGGTTTCTTGAATTTCCAGGCTTGCTTCAATAAGAGCCTCTCTGCTAATATGTTTTATTTTCTGAGATAGTATATAAGTTTTTTCCCCCCGGGTTGCAGTGGTATTGATGGAGGATAATGCATATTTCACTGGTTAAAAAAAAAAAAAAAGATGAGTTTGTATGTCACTCAACTATAGGAATTGCAAGGGACCTTAACTGATTGTTCGCTGTGTGTTACAGCATCAGATGTACTCAGCACTTTTAATGTTTTGGGTATGATCCTTTTGTTAAAACACTCAGGGGGCAATTTCTGAACATTTGGGAATAATAAAGGTCTGTTTCCTTGAGGGCCTGTAGAGACACATTTTAATCACATTCATATTATATTGATGCAAGACTTTTAAAAAGAATCCTGAGCTTGGATGTGGTGGAAGAGTTACATTAGGTGAAAACCAATAGTAAGATCCAGATGCATTTGTAAAAGCCAAGCTATTTGACTTGCTGGCTGTTTTAACTATACTACTGCTATTTACTTACAAGTCATGAAATGACATTAATACACGGAAAGTTGATAATAGTGCTGTTAGAAATGATCAAAGAACTCCAAAACAAATGACAATAAGAACATTAAAGTTTATGATCTGGTGTAGGTTGAACACATACTTTTGACATTAAAACTTCTCTCTGTACAAAGAGAGTAGTAGGTAAAATTGTTTTGTTCTTTTAAAATGATTCTCTTTAGGCACCACAAGTTTTGCATCTTGTTTGCTTAGGTGAAGTTCATAGAAATTGAGCACTAATTCCCTGAAGTGCTAGGAGTAAGTGGTTGGTGGTGTAGGAGGAAGACATTAGAGGGTGAAAAAGATGTTTAAGGCTTTATGAACAATTCCCTCTTAGAAGAAATTTTCATTGCATAAAACATCTTTCTCATACATAGCACACCATGGTGTATCTACTTCATAGATCAACTGTGTATTTGGTCAGTGAGCTGGATAGAACAAATGAAAACAGTGAAATTAAATTTTTGTGTCTGACTTTATATTGCATGCAATTCAACTTTGTAGAAGACTAATTTTTTCCAATATGTATGGATGATATTCAAAGTGAGAAAACTTTGGCCAGGAACAGTACTGCATACCTGTATTCCCAGTGACTTGGGAGGCTCAGTGTAGAGGAACACAAGTCCCCACTTAGCCTCAGCAATTTATCGAGACTCTGTGTCAAAATAAAAAATTAAAAGGGCTAGGGATGTAGCTCAGGGGTAAAGTGCCCTTGGTTTCAAATCCTAGTACCTTTAAAAAAAGGGGGAAATATTTGGAGGTAAAGGTACAGATAATATGAGGAAGTGATTAAAAAACCTTGTGGACTACTGTTATTACTTTAAAATTTATACAATATGGTATTTTTAAAAACTGAAATTACATCAATTTTAAGTACATATAGTTGTATCATTTATTCTTTCACTTATTTAATAGCTATTTATTAAATATCTATATGCCAGGCACTGTTATAAGTGCTATGATTATAGCAAAAAACAAACAAACAAACAAAAAACAGACAAAACACTTCAATCATTAGGCTTTTATTCTGGTAGGGGGAGAAAAACAAAACAAATAATTGAAATGTAGAATTAAAAATATTAAAACAAATGAATTTTAATAGGGCTCTTTAGAGAAGCTGCCTTAACGAATAGCTAATGATCTATCATTTTCATATCTATTTGCATATCTATTATTGGAAAACATACAATCCTTCTAAAATACCTTATATTTTTGTTGGTTAAGAAGCATAAATATGCTTCTTGAACTTTTCTCTGTCATGTTTGGTATACCAAACTGTCTTTTTGGTGATCACAAAATTTACATTATTATAGTTTAATGATTTCCTCTTATAGACAAATCTATAGGATTTATATTTATTATTTGTTCCATGATAACTTAAGGTGAAATCTTTTTTCTTTTTTTTTTTTTTTTTTGGTACCAGGGATATTGAACCCGGGGTGATTTACTATTGAGGCACATCCTCAGCCCTTTTTAATGTTTTGAGAAAGGGTCTCACTTAGTTGCTTAGGGCCTCACTAAGTTGCTGAGGCTAGTTTTGAACTCATGATCCTCCTGCCTCTGGAGCTGCTGAGATGAGAGACATGCACCACCATGTCTGTCCTTGAAATCTTAACTCTTCATCTTGACATTATTTGAAATGCCAAAGCTTTAAAACATATGAAGTAATTTCTTGAACTTGCTAAATAAATAAGAAATAAAAGCAAAAGTGATTTAGATGAGACTTTGGAAGATGCATGTTTGGCTATGATCAAAAGAGAAAAATTGATTGCTTATGTTGATTTTCAAATGAAGTCCATGTACAAATAAAATATTCAAATGAAGTCCATGTACAAATAAAATATTATGATGTTGTTTATAAAGTCTTTTAATTTATTCCGTAGTTACTACTGACCATGTATTACTTATAAACATTGTACAGGAGGAAGGGAGGGACAGAGAGGGACATGGAGACACAGAAGAGATTTTTTTTTTTTTGAGGGCAAGAGAAGGGAAGGAATGAGAGGGGAAAAAGAAGAAAGTATGTGTGAATTGAGTCAGTTTTTATTATGGAGGAATGCATATGCATCAGGAATAATGTAAAATATTAAAATAAGATCAC
The DNA here is from genome assembly GCF_048772815.1 of Callospermophilus lateralis. Classification (NCBI taxonomy): domain Eukaryota; kingdom Metazoa; phylum Chordata; class Mammalia; order Rodentia; family Sciuridae; genus Callospermophilus; species Callospermophilus lateralis. Next base: position 98,015,723 of record NC_135325.1, read on the forward strand.
TGTGAAATCAAACTTTAAGAGAAAATTCTGTGTGAATTCAAAGTAGAGACATGGTATTTCTGCCTGGAAGGACTGGGAAAGCTTCATTCAAGAGGATGTTTGGATTTGTTTTTTTGTTTGTGAAGACATTGAGACTAGGGGCTCATTTATTATAATTTAATGGACACTGTAATGACCACCTGCACAAAAATTTATCCCTCCCTGATATTGCTGTAGGACTCAAAAGTCCCACTGTTATTTGATTCTTTGGGAGCTTGTTTTTATAGCACAATTTTGATTCAATGCATGAAAGAACATTAAAAATCATTTGGCTCCCATTAATACCTTAGTTGGGATGTTTTTTCTTAAATAATCCAGGATAATAAGATTTCTGAGGGGACAGGATGCAAAATTGGGAGGTTCTACTTGTTAGGGTGTTGGTATTTGGGAAGAGGTCAGGAATTGTTTGGAATTATAGCATAGGAGAAGTGTCTTAACTTGGGAAAGCAGAGGACTGCATTAGTTTTTTGTGTTCTTGGTGCTGAGGAATACTGAAAGAGACAAAGCAAACTTAGTTATGCCTGAACACATGTTCCTGTTCTAATGTTCCCCATTTCAGTGAATGTCAAGTTCATTCATCCACTTGTACAAACCAGGAACCTGGTGTGAACTACAGGTTGTAATCAGGCATGCCCTTGTCTTTCTATTGATTTCCACCTTTAGCCATGAAAGAGAGGAAACAAGTTTGAATCATGGGGAAACAGGTGAAAACAGCTGAAGTTACTTCATAAAAATATTGTACTTGACAACTCAAAGTCAATATTGTGTGCCAGGAAATCTCTAGAAGGAAGATGATTCTTTAGGAGGATTATCCTACAGCTCTTAATTACTATGATAAACCTCAGAAACATTCATAAACTCTTGAAACCCTTTGATTCTACGATAAAGATTTGGGGTGTCCTGAGGATCATTTTTAAAATTCTCTCTCAATCGAATCTGGACTACTTTAAGATATGATGATAACCATTCAGAATTCATGAACTAAAAAATTTTTTTCTTATTTTGCTCTAAGATACAACTTTCCTTTTTGTGTCTTATTCCTTTTTTAACTTATATTTTTAAAGAAAAAAGTTAATAGAGAATACTTGTACTAGATGAAAATGAATTATGGGGCTAGGGATGTGGCTCAAGCGGTAGCGCGCTCGCCTGGCATGCGTGTGGCCCGGGTTCGATCCTCAGCACCACATACAAACAAAGATGTTGTGTCCGCTGATAACTAAAAAATAAATATTAAAAAAAAAAGAAAATGAATTAGATTTCAATGTCTAGGGTGAGATTAGTTAATTTGTCAAGTCAACATGAGCTAAGAACAAATATATAGCTGGTTATAGTTACCCACATATTAATGATCATACTAAAGACTAATGAAGAGTAACTCTTCAATGCATTGACTGTTAGTAGAAGTCATAACATCTATAAAGTGACTTACTTGATTATATATGAAAGTAGTTTTAAAATAAAGATGAAATCTATTAATAGAATTTAAAAATAAATAATGTATATAATATCATCATTTGATTCACATTTAACATAGCCACTGGTTTCTCTTGGATTTTTATATATTAGTTGATGTTACTGGTTATACCTAGTCCCTGGAAATCTATGATGGGTGGTACCTAGGAGAAAAGATTGTAGGAATTTTAAAACCAAAGCCCAGGCCTTAATTAAATATATACATGTATTATATATATTTTAGCAAAAATATACTTCAGTATGATGTTATAACAGCAGTAACAAGAGCACTTGGATAGTGATTACTATGTGCCAGACACTATTTTAAATACATATATCATCCTATTTGATTGCCACAACAATGTTGACATACACCTATGATTAGTCCTATAAGAGACGTGAAGAACATTGAGTACTATCTGAAATTTTACTGACTCTTAACTCTACTTAAACCAGACATCTAGCTCTTTGCAAAGCCTATCTCCCAATCTTGACCTTCCTTTTTGCCTTGCTATTATTTCTCAGTCCAGATACAACTTGTGAACATATGCAGCATGTGCTGTCTGCTTCTGCTGGGTACTCCTGCATCTGTGCTGTTGCTTACCTGACACTAGTGTCCTTCTGGGATCTGATGCCACTCTGTTAGACATTGTAGTCTAGTGTGTGCTATTTGGGGAATAAGGGTACTTGATATTCTAACACCTCTTAGCAGATGGCATCATTGCTCCATTATAGCTCAAAGGAAACAGTAGTTTCCTGATGGGTGCCACCACATCTCCTTTGGACATTATTGCTATTTCTCTAGAAAGCCCCCAAAGAGAACTGAGAGTAGCACAGTTGAATAGTGCTCTAGGGAAGAAAAACCTGTTTCACTTTGTCCTATATTGTTAAAGGAATTCTAGACCAAATTATTTATTGTGTTGGAGCAGTTCGTTGAAATGTTTCCCCTTTTTATGTATAGTACATTCTCTTCTCAGAATTCAGACATGTTGAACAATTTTAGTGAATACAAAATATTTTTGTAGAAAGATTAGAAAATAAAATCAAGCCAAGTATTTCTAAAAATCACTCATTAATCACTCATAACAAGCACTGTATTTCCAGGGTAAACATCATTTTAGGCCCATTTTTACATTTATACTTTATTTTATGGAAATATATTTCTAAAAGAGCTTAATTTTTATTAATCAACTTTCTTCTTAAGTTGGAATTATTGAATTTTATTATAGTGTCCTAAAATGGGATTTTAAACATTGGATATTTCTTTTTTTTACTTTTAAAACATTTTTATTAGTACATATAGTTAAACATAATATTGAGGTTCATTTTGACCTAATTATATGAGTATGCAATATTATTCACTTCATCTCAGTTCCCAGTCCTTCATCTTTCCCTCCCCTCCTCCTTCCCCCTGTTCCCCTTCCTTTATTCTATTGGTCTTCCTTCTATTTATATATATATTTATAGATTGATGCTTTATGAGGTATATACTTGTAATCCCAGTGAATTGGGAGGCTGAGGAATGAGGATCACAAGTTAGAGGCCAGCCTCAGCAACTTAGAAAAACCCTATCTTAAAATAATAAAAAGGAGCTGGGGATAGAGATATAGTATAGTGGTAAAGTGCACCTGGGATCAAGCCCCAGTACTGAAGGAAAAAAAGAGGTCAGTGTGAAAATGCTAAATGTGTTATAAGAGAAGGAGTACATGATGTGAAATATCTTGAGTTTGAATGAGAAATGGAATTCAGCAAATAACACAGTGCCAGACATATAGTAGTTTTCATGACAGTGAATTTGATAAGTTAATGTTGAACAAAGGGCCAAGAAACTTTGATATAAACTTGAACAAAATGGCCCAGAAAATGGGACAAAAGAGCATCACATACCAAACATAGCTTCTTCTCTGCTCTCAGTTTGTACAGAGTACACAGTGTTCATAGCTTTTGGAATGGTGAATATCTTTAATAGATGAAATTGGGAAAATGTATCTTTTGCTACTCTGTAAAAGATATTCAGACAATGGATTGAATTCCCTAATCCAAATTGTGTTGAATATTATTCTTGGGTGACCTCTCAGGGGAAGGAAAGATACAGTTTTATAAGTTGGGCTGAAGTTATTGTCAGGTTTCTGCAAGGAAATTCTCCCTAAGAGTTTAAGCCTATATTATTAAAGTGGGAAAATAAACCTCTTTCTCAGTTGACTTATGGTTGTAACTTCAAACTTTCTACTTAGAGAAGAACTACTCTAATTTATAATGCTACTCTGGATAATAAAGTTGGACTGCTTGGCTTTAGGAGTCAGGATCTCTTACCCTACCTGATGAGCTTGTTACCACCAGGAGACACATGACAGGGTATAAGATTCTAAAAAGACAAGAAACAAGTGGAGTAATAATTAATGAGGAGGAAAGAAATCGGAATTTTGGAATGGTGCATATCTTTAATAGATGAAATTGAGAAAACATATCTTTTGCTACTCTGTAAAAGATATTCAGACAACAGATTGAATTCCCTAATCTGAATCCATCTTAGTCAGGAGTCATGGATCATCCTGAGTAGCACTATGTCCAGAAAGGTGAGACATTAGGGAGTCTTGAACGAAAGGAGGTATGGAGGCAACAAAAGGCTAGATGGTTTCTGTATACTTTTATCACAGAAGTTGTAGCGCATGAGGTACCAGAGAGGTATGATTTCCAGAATATTTTATTAGTTTTGTTTGTACTTTCCATTCTCATTGCTTGGCTTTTATATTTTTCTCTGTATACGCCAGAACATACAAATTTATATGATAAAAATAGGCTGCAAGTGTTTAAAAAAGTGCCAGAAATGCAAATATCAGTTCAAAATTTAATGTTTTTTGGCCATTAACTTTTCATTTTACAAGTGGACAGTTTAGTTATGAAAAGTCCAGTTATAGATGAATATTGGTGGAAATACAATTAAGGTGAAGTAAAGCATTTTAATAGATGTTCCAATTTAATGCATGCATTTTAAATTTTAGAAACACTGAAAAATATAAGGTTTTTCTTTTGTGGGAGAGAAAAGAAAAAAATCTATGCATTCCACGAAGCGGCATAGTTTTAATTAAAAATGTCAGGCTAATTTGTCTCCCTTCCAGAGCCACCAGTATTTTGCCTTAGGGCTGTTGTGTAGATTTGTCTCCCATTTGTCTGAATATAAATAACTCTCATTTTCACACTTGTCTTTTCTTGCAGTTTGTCAAAATGGTTGGTTATGGTGGTAAATTAATTTTATATCTGGTATGTGCATACATATATATGTATCAACAGAATACTGTTTAAACTTTCATGTGAGTAAAACAAAATATGGTTGTGTCAGGAGCCTCTAAGACCACTCTCCAATTGGATTATTTGATTGACGGTCTCCCAGAATTAACAGAATCTGTTATTATGGTTCATAACAGTGAAGTGATACAGATTTCACTGCATAAAGGGAAAAAAGTGCATAGCTGGTCATAATTTAGATGAAACAAGAACCGTCTCCAGTTTCCTGTCCCAGCAGTGTTGCATAGATAGCACTTAAATTCTTTCAGCACCCATGTGTGACAACATGTAAAAAGTGTGGCCAAGCAGGGTTTCCCATCTGATACTTGGAGACCAGAATTTCATTGAGGGTCAGTTACATAGGCATGGAGCTCCCATATGATGACTTTAGGTATTTAGTCTTCAGAAAACCCTTCTAACCCCTATCATCAAATTTATACAGGATGTCCCAGAGCCCTACATGTTCTCCATAAAAATCATAATATTTGATGGCATATTCTCTCCTATGTGATTAAAGGCACCAATTATACAAAGATGCTCTTGTCAGGGAGGATATGCCTAGGGCTTAAGCATTTTAAGCTTCTGTCAGAGTTGTTGTTTTTTTCTTTTTTTAAATCATGAAGAGAAGTTAATGAATTTAATGAAGAATAATTGATCTATATTTCTTTTATGACTAGTATTTTTGTGTCCCATCTGTGAAAAAAATTCTACCCATGTTAATAAATATATTTACCCTTTCCCCCTAAAAAGTATTATAGTGTAATTTTTATGCTCCAATCTATTAGCCATCAAAATTAAATTTTGTGTGTGGTGTTTGGTAGAGGACAAGATTCACAGTTTTTTTTCTTTTTAGCAGACTTTATTTTTTAAAACACAAAAAGTTGGAGTGGAAAGTACTGCATGTTCCCCAAGAGTCCATGCCCCCACTCATGTACCACTAGCAACATCCTATACCACAGTGCAATATTTGTTGCAATGGATGGATTTGCATTCACACATGATCATTACCAAAATGCATAGTTTACATCATGATTTATTCTTGTTATTATACATTCTGTGGGTTTTGGAAAATGTAAAATGGTGTGGATTTACTGCTGTAGCATTGTACAGAATAATTTCACTTCTCTAAAAATATTTTGCACTCTGCCAATTCATACTTCTCCCTTATATCCCAGACAACTGTTGATCTTTTCAATGTCTTCATGGGTTTGACTCCCCCACACCCAGAAATCATGCTACTGGAATCATACATTATGTCACTTTCTCAGATTGTCCTGTTTTATTTAGTGATATGTACTTAGGTTTACACCATGTGTTTTTATAGCTTGATAGCTTGTTTCCTTTTAGTTCTGAATAAAAATTTATTGTCTGGATGTTTCATAATAAATGTATTCATTCAGTTACTGAAGAACATCTTAAGTGGTCTCTAAATTTTGGAAATTATAAAAGAGGTATCTGCAAACATTCATGCTTACTTGTTTTTTTTTTAAGTGATGGGATCTTGCTCTGCTGCCCAGGCTGACCCTGACCTCCTGTCTAATCCTCCCTCTTAGCTGGCTGTACAGATGTGTACTATTGTACCACCAGCTGCATGTTTTTATGTGTACATAAATACAATTCCTGGATCTTAAGGCAAGAGAATGTTTAGTTTTAAGAGAAACTATCAAACTGTCTTCCAAAGTGGTTCTTCCATCTTGTACTTCCAGTAGATGTGAGAGTTCCATTTGTAAATTATCCTCAAAATTTGATTTTGTTGGTATTTTTGACTGTAGCTATCTAATAGGTGTGTAATGGTATATCCTTGTTTGAATTTGCAATTCTATAATGACATATGATTTTGAGCATCTTTTCATATTGTTATATGCCATATGTGTATCTTCTTTAGTCACCTATCTGTTCAGGGTTTTTACCCATTTTAAACCAGGTTGTTTGTATTTTTATTGTCAAGTTTTAAAGAGTTTTTTGTATGTCTTGGATAACAGTCGTTTAACAGATGTATCTTTTGCTACTATTTTTTATTGGTCTGTGATTTGTCTTTTTTAAGAAATATTTTTATAGTAGATGAACACACTACCTTTATTTTATTTTTATGTGGTGCTGAGCATGAACCCAGTGCCTCACACATGCTAGGCAAGTACTCTACCAACTGAGCTATAACCGCGACCCTGTGATTGTCTTTTTACTCTTTATGTTGTTTTTTAAAGAGAACACTTTCTAATTTTAATTAAGTCCATGTTATCATTTTTTTTTTCAGAGACCAGGCCTTTAAATTGTATGTTGGAAGTCATAGCCATGTCCAAGGTCACCTAGATTTTTGTTTGTTGTTTTCTATGAGTTTCATATTTTTTTACATTTTAAATCTATGGTATATTTTGAGATATTTTGGTAGCTAGTTCTGTGGCTAAGTTCTTTTTTTGTTTGTTTGTTTGTTCTGGGGATTGAACCCAGATACAGGGTCTCACTAAATTACTAAAGGCCTTGAGAAGTGATTGGGGCTTTCCTTGTACTTGAGATCCTCCTGCCTCAGCTCCCAAGCCTCTGGGATTATAGGCATGTGCCTCCACCACTGGTTAAATTCATATTTTAAAACTGAATATTCAGTCATTCTAGTACCAGTTGTTGAAGAGTTCCTTTTAAAAATATGATTATTGGATTCAGGATTAAAAATGGTAGATTAGAGGAAACTACCATATCATAGCTGCTCCCTGAGACTGAATCAAAACAATAGTTTTGTGGTGGCACATTGAGAAAGAATGGCTTTGGGTGAAGGTTGTTAAGCAACTCAGAGAGTTAGCAACCAATTAAAAATTAGTAATACTGCTTTTTGGAATAAAAATATAAAATATTTAATGTGTTATTGATTAACATTTGCTAATATTTTATTATGGATTTTTTTTACAGCAAATCAATGATATTGGTCAGTGGCTTTCTGTTTTTGTTGTGTGCTTATCTGGTTTTGAAATCAGGGTGATGATACTCACTTCACAAAATGAATTTCAGGAACATTGATGTTAGTTCATCCTTAAAGGTCTAATAGTATCGACCTCTATGGTGCTATTAATCAAAGAGAAAAGTGAGTAAGAAATAACATAGAACAGGATGAAAAGTAAGCATTAACAATACCATACTAAATTATATTAGAAAAAAGGGATAAAAACAGAGGGTAAAGAAAAAAAGGGTGAGGGGGGAAAGGAAGACATAAGACAAAATGAGGAGAGAAAGAATGATCAAGAAGAAAAAAAGGAATGGAGATGAGAAGAAAAAAGGTAGCAAGAGAGGGTCCAATTAATTGACAAAATATGTGAAATTAAATAGAACTCTCAAAAAAATAGAATATGTAGGAAGACACTAGAAATCATTTGACACTGAGAAGCTAAAAAAAGAACATTCATAAAAATATTTTGTGTTTTCTTCTTTAGGCTCTTTTAATTGGAGACATTTCTTTTTGGGGTTTTGATTTTAGAATATCCCAGCTATAAGGATGTTTGTGTGACACAAATAACGTGCTGTTTTTTATTCTCAGCTATGACCAAAATTGAGGTTTTAAATTAAACTTGCATACTGAGACCTTGTTAATAATAATGTATAAGGGTTTTGTGGATTTCTTAGAGTATACACATACACACAAAATCATGTCATCAATAGAAAAAAATGGTCTAGTTTCATTCTTCCCAGTTTTCCCAGCACCATTTATTATTGAGGCCATTTTTTCTCTGATACATATTTTTGGCCCCTTTGTCAAGGATCAGATGATTGTAACCCTGAGGATTTGTCTCTTTGTCTCCTTTTCCATTGGTCTTTATATCTGTTTTGATGCCAGTATCATGCTGGTTTTGTTACTATAGCTGTGTGGTATAATTTCACCTGCATCACTCTTATTGCTCAGTATTGCTTTGGCCATTTTGGGCCTTTTATCATTCCATATGAATTTTATGACCGTTTTTTTTTTCTTGTTCTGTGAATAGGAACAATTTTTTTTTAAATTCCAGACAGAAGATTGTTTAGACTGTGAGCCACAGAGACTTTGCCACAGTTCCTCATCTCTTCCATTTGTAACATAGCTATTATGCCAGAAACTAGATGTCTCTATTCCAGTAAACTATGAAAGTAGGTGACTGGCCTTTGGGCTGGAGCTTATAAATATTTGCTTGTATCATTGATTTTAACCTTTTTTTCTACTACATATTTAAGATTATATTTTTTAATAAAGCCTCAATTTGAGCATTGTTGATTTTGCTTATCATTTGTTTCACAATATTTAAAAAAAATTCATTGTGATTTCTTCTTCACTCATGGCTAGTTTGAACCATAGCTTAGTTTCAAAGTATGTGAGGGATTTTATAGTTTTATTTCATTATAATTTTATAGGTTAATTCCTCTGTGGGAAGATAACATATACTGTTTTGTTAGCTTTGCATCTCTGTGACCAAAATATCTATGTTTTGAGGGGCCCGTGATTTCAGAGTCCTCAATCCATAGACAGCTGACTCCATTGTTTTGGAGTCAAGATAAGGTAGTATATTATGCAGGAAGGGCTTGGTGCTTGTCAGAGGAAACATGCTGTCCTCATAATAGTAAGGAAATAGAGGGAAGAGAAGGGGATCTAGGCAATACCAAATCTTTCAAGGCAGGTCCCCTGTAATGCCCCCTCATCAAGCCATGCCCCACTTGTCTACTGTTACTATTCAGTCAATCCATTCAAACTGGAATCAAGTGATTAGGTTACAGGCTTCATAATGCCACTGTTCACCTCTTAACATTCCTGCCTTAATAGAAGCTCTTGGGGGACACCTCGTATCTAACAAGTAAGAACTGCATAATTTCAGGCTTAGTGGTCAATTGTAGTGTAATTTCTTTGTATTATTAAAGTATTGGCTCTTCTGTTTGGGGCACTGTTCTTCATGTGCCAATTAGGTCTAATTCATTAATTATTTTTTCAAACATCTATATTTTTGTTTCCCTTTTCTATCAATAGCTGGGATAATTGTGTTAAAATATCCCATGATAATTATGGATTTAGTTTACATTATTATACTATCAAAATGTCCCAAAGTTTTCAAAGGTATTCCATTAGGTTCATATAAATTTAAATTTTTAAAAGTCTTCATAATGCATTGACCCCTTCATTATTATAAATTGTCACTTTCTGTCTCTAGCAATGCTTTTCTTTGTAAAATTTAATATTATTATTGCTACATCAACTTTCTGACTTCTTGTATATAAAACATGTTTTTATAAGAAGCATATATGTTTGTGTGTATGGTTATATTTTATTTTGACTCACAATTGTTTAATTTGAATATCTTATTATTACTATGATCAATTATTAGTAACATATTTGTGTTTCTATTGCTATGTCCTTCATATGTATGCCATCCAATCTATATTCTTTTTGTTATCTTTCTTTTCTTCTTTTGGAAGATAATATATTCTTTTATTACTACTTTAATGAATGTTCTAAATATTGCAGCATGAATCCTTAGCTTATTTCAGTATTCAAACATGGTGACTCTGTTTTAAACCCCTTCAAACTTATATGCTATTTTAATCAGTTATTTTACATCTATCTTTATGTTAAACTCCACAAGACATTATTATTAGTGTTGTTTAAAATCAGTGTTCATCTGAACTTACCCATATAATTATGCTTTCCATTTTCTTTTCTTTCTTTCAGCATTTCCTTGTTTGTATCTGGGATTATTTTCCTTTTTCTCAAACAACATCCCTCTATTGTTTCTCTCAATGTGAGTTTGGGTGGTGAAAATTTCTCTCAATTTTGTTTTGTATAAAAATATTTTACCCTACTTTCATTAATTTAGAATCTTATTTTGCCTGATATTGGGTTCTGGGTTAACCATTATTTTCTTTCAGCATTTCAAGGTTTTCATTTAATTTTTTCCTAATTCCATTGTCTCTGTTGAAGTACACAGTAAGAATAATTAATTATTTGAATATAATATATCTTTGATTTCTTCTATTTTATGAGATAAAATTCACCATTTATACTATTTCATATTATAAAATTCTGTGGCTTATAGTATTCTGGTTTAAGATTTTTTTCATCAGTTTTTTTAATGACATGCCCATATTTGATTTTGCTAGTATATTTCTTGTTTGCCCAGGTTTGCTCCAAACTTGGCCTCAAGTGATCCTCTTGCCTCAGCCTCCCAAGTTACTTATAAGTACAGGCCTATACCATCATGCTTGAATATAGGGACTTTTAAAACATCTTTGATTTCTCTCTTCAATTTTAATAAATTTTCAGTCATTATATTCTCAGGTATTGCTTCTTTTGTGCTCTTTTTCTCTCTTCCCCTTTGAGACATATTGTTTCCCCTAACCTTTTGTCTGTCCATACTTCTACCATTTTTTAAATTTAGTGCTGGATATTGTACATAAAAATTGTAGAAGGAAGCTGGGCATGGTGGTGGTCATCTATATTCCCAGAGGCTTAGGAGTCTGAGGTAGGAGGATTGCAAGGTCAAAGCTACCATCCACAATTTAGAGAGACCCTGTCTCAAAATAAATAGTAAAAATGGCTGGGAATATGGGTCAGTGGTTAAGTGGCCCCTGAGTTCAATCCCTGGTACCCCCCCCCCCCACAAAAAAAGAAACGATTGAGGATAATAAAAGAATAGATTGCCCCCTCATTTTTTCAACTGGCAGGCATAGGCTATGTAAACTCATAGTCTTGGGTCATATTAATACTCTTTAATTGGTCACTAGGTCTTTTCCTTAAGAGGCCTGATCTTTTTGCCGACCATCCTTATTAGTAGGGCATAAACATGTGTGGGTTCATCCTATCCCCCTGATAGACTTTGAACTTTAGTGTTTTTTTTTTCTCTTCTCAGAATTTGAAGATCATTAAATTTCTCAGCCTTTCAGCTGCCTATTCCTGATCTAAAAGTACATCTCCCATGTCTTGGTTTCCTTTTCCTTTTTTTTTTTTTTTTTTTATCTTGACTCCACAATTTTTTGCAAGATTGTTAGTTCTCTAGTCAGAGAAACTTTTAACATTAATAAACAGATTTTCTAGTTACTTCATGGGTAAAGTTGGTCCTTATTACTCCTCATGTCCTAGTTCACCTTTGAACAAAATAGAAATGCTTTAAAAATATACTTATTTGTCCAAGAAAACATTTGTAATTTTTCATGAGATTTCCCAGATTCTTTTTGTGGAGACTTTAGTTATCCTTGAAATCCATTAATTTTAGAGCCTCTAATGAAAGGAGTACATAAGAATTAAAATCTCAGCCCTTGTGATCAAGAAAATGATATTTAACATGGATGAAGCAATTGATGACTTTTAGAATACTGCATTTGTGCAAGGCTTTGATTGGGTAGCACAAGCTACAAATATAATTTCAAAATTCTTATGGACAATAGGGTTGGAGCTAGGACTTGAAAGATATATAGCCATAGGTTGGGGAAAAGGTATTTTAGGCCTGGAACAATGTAAGGTGAGGCCTTGTTATCATTGGACTAATTTATTTAATTCACACCTCGATAACTGACTAGTTTACCCCTTAGTCCCTCTTTCCCTTGGTTTGCTGTTAATATCAATCAGTAATACTGTGATATGTGTGTTAATTTGACTGCCTATGATTTTTTTAGCAGACTGAGGAGTGCAGTTAATATCTAAGTTATTGTATAAAATCTGCATAGTCCCCCAGCTAATTCAGCTAATTCAGATTCTTTTGTCTCATGCTCAGATGGAGAAATCCCCTATATACACTCCCCTTCCTTGGTAATAGATTCAAACATTTGTGAATATAAGCCTAAGGAATAAGCCACATTGGATAAGATGGAGAAGAAACGACATTATACCATTCCTTTTCAGGATGCTGATTTCATCTGGGTGAAGTGACTGCATTTTAAAGGTTAATATTTTCTCTATGAATCTGCTTAAGATGAATGAGGTATCTTTTGTAGCTCCCAAGGGCATGAAGTCTCTATTTTTTAGGTACTCACTAGGTTTAAATTTTCGGAAGGGAGTGGGAAGACTTGTAAAGATAGTATATTGAGTATAAATTTAACTTCATAAACATTTGTATAAGAAATGTTTTTTTTATGTTTACTTCAAATCAAATTTAATACACCTTGATCCCCCAATTTATTTTAGTTTAAAATTCAGCCTCAATTATTATTGGTACTTTCTCCTATACTCCTACCTCTTGTATTATGCAATGTTTCTGGGGCTATATAGTACACAATAGGACATACAAGGAGGACTCTGCTGTTTGGTTCATATTGATTATCACCGACATACTCCTTATTCGAGCTTTTCACACAATCCCTGGGAGTTAAGTTCCACTGTGGTTTCCAAGGCTTTGTGCTAAGCCTTAAAGCTTTTGTATCCAGGATTTAGTCTTTCTGGATACTATCTGTACATTTTCCTATAAGATCCTTCCACCATGGTAGGGTCCTATGAGGGAGAGAGTATCCGCATGTTTTCTTCCTTAGTCTTATAATTTTTCTCTTTCAAAGAAGCAAGGAGGAAAGTATAGTGGCAAGTACTATGAAGTTAACTTGAAACTAGGCTAACAGTAGTCATCTTTTTCTTCCACTGGTTGAAAGGGTGTTGCAGAGACTAATAGCTATGAGATACACTAGAGCAGAGATTGAACTTCCCAATCATATGTGAATTTACTGATCACCTATTTGGTGTCAACCCTTAAGCAATGAATAAGACCTAGTCTGTACCCTCAGAGAGATCTTATTTAAGCTAAGGGTAAAGAATACAGCACAAAAGGGGCCCTTTATTAGTACTGACCTTAACTTCTCAGAACATCTTAAACATTAGCTCTCAGATTGTCAAATTTAGTTTCATAGGTAGTTATGAATCAGTCAGTCTTTGGGGGTGCTTGGCCTATAACTGTGGGAATAGATGAATGTGCTATTTTTATACCAGGTGTTCCTTGGCTGTGGCCTCAAAGGATAGAAAAGTGGCTCAGGCACTTTTCTGAAATCTCTGACTTTACAAGACTTCCTGCTGCAGATAAGGATACTGACTTCTCTTATCTACTTGTCCCTAGGTGCTTCTCTTTGGCGAGATACTGACTTTACCTGCAGAGCTGGATTGCTTTTATCCCTGAACCAGATGCTGCAGACACATAAGATTAGTGCCAGGAGAGGAGAAAGGGTAATTGTTTCTGGGGAAGAGAATTGTGTAGGTGGTAGTTCTGTAAGAAACTGGGGGCTGGGATGGTATTTAGTCAAATATGGCTGCCACAGAGCAATGAAAGAGCCTTTTGGCATCTTTTTCAAAGGGCTTAATACTGACATGCTTTGTACTCTGGCAGTTATTCTTGGAGAAAGTGTTTAAAATGTTTTAGTCTTTTAAAAAAATCCCTTACCTGTTTTAGTTGTATATCACATTTTCATTGAGGTCTATGGAATACTAATGATACCAGGGTTTTATTAATTCAGTGATGCTGCATTGTAAATCAGAAGGTTTATGTCCTTGGCCTATACTGTTTTAATTTTCCAAGCATCTGAGCAAACTGCAACTATTACTTGATAAGTATCTGAATGCTCTTCTTGTCAGATATATATTTATCTTCAAAATCTTAGTCCTAGAGAGAGGCTTTTATGTGTAATTTTGACTTTATATTTTGTAAACCTCTATTGATTTTTTTTCCTCTTTACAGAACTGGGATTCCTTTTCAGAGTTTTATCCCCTTTAACAAATGTGAGGAAATTTAAGTGGAATTTCCAGAGAGAGCCCTTAAAATTGCCCTAATGACTTAGGCACATCAAGGTTATAGACTTCCCTTTTCATTTGGTCAGAAGGGAATTAATCATGAGGAAAAATCATGGCAAAACACATTCATCTAGCAAGATGCTGGCTTCTTAAATATCTGTGTTTCTAGCACTTAGGATCTATGTAAGAATAGGAAGGGCAACATGCCTAACTGTGGAGGTACAGAAGAACTTACTGTATCCCTGATTGTTCCTACTGTATGTCCCTCTTAGCTTTTTTGGGGGGGGGTGGGGGAACACCCATGTGTTTTCTATATTCTTACAATGTCTGGTCTTAGGAAGGAATAAAACTACATTCTTAGCAGAGTCTGAGTAACTTACCACCATAAAATCCCAAGGCAATTGCAATTGTAAAGTTGACAATGCCCCAAAGAAAGCATTTCATAGGAGATTTTTAAGCAGTTTTCCAGTTAAAAGAACTTCTTACTGGCCAGTAATATCTTTTTGTAAAACCTCCAACAACTAAAATGGCCATTTGGTGTCTCCCAAAACTTTTTTCTATATTTACTCATGACTGGTATCCTTGATGATTGATCTCAAACTGTAGCTTATTGAGTTTCTGACACTGTGTATATGGGGGACAAAGTAGGGTGGGGAGGATGGAGATGTAAATAGGATGAACAGTGATAACAAGAGGAAGTACATTTAGCATCACATGTATAACTACTGTGGGATAAATTATTAAATAAGGTAAATGTATAGTATTTATTAAATAATTTTGGAGTCAGGTCAATTGGAACTTATATATCTTTCTAATATTATCTCAACTGTGTGTTCTTGGATGAACCTTTTACCTCTCTAGCCTTGAATTTCTCAAATGTAAAAGAAATTCATATTTACCTACTGTTCTAGGATGTCACAAGAATAAATGAAATAATAGACACAAAAGCAGTTTGCAAGCCATGTAGCTAACAATACTATATAAAACTGAAATTGTGTAACTTAAGAATATTAGATATTCAACTGATGTCTTTACCACCTCATTTTTGCCCAAATGGCCTTGTCTTTTACTTCCTTGATTGGGAAAGGGCACACCAATGTAAAACTGGTGGCATAGCCTGATTAGATAGTTAGTTTAGTGCCATTGGGCAGTCATATGAGTCTCCACATTCAGAAAGGCCTTGAATTTGGCTTAATTCTCTGCTCTCACTATCTTGAAATTCTTAATTTTTGAACAAGGACATCTTACATTTTCATTTTACACACAGTCCTCAAAATTATATAGCTGATCCTCTGTTCTTTCAGGGAGTCACTGGAAACAGAAGTTCTTTCTGACTCCAGGAGGAGGGGCTTGTGGAAGTTAGCTGAGAATCTGACTGGGAAGCCTGCCAGAGTAGTTCACTGGCAGAGGTGAAGTGACTACATGAAGGTCATGACGTGGTTATCTGGGATTGAAGTCCAAATGTGAGTTACTGGCAAACATCTGGCTGTCCTTTGTGCTAACAAATGCTATGATAGAGCCTAATTAACAGTAAAGATCATCAGGCCCTGACCATACTAAGGGAAAATGATTCAGTTCATCAATGTCTGACTTCATCAGCAAGTCCTAGCAGAGTAAGCAGTAACCAGGCAGGCGAGGTACATTGTGAAGGAGACCCAAAGAATCAGGGAATTAGAGGACAGTATAGTAATTTGCAGGATTGTGAGCCTCCTCCATATTTTCTTGTGTCGCAGGTTATGTATTGGTTACACTGAAAAAAAGTAGAACTCAATAAAGTGAATTCATAAGCATCTATATTCTTCCCATTTCCCTCACTGCCTACTGAAACCTACTTGCTAGTTTGTTTATTTTTTTTTTCCTTGACACTGGAGGAAATTTTGGCAGATCCTAAAGCTCTTGGATAATTAAAAGTCTTCTGGTCACATTTTCCCATAAGTTTTGCCTCATTTCCATAATAAAATGCCATGTCCATTGTAATAATCAATATTCTGAACTTCACTTGAAGTTGAAGCTTTTTCCCTTCTTTGAGAATGGTCCATTTCAGACTTAGAGAGCTGTGATAAATAAGGGGGCATATTTTTATATTCTTTTGAAATTCTCCTGTGCATCTCCTTGAATTCTTAATCCAGTTTGATTTACCACTATTTGTGAAATTTTGGGGTCATTATGTGTGTAGGAGGGTGAAAAGTAAGGAACAAAAAAAACTTAATTGAATGGTACTATTGTGGTATGATTTTGATGTCCTGTTTGGTACGTATGTAAACCTGACTCTTAAGTGCTCTTAATAGGTTATTTGTTGATTTATTTATTTATTATTTACTGATTTAATTTATTTTTTTATTTGATCTTTTTCGATATACATGACAGTAGGGTGTATTTTGACATATGATGATTTTTTTGTGTGTGTGAGGGGCAAGGGGTACTGGGGATTGAACTCAGGGGCACTTAACCACTGAGCAATATCCCCAGCTCTATTTTGTATTTTATTTAGAGACAGGGTCTCACTGAGTTGCTTAGCACCTCACTTTTTTGTTGAGGCTGGCTTTAAACTCCTGACCCTCCTGTCTCAGCCTCCTGGGCCACTGGGATTACAAGCATGCGCCACTGTGCTTGGCTTATATGATGGTTTCTTATTCAAGGTTTCTTAATGAAGTTAAGTGTCCATTCATTATCATCATTAATGAACTACTTCCCACTTCACCAACTCTGGATTTGAGTAGTATGTATCCAGCTTCCTTTTTTTGATTGCTCCAGGTGGGAAACCCTCTTGGGACAGAGTATTGAAGGAAACTCACTTTTGCTCCGTGGTAGGGTGAATAATAGTTTCCAAATATGTTAATATCTCTGGAATCTCTGGATATATTATCTTACATGGTAAGTGGGATTAAGGAAATTAATTCAGGATAATCTTCTCACCTTAAAAAGATTATCCTGAATTATCTGGCAGGGATTGATATAATAACAATGTCCTTATCAGAGGAAAGAGAAGGCAGAGTGACAATGGAAATAAAGATTGAAAGTGATGTGACCCAACACAAGGGATGTTGGCAATTGCTAAAAGGAGAAAAAGATGAATAGATTCTTCCATGAAGCCCAGAGAATGAACCAGCCCCATCAAAACCTTGCCTGATGTTAGGTCTATGAGCTTCATTTTGGGCTTCGTAGATCCAGAACTGTGAGATAAATTTTTGCCATTTTTAAATCACTAGATTTGTGGCAGTTTGTTATAAGAACAATAAGAAACTAACACATGGTGTGAAGGAGATTTTAATGCATCATTTATGTGGACAAATTTCAAGACAGTTGGCTACTGTAAGTGCACTTTCTTCACTATATTGTCAAAGTAGCTTCCCAGCCACAACACTCGCCCTGTTGATTTCCAAGTCAGACACTAGTCTCCTGTGTTCCCCAAATGACAGGGGACAAAAAGTAAACTTTTTGAGTTTCTATCACTTCACTTGGTGTAAGCAGAAAATATCAACTCCCTTTTCCTGTAGAGAAAAGGACAAGTGACATTTTTATATGGGATTGTTTCTTTCCCGTTTCCATCCCCACTTCAAACTCACCTCATTTATGCCAGATTTACAAACTAAAGTTTGCAGTAAAGGTTAAACAAAACAGAATGTGGACACTTCTTTCACAATTCTTTTTTAAAAATATCTTTATTTTGTTATTTATCTTTTATGTGGTGCTGAGGATTAAACCCAGTGCCTCACATGTGCGAGGCAAGCGCTCTGCCACTGAGGGACAACCTCAGCCCCTCTTTCACGGTGCTTACATTGGTAGTTCAGGAGATTCACTGTAGACTTCAGGCATATTTGCCAACCATTTTTTATCCATAGCCTTTCAAGCTGTCTGATTAAATAAACTGAAAGAGTCCAGTTTAATATCTTCTTACACTTATGAAAGTCCTCTCATAAAGCCCATGTTCTGTCTCAGGGGTGGTCAGGGATATGGAGAAACCATTTAAAAGACTGAATTTATCTAAAGAGAGTGAATTACTTAAAGAATTTAAATTATTAGATTGGGCTGAAATGAACAAATTTAGCTAGATATATATTTTTGTCTTCTACCAAGTGGGTGAGAACATATGAGGACTATTAGATTCATTATAGAATAAATGTGTAAGCTATATTTTGTCCCTGCTTCTCAGTACAGTGTGAGAAATTTTTTTCCTGGTATATATCTGGTATTTGAGTAATTGGCAATAGTGGGCATGCTTTGTACATGTTGGGACTATCTTAGAGGCTACCTCAATGATTGTTATGGAAATTAGTTGCATTTAATTAACAACTTTTTCTGAATTATAAAAGTAGAGAATTATTAAGGTAGTATCTGATCTCTGGGGGGAAGGAAGATGAAAACCCATCTGTGTGACTCCAATATTCCTGGTTCACATGTGGTAGTTATAGGATAAAGCATTTCCAACAACGAGGTTGATGAAGTCAATTCTTTATCCAGACAGCCCTAGCTGGAGGACCCTAGGTTGTAATTTTTATGCACTACCATAAGGAGAGTGGTGAGTGGTCCATTGGTGTATGCATTACCTGATTTATTCATATAGAATCTCAAAGGAGAAAAAAAATTAGAAATAAATACCCCAAAACATCTGTTAGTTCTGAAAAAAGCACAGTGCTAATTTATATCCAGAACTATCATCAGTGGGGAATGAATTAACAGGATGGCATGCTTAATGTATAGTTTATAGCATCTTCATTGTAATTGCCTCATCTTCAAAGTGAATATAATCTTCACTATCCCGCCCATTGTTCTGGTGGTAGTTAAGCAAAGAAAGCTTACACTTAGGTCACAAGGGATTTTAGGAAGCCAATAGTATGGTTTTAGTTCTGGCAGAATGGTTCATATAAACTAAGTGAAATTATTGGTTTTATTAGAAAAACATGTGATAGCATCCAAACAGCATGGGCTAGGGATGAGGAGACATAGGATCTAATCTCACCTTTGTTATCTTATTTTAGCCACCTTATTTTAGCCCACTGCCTAGCTGTGCATAATATTTTCATCAATTTAATGTAGATAATTTTCCCTGGTTTGTCTATCAAGTTAGCTGTGGGGATCACATGTACTCATGCACATTGAAAGAGCTTCATGTAAAGTAAATTGCTGTCTGGAGGAGGATTTCTGTGTTAGCTATAGAGTGACTCATGCCCATGTCTTTATTGAATTCCTCTTCCCTCACACTTTCCCTCTAAGGAATTCCCATCACTATCCCAAGGATAGTCTATTTCTAGTTTGCTGTCTTGAGTGTGGTCTGCTATTTTAGTTTCACAAGACATTTTCTTTTGGATTTAATGGATTCCCATTACAGGAAAGGACGGCAAAAGTCTCTTCCTGCCACCTGAAATTGTTTTAGAAGTCGTCTCTGCATTTTATGTTAGAACTACTGAATTTGCTGGCATTATAGCTCCTGTTTTACATGTTCCTTTTCTCTATTCATAATTTCAGTGATTAAATACAAGCCTCATTTTCTCTATTTCATTCTTGATGGGATATTAATTGCTGGCAGCAATTAGATTCTAACCTTTAGAGACTGGGTCAGAGCACATTATGGGATATAAACTACCTTGACTATACTAAACCAAGTTGTATTGGGATAGATTAGATCATGCTGCAGGAAGAAAGAATGCTGAAATTTCAGTGATTTAAAACATAAAAGATTCATTTTCTGCCTATTCACATTACCCGCCAATACAGGTCCTCTGGGGGCTCTGCTCTCTATTGCTATCACCTTCACTGTGACTCCAGCTTCACTGCTGGAGAAGCAGCTGTCAGGAACATTGTCAGTCTTTGTGGCAAAGAAAAAAAAAAGGAGCTTTGCAGGTTCTCTCAGTGACAATTCTCTGCTTTAAAGTCAGCGTATATCATTTCCATTTACAACTCATTGACCAGAACATGTTATGTAATACAGGCCAGGAAGAGTAATACTACTATGTGCTTGGAAGAGAGGAAAAATTAAACATTTTGACAACCCTAGTGACTGACACAAGTTTTACTTGTTCATATATTTTAGGCTTCTAATCTATAAAGGAGGAGGTTGGAATCATTTGTCAGTTTTGCTGTTGACTGTCTCTTGGGGTATCTGAATCATTATTACATTTGCCTATGAGACTTGGGTTATAGAATTCATTGTTGGATTAAGTCAACATAAGTATTCTCTTCTGAAGTCTTCTGGTTTCAGTGATGTCAGTTGTTAGTTTGATTGTACTGGTCACTGGTCACTTCCAGCTTCCCATATTTAGTCTCCTAAATGCTTTCAGTGATTAATGATGTGTCTTAGCAGTGGTAAGAAAACATAAGGATTCAAGTTTGTTTTTGTGATTGCTTTTGTTGATGCTTTCAGTTTCCTATCATTGGTTCTTTCTTATAAATCCATCTGAACACATCTTTATATGCCAAGCTTTGTACTTGGTGCTGGAGCTCAAAAGCAGAATCAACATGATCTCTTTCCGGAAGTCAACCTAGTATTTATTTTTTTAATCTTTGCCTCTTTCTCATAAACATTAAAATATCATTCCTTTAAGGATATTTCATATTTCAAAGTATGACTGAAAACACATCAAAGAAGTGACCATTTTAAAATTTCTTTTTTAGAATTGCTTGGATACATCTTTATCCAGAATTTTTAAATTTTCATTTTTTTTAAAAAAATTGTGTATTTTATTGGTGCATTATCATTATACATAATAGTGGAATTTGTTACATTCTCATACATGCACACAATATTCCAAAATTATTTGGCCATTTCTATAAATAAATTTTATCTTCCAAGGGAAGTTTCCTCCCTGTTCCCCATCTGTTTTACCAACCTGGTTGATAATTGCCAAACTGATTGTGTCATTTTACTTGTACCCATTGTTAGGATGGGGAGTAGGGAGCTTTTCAGGCTGTGTATGAGTCTGTGGCCATGCTTAAATGGGCCAGAGTCCAGAATAGAAATTTGAAAAATTAGAAAATTCCAAGTAGCATTGATATATCTGACATAACGAATATACATGTAATCATCTAAGACAATGCCAGAAGTCATGCAGGACTAGAGTTAGGTCTTTTTTAAAAAATTAGTTGTAAATGGACACAATACCTTTATTTTTATTTATTTTTATATGGTGCTGAGGATTGATCCCAGCACCTCACACATTTTACACAAATGCTCAACCATTGAGATACAATCCCAGGCCCTAGAGTTAGATCTTTAAGGATGAGTAAGTTTGAGGTAGTTCAGATGAAGATGGAGTAAAAAGAAAATAGTCTTCTTCTCTCCCTCTCCCTTCCCCCTCCTCTCCCTCTTCCCCCCTCCTCCCTTTCTTCTCTTACCCACTTTTCCCCCTCCCCACCACTGCTAGGAATCAAACCCAGGGCCTTGGTGGGCATGTTAAAATATGTGCTCTACCACTGAGCTACACACTCTTAGACCCTGGGCAGAGATTCTTTTTTTTTTTTTTATTTGTATATGAACACAATGTCTTTTTTTTTAATGTGGTGCTGAGGATTGAATCCAGCACTTCACATGTCCTAGGTAAGTACTGTACCACTGAACTTCAGCCCCAGCTCCTGGGCAAGATTCTTTTTTATATAATTTTTTAATTTGTATATGATAGCAGAATGCATTACAATTCTTATTACATATATAGAGCACAATTTTTCATATCTCTGGTTGTATACAAAGTATATTCACACCAATTCATGACTTCATACATGTACTTTGGATAGTAATGATCATCACATTCCACCATTATTAATTATCCCATGCCCCCTCCCTTCCCCTCCAACCCCTCTGCCCTATCTAGAGTTTGTCTATTCCTTCCATGCTCCGGCTTCCTATCCCACTATGAATCAGCCTCCTTATATCAAAGAAAACATTTGGCATGTGTTTTTTTGTGATTGGCTAACTTCACTTAGCATTATCTTCTCTATCTTCATCCATTTATCTGTAAATGCCATGCTTTTATTCTCTTTTATTACTGAGTAATATTCCATTGTGTATATATGCCACATTTTTTTATCCATTCTTCTATTGAAGGTTATATAGGTTGGTTCTACAGCTTAGCTATTGTGAATTGTGCTGCTATAAACATTGATGTGGCTGTGTCCCTGTAGTATGCTGTTTTTAAGTCCTTTGGGTATAGACCGAGGAGAGGGACAGCTCAGTCAAATGCTGGTTCCATTCCCAATTTTCCATGAAATCTCCATACTGCTTTCCATATTGGCTGCACCAATTTTTAGTCCCACCAGCAATGTAAGACTGTACCTTTCCCCCCTCACATCCTTGCCAACACTTATTGCTGTTTGCATAATAGCTTGGGCCAAGATTCTTATTGAATTATATATTACATTGCAATATAATTCTTATTCTCACTCTATTTCTGCTTTTCTTTTTCTTTATATCTTTTCACAGTTCTGTGAATAAAGTGGTTGCATCTAAACTTGCTTCTTCTGTAAACCAAGAAGTTGACCTACCCTAAAATGCTTGTTTTGAAGGTCCCATGTTGAAAGACAGGTTGATCTAACAGATATATATTGCAGCAGAAGCAAAATTTTAAATAGGAAAGCTTTTAGAAAATATTATAGCCTTTCATCAGTGATACTAAAAGATCATACTAATGAAGATATGGGAAGAGATATTGGGGAATGGAAGTTCCAGTGTGCTATTTGGCTAAATTATAGACAGAGGTAAATGATCTAGGAGTGCAGCACCACAGTTCCCCACATATAACCAAGTATTTTGCCAAGATGTGAGAATACCATATTGTACTCATTGAGCCTTAGTGCCATAAACCTTCATAGCCTGGTTTGAATCCTCAGCTCTCATCTCACTTATCTAATAAATATAGGAATATTATCTTTGCAAGATCGGTGTTGTAAGACAGACATTTCTTCAGTACACCTTCTTCTTGGATGTTACAAAATACTTGTGCCAAAAGCCACAAAGGAATGCAAGAAGGGGAAATGAGAATCAGAGTTTCATGAGAACACTTAGGAAATTCCACCTATCACATTAGCTCTGCTTATATTCTTTACCAATTTGGACCTTGATCTACCTATGTTCATCATTCCCTTCATTATCACTTTGCCATGATCTTTTATTTCTTTTTTTCTTTTTTTAGTACCAGGAATAGAACCCAGGAGCACATAACCCCTGAGTCACATCCCCAGCCAGTTTTATATTTTAGTTAGAGACAGGGTCTCTCTGAGTTGCCAAGTGCCTTGCTAAGTTGCTGAGGCTGGCTTTAAACTTGAGATCCTCCTGTGTCAGCCTCCTAGTGAGTGCCACAGTGACAGGCCTTGCCATGATGTTTTCTTTCCCCCAGCTCACCTACATTTGTTAATAGTTTTTTTTCCAAATCACAATCTTGTTGGTTTGCCTGAGACCTGGTCTTCCTTACTTGTTTCACAGCTTCTTTTTGATTTTTACTAAAAGAATTATTTATTTATTTATTTATTTATTTATTTATTTTACTAAAAGAAAACTTATGACTTGCCCTTCTTGTCTTCACCTCCAGATTTCACTTTGTATAATTTCTCCAAGTAAATTCTGGGCAAGGTGGTTGGAGGTAATTTCCATTGAACATTTAGTCCATTGCCTTGAAGGAAACAATAATGATAATAATAATAATAATAGTATTAAGTATTATGATTATTTGCAGCAAAGAATACTTTGTGAATCTGATAATTGCTCCAAATGATCTCTTATGTAATGAGGAAAAATCACACTTAGGTTTCTTTAAAGACAGATCCTCCTGTCAGTACAGACTTTCCTGCTGTTCCTTTTTATGCAAAGCCTTCCTCTGATTATTGCTATGGGAAATTTCGGTGGGTCATCTTTAGAAAATTCAGAAGGGCAATAACCTAATATTCTCTTCAAAGGGTAATGCCTTCTTGGGGACATAGCCACTTTTAAACTTCAGACACAGTCAGCAGCCTTGTGCTCTACAGAATGAGACACATGTATAATTTAAAAACCATTTCCTGCATCTTAATATCAGGCTTTACCAGGAAAGCAAAGTGCTATTTCTCTACTGTCTTCATCCCTTTGCATTTCAAACCCAATATTCTTTAGGCCAAACTAATCCAGACCTTTTGTTATTGTTCTTTTATTTCCCTCTCTCCATTCTCCAGGAGGACCAGGATTAAATGGATTACATTACTGTTTAATTTTCTGCAATGTGTATTTCCATTCTCTGAATATAAGATTTCTCAGCCCAATCAGGTCATTACTTGATTTTATTTCCCTGGTCACTCTTTGGCATTTGATATTTTCTTTGTCTTTTGTAAAGAAACATGGAATTTGAAAAATTTGGATCAAGGTCAGGTCCATCTTCTCTATTAGTGAGTTTTTTCTTCTGAGTGTGTTTTCCAGGTTTTTGGAAGGTGCATTCATAAAACTTGCAAGCTTTTAGATATACTGAATGTGCCAGGAAGAGTCCTATAAAGCAGAGTGGAGGGAAAGCAAGTTTGGTATTTATCAGACTCAGAAAGTTCTGGGAACACCAGCTTGGAGGGAATTTTATTTCATAGTGTCTGTGATGATCAGTATCTGGGATTAAACTCTTTATACAAATTTGTTGGTCAAGATGAATAGTTTAATGAGTAATAATCTTGTCTCAATTACTTTTTTCCAACCCTTGGTTAAAAATCCCAGTTTAAGTTTTTATCCTCCAGGAAGTCTGCCTTGATGACACTGGACCAGATAGTTTTTTCTTTTTTCTGAACTTTTGGCAGGTATCTGGAACTTATTTACGTATTACCTTGTGGTAAATATTGTCTTAAACTGCTAATTTACTCTGGAATTATTATTTAAATTTATATATCTATCATTAATATATCTTACCCCCTCCTTTAGGACATAGTTTGTATAGTTTGTCTCCTATACCATGCTTGGCATCATCCTTTGTAGATACATTGTGGACGTCTCACTAATTTGTTAAGTGGTAATTATGTTTTAAATGACCAGTGACCTCTAAATTACTTAAAGTAGATGAATGTATCTTTTTAAAAGAATATTACAACTTTAACCTGGAAGTTCTCTTTGTGATTAATTTGAGTCATTTCTGTTGCATGTTAGTATAAATATTCTTAAACAGATGTACTACTATTTTTTTTTTGCGTTCTTAAACTCTTCTTGCCCTTTTATTCTACCTCTTTGCATAATTGTGGTTATTTCTTCATGCTTATTTGTGCACCCTTTTCTCACTTCCTGATGTATTTATCCTCTTGATAAGTTGATCTACTGTTTGGCTTCAACCATCATCTTATCCTGGTTACTTTCCAACCATGACTTTACATTCCTGTCCCATGGACCTTGGTACAATATTGTTAAATATGGGTGAAAAATTGTCACTTGGATATATTTTACGTACCTCAAAATAAATGTTTAACAAAGGAATCAGTGATTTCTTTTGCCAATGAAATCATCCAATCTTTCCAGTTTCTTTCTCCATTTTGCCTTTTGTATGTACTTCCACCATCCAAATGCCCTGTACCTTGGAATCTTTGTTCTCAATCCATTCTTTTTTTTTTTTAAATATATATTTTTAGTTGTAGTTGGACACAATTCCTTTATTTTATTTTTATGTGGTGCTGGAGATCGAACCCAGAACTTCATACATACTAGGCAAGCACTCTACTACTGAGCTACAATCCCAGCCCCATCAGTTCATTCTTATTTACCATTCATGTGCAGTCTTGAATAACTTTGGGAGCACTCCCTCCTCTCTGTTACCTCAATATGTGACCAAGGCTACACCTAAATATTAGATTATTATGTAAATCTCTGAATTACTTCCCCTGGTATTATTTTTGGTAGTGATTATAAAATAATAATGATGATTCTTAGAATAAAGGAATTGCTATTTGTAAACCATTGTGTTCTGCACATTATACTAATGTATTTTATTAATTATATCTCATTTAAATCTCTTAACTTAATGAAGTATATGTTGTTATCCCTATTTTAGAGATTAAAAACACAATTCTAGTGGCTCAAACCTGGGAAAAGAAGCTTGTGGCTTAGAAAATTTATGCAACATATTTATGGCCTGATAGCTAGTAAGTTGAAAGAAGCTGGAGTTAATTAAGCTTGTACATAATAGCAAAATGCCCAGCATTTTCCTGCCAGACTATGGTACCCTTCACTGTACTACTCTCCTGTTCAAGAACATGTGTATATTTCTAGTGACTACAAGGATGAATTCCTTTATCTGGTACTAATGCTGTCTATAATTTTATGCCACCATATCTCTCCAATGTCATTTTTAATGATTCTCAATATCTATACATTGCTCTATTAATGCCGACATGATCATTGTTTCCCCCTCTACCTCCATGGCTCACTTCTGCTTAATGATTTTCTCTAAATCTGGGACACCTTTCTCCTACCTCTTCAAATCGTGCCTGTGCTTTAGGTTTATTTTATATCCCATTTGTCCATGAGGGCTTCCATAATAGTCCAACTTGCAGTGAGATCTTGTTTCTTTTCTTCACTGCTCTACCAGTTGGTTTACTATACCACATTGCACTGAATGATGCAATCTTGTAATACTGTGCAATATGATCTGATTCAGCAAACATTTTACTTTAGAAAATTATCTTTGACCTCCCACCCTTTGCCTCTTTACCATTCTTCTGTCTCCTGAGCATCCAGAATCATCATGCTGTTGTTGGATTTCTAAGCCTCTAGTCATGCTCAAATGCTGGTATTAACTGCCTAGACTGTTCTCCAGAAGAAGTAGCTTATCATCTACCCACCTTTCATAATACCCCTTAGCCAGACTCAGCTAGTTAGATAAAAGAACCTGTATAAGGGTATATGTGATTGTCTGCCTTTCTGAAAAGGCTGCATTTGAGCAGCCATTATTTAGTAAGTCATAAATGATTTGCTTTGGTGGCTGAACTTTCAGAAATTTGAGACAGTATAGTGGAGCAAAGGAAAGTAAAGAGTCTCAAGAAATTGGGGGGTGGTAGGTATGTTGAGGGAGATTAACCTTCTTGGAATCAATTAAAACATGCCATGTAGTTCCCTTCCAATCTACCAGAGTGCAAAGTTGGATCTGGCTTCAGAATCTTCAGTTTTTTCTTCTGTAGCAGTAGTTCCTACCTTTAGTCACAGTCTACAAGGTATTGTCTAGGTGACTTCACCAGGAATTATTTTGGAGAGGAAATGCATTCATTACTACTTTTTAGATTAATGTGCAGGCTTTATTTAAACACAAATTTATATGAGGGCATGACCAAATTCATAGCACCTTTTGGCCATTACCTATTGTATAATCAGTGAATACTACAAGTAAAAATGCTGCCCTGGGCAGATTCAAAGAAAATTGTGATGTTTTACAAAGTTGATTTTAAAAGGATCCACAGCTAGACTACATTGAAAATTCTTAGGACAAAGATTGTGTGTTCCACTTTGTTTCTGTTCTCCGACACATGCTCTACCACTAGCACAGGGCTTTGAACCTTTTGAATGAACAATGGAAGGAAGAAGTTGGATGAGGGATTTATTTTTCTGTATGCCAATCTCTTCATTTGTTAAATAGGAATAACAGACTAGGTGATGTCTTAGTTCCTTGTTAGCTCTAGCCTCCTAAGTTGATGAGTGCTCAGATACATTTCCAAGAACCAGTTTCTTTTGCACTAGGTAAAGTTTAAGAAAAGTCCTCTCTTCCTAGTATGATTCTTAGCATGCATGCCAAGTTTGTTTATCCACCTTTAAAAGTGTTATGAATTACAGAAAAACTGATGGAAGGTTTTAGAAGCTTTTTGACTTTTCACTATACCACCCTGTTGTTTGGAGTGACAGGTTAAAGCTTAGTCACAGATTGGCCAGGCAGTGAATGAATTTTGGATTATCCATTTCTGTAGCACTGAGGCCTCTTCTCCTCTCCTGAAGCATAGACTCTTAAGAATTGAATTACTGTCTCTATGATCATGGAAACCATTCAGGTATCGGGATAGTAGGGAAAAAATGACTTCTCAAGGATGTGGCTTTATCATCTTCACCACTGCACACTATATCCTTGCCTGGCAAAATTATACAACTGTCAAGTGAGCTACTCCTGTCTGCCTAATTCTTATACAGAAAATAACTTCTTGGTCATCTTCCCATCAGCAGTAGCACTCAGCAAGTAGTTTCTCTGTCTCTTCTTTTTCTTTTCCTAATAGCTAGTTACTTCTGATTTATAATGCAGATTCTGTGTCTCATTATCTATATGATCTTGGGCATATCTATATTGATTTTACTGTTTTGAGCCTCAGTTTCCTCTTCTGTACATTATATTTCCGAGAGTGTTAGAAAATATAGTAAAAAGCCTACTATAGAATTATCAGGTTAATAATATGCATTTGATAAATAAAGGAATTGACATTTTTATTCAGTTCTTTTTTCCTATCTCCTTTCTTCTTTTTGTTTTGCCTCCATTTCTGTTTTGAGAAGACAATCTTTACCAACATTATTAGAAAAGACTCACCTGGAAAATGGAAATATCCACTTACCAGTCCAAGTATCTAGTTTCCCCCTGGAATTTTCCTATTGTACTTTGGGATTTCAGGCTTGAAATCTGGGACACTATTGTGGGTGCCAAACAACAACTAACAGTTTGGGAAGACATTAATCCCATGCCCACTGCTGCTTTTCGTTTGCTTCAGTCCAGGGGATTTGAGCTAGGAGTTAGATCTCATGTGGGTTGTTCCTGCAAAGTTATTTCTGAGTCTTGTAGATTTACAAATCATTTGGTACCCAGCTGTTATGCTGCATGATTCATGGTTATGGGTGCCTTGCTTCAAACGCTTGTCAGCAGTTTCTTCTCTGTGGTTGCCTTGTGATTCAGTTTTTTTGGTGTGGTATGCATCTCTTCACATTCATTTGGACTCTGCCTCCCCCAACTTCTGTTATGGAACAAATGAGTCAGTGTCTAATGGTGCTGGCTTGCCATCCAATTACTTCGAGTTTCCTCTGGTGGGTGGGTGCTGCAGAAGATGATGCCACTGGCTCACAGAGGGGGCTGGCGGTCCTGCTGCCAAACTGTCCTGAGAGAGGAAAAAAAAATGTCTACAATCATCACAGTGAAAATTCAGCCTGCATTCAGTATAGACAAGGCCAAGCGAAAGGGCATTCTTATTCAGTAGGTGGCAGTGTGGTCTGGTTTGAAGAAGAGCAAATTCATGCATGTGTTTGCAGTGCTTTATCCTGATGCCTTTGACAGCTCCAACTTGAGATTTTATTCTGAGTATTTTAGTACCTTTTGTCAAGTGCTCTTCAAAAAAAAACTTTCGCTTCTTTAGAAACTTCTCTCTTGATAGTGGGTGGCATGTGTTTGTGGCGAGTATGTGATCTGAAGCTTTTGGAAGCTCAGTGGCTAATTCCTCTTAGTTGGACATTTTGCCAGGGAGGCTGTACTTCAGTTTCCTAGCTATGGTGGAGGGAGGTTTTTTTTTTTTTCTTTTTCCCCCCCCTGATTGTTGTAGTGATTATTTTGCTGACTATATGACTTCTTCAGTCCTTACATCTTACTAGTTTCCCAGTAGAAGGGGGACGGGTCCTAAGACCCAGTGTGTCAACTCTCTTGGGGTCCATTCAACCTTCAGGGAACAGAGCACCCACTGTGGCTGAGCTGGACTGCAATGTAAAACGTCATGCCCATGTAGGGACAAAGCCCCACACTTTTGTGTCTATACCTTGCTTCCTGTAAAGTCCTTTTCCAGAATGATTTATTTCTCAATATAGGTAGATATCCTTGAAAAGCTAGGAAGTAGTAAGAAACCAACTTCCAGCATGAAACTTGAGTAGGAAAAAAAAAGTAAGACTGACTAGGACATAGCAGTGTCATCTTTGGGAAGGCTGTTGGTTGTTTAGTTGGAATTGTTA
This sequence comes from Callospermophilus lateralis, assembly GCF_048772815.1. Taxonomy (NCBI): domain Eukaryota; kingdom Metazoa; phylum Chordata; class Mammalia; order Rodentia; family Sciuridae; genus Callospermophilus; species Callospermophilus lateralis. The sequence continues at coordinate 98,046,079 of NC_135325.1, forward strand.
AGGCTGAATAAGCACTTGGGTTTGCTGGTGTCCTTGTTCCATAATTATAGATACTGTAGGTAATTATAGATTTTCAGAATTATAGATACTGTATCTTCAATGTGGGTTTGAGACCTTGGCTGTGTTGATGTACCTCTGTTCCTTGATTTCCAGGCTGCTGACCAGGTGGTTGCAGATGTGTTCACATGATTCCCAGCCCAGGGTGAGATGGCATGTAATTAAGCACAAATTCTCTTTATCTCAGATACAATTTGAATTCTCAAAAGTAGATATAGTTGATTCGAATCATTTGCGGTAGTTATATACTCTGCAGTTGCTAAGACCATTGAATTAGGTTAGGTTCCTATGAGCCCATTGGTTAGTATGTCAATACATAAGTTTGTTTTATGCATGCTTCTGTTTAAAGACTCCTTATTTAATATATTTTGATGATTCATTAACATTATACTCACAGCCACTAGCAACCTGCATGCCTGAATGAAGCTTATCTAAACATATTTTGTCCATAAGGCACAGCACAGCCTCTTGCATTTAGAAACACCAGACAGCATTTCAGTACTATGCTTGGGGGCCATTTTAAATAGCAAAATTACCAAGAAAAAAACCTTGCAAAAATGTGAAAAATGTAGCACTAAATAGACCATGAAAAGGATGCTTGTTTACAGTGTGAGAGCTGAATCGAGAAGGCAGAGCATTGCTTTGTCCCATCTCAATGGGGAATATGCACATTGCTGACTCATTTTTTACCACTCTGAACATATGCACAAGTGTGGATTCCTGTTGATAGCACTGTTAGTATCAATTTGGGTGTTTTCATATCTTGGGGAGTAGGTGACTTAGCAAATATAGAATTCTTGAATAATGAGGATCAGTTGTATTTGCCTGAGAATGGGTCCATGGCATTATCTGTACTTTACCAGAATTCTTGGTCTTATTCATGTTCCTTCATTGGGTAAAGCAGACTAATAGGAATTAAACCATGGCCAATAAAGCAGATTATGATAGTTGGGTTCCATGCAATTGACTAAGGTGAGAATTCCTCAAATAGCATTGATATGTTCAATTTTCAAATGTATTACAAATTGATGAACAATTCTTTGGACTAGTTAGGTAGGCTTAAAGGTAGAATTGGGATAAAAAGTCCAAATGGCATTAAATGGAAGCAAACTACCACTCTACATCCATGTACTTGAATTTGATTGTTTTAAGATCAAATTTGTGATTTAATCTCAAAAAGTTAAGGATGATAGCCTGAATCTAAAAGTTCACCTTGATGACCTTTAAAAAGACAACAAGACTCTTGATCCTTTCAGTCTTTATAAGAGATTTAAAAACACATAATTGTCTCATCTGTTGATTGTCAATAAAAGAAAATATTTCCACTATCAAGAAGTTTGTGATTTCTCAAGATAACTGCACACTCCTTCTGGACAGTAATAACTCTTAGAAATGTTATAAGATTTGACACCTTATAACTTCTGCCCCTGGAGCCACATAGACTATTAGAATAATGCCTCTTCCAGAGAATTACCATTTGTACATCTTAAGCTAGCACTGAAGTCATCTATTCATCTGTTCCTCTATTAATTAATTAATTAATTTTTTATCTTTATTTTACACTTATGTGGTTCTAAGGATCGAACCCAGTGCCTCATGCATGCTAGGCGAGCATTCTACCACTGAGCCACATCCCCAGCTCCTCCTCTATTAATTTATTCCTCAATTTTTCCAACTCTGTTAGTCATCATTGTAGAAATTGTGGGCATATGGTCCATTAAAAGATACCTAATACCACATGGATTTTGTATCTGCCTGAGTCTTGTTGTTGTTCATGCTGAATATCTTTAGTTTCTTGCAGTTTTCCTTACATGCCATTGTTTGATGTACCCTCACAGCCTTGGCCACCTTCCCCTAGATATATTACCAGTTTTCCTTTAAGAGTGTATGCTCCAAATCAGGAGTGATCTGAGAAATATTTCAGAGTTATCTGGGTTCAAATAATGTTAAAGAGAGACAGATGCAAATGGTGGGAGCACAAGGTTAAGGATATAATTCTAAAAACTGGACCCACTATGCTGACCCCCACATGCTTTCTCTGCTAAGAAGCTATTTGCCTGCAGCCTTGCATGGCTTAAGTAGACAGGATATGTTACATCCTTCAGCAAACTACCTGTTACTTGCAGGAGAAACACAGGACAAAATAATGCCATAAAAGGAACCCAAGTTGCTCTGAAGGGGGAAATTTTGTGACCCTTACACAAACCAGATTCCAGTACTCAGAAAGATAAGGATAATGCCCCCCAACCATAAAATCTGTAAGAAGATATTATAATTAGAATTAGTCAGCATGGTTCAAAATGACCTATAGTGGTCCTGGCAACAGGGACTTGAAATTCAGATGTCATACCACTGTCAGTCAAAGGTAAGAGGTGGACCTGGGCAGGACTCTCTGGAAACACCACTGGGATCCCTAATAAAACTGGAAGTCAGGAGAGGCACATTGTCCCTCTCCTTTCTGAGAGGACCCACACCCCGCCTTTTCTCTTTTCCATCCCTCCTGATGAACTCATGTCTGTTACTCTGATTGATATGTCTGAAGTCCTTGTGACTTGATCACAAGAATTGGGGTTTAAAGGGCCCCTTTATGGTGCCTGGGTTTCCCTGAAGTCACCAGCCCTTTAACAATAGCAGCTCTGTTTAATACTGTGTTATATTGAGCAAGGTATTTAATCTTTCTGGACCTCCATTTACTATTCTATAAAATGGGAACAATGATGGTATTTCCTGGGGTATTAGAAGGATGAAAAAGATAATGCACATTAAAAGCACTTTGCTCAGTACTTGCCATAAAAATGTCTAATAAAGTATAAAACATTTTATTCATATTTGTTTAACAGCATAAGATGGCATTAGCATTTTTGGCAGTTACATTGTATGATTATTGCCTCCAGAGGCTGTAATCCCCTCAAACCCCAAAGTAATTTTCTGTCTTCCAGAGAAATTACTTCAATCTTCTAGAGGTATGCTCAGATGTCAAGCCTCTATCAACCCCTTTAAGACACATTTTGACCAACTCTGTCTGACTGACTGGCTTATATGTCATCTTTCTGAGAGATGGATGTAATTTCAGTGCCAGGATCAATGTCCTTGACTTGACTTTTATCTCTGGGTTATCTATGAATATGGAAATGTGGCTTGTGGTCTCCCTCAGCTTTAGAATCTTTTGTGTAGAAGAGCAGATTATAAATATAACACCTCTAGCAACACTTCCAGGAATAGGGGGAATACATTGCCCATTCTGTTTGCACCTTGCTTTATTATATTTAGTAAGTCTTTGATGATAACCCTTTACAATTGCTGGACAAAGTTAATCTCATTTCTTAATATGATGTAGTTAGTGATGGCTTGTGTATTTTTGCCTGCTCCATCTTTTTTTGTTTTAGGACTTTACCCGAACTGCTAGTTGTTTTTTTATTTCTCAGACACACATACAAGTACACCTATAATTTTCTTCCTCTCCTTCCTACTCTCCAGAGATCTTTGTTAGTAATTCAGAGGGTGAGGAATCGTGAGTGAGAATCAGGGTGCAGAGAGGATAAAATATTTGAACTGAGACTTATATAGACTAGGCAGATGAATATAACCCACTAGACAGGACTTTTTGTCAGTGTTTCTGGGTCAGAGTTAAATCAAGAACATAGGAAATTAGACTTGAAGGTGTGCTTAGGATTTGGATTCTTTTTTCTTCCCTTTATATTTGGTCATTGAGAAATGCCCCATCTACTCATATGGGTCAAAATTAGCCCTCTCTGGAGATGGCTGTTTATGGGATACCCATTAGTTTAGTTCAAACTTAAAATCACCAGCATGAAAATCACTCTTTTCTGGTTATCATCTTATATGCCCATGACCACTCATTGTGTAACTGTAGTTTGCCAGGAGAGTTGAATCTTTTCACAATAGGGGAAGTGAGGAAAATATTCAGGTTAGGTGGTAAAATGGAAAGTTGGAAGCTGTCTAAGGGCACTGGTGTGAGAAAAAGTAGTATAAGAGGAGGCCAGTGGAGGTTAGAGGGAGACCCAAGAAAAAGCTAATTGAATTAGTTAGGGTCTGTTCTCTGTTAGACCTGGGCAAGTCAAACCACTAGCCTGGCCTCTATGCTCTAAAAGGCCCCACTGTAGCACTTTAGCCATACCCTTTCCTATAGGGAGAGGATTTTGCATTGCCAGTCTGTATATACCCTAGGCCTCAGGACACCTTTGTGCAGAGCAGAATGTAGTATAGGATTGCCAGATAACGCATAGAGGACTCTGCATTCTTATTTGATGAATCTGGCTACCTTAGTGTTTTCAGAACTTTGGACTTGTAGCCTGGAATGTCCATTTGCATGTGTGTGAGATTCATTACTTTGTAGAGTAGACTTTGGGTTGGGGAAAGAAAGGAGCAAGATAGGGCCCCAGAGCTAATTCTCTGTACTGGCATATTCTGGTGTTGAATTCTGGAGAAGCTGAGAATTGAAAATTTGAGCTTGGTCTTTCAAGTTGTTATAAAGTATATTTTTTCAAGGTAGGAGGAGAGAACATATTTAACTATTCTTAAGTTTTATGTATATATTTCAATTATGTAGACATCTGGTATGTGGGCTTCCATTTGTACTCTTGCCCCAGGCTCCACAAATGTTAGTCAAGGGCCTTTAATAATGGCAACAGATTACCAAATGAGGTTCTGTGCCATATGTTTTCGATATAAAATCTTATTTAATTCTCCTAACAACTCTATAATATTGGCACCGTGGGTCTCTTCACTTAACAGATAAGGAAACTGGGGTTCAGCAAACTGAAATAGCTATCCAAGGTCAAAGGAAGAATAAATGTCAGAACTGAGATTGAAATGGAAACTTTAGTTTAAGTGCACTTATAAACCTTGAATCCACATTGCTTGAGTCTCTGAGTCTCCTGCCTCTGCAATTTGCTAGTTCTTTGATTTTTTCCAAGTTATTACCCTTTCAGTTTCAGTGCCTCAGTTTCTTGAGGTACAAAATGTAGGTGTGCATATGATAATAACAGTGCCTTTCTTATGTGGAAAGATTTAAAATGATCTTCTATGTAAAATGCATAGCATAATGGAAAAACAAAGAGCTCAATGTGTTAAAAATTATGATTTGTAGTAGTACTGGTAATAGTGGTAGCAGTGACATTAAATTTAGGTATAAGTATGATATTAAATAATAAAAATATAAATTCATTTTAAGCCACTAATTTGTTATGCAACAATAGGTAAGTAATAAAACAATGTAACAATATCATACTTATACCTAACTAATGCACATGCCTATAATTCCAGTGACTCAGGAGGCTGAGGTAGGAGGATTGTGGGTTCAAAGCCAGCCTCAGCAATTTAGCAAGGCCCTAAGCAATTCATTGAAATCCTGGCACTAAATAACATTTAAAAAAGGGCTAGGTATGTGGCTCAGTGGTTAAGTGACCCTGGGTTCATGGTCCTCTCTACAGGACATCTCTCAACATGGCAGATGACTTCTCTCAGAGCCAATAAGAGTACTAGAAGAAGTCACATTTTTGTATAACTTAATTATGGGAGTGATATCCCATAACTCTTGCCACATTTTGCTCATTAGAAGCAAGTTGTTATAGGATAATTTATAACAGGGCATGAATACCAGGAAGCATGGATCAATAATTGGGGGCCATTTTTGAAAATTGCCTTGCACAGCTAGGTAGGTAGCTTTATATGAAGAGGTGTATAAGGCTTGTGGAATAAACAAGATGCATCTTAGTGGGGAAACAGTTTCACTGTGAGGCAAATGCAACTTAAAGTCAAAATGAAGCTCTACTATGTGATAGAAAACAGAATTCACACTTTAAAAATAAATAAATACTTGAAATTCTAAAGATCACTTGTAGTTGTGTCTTCTGTTTTGGCTGTGTTCTCTCCTGAACTATACTGACACTACTTCAGTGATTCTCAGACCAAAGGAAAAAAATTCATTTCAGAAGGGCTTGTTGTGAAGTGTATGCATTTCCTTAGTGTTTCCTAGAATTCTTTTGCTGTTGTTGCTTTTTGAACAAGCTGCAGTGATAATCTCTGTTGCCTCGCTTCTTTGTATGATTTGAAGGAGGTTAAAGAAATACAGTACTTAGTATAATGTTATTCAACCTTGACTGCATATTAGAACCACTTTGGAAATTTTCGGAAAATGTTGAGAGGTCATAGCCTCTCTTTCAGAAGTTGCTAACAACTGAAGTCTTGATGAAGTGCTGCCAAATGTTATCCACCTGTTTATTGGGATGATAGAGGGACTGATTTGCTTGGTGTACTTAGTGAACTGATAAAAGTAAACATGAAGTACCTTCACAATCCTCACAAAACCTTATCTTCATTCTATAGACAAGGGAGTTCAAGTCATGTTACATAACCTGCCCACAGTTTCAAAGCCCATGAGCAGTAGTTAATTACGAATACTAATACAATACTCACTGTTTAACATTCACTTTTCCAAGCATAATTTACAGAATTATTTCTTCTTTACAGTGGCCTGGTGGGAGTATTTTTTTATTGCCACTTGATGTATGTGGAAACTAATAAACCAAGTGATTAAGTGACTGGTCCAAGATCTTAATAGCCCTAAAATATCAGTACATAGTACAATAATATAGTAAGACCAAGGATGCTATCTGGTAGTTCTAAAAGTTGAATCTCTCTTCTCCAATCCCAGGCCTCTAGAGCACGAGTTTCTTCTATTTAATTGACACATCAAATTTATGCATATTTCTGTACTTGTATGTGACATTTCTATACATGTATATGTTATAATGATCAAATCATGGTTAGCATATCTGTCTCAATATTTATCATTTCTTGTTGGTAGAAACATTTAAAATCCTTCAAGGATTTTTAAAATACATAACACATTTTCACTATGTATGTTCACCTACTATACAACAGAGCTATCAGAATTTCTTTCTCCTTTCTAACTATGCCTTCATATCCATTGTCCAGTCTTTCCTTGTGTTTTTACCTTCCCTCTGTTCTCCCAAATATCTGGGTAACCACTGTTCTATTCCCGGCTGAATATATGACTTAGGTATACCCAGTTTACTGAGACTTTGGGAAATTAACCTAAATCCACTGATGTTTTTACATTTAACATGGAAAGAATAATAATGTTTGCATTGGTTACTTCAATGTCCTGTTTAGTGGTAAATCAATTATGAATGAGAACTACTCCACTAGGTAGAAAGTGTTAAACAAATGTGAAGTGTTTTTGTTACGTTTCCTCTCTCAAATTCTCTCCTGTTAATGTGAAAATCATTGCCATAAAGATGTTCTAACAGCTGGCATGTCAAGAGTATCAGGTTTTCCCTTAGGCTAACTATGGGAACAGCTCATGGAATTCTGGAGGGGTATATGGAGATGCTAGCAACAGGCAAGGCTCTAGGGAAAATCAGTGCATAAATTCTCACTCAGTACTATGAGGGTAGGGCAAGATTAACCTGTATTTGTTGGACATAATTAAAGTTGAAACAAGAAAGAACAGTTTCAGAAGCTATTGAACATCAATACCTAGAACAAGCAACAGATAATTCTGAGATCTGTTAGGGTCAAAGAATTGAAGGATTATTTGAAGCACCAAGTGAAGAATTGCAAGCACAAAGTAGAGATGAGTTACAAATGATGTTGAATCAGGTTTTCCAAGCCACTTTGAAGAACTCTGACCTACAACCAGGGCCCGAATGTCTGTAAGAGAATTGTTATGATAAGCATGAGAATGAAGAGAACAGGGGTTTCGAAGACACTAAGCTAAGATTACTGGTTAAAACTTACAAATCTTAAAAGCATCTTACCCTGGTCCTGCTGAGAAATGGGAAAGAATTTGAAAATATCCTAGTATCTGTTTTAGTCAGCTATTTTGCTGCTGTAACTAAAGGATCCGACCAGCACAATTATAGAGGAGAAAAAGTTTATTTGAAGGCTCAGAGTTTCAGAGGTCTTAGTCCATAGAAGGCTGGCTCCATTCCTCAGGGTTCAAGGTGAGGCTGAACATCATGGCAGGAAAATATGGCAGAGGGAAGCAGCTCACATCATGGTGATTAGGAAGGGGGGAGAGAGAGAGAGAGAGAGAGAGAGAGAGAGAGAGAGAGACAGACAGACAGACAGACAGACACACACACACACACACACACACACTTCACTTTCCAGATACACATATATACCAAAAGCCACACTCCAATTCCCAGCTCCTCTAGTCACAACCTACCACTTCAGTTACCATTCAGTTAATCCCTATCAGGATTAAATCACTGATTGGGTTAAGACTTTTAGAACCCAATTATTTCTTTTCTGAACCTTCTTGCACTGTCTCACACGTGAGCTTTTGGGGGACACCTCACATCCAAACCATAACAGCATCTCCTATCTCTGTTCATGATTCATCTCCCTTACCTGAGATGTCCTCCATTATTTCCTTTGCCAAAATAAATTGACTATTTGCCAAAATTCAACTTAATTCAATTCATCCAAAATTCCAAATATACTTTTCTAATTTCCTGGGTAAATTCTTTGATAAACAGGACTCTGAGTTACAACTATTTTCTTCTGTTCCAACAGTCTAATAATACCCTGGTGTAGGGTATTCCTCAAATCTGTATTGTTGTGGTCAGGAATTATTTGATTGCAAGTAATAAAATATCCTCCTGAAGTAAACTTACATAAAATAGGGGAATACAATATAATGATGCAGGACTATCTCATGATACCTCTGGGTAGGTGTGGCAACCAGCTTTTGTGAGGGACTGGAATCAGGACTTTAAAAGCCATCTGAGAATAAAGCAGCTACTCTATCATGCATTTTTAAAAAATCTGAGTATGTATGGTTTTTCCTCTATAAATATACTTTACATTGATTTTTCATAGCAGGAGGAAAGGGACATCACCTACTAGGCCTTCTAGTCTAAGTATAAACAAAGACTAATGAGAATCTGCCACTTCATAATCTTTAGAAGACAAAATCAGATGGCTTCCTCTTGAGTCCTGTTGTACCTATAATTTAATTTTTCATGGCCATTGAATTAGATCCGTAAAGGGAGGCTATTTCTTTATCATTTCCTTTCCAATTGGTTGAAAAGTGTATGTGGCAGTGAGTCATCATTGACGATGTTGGCAACCCCTATGGATGTTAGAGCAATAAGACAAAAGGGACTCTGATCCACTAGCTACCATATCAGCTCTAGTCAGTTTATGACTGCACTGCTACACATGAGAATTAAAAATATTTTGTCTCCATAAGCCAGTTATTTTGGATCTCTATTTCAGTAGACAAACATGTTCTCTATGACAGATAGGAACCTGGAAAGTTTCTGTAAGATAGAGTTTGGCAATTATATAACACTCAGCTAAGATCATATGACAGACTTACTAGCTTAAGAACTAAGGTCACTTATGGACATGTATTATTTGTTCAATAAATATATAAATGAAATTCAAGGCACACAGGAAGCATGAGGGTGCTTCACAGTATGGATAGCAGGTAGATATTAGACTGTTGGAACAGGATAAAATAATTATAATTGATACACCTATGCAATTTTATCCCAGATATTGATGGCATATATGTAGCTTTGATAAGTAGCTGTCACCTCAACCCCTTTGTCAAAATGTAAATGTTGGCACAGGAAGAATTTCCACAATAGAGCATTTTGGTTGTGAGCAAGTAATATAGATTCAGATTTGTAGGTAGAAGGTTGAAATCCTGAATCAACCATCTTTTATCTTTGTGACCTTGGATAAGTTTCTTAAGCTGAGAATCACTTTCCCCTTCTGCAAAATAGGGGTCATACTATCTTCTTTCTAGGATTGATAGAATTGAATGAAATAATATGTGAGTGTTTAGCATAGTTTGTTGGACTTGGTAAAGTATTTAAAAAATGGTAACTACTATAAATTACAGAAATATCAGTAACAGATAATAATATGACCTTTTTCACATAACATCACTTCATATATTCAGAAAGAGTTATTCTTCCTGAGCTCCTTTTATCTTTAGTCTAGATATTCTGAGTCCTTTCAATTCAGTTTGCTGTAACATGGTTCTTGGACTCTTCCCTATTTTGGATTCCTTTGTTAATTTAATAAATGGTTGTCATTGTAGGTGGATGCTTTTTACATTTTAGGCAGGAAAATTCTGTATACATGTAGGGTCCTCTTCTCTACTTCAAGGTGTTTAGCATCCCTGGCTCCTGTACACTGCATGTTAGTAGCTTCCCCCATTTGGAATCCAAATGTCCCCAAAACATTTCCATAAGCTCCTTGGGTTCAATAATGGCTCTAGTTGGAAATCATTCTAACCAAATCACAGTTCTGTGGAGAAGGTTCACTTTATTTTTCTTTTGGATCTTTTGGATTATTTGTCAAATGCAGGCTGTTTATTAGCTTTGCAATGATTAATAGTGCATTTATCTTAAAAGATTTCTATTTGTAGTTTTGAGGAGCCATAACAGCACTGACTCAATTGAATTTATTGTTTGAATTTGTCAGGTATTATTACTTTGTACATCTGATATTTGGAAACAGCCATGGGATTTTTTCCAATTCTGTTTCAACATCTGAAATTTTGTTTCTTTCAACCAGTGTTTTTACTATTCTTTTGAAGAATTTGTCAAGTGGAAGTTTGACCAACTATCTCTCTGAATCTATCTTTATTTTACTGATCACTATGTTGTACAAGATTAGGTGAGTACAAGAGCCCTTTGTATTATTGTTGACCTTCTCCCAGGTTGACAGATGTTAGTTAGCATCAATCAGTTAAGTAAGGTTATACATAACCATGCTATCTAAAATTCTGTATTTCTTCATCTTACCCAAAAGGTGTTAAAAAATACTTTTTCTATAGTCTAGAATCACTCTGGGAACATTTATCTTCTCATTTACCATTTCAGGGTACTTTGTATATAAGTATCAACTATAAGGTTCATTATTATATAGATATGTTCTATTAGCAAGTATAAATTACATAGAAATAAGAAATATGGCAAGTGACTTAGGGTGTAGACATTACAGTGCCTTTAAGGCTGAGTAATATGAAGATGTACCTTATGTGTTGGGTCTGTTCTTGGAATCGATTCTATTTTTAGATGGAATAACTTCATGGTATCTGAGAATAGTTATAAACCACTCTCCTCCACATACACAAATTATTCACTAGAGCCAGAAATTTCTTCAAAAGAAGACCCCCTAAAAGATAAAGAAGAATTTTCATTCCTCAAGGACTCTCATTCTTGGAAATCAACTACCCCTGAGGAAATAATCTGGTGTACTAATTTAATTGAAGTGTTAATGACGTTGCAGTTTATTTTAATGAGATCATATTCTGATGAAAATAGGGGAAAGAGGGTGAAAATACTGGTTAGCTGTTTATGGGAAAGATTGATTTTAGAGGGTAAGCAGGTAGAAAAAAGAATATTACAGAAAGAGGAACTTGAGTAGTAGAAAACTTCTCCATTTGGCAGTCAGGCCCTACATCATCCTTTACTTCTACATTTCTACAGAACTAGAAAATTCTACCCATTAGAACTAAATTTTGAATGTGTTTGGAAATGTGAATTTTCACTGTGTTAGAGATGTCTATATTTTCTAGGGGAGTAAACAATACTGTTTATCCCACCCTGGCACCCAGTTACCTAGCAGAGAGCAGGTGTTAAAACCAGAGGGCTTCCTCCAAAGCCAGAGGTGGACTATAGGAAGAAGTGAATACTTGGGTGAGATTGGAGCCCAAAGGAGTAAAACAATGAGTGATAGGAACAACTATGTTTCCAAAGACCCAGATTATTTAATTAGCAATTTCAGAGTGTTGCCTAGGGCATAACTGTCCATATGGCCAGATTCCTCAGCCCCCTTCTCATCAGACATAGGTCTAGTCTTGGAAGTTCCCTCCTGGGGCAGCTCTGTCTTTCCATTTTTTCTCTAGTTTGCATTTTGCTTTTGTAGGCTTTTGTACAAATGCTTTCTTGGCAGTATGGTTTTTGCATACTTCTCTCTAAAGGTTGGACATTGATGAATTTGGCTGTACTTCTTGTGGCACATGCAGCATTAAAGAATCTACCTGTGTATTATTATTTTCCTTCTTTCTTTCACATCTTGCAGTTTGAAGGTGAGGTTGGTCAGCTGGCTGAGTGGCAAAGAGGACTCTTCTAATCCTGTTCAGTGCTTGAGGGAATATGATTTAGCCCCAATTACCTTTGTGCACCTATGCCCTACTTGCTATGACTGAATTATGGATTCTGCAAAAAGGAACTACAAACAGACTTCAAGAGAGTAAAGTAAATTAATTATGAACTAGGTGTAGCACTCAAGTCTCCATGTTTCTTTTTAAAAAATTTTAAAATTTGTTTTAATTAGTTATACATGACATTATAATGCATTTATGGTTCTTTATGTGACAACATTCAGCTAGAAAAATTTGTAGGAATTCTTCAGATGGTGCCTTGGCTGTTGTTCTACCTCATTTGCCTAGTGAAGCTGCCACCCTCAATACTTAGGAGACACTCACAAAAAATAGTATCAGAAATCATGGCATGGATAACTTTTTGATTGGATAGCCCAGAAAAATAGCTATTGTTCTCTTACTATTTTTCTCTATGAAAAGAAAGTTAAAGTGAATTTCAGTTCAATACTACTTGATCCCAATTCCCTCTCTTCTGGTTTCATAACTGCCATCATCCCATATCTATGCACAGTTACATCAGATGGACCTAAGTCTTAGGACTGATTAAGGTCCCTTTATTATTGTTCTCCTACCATATCATTACCCCAAGTTCCAGTCTTTTTTTTCCTTCCAACCCATGAAGAACACTACTCAAGAGTTGCTCATTTGGTAGACCATATTTATTAAGGAACTATTTTGAATTCATGGTTAAATCTGTTATTATGTGAATTTTAAAAATGGACTCTTGGAGACAATAGCTTCAGAAAAATGTGTGCATTACTAATGTTTACCACAGATTTCCTAAATTAGAAGCTCAGTACCTGGGATCTGAGAATGTGCATATTAATAAAATTGTTAAGTAATTCTGAAATATATTAACAGTTTAAAATTACTACCCTATGTTGTACTTAGAATTAAAGCTTTTATTGCAGTTGTGCAATTATGTTTGCAGGTAGCAATGGTGACTGCTGAACTGACCAAAGAAATTTGCCTTTAAAAATACATTTCATGTGCCATTGTTATCCTGCCCATGCCTTCTGTACCCCAGATGCATTTGTTGGGTCAGAATCTTTTTGTGTCCCCAAGTATCTTGGGCTGCCTCTTGTATGCTGTATGATATTGATAAACTTTGATCTCTGGAATGATTTTTTTCTGGGAAAAATATCTAATCTCCATTCTGGCTACACTTTATGAAACACTGTGTTCAATAGATGTCTATTGAATGCACAACTGTATGTTCCACATGGCAGGAAGTACTGTTATTTCACCATAACAAAGTAACTCAACTTGTTCCTGTATTATTTGAAAGCAGCTGTGACTTGAAAGAAGAGAAAAGACTGGTAGGTTAATGGAGAAGTCCTCAAAAGAGGACTGTATTTTATTTTCTGTCTTGTAGTCTTGTTCTCCCCCTGGAGAGATTCATGCTTCATGGGTGTCCTGGAAAGTGAGGTAGGAAGAAGAAGAAAATAAGATTAGATTATAAAGATGTTTCCCCTTGGGCTTCAGTGTAATCTTTTCACATGGGCAGATGTTTTAAGACTCAGGTATGTGGATTCAGTGAAGAGATACGTAGTAAATAAAAATATGAGTCAAATGCCACCTTGAAGCCAGGGGACTATTTTCTGTCTGCTCTCAGAATTGGTGCAATAATTTAGCTATTGCATTTCATGTTCTTTCAGTCAATAGATCCTCTAGATTGCAGAGGAGCTAGGCTCGGCTAAGTAAGGAATTTCTGCTCTCACTATAAACTTTAGTTTCTCAGTGGTCATACTGTTTCTTGTGCAAGGGAGATCAGTGATACCAAAGACACACTTTTGGTTCATTGCATATTGTTTTCAAGGTGGGGGCCATGCTTTTTATTCTCCCACATATTGCCCATGAAATAAAATTGGGCCTGAATTTGAATTTGTGAGAAATGCCTTTCTAATTTCCACATATTTAAAGGAACCCTTACAATGCTCTCCTGGCAAGATTTACTGGAATCATAGATGTACTCAAACTATAATGCTAATTTTCCCCAAAACGGGGTGAAACCTGTTAACAGTGTGGTTGAAATAGGAAAGGAGGCAGTTCTACATATTGATCAAAGCTTAACTGGAGACATTGACCATTTTCCAAGAGATCATTCCTAGACAATTTCATTTACTACTTATCCATACAAAATCTTCATTTGAGGATTAAAAAATATAACATTAAAAATTGTGTTAAAGTTGTCTGGTTCTTGATTTTCATGTCTCGAGGTGCTTTCCTATGCCACATTCCTCTGCTCTAATGTCCTGCCTCACCTTGGGCACAGATCAATGGAGACAAACTCTTCAGCCATGATGTTCTGTCTTACCTTGGATCCTGAGGAATGGAGCTGGTGTCTGTGGTCTGAAACCACTGAAACTGTGAACCCCAAAACAAACTTTTCCTCCTCTAGCTTCTCTTATCAGGTCTTTTTGTCACAGCAAGGAAAGATCTGTCTAAAACAGAAGCCCCAACCCCACAACCCCACCCTAAGTAAACTTTTCCTCCTCTAAAAATAAAAAATTAAAATTAAATTAAAATGTTTAGCTTATTTAATTCATTGGGTTTAAAACAGAAATTGGTTCCAAAAAGTAGGGTTGTTTCTGTGACCAACCTGACCATGTGATTCAAAAGCTTTTGGACCTTTTTGGGATTTGTGGGAGGAATTTTGAAAAGTTTAGACACGCAAGGTGGAAAAGTTTTAGATTGTTGTAAGTAGATCTTAATGTGTGATTCTGGTGGAAGCCTCCATGATTCCCAAACTGCAGCATCTAACGTTGCTACAGAAACAGCACCACATGGTTGACACCAACTTTGGTCACCATGTCAAGCAGTAGAGAGTCCTCTAGGACCATGGCTGAAGCAGCCTCTGAATGCCTGTATGGTTGAGCATGGTGAAAATACTTCCTGGGTCACCATTTTATAAGTAGGTTGCCCCCATGGCCTCTTCTTAAAGAGATTTTTTTTTATTGGTTGTTCAAAACATTACAAAACTCTTGACATATCATATTTCATACATTAGATTCAAGTGGGTTATGAACTCCCATTTTTACCCCAAATACAGATTGCAGAATCACATCGGTTACACATCCACAATTTTACATAATGCCCTATTAGTAACTGTGATAGGAAAGGTAGCAGGGATTTTTATTTTTTTAACCCATGAGCCTGAGATGGGTGCAGTCTTGCCAATTCCTGAGATGCCCTCAAGCTATCATTCCTATGGTCTGTGGGCAAAGTAGTTAACAGTGTCTCTTTAGTGGCTGTAATGTCTTTAACAACCATAATTTCCTTAGCTTCAGATTTTCTCATACTTCCATGGCCAAACTTCAGGTTTTTCAAATCTTTGTTTTGCTTTCTGTTTCTGATTATCAGTCAATAATGAGGTGCTGGTTCTGTAGCAATGGTAGGTGCTGCAGTTTGGGAATCATGGAGGCTTCCATTGAGATTTCAAAGGAAGGTCTGGAAGGTCAGGCAAAGTGCATCAGTGTTGGAGTCCCTGTGGGCTGCCCCTAAGGGGGCAGTGCATGAAGTTGTGAGAAGGAAGCAGAACTGCAGTGGAGACTCCCAAGATTAAGAGATGCTAGTACCATGGAATGTCTGCCTAAGAAAGGTGTAGGAATCCAACAAGAAGAAGCCAAGAGAGAGGCCATGTAGGATGAATTTGGTAAAGCCATAGGGGTGGAGCTACATGAGTTGCTTGCCCAGCTGGGTTTCTGTTTTGCTCTGGTCCTATCCCTTATTTCTATATCCCAATTTCACCATTTTGAAATGGAAATGTTTACTCCATGCCTTTATATATTAGATGTGTGTAACTTGCTTTTTATTTTTATAATGAGTGGCTCATGTTTAGAATTTCCCTTGAGTCTCAGATGATATTTTATACTTGGACTTTTTGGCAATGCTGGAACTGTTAAGAATATGGGAACTCTTGGAAATAATCTAAGTGTATTTTGCATTGTGAGATGGGCATGAGCTTTTGGAAGCCAGGGGCTGAAATGTTATGGTTTAAATATTTGATATCCCCCAAAAGCTCATGTGTGAGACAATGGAATAAAAATTCAGAGGTGAACTGATTGGGTTATGAGAGTCTTACCCTATCAGTGCATTAATCCTCTGGTAGGGATTAACTGGGTGGTACCTGTAAGCAGGTAGGATGTGGCTGGGGGACATGGGTCATTGGGGGCATGCCTTTATGGCATTTATTTTGTCCCTGGTCATCAAGAGCTCTCTCTCTCTGCTTCCTGAATGTCTTGTCCTGAGCTGCTTCCCTCCACCACACCCTTCAGCCATGATGTTCTACCTCATCTTGAACACAGAAAAATGGAGCAGGATGTATGTGGACTGAAGCCTCTGAAACTGTGAGTCCCTAAATAAACTTCTTTAAAAATATTTTAGTTGTAGATGGACACACAATCTTCTTCTTCTTTCTTTATTTATTTTTATGTGGTGCTGAGTATCGAATCTATTACCTCACATGTGGTAGGCAAGTGCTTTGCCACTACCACTGAGCCACAATCCCACCCCAAGTAAACTTTTCCTCCTCAAAAATTAAAAATTAAAATATTTATCTTATTTAATTTATTGGGTTTAAAACACAAATGCTCAAGCAATTCAGTTAATTGTCACAAATATCTGACAACCATCATCTTTATTAACTTTATTGGATTTGTAGTGATAAGAGGGGGCACAAATGTAAATAATGGGGCTCTTATTTTTTGTTATGGACCACGACTAATGGAATACAGAGAAATAAAAAGTCATTGAAGATGTCTAAGTTTCCCCCTTTCATACTAGTTACAGGTGGGGAACAATGCCTGTCCCCTCCTTATGAGGCAGAAGCATTCCTCTGTCTGTTACAAGTAGACAATCTCATTTGAGATTTTGGGAAGAGTAATTCTACTTTTAGTGAGACTAATTAGATGACAAATTATGTGACTTTATAGTCATCACATTTCTGCATTAAATTGCCAACCATTTTCTTTTATCATCACCATCGTCATCTTAGAGTAGTTAATTTGTTCATACTGAGAAGAGCACTCCCTCTGCTCCATCTCATGTGATCCTGCCCTCCTTGCTGTGGATAATTATATTTGGGCAGACATAGTATTCTCTAGGAACTATTGAGTTCTAAGAAAGACTGTTTGGTCTTGACATGCAGAATTTGGTTAACATAAAAGAATAAGGCAGATTTACATAGAAATGGAAGTGAAATAGCACATGGCTCATGAAGAGAAAGGGAGTCAGAGTAGCAGTCTTTTCCCTTTAAAGATTTTATGAATTTCTTCTATATTTCTTTCAATGGGATTCTATGAGAATGACCAATATTTATAAATCTCCTTTTCTAAAATAAATCTATATTCATGTGTTTATTCTCCTTGCATCATATGATCCCAAACTGTAAAGATTTTAACTTGGTACACAGAAGTTAAGTGTATTTTTCTAAAGCCTTTCATTTCTATTATCTCCCTGTTTACCTATACCAGTCCATGTCAGAAATAGGGTAAGAAAGATAATTGGCTTGAAGTCTAAAGACATTAAGGCCTCAAATGGAAAAGGGTCTTGTCTTCAATCATACAGCTAGGTAGAGGTAGACCAGGCCTGAAATGTTTGTCTTCTAGCTCCTATGTCTAGTACATGACATTTATTAGGGAGTTAGTCCTTTATGCATTGATATATCTAAGGGGGGATAGGTGATTCCAGTATTTAACAATGAAAAGTAGCTGGCCTTGTAATACATAGGAACAATCTGAAGGAACCCAAGAAAAAAAGCCAGGTGTGTTTCTGGCAAATCTTTCTGTTTGAATATCTTCCCTTAAGTAAAGGCAGTATTTGCAGTATATTTGAAATGTCTTCCCTTGTCCCCCTGTGTCTTTCTCTGCAACAGAGTGAGATCAGATCTTGACTGTAAGAGCATTCACCTGACTTTACCTCTCTGTAGCTACTGCCATTTGAGGAGCAGATCATGTGGTTCAGTTTGGCGATTTCTGCAACATTTAATGAAAACTTTTGGGGTGAAACTTTGAGTGCCAATTCAAGTAGAAACAACTTTCCGAGGTAAACTAGAAAGTTATAAAGATCGTCTTTTAGAATGGAAGTTCTGACAGGACTTAGGATTTAATGGAATATTTAGTACTTCAAATAGAGGTATACCTGTAATTGTTAAGCAATTGCAACCTCATCAAGCTAGGCCTGATAGACCTGCTAATGAAGTATTATGTGTTTCTGTGATGCTGGGCTTTTATTTTATATGTAATAACCTATTTGTCTTTTGCAAAACAAACAATGATGGGTGTAAGTGTGGTAAGGGGAGCATTGAAGGAAAGTTTTCAGTGCTATTGTATAATATATTACTAGAGGTTTAAACACAGCAGAAACTATATCTTAAGAGAATGCAAGTTTTACTCAATATTTCACCTGGTCTCCTAAGGTTTATATTTTGATTTAAGCCAAAGGGAACAATTGAGAGCATGGAACACAAGGTTGTTGTTCTGTCCTTTTTAGTTATAAACAAAGGAGCAGTGAAAAGTGATGCTGCGAAAACAACCATGTTAAGATGCAGGTCCTGTGTGAAAATCTGTATTAGGAAATTAGTTGTGGTTATTGAAGGATCTGTAGAGTCTTGTGATAAAAAGTGTCTTTTATCTTTGTTTTCATAAACATTTCCAAACTTTTTGGACCATGGGACTCTTTTCTTCATGTACAGCTTACTAATATACCATTTTTTCTTTGGAGAACCTAGGGTTAGACTATGACCTACATAAGGAAGGAATGGGAGATAAGATTAGAAATGTTGATGTACAACTTCAACTTGAATACTGTGTTGAGGAGATTCAACTTCACTGTATAAACAATAAGGTAATCATTTAGTGTTTTTCCCTTCAGTAGCTTCCTCACTTTTATCTATGCTTCCATTCATAATACTTTTTAGCTATTGCTGAATGGCACTGCTAGATTAATCTTCATAATTCTGTTTTCCATCATTTGTCTGCCCTACTTAAGAACTTAAATTTTGATTGCTTCATGTTTAGACAGATTTTTCTGTCTTGTGTTGCTCTCTACTGCTACCCGTGTATCTGCCATTTCATCAAATAAATCTATTTTGTTTTTAAAATCTGTTATAAATTGGTTCGCAGACAGAAATACATATTAGAATGTCCTGGGGAGCATTTAAACTCCAAATGTCACAATTCCACCCTGACTATGTCAGAGTTTCTAGGGCTGGAGTTAAGGCATCTGTCATGTATAAAAAATTCCAGGTAATTCCAGTGTGTAGTTATGTTTGAGAACCAGTGCCCTAATATCTGATGCAGTATAAGCTGATAGTGGTACTCAAGGTATATTGAAGTCATGTTGTTGTTAATGTCACGTTAATTAATTTCTAAAGAGCTTATATTTACTTTTTAAGAGGAAACACTAACATTTTTGTAGAAAAATCAAAGCTGTCAGTTTTATGCTTAGAAAGAAGAAATGATTTTATTAATAAATATTCTAATTTTTTGAAGCAAATCATAACAGGAACTTCATAGACCAAAGAACTATTGAAGTTTCCCTTAGTAAACTGATTGCAAATGTCTTTGTCAGTCAATTTGATTGATTACAGCATACGCACATTGAAGTACACTTCAGACAGCCAGTTTGTCTGAAGGCTTGCTGTTAAATCTCTTGTGAAGTAATTTAAGATTTAACCCTCGGAGAATTTTGAACTGTTCTTTGAAGGCAACAAGCTCTTGTAAATATAGCATCACTGCACATGATTGGGGAAATCAGTTGGGTATTCAGTCCTGAGATTTAACAATAACAATAAAGGTAATCTGTTTGGAAAGGTTACCTTTTCCCATTCTCTAGGCTGACCCTCTAGCAGAAAGGATGCCAATCAGGCCATACAAGAACATAGGTTGTTTGGATACATGGTATTGAAAGAATGTGGTGAGAGGTTACTCCCCATGGTTTATATAAGATTCCTGAGTTAACACCCTCTTTGAACAGTGATTTGTTATGATTTTGATATGTGCTGTGAGTGAGACAATGCAAGAAGGTTTAGAGATGAAATGATTGGATTATGATGGTTTTAACCCACAATCAGTGAATTAATGCCCTGATAGGGATTAACTGAGCCCTAACTGAAAGTAGGAAAGGTGTGGCTGGAGGAAATGTGTCATTGGGTGCTTGCATTTGGGGTATATGTTTTGTCCTTCTTGAGCAAAGCTCTCTCTCTCTCTCTGCTTCCTGGTATGATGTATTGAGACATTTTCCTCCACCACACTGTTCTGCCATGATGTTCAGCCTCATTTCAGGGCCTGAGGAATGGACTGAAACTTCTGAAACCATGATCGCCCAAATAAACTTTTCTCATCTAATTATTCTTGTTGGGTCTTTTTGTCACAGCAGCAAAATAGCTGAATAAAACATGACTTTCCCTGAACTTACACTACATTATTTGCCTGTGACTTTTCTATTTCTTCAGGTGGATAACAGGCATAGTATTCCTTTGCCTTAAAGGCATGTGGAGGGTTTGGATGTGATCATGACTTTTAGTCCCATACTTTGTATGATTTTAAGTAAATTGATTCTGGGTAAATTATACCTTTCCTCCCTAGAGTGTTTGTTTCCTTCCTTCCTTCCTTCCTTCCTTCCTTCCTTCCTTCCATTCATTTCAGGGGTACTTAACCACTGAGCAACATCCCCAGCCCTTTTGTTGTATTTTAGTTAGAGACAGGGTCTCACTGAGTTGTTTAGGGCCTCACTAAGTTGCTGAGACTGGCTTTGAACTTGTGATCTTCCTGCCTCAGACTCCTGAGTCACTGAGATTATAGGCCACCATGCGCAGCTTTATAGTGTTTTGATTCAGATCTTTAATAGGAACTACCTTCTCTGTTTCATATCCTATATTGTAATCCCTCCATCTCCCAGTTTAACTAAAAGCTGTAAAACCTGGATATCATCATCTTGGCCATCACCCTGTGATTTCCTACCCCTTCCAATCAATGCATAGTTCCTACAATTTCAAAAGGTCAGTGGTTCTTATACAATTAGCATGTGGTAGAATCTCTTGGAGATGGACTACTGTCATACTTCAAGAATTTCTGATTCTTGGTGCTTGGTGGTGTCTGAATTTGGATTCTTAACAAGTTTCCAAGAGATGCTGATGTTTTGGAGACCACACTTTGAGAATCTCTTCTCTAGTGTAGTGGCTCTCAGCCATAGTAGCACAATGAAATCTCCTGGAAAGTTTTTAGAATATATTTGTGCAAGTCCTGTTGCCCAAAGGTTCTGATTTATTTGGTGTGCAGTATTACCCATGAATCATTGTGATTTTTTTAAAGCTGTAATGTGTAGTCAGAGTTGAGAACCCTTTTTGTACATGGTTATCTCCCAGTATTTTTCGATTCATTTTCACTTTTTAATGTTAATTTAAAAAATGATATTCAGATATTTTCCTATTACATTCAGAATGTAGCCCATACTCCTTGGAATGGCTTACTAAGTTCCTTTACCATTTCATTATAGTAGTCCACTTTTAAGTCCAGGGGATAAATTCTAAGACCCTCAGTGGATGCCTGAAACTGAAGATTAGTAGTGAACTCTAAATATAATATGAGTTTTCTATACTTATATGCTTGTATTAAGATTCAATTTATAAACTAGTTATAGTAACAGATGAGCAATAATAACTAATAATAAAGTATAGCAAATATAATGTACTGTAATAAAAGTTGTGTGAATATGGTCTCTTGCTCACTTAACATATCATTGTACTGTACTCATACTTTTTTCTTGTAATTCTGTGAGATGATACAGTGTCTACATTATGATGCGGAGTAAGGTGAATAATATGGGCTTTGTGATGTAGTGTTGAGTTTCTCCAAAAGGGATACCATGACAGTTTATTTGATAGCCTGATGGCTACTAAGTCACTAATGGGTATATATATGGTGGGACAATGGGTGCTTGCATTTGGGGTATATATTTTTTCCTTCTTGAGCAGAGCTCTCTCTCTCTGCTTCCTGGTATGATGTATTGAGACATTATATATATATATATATATATATATATATATATATATATATATATGTGTGTGTGTGTGTGTGTGTGTGTGTGTGTGTGTGTGTGTGGATAGATAGATAGATAGATACATATAATGTATATAGAGATATGATGCTGGGTAGAGAGGGATGGCATGAGGTTTCATTATGATACTTAGAACAGTTCTAAATTTAAAACTTATGAATTGTTTATTTCTGGAATTTTCCCTTTAATACTTTCAGACCATGATTGACTACAGGTACTTAAAACCATGGGTTGCGGGAATTACTGTATATTCATTCATTCATTCAACAAGTTATTAATGGTGATAGTTGCACTACAGTGAGAATGTACTTAATTTCACTGCCTGTTGTGCTTAAAATGATTAAGTAAATTTCATGATGTTTATATATTTTAGTACAATAATAAAACTTATGCACATTCCATATGTCAGACATCTACCAACATCTTTAAATATCTTGTTATTTTCTGTGCACAGTAGCCTTTTCCATCTGCAAACTCCATTTTCTGGAATGTCCTTTTCTTCCTTGACTGACAAACTTCCCTTTGATGTTAAATCTCCAGTAAATTTCCCCTGCTATGTAAAGCTGTCTCAAATTGGCAGGTACAAATGAATTTAGCACATTAAGATTATAATTGAGAGTGTATCTATCCCCCTCCCACCCCTTAAGCTGTGTTTTCTTTGAAATGGGGACTTTTATTGTCTTTTTAAAAATTTCTACTGTGGAGTGAGTGGAGTAGGCAGACATGACTGGATGCTGGGTTTGGAATATGGATTCTGAGGGCCCAGTGCTAGAGCAGGGACCAGGGAACAGTAGATATTAAAGCATAGGACAAACCAAAGTCTGTAGGGGAAAAAGTAAGGGCCTAAAAGTCAGGGTTAACATGTATATATGTCACACCACAGGGGACAAGTTTCAAAGAATTTAGAGTTAAGATGTGACCCCAAATATTTCTGTTACTGACCTGCAGTAAGCACGTAAAGTCCATATTATTAGAGAACCTTTATTTATTTTTTGCATTAGATAGTGTTTGTGCCAGAAATAAACTCCTGTGAATATTACCAGTAGTCACAGGATGTGTACAACATTGCCATTTTGGCACAAATGAGTTATTCACATTTTCAGTTATAACTTTGGAATGTGCTGAATAGGAGCCTGAGTTATGTTTTGATGGAGGAAAGGGGAAGGTTTTACATGAGGGCTCTAGTAGCCTATCTAGGAGGCTGGTGCAGCAGGAAAGTAGAGGGTCACTTGAAGAGAGAATAGTGATACACTTTACCTTCCTTCAGGTTCTGTTAAGAGCTGAGAATGTGTCAAAAGGAAATGTGGTCCATTCTATGATCCTTGGGAAATTTGTAACTATATGCATAAAATGTGGATATTTTAATGGAAATGAAGCCAATAAAAAAGATTGGATCTGAATATTATCTCTCAGCAGGAAAAAAAACTACAAGAGGAGAAGGAAGCTTGAGATGGGCGTGGTTCTTTCTTATAGATAGTGACATACAAAAGAAGACTGCATGCTTTTCTCTCTAGCTGACCCTCCTCTTGAGTGTCCAAAGAGTCTAATTATTCCCTAGCTAGTTTGCTTATGCTCAATAGGTTCATTCCATTATTCTTCGTGGTTTGAAATGTACTGTTGCTATCACTGTTAGTAATTGCAGGTGTCTGTGTGACCAGGATATGCTTCTTTGTCTAGCTGCAAGTTATATGTTCCCTTGTCTCCTGCTACATGGACATTCTTAAGTTTTCCTGGAACCATGGTGTTTAGGCATTTGCTCAATGAGTGTGGTATCTACTATGAATAGCCAAAATTGCTGTATTGTCTGTGTGTGTGGTGGGGGAGGCAGCTTGTGCATATATACCCATGCACGTTTAAATAATAGCAACCAATATGTATTGCAATGCTCAGTAGGACATTTATATGCATGTCAAAACAATCTGGAAACCGTAAATCACTTTGTAAATTGAAAGGATGCTAACAAACACATAAGAATATTGAATAGCCCCTGAAAATTCCTCATTAGCAGGTTGAGCCTGCTATGCCAGGTTCTGAGACAAGACAACAAATTTCTTATTATCCTTTACCCACTGGAGGAGAACATTGGCACAGGTAATCCAAAAGCAGCAGATAATCTACTCATTTTTGATACTAGTGTTACATATTTTGTGTTTTATTAAAAAATGAGGGAAATATTAGTTGTCTGTCCCTGAGCACAGATACATAGGGTATAGAGAATTGATAGCTTAAGGAATTAAACACTCCCTCAGGTAATACACAAAGTGGTTATTTCTCACCAAAATATAGATTTTGAAACTTGACATTATTCTGTGTAACATTTGACTCTATATTGTCTTTTAACACTTTATTTCAAGGATGTTTGCCTTATTGCTCTTAACTGGATTATATTACTTAAAAGAAATCTTTGATGAAATAAAACTGTGATTTATTGAGAAAAATTCTATGTGATGATTATTTTATAGGTTCTTTCACATACATTATCTCATTGAATCCTCACAGCTTTCATTTGAGATGGAATTTTTTTCTCTCTTGATAGATGAAATGCTGAGAGCTTAAGTAATTCTGTACAAGGTCATACCACCACTCAATGATAAGCTAGGATTCAAAGTCAGATATTTCCATCACATGTCTCAGCTTTTTCATTTTTGGTGCCTGTTATTCTGTCTTATCTGACTATGTGATTTCACTCATTGTTTCAGAAAATACATCTTTTCTCATGTCTCTGTTTATGGAAAAATGACCGTGTTCTTTTTGTTAGTTAGCACTGTTAGAAAGGAGTCACAGTTCTTTAACTAGAAATAAGAAGTGCCTGAACCCTAATTTAGACTTACATAATGCAAAAACTTGGAAATTCTCAGGATACTTTCACTTCTCTATAATGTTCACTTGAGGAGATTTGGGGAAGCACACTTTGAATCTCTCACCACATCTGTGAATTTCAAAATGTGCATGGAAAATGTTGAGATTGTCAGGGGAGCAGAGAGGTAGCTATTCCTCCATGATCACCAAGCTGTCTTATTCATTTTTCACGAGTCACTCATTTTCTAAAAATGAACCTGCCATATTTTTTTCTTTTTACAAGATGGAATGGGAACTCATTTATGTTAAATTTTCAACTATAAAATCCACTTTTAATCTTTCACTAGGATACTAGTATCTCAGCCAGGAGAAAAAGATCTCATTAAAAACAAAAATGATATAGAGTGTCTATTAATCAATTGGATGGAACTATTTTATGCTCTGAATACAAAATGTTGAAATGTATCTCTTAGGGATCAATGTTGTTTCTAAGTAACTAAAGCTAAATCAATATCAGCTCCACACTTCACTTTGGTAACAGATCATTAGATTCTAGTGTTTCTGAACCTGTAACTACAAATACAGACTGCCCACAAATGGTTTTCTGAGTAAAATTTTCCCCATTTGTCTTTTTAGATGTTGATTTATTTGTGTATTTATTGTCTAGTAAAAGCCTTTTTTTAATGTTACTGTAGAGGTAAGGCAAATTCTTATAGAGGAAATATATTAGACTTTTATTGTGTGGGGCTTTTAGCTCTCAAAGGGCTTAATTTGGCCTATGTATATCCAAAATCATGTAATAACAGGGTTTAGCTCTATTATGTATTATTGATTTATGCTTACTCATTTCAGTTTCAGTGCACACTGGACTTAAGGAATTAATGAGTTTTCTGTTAAATGTTTAAGGACAAAAAAGACAAATTCTAAACCATAGCATTATTGCAGTTCAGAGTTGAAGAAAACCCTACAGGTATATGGTTCAACCTCTTATAGGATGTTTGGATTAGTCCTCTGTACAGGATTCCTGGCAAGCTAATTCAAAGTAAGGTTGAAATAAATAAAGCATAGAATTTAGAATAAAGGGGATTGTGTTAGCCAGAGTGCTGGCAAGAAATAGATGGCACACTCTTAATACATATTTAAGGAGAGTGTAAGTAGTGAGATATGGGAAGGGATATGGGATACCAAGAAAAATTGTAGAACAGTGTCAATAATATTGAACCATCATTACTTTAGTCCTGAAACGGAAAGTGGGAGAGAGCAGTTTCTGGAATGTTAAAGAGGAGACAGGATCTAAGGATAGGAACCCTGGCCTTTGGTGGAGAAACACAAATACAGCCAACCTGAGATCCTCAGGTGTGAATGCTTAGGGAATAAAATATCCTCCCTTCTACCTCCCCCTACTTCCTTCATTTTCTCTTCAGTGTTTTCCATATTTCTGAGTGGACACCACAGCGCGGGGAAACCCAGCTCATGCACTACACCAAAGGGTTCATTCTTGTGGATCACAGAATAGGTTAGTGAATAGTTTGGAAGAGGTTAACAGAAGACATTCAGCATAAAGGCAGTAGCCCCTTTATACCTTGGCTCTATCAGAGCATATCTGGAATGTAGTAGTTAGCTGTGAACAAAATGAGCTAGAGTCAAATGTTTTTAAAGAAGAAAACCAGTATAATGAGAAAACCCAAAAGCATTGTATATAAAGTTGAGGGGATTTAGTATTGTTTGTGCTGACAAAGAAAAGATTTGAAGGTAAGTATAACATGATGGTTAAGGGTACAGAGCCTAGAGTCAGCTCCAAACTTAGTACCTGTGTGACCTTAGGAAATCTACTTCTTTTTGCTTCAGTTCTCTCACTTGTAAAATTGGGGATAATAATAACAATTGTATCTACCTCATAAAGTTGAAACATTGAATAAGTATTAGTACTTATTGTGATAATATGTCTTGAGATATTATTGTTATTCTAAAACTAGTTTCTGAGATGCCCAGATAACCTTGGGTGTGGCAAGTTTTCACACTTTCTTGACCAGCTCTTTATGAGTTATGAGGATTAAATGACCCAGTATGCAGAATATTTAAAATAGTATAAATAGTCCATAGTAAATATTATACAAGTTAAATAGTTGGAGTAGGGACATGATGTAGAAATTCGAGTGATCTATCTGTGCTGAAGCAGTTGAATCAAAACAATTGGGTGAAAACTTGAAGACATTTTTCACTTTGTGTATAAAGTGTTTCATACACGTACTCAAAAATTATCTTCTATGGCAGTGAGTTGCCCCTGCTAGAGGTGTTCAAACTGAAACTAAATGACAAGTCATGTACTACAGAGATTCAAGCTTGAGAGGTTGGATTAGAAGACCTTTAGAACTCATTTTAATGCTGGCATATCTCTGATTCTTCAGAAAATCATGTGTGTTGCATTGTAAATATAACCTTGTTAGCTGAGCCTCTCTCCTAAAGAACTGACTGCTGTGTAGGCTACAGATTGCCCAGATGTCATCCTTGACCTTTTGATAGTGCATGAAAAAGCACATTTTGAAATCACTTTGTGATTATATTATGTTCCCCACCCCCCATCATCTTACAATCATCTTTTCCTCCAAAACCATTTTCTTCAATGAAAATAAATGGAGCAATTTTCATAGTTTGCTATTTAAAAGTGTAGACTATATAGTTAGTTACACCATTTAGATTTACATTCCACTATCTAAATAGATGTATAATTTTGGACAGTATAATCTGTAGAGCTTGGTTTTTGCCACTGTAAAATAAGGGGATATTTTATTTTAAAATACCTGTTACTTGATGGGCTGATTGCAATGACTAATGAAGGTATTTTCTCCAAAGTTCTTGCCATGTAGTAAATATTGAATAAGTATTAGTACTTATTGTGATAATATGTATTGAGATGTTATTGTTATTCTAAACCTAGTTTCTGAGATGCTCTGTTAACCTTGGGTGTGGCAAGTTTTCACACTTTCTTGACCAGCTCTTTACTCTCCAGTTAACTCTGGAAGGTTTTTGCAGGGACTCTAAAGCTGCTGCGGAAAAGGAAAAGGGTTAATTGCTTTTTCAATAAGAGACACCTTCCTCTGATGCCATCCCCATCTCAAAGCAAGTTATGAGAAGCTGTATGCAACAGAAAAGCAGTCTTTCAGCTGCTTGGTGGAAACCTTGTAAACAAAGGGGTTCTCATGCCTTTCAGAATCCAACTATGAAGATTATATTTAGATTTTCATATGAATAAAACTTTATAAATTAGAATAGCCAGCTGTGAAAACCCTCCTTGCTCTTTGATCTGTG
Source organism: Callospermophilus lateralis (assembly GCF_048772815.1). Classification (NCBI taxonomy): domain Eukaryota; kingdom Metazoa; phylum Chordata; class Mammalia; order Rodentia; family Sciuridae; genus Callospermophilus; species Callospermophilus lateralis. The sequence goes on from NC_135325.1 coordinate 98,074,484, forward strand.
GAACAAGAGCTTATAATAAAGGATAATAAAAGACAGAAAAATACCACCTTCATAGGCATTGTCTGTATAATAAAAGAAGTTTTCAAACTTCCTTTCCTGCAAATAATTTTAATTAGCATTTTTGAGGGGGCTGAATGTAAATACCAATTCTACTATAGGCCAGAACCAGTTGATTAACCATTGTATGAAGTGCTATAGGCTTCTATTTAGGGGAGGAGGAAAAACAAGCAGTTTTGTTTGGCATTCTGTTCTGGTCCCCACTAGAAGCTTTGATTCCAATCTTCCCTCTTATTCATCCACCCACTCCCAAATGCAAATTTATTTTTAAGCATCTCAATTCTAAGATAGCAAGGAAAAGAAATTTGAAGGTAGGGTTACAGACTTATTCCTGTATGCCTATCTTGGTTTTAATACTAAAAGTTCCATTTCCTGGGAACTCCCTCAGTCTTGGCCAAAGCAGAGTGACTGATCATTCTAAGTGGGTCTGTTAGTAAACATAAACATACTTCAGGAAACCTTGGTTTAAATAACCTATGGAAAACCTATGCAGCTGAAGAACAATATCTCCATATCAATGGAATCCCTTAGCTGCCACAGGGAAACTCAAATTAGCTTTGTCTTGAGACTGAGTGAAGAAAATGAAGGACATCAGTTAGAGGAGAAACAATACTGATGATGAGGAAGATGAATAGAAGGAAGAAGGGAGTCTCAACTAGCATTTATTTAAAGCTTTCTATATGCCAATACCTATTTAAGAAATAATCATTTATTTCAGTCCATTACTTATGCTCCTTGACTTACAATGGGGTTATGTTCTGATAAACATTTTCTAAAATTTTTCTAAATTTTACATTTAGAAATACATTTTTCTAAAATATTTTTTTAGTTGTAGATGGATATAATATCTTTGATTTATTTTTAATGTAGTGCCCGGGATCAAACCCAGTGCCTCATGCATGCTAGGCAAGTGCTCTACCACTGAGTCCCAGCCCCAGCCCCAGCCCCTAATAAACATTTTTGATTTGAAAATACATAATATACCTAACCTACTAGCCATCATGTCTTAGCAACACATCACTTTGTAGAATATTGGTTACTTACTCTCATGATGATGTGACTGAATGAGAGGGACACTTGCTGCCACTGCCCAGCATCAAAAGAGTATTGTAGTGTATATTGCTAGCCTGGGAAGTATGGTTTATACTGAATGCACATTGCTTTTGTACCATCCTAAAATGAAAAAGTTATAAGTCAAATCATATAAATTGGGTAGTCTCTATTTTATCTTTATATATGAGAAGACTGAGGCTCAGTGAGGTTTCGTGGCTTGCAGGCTCAAGAGAAGCCTGGATTCAAATACATACCTATTTAAAGCTGAAGTATACACCCTTAACCACCATATGATAATGCCATATTTACTGAGAACCTCCTATAGGCCAGGCAATGTGCTATGTTTTCAGAATATGGCAGTGAGCAAAGCATACATTCTACCTATTGTGAGGTAGCTTATATGGAGTTTCAATCCATATAAGAGTAACCCATATAAAGATTGGATTCTTTCATTTTCAAATCACTATGATTGCATGACTGTCACTGCCATCTTGCCATTTTGAAACTGAATTCCAGAGGAGGGAATGATTTATTGATGTTCATGCCTAAACAATTTATAGGAAGTAGCTAGAGACCAGCTATTGACTAATCCCAGAAGGATAAGACCCTTGTTTTTGATCACTAAATGAAGTATGCCAAGATGAGCAGCTGCTAATGAAATAGGAAAGTGAAGGTAATTGTTCTCTATCAATTTCCTATTATGCATCAAACAAAAAAGAAATGATTGAAAAACATTTATTCGTAGTGTGTCTGAAACCAAACGGTGTCTATTAACACAGATGTCATGCCAGTTGCTAGTTTTGTTTTTTTATTCTTCTGTCAATATTTGTCAAAGTTAAGATCTATTTTAATGTAGAGCAGTTATGGTGAAGGTTTGTGTCTCCCTAAATCTGAGCTTTACCCTGAAAATTAGTGTAGCCTGTTATGTCTTAGCATTATCGATTTCTCAGTCTATAGGAAAAATAGCAAAGTCAAAATACATATCAACTATTGATAGTAGAGGGGCTGCGTATGTGCAGGAGCAGGAGGCATATGGAAATTTCTGTACCTTCCATTCAATATTGTGGTGAACTTAAAACTGCATTAAAAATTATGCCTATTAAAATTTATCACTTCCTTTTAGTATCTGCTTGCTCCATACCTAGATAAAGTGTTCACAGTTCTGGTCTAAAGGCCAAATCAATCCTGCTTCCTATTCTTGTACAGCTTGTGAGCTAAGATTGTTTTTTTACATATTTAAATGGTTGAAACAAAAATCAAATGAAGAATGTTATTTTTGGCATGCAAAAATTACATAAAATTCAAATTTAAGTGTTCATAAATAGTCTTATTGGAACGCATCCATGCTCCTTTATATATACTATGGCTGTTTTTTCTTTTTTTTCTTTTTTTTTGCTATAGTGGCCAAACTAGTTACTACAGAGTCTGTATGGCCCACAAAACCTAAACATTTACTATTTGATCTCGCCAAGAAATTCATGCTGACCCCTTGCCTAGAAGAAAGGGCCAATCTGTGTACAGGACACATACATGAGACTCAACTCACAACTGTGCTGTTTTGGAAGAAACAATTATCACAGCACACAGTTTGATCCAGTGATTTTATGTCATGTCGAATTGTAACAAAGAAAAATCCTTATATTATATTCCTAACCACAGTCATTTTAGATATTTTCTAAAGTTCTATTTATCATGGGTATAATCAATAATTATTGATATTTGATAAAAAGATGTTGGAGACATTTGCCAGCATTTACATAAAACTTGGGATTTGTGTTTCAGCTAACAACATTTACATATAATACATGCATAAATATATAATGTGTATATTTTATATGCTTGTGTTCATTTGTAATTTCAACCTAGGCTTCACTAAAGGATTTTTAACCCTCAAGAAGCTGCTGAGTCAAATGAAAAGTAAAATCATGATTTTCTTTCTGTTGTCCTTTTCTCAAATCTTCTCAATACACTTTCTGACTCACACCTGGGACTCCATCTTTTTTCCTCTAAAGCAAAGAGAAGAAGGAAACATGCAGTGGTTTTCTTCCATGCTTCCCTCTCCCACACTTTCTGCTTTTTGGCAGATTCATTCATTCTCTCTCTCTCTCTCTCACACACACACACACACACACACACACACACACACACTCACCTTACTAGCTATGCAGAAATAATGAGCTTCATAATATTCAGATAAGATGTTACTGTCAGTGTTGGTTTAATAAATCAACACCAGAAATTAAACTATTAATTTTTAAAAACATCAAACAGCAAAGTAAAGGAGCACCAGAAGAAAGATGAGGAGAATAGGAAATTATCGCCTAAGCAATATTAACATTTCATGATAACTCTTGTATAACATTGCAGATTGAGATTCTATCAGTTGTTGCTAAATGATAAAGTGAAGGGGGATTGGATTACTGTGTATTTTTTTTTTTCTACAGCTGACCTGTGTGCCGGGTGCTGAACAGAACATGTGACTTGGTATAAAAGGGCCAAGTCAAAGGCAATAACCTTTGAAATAATGGAATTTGAGATGGGGCTCAGATGCTTTCATTATACTGCAGAAGCACAGTGATTAGGAGTGTGGATTGTAGAGTCAAATGAATTTGAGTTTGAATTCTGGTGCTGAATTTGATAGCTGGAGAGGTATTAGTTAGGATGTTTAATCTTAATGGTATTTGGTTTCCTCATTTGTAAAGTCAAAATAGAAAACAAAAACAAAAACTACTTTTTGGGGCTGGGATTTTGGCTCAGCAGTAGTGCACTTGCCTGACATGTGTGAGGCACTGGGTTTGATTCTCAGCACAACATATAAATAAATAAATAAAGGTCCATCAACAACTAAAAAAAAACCAAACTACTTCTTTTATAGGATTAATTTAAGGATTGAATAACATTTGTATAAATGTGCATAGCACTGGGCCTGACACAAATTCTCAACACATTTATTATTTCTATTGTTAAACTAGATTCTACACGAAGAAGTACTAAAAATCACTGCAAAATTAGACAGTATTTTGGTACAAGTGCTGTTCTACCTACTCATAAAGGAAGACAGTGGAAGGAATAATGAGTGGAAGTTAGAAGACTTGTGCTTTAGTCTGGTTAACAGTAATACCAATAAGTAGTATTTTTTAGGCTTTAACTATGTGTTTAATATTTTCAACAACGCTGCTTAGGTAATGTCATCTACATTTAAATATGGAAGAACTGAGACTTAAAAAGATTTGGCTCCTTGAATAAGTTAATAGCTAGCAAGTAGTGGAGGTGAGATTTGCACTCAGGTAGACTGATTACAGAACCTCCATTATTTAACCTTGGGACTATGTTAACTTTCTAGTTCTGCAATTATCTAACTCAGTGACCAAGGGGTTAACAGGGTTGCCATAGATTTGTGCAGATTATGCACTGTAGAACTCAAGGGATGTTCAATTTGTGTTGCTATATGCAGTAAATAACCTGTTCAGTCATATGGGTGGTCCTGAAGAAGTTCCTTGACTTCTCTAGGGTTTAGTTTCATTGCCTCAAAAAAATTAAGACTTGAACTAATTGGTTTCCGAACTCTTCTCTCTGAGAAGTGTAAATATGTGCATGTGTGAATAATCCAAAAAAGTTCTCTAATGTGCTTTTGAGAATTTTATGTACATATTTGAATTTGCACTTATCTGATGGATTGAAGAGCAAGCTAAATATGGACATGATACTGGGAAACACTGGAACTAGAAGACTAGGGGAGCTGCCTATTTTTCCCACCATGCTCTCCTGTGCAGGTTCCCTATGCTATGAAGAGGCAGTTCATATCTTCAGCTGTTAGAACAGCAGAAACAAAATGTCTCTTTATCACACATCCCTGGGAATAGGGATATAGTTAATGGAATAAATTTGAATGGCTTTCTTTGCTAGGATGTGAACTGCATGAAAATTAAGTGTAAACACCATAGATTCAAAAGCAGTTATTCAAGTAAATTAGGTGTTTTCTACAGAAACCCATTTTAACGAAGCAATTAATTAAGCAAGAATTGCATGTGCTATCCATCTACAAACTGAAAGGCAAATTTTGTTGATAATGTTGTGTATCTGCAGATATGTATAGATAAATTTGATTTAATTATCAGAAAGTTATTATCACTGTGTCAGAACTTAACACTTTTTTTTCTGTCCTTCCAGTTTACCAGGTTTCTTTTGAACTATGTTTGAGATACAGTGTCTCCCCTTTGTCAAGAAATTTTCATGGCATGGCATCTCTGGAATCTTACCAAATGTCATAGCCCCTGAAAACCTTTCTTATGAAAATAGGTTATTTAGGGTTCTTGTGACAAAGGTAACTACCTGTTTATAGCTGATCAAAAGTTAGGAATTCTTTTAGTTTTTCTAATGTTTTCTGTGCTTCACAGTGACCTTTTGATTTCTACATCAGTTACATTGGCGTATTTATTCATCATTCTGTGGCTCCATTCTTCACCTTCCTGTCCCAGAGTTTTCACTGAGGCAGTTTCTTTTGCCTTAAATCTGCTTCCCCTCTGCCTGTTTTTGCCTTTCACTCCCCTCTTCTAAAGCTCAGTGAAATTGCACTGTCTTTATTAAGTCTTCCTCAGAACTCCTCTTTCCTGTTCTTTCATACAGCTTTTTCTTATACTTTAGTTATAACTACAGTGACTACATTTGCTGAGCTGTAGAATTAGGAACACAAGCGTTGACAAATATAAGTATATTTAGAAGAACAATGTGATAGATTATTTGAAATCATGACAGTTCTAGAAGATCCAGGGTGTGTTTCCCTTAATTGTAGCACTCATTACTGTCTGCCTTGTGTTGGTGTTAATTATGTGTTTGTTTGGATCCTTCCTGATGTTACAAGCAAGAATTGTGTCAGAGGCATCCTTGTATCACCCCACACCTGTCAGATTCCTTTGTCTGCAGTAGGCATTTATTATGCAGTTATCAAATACTTAATAAACTAGTATGAAATGGCAGTCACTGTGCTATGTGTTGGGGAAGAAATGAGGTCCTTCATGCCATGAAATATATAATTAAAATATAATTAGATGAGTTCTATATTAGGATAGATCTAGAACACTTAACAGCTGTCCCTTGCCTAGACTTGGAGAGCTAGGGACCCCTTGAAGGAAATGATTTATAAGTAGAGAAATGGAGGATGAAAAGGGTTTTGTCAGGAAATAATGGAACTTTGGGCTACCAGGGTGGAGAGAAAAAAATGTGAAAAGGTCCAGAGATGGGAGAAAGAAAAATGGTCTGTTGCAGAAATTCAGTTTCTCAATCTCATTTACACAGAAACAGTATGAAGGGGAGAATAAGGGAAGCAGGTCACTGGGCCAGATGCTAGTGATATAGTGACTGATCCCAAGAGTTCATTTGGAATAGGAGAACACAGGGAAATAATGGAGGAAATTATGGCACAGTATGACTATACCCATTAAGCCACCTCACCATTAATAGCTAGGGGAGGTTTACCATAAGATATGAATTTTATGTTGCAATCTAGATCACTACATGCTGAGAAAATTAATTTGCTAGCATTTAGCTATTTGCCTGTTCTGCTTTTCTAAGACTTAGCATGAGACAGAAACTGTCAGACAGTCAGAGATGGACAATATCTTCTCTTTGGTTCCTTGCGTTCCTTTCTACATTTATGCAGAGTGGCTGAAGTAGATTCATTACATAAAACATAATCTTTCTTTTTGCTTTCCATAAAAAAAGCAGTTTCTCAGTCACCATATTAAGTGTCTTGAAGTTTCTTTCTTCTCTTCTGATCAATATTTTAACTGAATCTTATGTAAAATGAAATTTACATTCAGGTGTTCCCTTAGCAACCATCACACAAAATCAAATACATCTGCTTTCAGAATCAATTCATCTTTTGAGAAACCTTATAATAACACAGTGTCCTTTTATTAGCAAAATGGCTTTTTAATGGGTTTCCAACTTTTTCAAAACAAAGTATTTTAAAAATCATGTTTAAATAGAATTTATGTGGTTTTAAAATTCTGATAACAAGTAGATCCCCCTCAATTTTTATTCACTTTTAATCAATGAGCATTCATCCAATAAAGATGTATTAGTGCCTATAGGTCAGAGACTCTGGATTACACAAATAACAAAGATGTGGTCCTTTGTTCTTATATGGTCACTTGTTCTCATAATGGAACTAACATCTATAGCAATAAACATAATACAAGGTTTTTTTTTTTTTTTAAAAAAAGATGCCTGCTGAATGTTGTGGGAACACACACATATGAGTTTGTTATGATAGGATTTGTTATAATGATCTTTAACCTCTCTTGGAGTGAATCTAAGAAATATCAGCTGTCAGCTACTGATGCTGTAATCCCACAAGTGAATTCTGAAGATGTTAAAAGTCTTTTCATCTGGGAGTTCTCACATTGTCATAGAAATCTGGAAAAGAATCATAAAAGTGCTATGAGGACCTGTCAGAAATGGTGTGCTACATTAAGTCAATGTGAGGTTCACAAAGGGATTTCTGGCCTTTAATTTTTACAATAAATATGATGTTCTTGGCAAGGAAGAACATGGGAGTCTAAAAGGACATAAGATGCTCAAAGATTTCTGTACTTAAGATAACATTTAAAGCATTATACTTACTTTAAAATGAGGAAGAAGAGGGAAACTATACCTTAGTACATTGTAGACTTTTAAACTATTTTTAAAATTCATGTTCATTGACTAATTAGTATTTTTTTATCCTGTTAAGAATTCCTTGGATGCTCTGTTGGATATTAACAATTCTAAATCATGGGTGAGCCTGCTTCTGGGATATTGGAGTTGTAGTATTCAACTTCTCCAAGCAAATGTCTGCATTGTTATTATTAGTAATAATTTTAACAATTTATTTTTTTTAGTGTCATGGACTCACTCATTGAACTATACTTAAGATTGTATACTTGGATTGTATTCCTTACCATGGTCTACAGAATTCTGTATGGTTTGGTGCCTATTTGACATTCCAACCTGATTTTATATAACTCTGACTTGTGTTTTAAGCTCCATTAAAATTAAACTACTTGAAATTCCTGAAATATGGTGTGTAGATTGAGGTTTCTGAGCCTTAACTTAAAACTATTCTTGCTCTTATTGTTCTTCTGCTCCAACTTAGTCCATCCATTATACAAGATTTAGCTCAATTACCAATTTTCTAGGCTTTATTTCTTTACCCTTCATGTGCACACATTAGGTCATGTTTTCTTTTATGCTCCCATAGCAGTTTTAGTCATAACTGGCATGTCTCAGAAATTCAAACTGGGTTTATCGATTTTACTACTTGAATCAGTCCAGTGTCCTCCTGATCTCTGTAAATTTCCAACATTACTTCCTCATGGCTGTTGTTTTTTTTTTTTTTTTTATTGGGGGGGGTCCATACAATTTTGTATATTCTGACTAGTACTGAATGTGAAAACCAAACAATATAGTATACATTTTTAAAATGTATACTATAAGAAGTCCAATCACACCAAGAATAAAGTACATTTTTTATGGTTTATTTAAAATTATTTTTACTAAGTATTTGTAAGTTTGAGCAATGATGGTTCTCACTGTATACCCTTGTTCCATCTTGCTAGGTCATCCCTTTTCTTTTTTTTTTTTTTCTGTTTTACCTTATTAGGCATTGAACCTAGGGTCTTGCACATGCTATGCAGGCAACTCTACCACTGAGTCATATCACCAGCCCTAGGTCACCTCTTGTGTGTTCACCTTCCAAAGCCTGTTCTCCTAACATGTGATCCATCCAGAAATATTGAGCTCTCTGGAAAATGTAGAATGGTCATGTCTTTCACATCTGCATATCACCCTACTGATTCCCCAAGACCCAACATTTTTTTCCATTTTTGCTATAACTTGAGAACATATTTTTTTTCTTGATTTCTTTATATCATGATCATTATTGGTTTTATGATTATCTTCAAATGGTTTGTTTATTTATTTGTCTCCTCCATTTTAAGGAGGGAGGATGCCTTATTTTTTCTATTCATTGATTTAATGTGCTGTAGGGTGTAGTTTGGCCTAGGTTCTCAATAAATTTGTGGTGAGGTTTTCTTTTCCCTTTTTCTTTTTTTTTAAAGCAGTACTGGGGATTAAATATATGGTACTTTACCATTGTGCTAAATTTCCATCTCTTTTTATTTTGAGACAGGGTCTCTTTTATTTGTGAGGTTGCCTCTCAAGTAACTGGGATTATGGCATGGAATACCATACCCAGAAAGGGGAACTGCCCTTTAAATAAATCTTGAAAAAGCATTGAGTTTTTTCATACTAATTTGTTCAAGGGGTGTGGGATTTATCTGTGGGTTTGCAGTTTTGTTTTGTTCATCTCAGTAGTCCAAGTTCATACCACAGCATAATGTTAACTTATACATTATGAGCAGATATTGTATCTCCTATGATATATACTAATAATAGACTAAAAGAACTAGGAAAAGCTATCAAATAAAAATAGCACTGTTCTAAGTACTTTATATATATTATAAACTTGTGTTCTTGAAACAAATAGTATGATATAGATAATATTATCACTCAATTTTCCAAAGAAAGAAATTGAAGTACAGCAAGGTTCAGTAATTTGCCTATAGTCACATTAATAAGTAGAGTAACTGAGATATAAGTCTAGATAGTCTATTATAAAAATATGCTCACTTCATCACTATGTGATATGCCTTGAGGGTACAAGAATTAGGTTGTCAGATCAGGCACACCTATAATCTCAGAGATAAGAGACTGAGGCAGGAGGATTGCAAGTTCAAAGCCAGACTTGGCAATTTAGGGACCCCTAAGCAAGACCCTGTCTCAAAATAAAATAAAATAAAATAAAAATGGCTATGGATGTGGCTCAGTAGTTAAGCATCCCTGAGTTCAATCCTTGATAGCCTCCCCCCACACAAAACAATAAAGTTGTCAAGTGTAGATTATAAAGGCTATAAGGTTTTAAGCACCAGAAAAGATAAACTTCAAAAGAACTGAAATAATCAGAGAAGTCTGCAAGAAAGAAGTATATATTGAGAGGCAAATTAATCTGTACTTTTTAAATTATAGTGTATTAGGCCAAATTTGCTTGCAGTTACAATCCACCTTGAATAAAGTTTATAATTTTGGATTGATGATCAGCAATAGCCAAAGCTGTTGGCACCAGATGGGTCACCTGACCTTTCTCCTACTGTGTGAGTCTTTCCAAATGACTTTTATATTCTTGGAATTGGCTTACTGGTATTATGTGTCCTGGTTTGAGTGTCACAGAAATGAGAATTTCCTTTGTGTTTACAAGAGAAAAACAAAATTCAACCCATCTTCTGCTATTTCTTTGGTGAATATAATTATCTATATTAAAATCTTAGTGCCAATAAATCTTAAAAGCCATAGGTCTTCAGAGTTATTTATAATTCCTGTAAAAAACTGTTCATATTTAAGTCTCTATTCTGTATACTCTTTTTATTGCATTAAATATTTTGTAATTCTTCTTTAATATGTTAAAATGAATCTCATGAACAACATAACTTTTCCTTATGTAGGAATACATATGGAATATACATTTCAAAACATATTATAGAAGAGGAAGTAGAGGAAATAATTTCCATAAAATATGAACTTGAGTATGTAGATGCTCAGGTACTACTTCAGTATAATTTATAATAAAATACAAACTTGGATGCACATGAAAAGCCACTATGAGTACCATGTCTATGAATTCAGAATTTATGGTGGTATATTGATCACTTAAATACAGTTATTTTCTTTGCCCATGGTGATATAACTAAATGGTTAAATATTCTTCCTCAAGTTATAAATAAGATGAAGTACAATTTATTACATACACAGTAGTTACTTTTCTGGAAAGCTCAATGTATACTAAAACTATTCAAAAGCATTTTTTAAAAAATGAATTTGAGCTCTTGGTTCAGAGAACTAGTTTTTTTTTTCCATCTGAATTAATATCTGGTAAGGGCATTGAAAGACAATTAGGTACATGGTCACATTGATTTTTTTTTTTTCTTGAAGTCTACTAACCTTGCCCTCTCTTAACAGCTATACTTCTCAGCAAAGAAGTTTTTATATTTAGAGTTTAGTCGAAGATATCTCTATCTCTTTACATATATATGTATAGAAATACACATTCCACCTAGAACAAGATAATTTAAAATTTTTATGTACCTAATAACATAACCTCAAAATATACATAGCAAAAATTGGCCAAAATATAAGGGATGTTTTGTAAGGACACCAACATAGTGAAGGATTTTATATACCTCTTTTAGTACATACTAGAATGATTAAAAAGTCAGATCTACAACATTTGAACTATATAATTAATAATTGTACTTGACATATATGTAGTAGTATACTGGAGCCAGTTCATATTGGCTTGTGAGTCTTCCAAATTCCATATTCAGCGATATCCTGTTGAAAGCTTAGCGTTGACCATGGTGGGAGTATTCACATCAAAGAAGCTGATATCAACAATACCTGTCTGGGTACCTGAAGTTTTTTTGTGCCTTTGAGAGTCATTTGTTAAATATTTACCAGTTTACCACTGTCTGTACACAGCACCACATCTATGATTTTCCAAGTGTATATTATTTTTCAGTTGCAAATGGAAATCTTTCCCAGATTTTCCATAACCTTGGTAATAAGTCAAATGTGGATAAATGTTTATAGATTTTAAATTATAACAGTTATTTGTTTGACCACAGTGAAATCAACCTAGAAATCAGTAATAAATTCATAATTAGATAATCATAAAATGTTTGTAAAATTATCTGCCTTCTTTAAAATATGCAGGTGAAATAAAGAATACATAATGGAGATTAGAAAATATTTTGAACTAAATAATATATGTATATATGTATTGTCTCAACACTTGTAGAAGGTAGAGTAAGATGTGGCTAGAGGGACATTTGAAGCTATAAATACACTGGTAAGTAGATAGGCCAATCAATGGGTACATACACCCATTTCAAAGAATTAGAAAAAAACAGCAAATTAAACCCAAGAAATACAAAAGAAAGTAAACAATAAAAGTAAGAACAGAAATTAAGTAGAAAACAATGTAGAAAAATTTTTCTAAGCCCAAACCTGATTGAAAACAGAAATGAAATCTATAAACTTCTACTAATATTGTCCAAGAAAAAAAGAACTGAACAATGCAAGGAAAGCACAAGCAACCAATATCAAAGAGAATTGAATTACAGTAGATGGGGTGGAGAGAGAAGATGGGAGGGAAGGGGAGGGAGGGATAGTAGAGGATAGGAAAGGCAACAGAATACAACAGACACTAGTATGGCAGTATGTAAAAACGTGGATGTGTAACTGATGTGATTCTGCAATCTGTATACGGGGTAAAAATGGGAGTTCATAACCCACTTGAATCAAATGTATGAAATATGATATGTCAAGAGCTTTGTAATGTTTTGAACAACCAATAATAAAAAATATACAAATTCAACTATAAAAATGATCCAAACCATTACAGAGCTTCCCCCAAATATTGGGCAGAATATGTGATAGATACTTAGAATTATGATATGAATCTGGGTAGATAACTTTCTAATGAATTTCTGTGTAATGTTCATTTAATAAAACACAATTAATAAACTAAAAAAAAAGAATGAAAGGCAGAGGATATAAAACATCTTTAAATATAACATATGAACATCTTTATGCAATTAATTTTGAAAATTTAGGTGGTGTATGCAAATTCCTAGGAAAACAATGACTTGCCGTAACTGATAGAAGAAATAGAAAATTCTACACAGTTCATATTTCTTAACACAGTGGTACTGTGTGTACCTACTATTTTGTGCTCTGTTGATTTTCATTTAACAGTTTTACATGTATAGTTACATACTAGAACATATTCCTCCTGTTTGTCACTTTTAAAGTCTATAGAAAACCTTTTCGCTGCCATATTGGTAATATATGGCATTTGAATTCCTTCCTATTTTTGTAATATTTGTATAGAAAACTGCCTTGAAAATCGTAGTACAAATCACTTTTGCCTCTTTGATGATTTCCTTGGGGGTATATTCCCTATAATGAAATTACTGAAAGAAAAATTATGATTGATTTCTTTATTCTTTTTATATATTTCCAAGTTATTCTCCTGGGAACAATCAATTTACAGTGCCTCTAGCAATGTTCAAGAGTACCCATTTCCTCAAATTCCCACTGGCAGTGGACTTCCTACACTGTGTTTTTGATGTTTTAATAGATAAGCAGTGGAACTTTTAAGTTGTTTTAATTTGTATCCATTTGACTGCTATTGAGGCATTATCCTTTTCATATGATATCTTATTTTAATTTTTTTGTATAAACTTCCTGTTCATTATCTTTGTTAATTATCTTTGAGTACTTTGTATGTTATCAAGTAGAATCTGAATATTAGCCTGATATATGTGCATTCATTTATTATTCAGGTTGAGTAGTGAGCCTTTATCAGTTACATTTTTCTCATGAATTTTTCCATTATGATGCTTTCTTTTGATATTCATTTTATAGCTTAACAGCCTTTTTATGTTTAAGACATTTGAATACATTTATCCTGTATGTGATGATACATTCCATTTCTTTTAAAGTCAGAAAAATATCTCTAGCTCCCACAGCTGGAATAAATAGACTATTTCATAGTGAACTACCTGATTCATTACACCCAAGATCTTGAAATCCTCAGTTTCAATTTAGAATATTGAAATCCCAATTTGTGCTTGTTTCATTCCTTTAATTATGCTTATACCTTTCTCAGTTGTTCTATGACAGGTCCTCTCCATTGATGATCTGCATAAGATTCTGATCCTTCAAAGACTGGGATTCTCTCTTTCAATTATTCTTTTAAGAACTTAAATTTTGGGGCAGGGGTTGTGGCTCAGTGGTAGAGCGCTTGCCTACCATGTGTGAGGCACTGGGTTCAATCCTCAGCACCACATAAAAATAAATAAATAAAATAAAAGTATTGTGTTCATCTACAACTAAATATATATATTTTTGGTGGTGGTACTGGGGGTTGAACCTAGGGCCTTGTACATGTGAGGCAAGCACTCTACCAACTGAGCTGTATCCCTAGCCCTTGATCTGCTTATTTTGAATCATACTTGTATCCCAGAGAAAATATCACTTTATTATGGTACATAGTCTTTTAAATGTGCTCTTAAGTTTGATTTGGTAGTACTATGTTGAAGATTTTCACATCACATCTATGTTCATCAATTATATTAGTTTGAAGATTTTTTTGGCAGTATTCTTGTCTTTCTTTAGTTATTAAGGCAATGTTGGACTCAAAACATGAATTTGGAGACTTCTCTCCCCTTCAGTTTTTTTTTGGAAGAAGTTTTTTTGAAGATTGGTATTAATTCTTCCTAGAGCTATTGGTTGTTTAGGAATATATTATTTAATTTCCATACATTTGTGAATTTTCCTTCTCTTTCTGATTTTTGATCTCATAGTAATTTGGTCAGAATTACTTGATATAATTCTATCTTGTTTTTGTCAAGACTTTTTTTTTTTTTTGAACCAGGGATTGAACTCAGGGGCACTCAACCACTGAGCCACATCCCCAGCCCTATTTTGTATTTTATTTAGAGACAGGGTTTCATTGAATTGCTGAGGCTGTCTTTGAATTCAAGATCCTCCTGTCTTAGCCTCCCAAACTACTGGCTTTGCAGGCATGCGCCACTGTACTCGGCAAGACTTATTTTGTAGCCTACCATATCTTGGAGAATGTTCTGTGTGTGCTTGAAACTAATACATATTCCAATGCTGTTGCATAGAATGTTCTAAATATTTCTGTTACATCAATTTGTTCTATAGTGTTGCTTAATTCAGTCATTCCTTTATTTATTTTATGTCTAGATAATCTATACATTGTTGAAAGTGGGGTATTGAAGTCCCCTACCATATGGTAATTCCATTTATATTTCCATTCAGATCTGTTAAAATATAATTTATATATTTAAATGATCCAATTTTGCATCCATATATCTGTTCATATTTGTTATATCTTCTTGTTGACTTTACTTCTTCACATTGTATAATGACTTTGTTTATTGCGACAGTTTTTTTGTTTTTTAAATATTTATTTATTTATTTTTTTAGTTTTTGGCAGACACAACATCTTTGTACGTGGTGCTGAGGATTGAACCCGGGCCACACGCATGCCAGGTGAGCACACTACCACTTGAGCCACATCCCCAGCCCCTATTGTGACAGTTTTTGACTTTATTTTGTCTGTTAAACTTATAGCCACCCCCTTCTTTTGATTACCATTCATATGGAATACTTTCCCTCTTTTCCTCACTTTCAGTGGATGTATGTCCTTAAAGTTAATCTTTTTTGGCATATAGCTTGATACTGTTTTTTTTTTTTTCTTTTGGCACTTGGGATGAAACCCAGTAGTGTTCTACCTCTGAGCTACATATGCAGCCCCTATTTAAACTATCTTTATTTTGAGACAGTTTTGCTAGATTTCCTAGGCTGGCCTTGGAAGATCTCAAGTGAGATCTTCCTGCCTCAGTCTCCTGAGTTTCTGATATTTTCCATTATTAATGTCAGATTTGAGTACTTTGTATGTTATATATTTATTAACAACTTATTATAATTATTTATAAAATTTTGTTTATTTTGTGTAACAGTGTTAAAAGTGATTTATGCACCACGTTTTTGCTATATTATCCTTTAGTAGTAACTTTTGTACTTTAAGTTGTGCACATTGCTGGTGTTATTTTATTTCAAGTTCAAGGTTTTTCTTTAGCATTTCTTATAAAGCACGTATAGTGGTGATGGACCCCCACCCCCAACTTTTGTTTGTCTGGGAAAGTATTTTCTTCTTCTCCATTTCTGAAGGACAACTTTTCTTGGTAAAATATTCTGCATTGGCAATTTTTATTGTTCAGCTCTTTGCATATATTATCCAGTTGTGTCCTGTCCTGTAAATTTCTACTTGGAAATTCCCTGATAGTCTAATGAGGGACCCTTAATATGTAATGAACCTGCTTTAAAATGTTCTCATTGTCTTTATCTTTTGAGAATGTGCTTATCATGTATCTTTTTAAATCTTCTTCATGTTTAATCTAAATGGGGTTCTTTGGCTTCATATATGTGGGTGTTTACTTCCTATTCAAGATAGGGGTATCTTTTTCTCCTTATTTAGACTTCCTTCTTCCTTCTCTTTCTCTGATTCATTGTGGCTTTCATAATGTATATTGTTCTATGTGATGATTTTCTATAAGTTCAGTAGCTTTTTAATTTTTTCCCTCTTGCTTGTCTCTCACTAGTTAACATCAATAACTTATCTTTTTTTGTGTAGTTCTGGGGATTGAACCCAGGGCCTTGTGCATGCAAGGCAATTACTCTACCAACTGAGCTATATCCCCAGCCCCAATAACTTTTATCTTTGTGTTCCCTGATTCTTCTGCTCGACTGAATCTGCTGTTGAAGCTATTTATGAAATGTTTCTGGTCAGTCATTGTTTTCTTTGGCTTCAAGATTTCTGTGTGACACTATTTTATATTTGGTTTCTCCCTGTTTCTTCATCTTTTCTTTATATCATGTATTGTTTTCCTGAATTCATTTATTTTTCTATGAGATTCTATTTTTTTTGGCAAGTAGTTCATGGTAGGCAAACACTCTACCACTGAACTATATCCCCATCCCTCTCTGAGATTCTTTTGAATTATTTTAAATGGCTTTTCAGACACTTCATAGGTCTCTATTTTTTAAAAAAAAATTTAGTTGTAGTTGGACACAATACCTTTATTGTATTTATTTTTATGTGGTGCTAAGGATTGAACCCAGGGCCTCTTTTGTTCTAGGTGAGCACTCTACCACTGAGCCACAACCCTAGCCCCATAGATCTCTATTTTTAGAGTTGGTTCCTGGAACTTTATTGCTTTGGTAGTGTCATGTTTCCCTGATTATTCATAATCCTGTGGTCCTGTGTTGGTGTCTAAGCATTTGAAAACAAAGGTACTTCTTACTGTCTTTAGAATGGATTTGGTTGGTATGCCATTTGCCATCCAGCCTGGCCAGAGATTCTTGGTGAGCCAGCTGCAAGGTTCAGTGGGTGAGCTGGCTGTTGGAGTCCTCAGGCAGGCTGTCCTTGTTCCTGGAAAAATGGGTGAGCTCCTTTTGCCTGAATCCATAGTGACTGTCCTGGTCCCTAGATTTCAATGAGTAGGCCTGGAGTTTGAGTCCTGCTAGCCAGGCATGATGCTTTAGTCTAAGGATGAGACTAGAGTCTAAGGTTAAAGGGACTAACCTTGCACTGAGACTAGTTTGGGGCATGAGTCCTTGGGGTCTTTCTTGTGTGGCATTGGGCCTGGGGCCTGGGTGTACAAGAGCCTGTCTGCCATATGGTATAGTTTTGGAGTCTGAAACTGTGTGGTATGCTCTGCAGCACAAGGTACTGTTTCTGGCCTTGTGCTGGGATGGTCCTGGATCCTAGTCCATAGGGGCTTGACTGGAACCTTGGGCCACATGTGTAGGCCTTGTACTGAAGTAAATTTCCATCAATTTTTGAGGGATGGGCCAAAAAGTTTAGGGTGGTGGTAGCTTTTGTAGCCATGAGGTGGGCCTCAAGCCTAGATCTGTGGAGGTGTCCTGCCTTTGGGATTTAGTAGGGCAGACCTGGTGCTGGAATATACTGTGAGGGAAATACCATCTCCTTTCCCCATGTGGCAGTAAATATTTTTGTCTGCTGTAATGTGCAGACAGGACTAGTTTGAAACTGTCCTTTCTACCCTCTTTAATTTGTCCTTTTTATTTCTTTGCTTCATCCAGGTGCTGTAATCCTATATGGATTCCTTAGCTCTTGTGAATACACTTTTGTATATGGATAGTTTTTCAAATCAGAGTATCTTTAAGAGATCTTAGCACAGGAAATTCCTATTTTAATATCTTGCGTACATTACTGTCCAATCAACTTTCTTTTAAAAATTAGTAAATGTTGCATAGTTTGGCTTTAAGAACTTACAGGGAAAGAGTTGGCAATTTGTAAGTTTGCCAGTTTTAAGTTAAATAAGTCCCAATTGGAATAACTGGATGAAGTCCAAATGTGCAGAATGTCTCAAGCAGAAAAATGTGAAGCCTGAAACTATGCATATTTTGACTTTTTTCTGCTTGTCTTTAGGTCTTCGGCCCTATTAGATGACAGGAATTTGAACACCTTGGTCAATTGGGATAGACTTTAATTTTAAATTACTCTGATTTCAGACTAATTTCATTTTTGGATATATTTTTGAGACTATGAAGGCAAGGGCAAAGTTGTTTGCTTGGACAGATTTGTGACCTCGTGTTGAGGCCAAGTAGAACTGTATATTCCTAGTGTATGTGTATAAGAATAAGAAGTTGGTGTATTTGAATAAGGATAATTATTTTGTGAGGTCCATGTTTTATGTCTTTTCATTTGAGGATTTCATTTCTTTTTAATTTTAGTTAATATTTTAGTAGCATTCTATTCAAAAAAATAAAACATTATATGTGAGACTAATAATCCAACTCTAGTTTTTGTTGACATGTGAATGTGTATGTACATGATTGAGTATACATACATACATAATTACATAATTGGTACTAATCTGTACAAATTGTTTTTAAACTTGTTTTTTCTTCACTTATCAAAATGCCTTTGGGAAATATTGATTTTGTTGTGTATATATCTAGCTCATTCCCTTTATTGCCTTTATATTCTATACTGTAAGTATTCAATAGTTCATTTGCTATTCTTTTCTTCATGGATATTTTTGGTTTTAGATTCTCCCTAGTAGAAACTTTACTATGATTAACAATATTGTATATCACTGTGAACAGATGCAAATGTTGCTATGGAATTAGTGTAGTGATTTACATTTCCTTTATTGCTAGAATGTTGAATATTTTTTCATATATTTGTTGGCCATTGTGTTTTTTCTTTTGAGAAATGTCTATTTAGTTCCTTGGCCTTTTAGTTCAGTTATGTGTGTGTGTGTGTGTGTGTGTGTGTGTGTGTGTGTTGAATTTCTTGAGTTCTTTATGTATTCTTGATATTAATCCCCTGTCAGAGAAGTATCTGTCAAAAGATTTTTTCCCATTCTGTAGGTTCTCCTTGCTCTTAATCATTTCCTTTGCTTTACAGAAGCTTTTGAATTTGATGCCTTTCCACTGTTGTTGCTGTATGAGTACATACCTTGGAGCCAATCCTGAGATTTCCCTCTAATTGTTCTTACTTGGTTCCTGATGGTTGATTTCGGGTTTTTGTCTCTCCTATTCTACATGTTGAATTACTGTTGAGGCTCAGATAGGGCTAGATCATATGTGAGGTGAGGTTTGCTATTCCTTGGCTAAGTTCTGTATGTTTCTCAGCAGGAAAATCTGTACTGCATGAACTTTATTTGTCCCAATCACATTCCAGCCCTTCATAGAGAAAGGGAGAGCAAGGAATTACAATCATGTAAGCAACCACTGTACAGCCTCAATAAATGTCCAGCATCTATTTTTACATATGTAGCTCCAATTACCACCTTTAGAGAAATGGTGCAGAAAGCACCACCATTAAACAACCATGAACTAGATGAGATGTTAAACAGCAGGTTTCTATTTTTTGTGCAATATAATAATGATTACAACAACATGAATAAAGTGGGCATTACATAAATTATGATTCTATCAGATATGAAATTACATTTTCTTAAGCAAAAATAAAGTATGACTGGAAGGGAAGAGAAAGTTTGGAATATTTAAAAAGTTAACAAAAGAATTAGAATGAGGGACCAGGGTTGTGGCTCAGCGGTAGAGTGCCTGCCTAGTGCATGTGAGGCAAGGCACTAAGCAACTCAGTGAGACACTGTCTCTAAATAATAGGTCTGGGAATGTGACTTAGTGGCTGAATGCCCCTGAATTTAATCCCTGGTACACCCCACCAAAAACAAAAGGATAAAAGGGGGAAGAATAGGAAAAAAATTTTAATGAGAAATAAGGTTCTTATTTCTGCTAAAGTGGTCAAAACTGTTAGGAAGGATGGATTGTCATTATTTATACTCTTGTGCCTTTCCTTGTATTTATTTTTGGGTTCTTGTTACCCTTGGGTCAGGGCTGGGCTTGTTAAGTCCCATGTCCTTGTGTTTCTCATGAAACCGACAGCCATTATGGCCATGAGGCAAAGTTGTTTTTTTGTAGCTCCAGTTTCCCACTATAGGATGGAATAGACTTGAGAATGCTGGAAAATGGGGTTAGTGAAAAGTTCCAAATTAGAAGTTTTAGCAGCTAGGATTTAGTCTTGGCTGACCTTTGGAACTCTGGTTGATGGGTATTTGATATTCGATCCATACCTCTATTATTGGGGAGATGCTAATATTTGCTGAACATCTGGATCTGAGGAGCCTTCCCCCAATTCCTCTTTTAGGATGAGGAGTCTAAACCTCCATAGGCTTCACCTGTTTTGCCACCATAGATGGGAATTACCAAGGATTACAGCTGGTTTATTCTTTTTCCCATAAGTAAAGTGATGTCATTGGATTTGTTAGACTCATATTTAACAAGTGACAAAAATTTTCTTTCAAAATTATACAGAAAATAAATCTCAAATAAAAGTTCAGAGTGCTTATTGTAAAGAGGACTTGTTTTAGGCATCTCATACATGTTGTTCCCAGTGTTCTCAGTATTTTTATTAAAGGGCATTTCCTAGAATCATTTCTGGTATAAGCCTGGTACATGATGATAAGTCCCTGGCCCTGAATTATTTCAGCACTTACATTGCTGTGAAATATTTACTAGTTGGAAGAACTTGATTGTAACTCAGTTGTTTTACAGGTATGTATTATGTGGTTAATGATGTGCATACCTTATTCTGTGCATTTGGGAATAAACCTGTGAATATTATTGTATGTCTCACTCCACAGGATCAAGGTTAACACTATTCTTTCTGATGTTTCTGCTTCAGCTTCAATATAGCTGACGCACTGAGTTCTGGATTTCTTCCTACTTTTTACCTGAAGACCATCCTGATCTTGAGGTATAGTGGGGTCAGAATGGATTTCAGTCCCAATTCTGCCAATTTTTTAAAGAGCATGTATTTCCTGTCATTCCTCCTCCTTATGGTTAACAGAATACGCTCTGGGAATTGATGAATCTTGACTGTATCAATTTACTGGGCATATGACCTTGGGTAAGTTGCTTAATGTTTCTGAACATTATATCAATTACATCAGAGGGGAGCAAGGAGAAATTTTAATACTGTTATTTTACAAATAACTGCCTATAACATATTTCATGAATGGTTCAGTTGTTGTTATGTCATTACATATCCTGCAGAAGACAATGATTATTTTAAGGGATATATTTAAATAGCAGATAGTACTAAATGCATTATTCTGTGCAGCTATCCATTACTATTTTCCTTTTTCTTCCTTGGCCCCATTTTTTAGATTTGTCCCCACCTCATGCCTCTTTATTTTACTGTTGAGGCCTCTGGTGTTCTCTTTGGTTTATTTTATCCTACTGTGGCTATCTTGATGTAAAATGGTGCAAATTCTGAATTGTTAAAGTAAGATAAGTAACAATCCACAGAGGATGGATGATCTGGAACTATTTAAATATATGGTCTTGAAGTATAGGGATTATAGTGATATGCAGAAGAGAAAAGGTAAATGTAGCTTTTCTGATTCAAGTTTTCTAGAAGTCTCCAGATTATCCCTGCTTAGCCAGAAAAATGAATTTGGTTGTTCAACAAATTCTGGTTAATTCCACATTTATTTCTATCAGAATTTAAAAGTCATGGGGAAAAAGATAAAGAGAAAAATAAAGTACCTGGATTCTCTTTCTAGGTTTCCCACCAACTAGTTATATGGCCTTATGTTGAATATTGAGAAATAGTTGGAGACATTGGGTTTGAGAAAAGAAAGTTCAGTTGGTGCATGATTGGTGTCTTTTAAGAAGTAATTTTTATATGCGGTCTCAGGTTATAAGAAATAGGACCAATGAATAGAACATATAAATATTGTTTTTGGCTCAATATGAAAGAGATAATAAACTAAGAAATAAATGTCTCTTTTAATAAGTAACTAGTATTTTTCAATCACCTAGAAGGACTATTGTAGACAAAATTCAAATATCTGACAGGGAGCTAGGCAGAAAGAATTTTAAGGATCCCTCTGATCCTAAGATTATATTTTTAGTCACTTTACTTTGGGGACTTCAGTTATCCTATCCATAAAATGACAAGTATGAATTTTCTGATTATGTAGTTGCTTTCTACCTTTTCAGAGAATGATTTGTCTAATGAGCAAGAACAATGTATGGGAGGAAGTTTGAGTTAGATTTCTCTTTTGTCTCTCTATTGAGACTTTCTTCTGTGAGTCATAAGACAAGTAAGTAGATAGATTTGGAGAAAGAGGCCCAGTTTTATTTTCCTGGCAGATTTCTGTATCTTTTAAACATGTTAGCACCTTTACTTTCTATTAAAAATTAATTTTAGGATCCAGGGATGTGGTTCAGTGGTACAATATTTGCTTTGTTTATGCAAGTACCTGGGTTCAATTGCCAACACTGCAAACAAAATTCATTTTAGCTACACATTACCATCACCTTTGAGAACTCAAAGCAGTGTAATTGTTTTAGTCTGCTTTTTTTCCTCTTGTGACTTAAAATACCTGACAAGAACACTTTTAGAGGAGGAAAAGTTTATTTTGGGGCTCATAGTTTCAGATGTCTCAGTCCATAGACAGACAGCTGGCTCCATTCCTTGGGGTGGGAGGTGAAGTAGAACATCGTGGCAGAAAAATGAAGGAAAGATGCTCAGATCATGACCATCAAGAAAGAGGGGGGATGGGGGGAGAGGGAGGGAGGGAGAGAGGGGAATGGGGAGGGAGAGAAGGAGCTTGTGCACATGCAAGCTAGTAGAGTGACAGAGCTTGTGCACATGCAAGCGAGTAGAGTGACAAGAACAAAATGTAAACCCAAAGGCAAGCCCTTAATGACTCACCTCTTTTTCCGTTACCACTTTCAGTTGACACTCAGTTAATTCCTATTAGGGAATTAATTCACTGATTGGGTTAAGGCTTTCATATTCCAATCATTTTACCTCTAAACCTCCTTTCTAAGCCTTCCATTGTTTCACACATGAGCTTTTGGGGACACCACATATTTAAACATTAAAATATTCCTTCAATTTCTTATATTTTCCCTTGAAAGAAATTTTTATCAGGCAGATCTGTTTATTATGGCAATCTGTTTAGCTGTATGTGAGTTTTATCAAAGGGGAGAATAAGCTGTTTCCTTCCAAATATATAAGGCCCACACATGAAAAATGGACTCATTATAGTGATCAGGAATATATAAGGAAATGTTTTGGATCCAGAAAAAGAAGGATGGAGTTGATTTATAATAGCATGATTTTCATAGTTCATTCTTGGTTTGTATTATAGGCTATGTAATTTGAGGGTTCAGTACAAAATGAAAACTTAAGACCTTTTGTTCAAAATGGAAGAAATAAGTGCCATTAAGAAGTACTGAAATATAAAACTTTCTCCTTCAATCTTGTCTATCTTACTTTATAGCATTTTTATTTCCCAATTATTGTCATTCTCAGTAAATGAAAATTAAAATTTTAAATTATTATTATGGATTTTACCATTTGTCTTCATGTTCTATAATCCCAGCTTTAAATGCAAATATAAGCATTTAAATTGTATGCAGAATCATCAAAATTACATCATTCTCATTTTATAGCTCATACATACATATGTATTTCACTCTTATTGGAACAATGAAAATTTTCACAAAACTAACCAAACTGTTTTTATTACTTTATATGTAAACATTCTATTAAGACTTATGGGGGGGCTGGGGATGTGGCTCAAGCTGTAGCGTGCTCACCTGGCGTGCATGGGGCCCGGGTTTGATCCTCAGCACCACATACAAACAAAGATGTTGTCCGCCAAAAAATAAAAAATAAATATTAAAAAAAATTCTCTCTCTCTCTCTTTCTCTCTCTCTCTCTCCTCTCTCTATTAAAAAAATTTTTAAAAAAGACTTATGGGTGAGTAAAGAAGGACTGAAGGACAAGAAAATATGGGTTGCCTTATCTTTCCTTTTATTTCTAAATCTTCATTTTCTACATAAATCATTGGCTAACACAGGGAATAATACAAGTAGGAAAAAGTATGATAGCGTTCCTTGGATATTTATTTTTCCAACAATATCATTACCTTCCTTTTGCCCTTTTTTGTATTTTATTTCAACAGAGTCATTCAGCATGGACTTTCTGGCCTTTTTTCACATATTTTTTTTGTGGAGTCATTTTTTATGTTTTTTTTCTTATTTCTATTTTTAGCTGTTTAACATTCCATGTGTAAATATAAAAGAATTTATTCATTCTATTTTTGGTGGGCTTTTGGATAGTTTCCAGATTTCAGAGATGGGAGAGAATGATTATGGAAACAATTTTTGAGAGGTTGCTATAGTTATGGCAAATTTAAAAATGACATGGTTAGAGCCTGAAAGCATAATTATTACCCAGGACAAAAAAAAAAAAAAAAAAAAAAAACCCTACATCTTATTCTTGTAGTACCTTTCACTTCACAGAAATTGCAGGGAGAAGTGGGAATTATGATTTTAGCTGGGCAGAGGAAAGGCCACAGCATATTGTATATGCATTGCAGACAGGAGATCAAGTGTAACTAACCTTTTAGCAGGGTAGATATGGGGGCCATAAAAGGAAGTGGGAGGGTATTATTGTTTTCTCAGCATTGTTATTATGGGTAATTAGAGAAAATGGAAGAAGTGTCCAGCAAGGTTCAGTTTTTGACATTTTGTGCTTTCTTAGAAAATGGACTATTTCTAGAAGCATTAATGTTTCCTAGAATATTTGCAAATAATTCTAAATATTCTCACATGTCTCACATGATATGCAGACTTCACTTCAGTAGCAAGAGGAAATTTATACCTGAACTAATTAATAGCATTTTACAGTTATCTTTTCCCAGTATTTTACTATGCTAGAATTTCACTTTCTTCTCCCAAAGGAAGCACCCAGGAAATGGAACAATTGGCTAGAAAAAGCATAGCTTTGTTCATTTCACTTGCCATTTGATTGTTTTACAGGTCAAGAAAATGTGAATGTTTTCCACTGAATAATGTACACTGATAGTATCTTATTGCCTTTGTCCAGAATGCATTCTGCCTCTTTTGTATTTAGTGAACCAGTACCTCATGTCATTGCATGTATAAAATTTCCCTGACACTTTTGGCCAAATATATCACTCTCTCCTCTTATTTCTTACCACTGGATATTTCCTGTATACTTGTCAGACTGATCATATTATTTACCTCTTTCAGTGGTGTTTAGTTATTAAAGCAATATACTTTGGGGAGTCAATTCAGGCTCTTATGGGCTAGTTTTCAAATCCAAAACAGATGTCTCATAATATGTATGTTTAAACTCATGGAGGCATGGTCAGAGAGAAAAATATATTGACTTAATACCCACAACAACAGTGCAACAGAAGCAATGGGCACATCTTTCTACTGATAGACCAAAAGGACAATATTTTCATATAATGACCAGCTCCAAATGCACCAAGCAATCTTTCTTGTTTTATCCTCTTAGTGTGTGTCTTTAGACTAGCTCTTAGAACAGTAATCATTTGGGATTTGGATACCCAAGGGGTTCTGGAGGAAATGGATTTGGTATGGTTAGGAGTTGGTAACAAGCATAGAGAGGCCCTTGATGATGATTGGGGATCAAATTAGTATGGCTATAGCAGAAGAGCTGCCAATAAGTAATTTAGGGCATTTTCTTGAGATTTGGTAATCTAAATTATGACTTATTTTTAGGGAAAAATACTATAAATTCTTGTTTTAAAAAATTATTCTGAGAAGTAGCATTTGAAAATAATAATAAAAAATGTTTTCAGCATCTGTTTTTGAATGCTGCTCTGTTCCTGTGGACAAATTTTGGTTTCTAGAGTTTAAGGAGGATATGAAATTAAGACAAATCTTGATTTATTTTATTTTTTGGCTAGAACTTGGAATTAGTTATGATTAGCCATTTGATTGTTTTAAAAATATATACAGCATTTTATTTTCCTCTTGTATCTTTGGGGCTATGAAACAAGGGAAGAAAAATTGTGTCCTGAGTAATAGAAGATGCTCTCTTGGTTGTAGAATTTCTAAAATGAAATAATCATTCACTAGTCAAAAGCAAGTTCTTCAAGACATTTTTTTTTTCTTATTGGTTAGAAACAGGGTTTGTAACACAGTTATTTTTGTCTGAAGAATATTTTATTTTGACTAACTGGATGTAGTAATTGATCATGAGAAAATGCTTGTTCATAAAATTTTTGATTCTTTGCCATTTCTCTTTAAAATTAAACTTAGGTTGTAACTGATACATGAAACATCAAAATATATCATAATGATATAATATGATGTTTTCATACAAGTATATGTTTGGTTATGTTTAGATCAGTATAAATATATCTATTTTCTCAATCCTTTATCATTTCTTTATGGTGAAAACTTTTAAAATTCTCTCTTCCAGTTTTCTGATACTAGCCCTTAATTATTACCTATATTCTCCATACTGCAATAGTACCTCAGAGCTTCTAACTGTAACTTAGTATCCATTGATCAAACCTTCCTCACCCCTCTCCCACTCACACTCTCTCCAGCCTCTGGTAATCACCATTCTACTCTCAACTTCTATGAGTTCCGCTTCTTTATATTACCACATAAGAGTTAGATCATATACTTATTTTTCTGTGCTGTCTTATTTCACATAATATAATGATCTCTAGTTCCATGTTGCAAATGGCAGGATTTCGTTTTTTTTATGCCTGGATAGTATTCCAGTGGGTATAGGAGCTACCTTTTCTTTATCCATTCATCAGTTGATGAACGCTTAGGTTGTTTACATTTCTTGCTATTGTGAGTAGTTTTTCAAAGGGCCCTGCAGTGCAGATGTCTCTTTGACATATAGATTTCATTTCCTTTAGATACATATCCATAGCAGGATTGCTGGATCATATGGCAGTTCAATTTTTCATTTTATGAGGAACCTCCATACAGTTTTCTATACTGGCTGTGCTGATTTACGTTCCCATCGACAACGTAAAAGGATTACCTTTTTCTATGTAGCCTTAGCATGTCTTTAGTCTTTTTGATAAAAGTCATTGATACTGTGGTAAGGAATAATAGCCATTCACACTGGGATGAAGTGATATTTCTTTGTGGTTTTGATTTGCATTTCCAGGATGATTACTGATGTTGAGCATTTTCTTATGTCTCAGTTGGCCATTTTATGTCTTCTTTTGAGAATTGTATTATTTAGGTCTACTGCCCGATTGTTATGTTTTCAATCAGCCAGCTGGCTGGTCTGCTTACCTTTCTTCTTTCTTTTGTCTTTTTAAAAAATGTTTAATGCATTGAAAATATTTATGTTTTATACTCCCAAAATGATTTTTAATAGTTAAATAATATTATATTTATATAAGCATAGAAAAATTTTCTTAACCTTTTCCCTAATTGTTTTTATTTGTTCTTTTTAGTTATACATGGCAGTAGAGTTTAACATATTTATGCAAACATGGTGTATATCTTATTGTAATTATCTTCACTCTTTCTCATGTATTTCTTATATATTCTGAATATCACTAAATTTTTCCCATTCTGTAGGTTATCTATACAGCATGTTCAGTGTTTCCTTTTCTGTGCAGAAGCACGAAGAAGAGTTTGAGATACTCTCATTTGTCTATTTTTGCTTTTGTTTCCTGTGACTTTGGAGTCTTGTCCAAAAAAATCCTTGACTGTTCCAATGTCCTAAAGCACTTCTCATATGCTTTCTTCCAGTGCTTTCATATTTTCAGGACCTACATTTAATTACTTAATTAATTTTGCATTGATTTTTCATAATAGGAAAGGTCTAGGGGTCTAATTTCATTTTTCTGTATGTGGGTATTCAGTTTTCTGTGTACCATTTCTTGGAAAGACTGTCATTTCTCCAGGGCGTGTCTTAGAAACTTCATCAAAAATGGACTGTCGGCAGATGCATGGATTTATGTCTAGGCTTTCTGTTCTGTTCCACTGGTCTGTGAGCCTGTTTTATACCAATATCATGCTCTTTTATTTACTACTGCTTTGTAGTGTATTTTCATTCTTTTTTAGTAATATATAACTTTAGGATACAGTTTGACATTATCCAAAAGCATGGAATATGATTTGCTCTAATTCAGTCCCCAGCACTTGCCCCTCTTTCCCTCCTACCTCCCTGTGCTATTCTCTTTCTATTCTACTGTGCTTTCTGAAGTTTATTCATAGGTTTGTTTTAAGTTAGCATATTTTTGACATTCTTGATGTTGGGATTCACTGTGCTATATTCATATAAGTACATACAAAATTTCAAGTCAGATTCATTCCACTTTCCTTTTCCCATCCCTCCTTCCTCCTCTTCTACCCACTTAGTCTACTCTACTGAAATTTCCTCTGTTTTGATGAAATTCCCTCTCCTTTTTTTCCCTTGTTTTCTCTCTTTCCCTCTGTCACCACCCCACCTCTTTGGATTAACTTCCACATATCAGAAAAGATTTGACCTTTGACCTTTTGGGTCTGCCTTATTTCACTTAGCATGATATTGCCTACTTCCATCCATTGCCAGGGTTTGTCATAAAGACTTTCTTTTATATGACTGAGTAATACTCCTTTGTGTAAAAATTTCACATTTTCTTTATCCAATTATCTGTTGAAGGCACTTAATACTGGATTTCAAATTATATTCCAAAGTTGTGCTAGCAAAAACGTCATAGCAGTGGCACCAAAACAGGCATGAAGACCAATGGAATAGAATAGAAGACACAGAGAAAAATCCACATAAATGTGGTTATCTGATACCAGACAGAAGTGCCAAAAACATATGTTAGAGAAAAGATAGCCTTTTCCACAAATGGTACTTGGAAAACTAGAAATCCATATGTAGAAAAAAAAGAGAAATCCATATGTACAATAATGAAATTGACTACTATCTTACACCCTGAAGAAAAGTCAAAGTCAATTCAAATTGTATGAAAGACCTAGGAATTAGACCAGATCTGTGCAACTGCTAGAAGAAAACGTTGGCCCAACACTGCAATATGTCAGCATAGGAACCAACTTTCTTAAGACTCCTAAAGTGCAAGAAATACAATAGAAAATCAATAAATCGGATGCCATCAAATTAAAAAGCTGTCATCAGTATTTTCCATTTTTCTTTGTAGAGAATTTTCACTTCTTTTGTTAAAATTATTCCGAGGTATTTTGTAGGTGTTGTAAATTGGATTGCTTTCTTAATTTCTGTTCAGAATTTTCGATATTGGCATATAGCAACACTAATGATTTTTTTCTATATTATTTTTTAATCCTGCAATTTTGCTAAATTCATTTATTAATTCTTTACCTATACATAATTTATTCAGTGCTTTTATCATGAATAATTTTGATTTTCATCAAATGCATTTCTGCATCTATTGAAGTGATCTTATGGTTTACATCCTTCATTTTGTTGATTTGTTGTACAACGTTTATTGCTTTGCATATGTGAAATAATCCTTATATCACTGGGTTAAATCCCAATTTATCATGGTTAATACTTTTTTTTTTTTTTTTTTTTTTGGTGCTGGAAATTAAATCCAGGGCCTCAGGCATGCTAGAAAACACTCCACCACTGAGCCACATCCCCAGCCAGTTAATGCTCTTTTTAACATGTGATAAGAATGAATTTGCCAGTATTTAGTTGAGGATATTTGCATTATTGTTCACTAGGAATATTGGTTCCCTCCCTCCCTTCCTTCCTTCCTTCCTGTTTTTTTTTTTTTTTTGTGTGTGTGTGTGTGTGTGTGTGTCTTTAGTTTTGTAAGACTTCCTTCCTTTTTAATTATTTGGAATAATTTAGGAAAAATTGTATTAGTTCTTTTTTTTAAAAAAAAAAAATGTTTGGTAGAACTCAGCCGTGAAGCCATCTGGCTTTTCTAAGAGTTTTTATTATGGATTCAATCTTTCTCTGTGATTCACTGTTGTTAAAGTGTATAGGTCCAGGTATTTGCAGTATCTTCTAGGTTATCAAATTTATTGACAGAACGTTGCTCATAATTGTCTCTAATGATCCATTTTATTTCTGTGGTATAATTTGTTTTGTTTCTTATTTCATCCATGATTTTATTTATCTAAGTTTTCTCTCTCTTTCTTCAGTTAGTCTAGCTAAAGCATTGTGATTTTCATTTCTTCAAAGAACTAGCTCTGATTTGCTGATGTTTTGTATGGTTTTCAAAAATTCTATTTCATTTAATTCTGCTCTCATCTTCATTATTTCTCTCTCATTATATTAATTTTGGTTTATTTGTTCTTTTCTTGTCTTCTTTGAGAAGCAGTAACATGTTGTTAGAAATCTTTCTGCTTTTCAGATGTAGACCTGAATTGCTAAATACTTCCCCTAAGCTTAGTGCTGCTGTTTTATGTTCTGTCTCTGTTTCCATTTGTTTCTTGAAATTTTTAATTTCCCTTACTGATTTCTTCCTTGTTCTAATGGTTGTTGAATAGTTTTTCAATTTCCATGTATTTGTATAGTTTTCTAGGTTTCTTTGTTATTTGTTATTTTATTGCCTAATTATCAGAAATGATACTCGCTACAACTTCAGATTTTTAAAAGTTGTTAAGATTTCTTTTGTGGCCTATATGATATTTTGTGGAGAATGTTCCATGTGCTGTTGAGTACAGTGTATATTCTGTAGTTGTTGAACAGAATTTTCTGTTGATGTTTGTTAGGACAATTTGCTCTAGTGTTCAATTTAACTCTGCTATGTTTGTTGATTTTATGTCATATTGATCTGTCCATTATTGAGAGTGAGGTATCCATATGGTCTTATATACTTCATAGGTGTCTCTTTTTTAAGGACTATTAACATTTGTTTTATATAATCTGAATACCTTAATATGTGCATATGCATTTAGAATTATTTTTTCTTGCTGAATTGAATATTTTATAATTATATAATGAATTCCCTTGTCTCATTTTTACTAGTTTTCAAAATGCATTTATTAATACATTATGCTAATATAGAGTAATATGATTCATTTTCACATGTTTATAAATGCATAGAACATAATTTGCTCCATGTCAATCTCTAGTACTTCCCTTTTCCCTTCTCCCCCACCTTCTCAACCACTTCCTCTTTTGCATTATTGTTCCTTTGATTTATTTATTGCTTTTTATTAGCACATTATAATTACACATAAAAGTAGAATTCATTGGGATATATTCATATATGCACATAGCATAATTTGGTCAGTTTCATTTTACAGTTCCTCCTGTTTCCCATCTCTTTTCATTCACGTTTAATGTTCTTCCTCTACTCTACTGGTTTCCTTCTATTTTCATGATATCCTTTTTTTAAATGTTAATTTGTCTCTGGTTTCCCCTTATGACAGAAACCATTCTACCCTCTACTTTCTCAGTCTGGCTTGTTTTACTAAGCCTGTTGTTCTCCATGTCTATTTATCAGCAAATGACATAATTACATTTCTGTTTATGACTGAATAAAACTCCATTATGTATGTGTGTGTATGTATAAACATACCTATATATATGTCTATATCTATATATCTATATATATTTGTATCTATATATATCTATATCTCTCTATATCTATATCTATCTATCTATCTATCTATCTATCTATCTATCTATCTATACCTGTATGTCTCCATTGCTTTAGTATGCTGATTTTACACCTTTTGGATACATACTGTGGAGTGGGATACCTGGGTAATAAAGTGGTTCCATTCCTGGTCTTTTGAGGAATCTCCATACTGCTTTCCAAAGATGTCGAGCAATTTGTAGTCCTACCAACAATGTAAGAATGTACCTTTTACCCCAAATTGTTGCCAACATTTATTACTGTTGTATTCTTGATAATTCCCATTCTAATTGCAGTGATGTAGAATCTTATTATGGTTTTAATTTAAATTTCCCTGATTAATAGAGATGTTGAATATTTTTTTTCATATATTTGTTAGTCATGTGTATTTCTTGTTTGGATGAGTATCTTTTTTAGTTTATTTGACATTTATTGATTGGTTTTTTTTTTTTTCTCATGTTAAGCTTTTAGAGTTCTTTATATAATCTGGATACTAATCTCCTGTTGGAAGAGTACCTGGCTAAGATTTTTTTCCATTCCATACACTCTGTCTTCATGCTCTTTATTGTTTCTTTGTATAGAAGGTTTTTAATTGGAGGTTATCCCTCATACTGATTATTGTTTTCATGTTTTGAGTATTTGCGATCTTATTAGGAAGTAGTGCCTATAGCAATATATTTGAGTGTTGACCCTATGTTTTTCTGTACCATTGCAGTGTTTTTGTTCTAACTCCTAGGTCCTTTGATCAACTTTCAATTGATTTTTGTATAGGGTAAAAGATAGGGGTCTAGTTTCATGGTTCTACATATAGATATCCAATTTTCCCTGCACCATTTATTATAAAGGCCATCTTTTCTCCAATATATGTTTATAGCCATTTTGTCAAGGATCAAATGACTAGTATGTGGATTTGTCTGTCTACTATTCCATTGGCCTTATTTCTGATTTTAGTTCTTCTGGATAAATTACAAGAAATGGAATAGCTGAGTCATATTGTAGTTATATTCCAAATCTTCTCAGGAATCTCCACACTACTTCCCAAAGTGATTTTACCAATTTGCTGTCTTACCAACAATGCATGAGGTTAACTTTTTCCTCTTATCCCTACCATCATTTATTGTTATTTGTGTTCTTGATTTAAAGTCTTTTTTTTTTCTGATAAGTATGTCTGTTCCTGCATTCTTTTTATTACATTTGCATACAATATTGTATTCTCTCCCTTCACTTTCATTCTTATGTGTGTCCTTGGAGGTGAAGTAGCTTTCTTGAAAGCAACATATAGTTGGCTCTTGTTTTTAAACATCTATTTAGTCTTTTAATTAGAGACTTTAATCCATTTACATTCAAGATAATTTTTGATAGATGAGGTCTTACTATAGCATTTTGCAACTTGTTTTCTATGCTTATCATAGCATCTTTGTTACTTTGTTTTGTCTTACAGAATTCCTTTGTGGATAAGTGATTTACTCTAGTAATGCATGTTTCGATTCCTTATCATTTTTGGTTTATCTAGTACAAATCTTTGCTCTGCAGTTACAGTGAGCCTTAGAAGAACATCTTTGAAATAAATGAATTATAAAAAGAAAGAAAAAGAAAAGAACATCTTTGATTATAACACGCTACTTTGAAATGATAGCTCCCTGACATGATCATAAAGAACAGAAGCAGATTAATAAGCAAACTGTACAGTTACACTCCAAGCATCCTCATATTTTGAATTTTTGATATCCCATTTTACATCTTCCTATTGCCTGTCTTTTAATGTGTTAATGTAGCCAGTATTCGTTACAATCTCTTTTTTTGGTACATATAGTAAATACATAAATAGTTTACTCATCATATTAGAGCATTATGAATTTGTATAATTAATTTCAACTATTAAATTTTATCTTTCTATATGTTCTTCTAAAATATTTTTTTTGTGGTTGTAGATGGACAGAATGCCATCATTTTGTTTATTTTTATGTGGTGCTGAGGATCAAAACCAGTGCCTCACATGTGTTAGGCAAGTACTTTGCCACTTATATCTTCTTTTTACTCGTTCATCTCTCTTTCAGTTTGAAGAATCCCCTTTAGCATTTCTTATAGGACAGTTCTGGTGGTTATGTATTCTCTTGGTTTTTATTTGTCTGGGAATGTCTTTATTTCTCATTTCTAAAGGATAGCTTGGCTTGGTACAGTATTCTTGGTTGATATCATTTTTCCTTCAGGACTATGAAAATCTGATGCCACTCTTTCCTGTTTCACAAGGTTTCTGCTGAGAAGATTACTGTCAAGCAAATTGGGACACTCCTGTCTTTTTATTTTTTTCTTTTCCCTGGCATCCTTGAGAGACTTTTATCTTTCAACTTTGAGAACCTGATTATCTTAGAATAGTTTTGGATGAGTTCCTTGGATATTTGTGTTATTCTGTATGTTTGTGAAGTTATTTGTTATTATTTCTTTAAATACGCTTTCTACCCCTTTGGCATTCTCAAGTCCTGCTTCAACCCAAATAACCAAAATATTTGTTTTTTTAAAATTCTGTCCCAGAGTTCTCCTGAGGTAAGCCACATTAACCTCACTCCCCCACTGGCACCAAGGCCAAATTTGGGGGCCAACAGAGGTGAGGCAAAGAACCTCACCCCCCCCCACTGGTGCATAGACCTATCCACAAGTATGGCTGTATGCTGGACCGGTAGTCAGTGACGGGTGTGATCCAGTTGCAGTGGTATCAACCTAAGACAGGAGGCTGACGCCTAAAGGTCAGTTTTCCAATGACGGGTAAGAACCATATGTTGAACTGGACAACCTACCAGGCACGGTCCTTAAGCCACATTACTTGTTGTTTAATTAATCAGAAGGGGGGAGATGCTGGGAGCCATCAGCCAAGTAGGTATGACAATCTCCTTGCCAGCTACTCCCATGCTGTCTAGTGGAAGGACTCCTGAAAGGTGACCTTGCTCAAGGACCAGGGCGAATCTGTGTTTAGGGTGTCCCCGGTTTAGCATAATAGGAGATTAGGGTGTTCCCCGTTTAGAATAGGGCGTATCCTGCTGCCTGAGTTCCTCTTGAGTTCTTAGGGTCAGACAGTATATTTTGGGAGACAGAAGCCCAGTGGAGGGTGGATTTGGGCAGAGAACGTGAATTTCCCCAGAACGTGTTTGTAGAAGGCCGGTGTGAGATCGGGAATAAAGAATTGCTGTTTGAATCTACAAGCTGTGTGGTGGCTCGTGATTTGTGCCCAGCCAGAGACTGTGGCATTCTCCCAAACTTTCCTTACTCCTTTACATTCATTTTTCTTTTCTTCTGTGACGATGAATGTTTAATAGCCTAGCTTCAAGCTCACTATTTTTTCTTATGTTTGATGTATCCTGATTTGAATGCCTTCTATTACATTTTTAGTTTCTGAGTGTATTTTTAAAATATTTTTTAGTTGTTGATAGACCTTTATTTTATTTATTTATACATGGTGCTGAGAAATGAACCCAGTGTCCCATACATGCCAGGAAAGTGTGCTACCACTGAGCCACAGCCCCAGTCCCTTCTGAGTGTATTTTTCAGCTCAAAAATTTCAGTTCCTTTTAGTTGCTTCCATTTCTTTGTCAAGTTTCTCTAATGTTAGAATATTAAAATATTTTTCTGCATTTTTCTCAAGTTCATTGAGTTCTGCTTAAATATCTATTACAAGTTCTTATACTGAGTACTATTTTTTTAGTTTCTGGTCCCTAAGTGATGATATGGTTTTCAGAATGCTCTCCATGATTATTACACATAATGTCATCTGGGCATTGAAGGATTAGGTATTGATTCAAGTCTTCTTAATCTGGCTTTGGTTGTGTTTGTCTTTGTATAAATTCTAAGCTGACTGCTTATTTTCTCAGAGTGTATAGTCACTTCCACTATTTCGGCCATGGATGGCACCCAGGTCC
Organism: Callospermophilus lateralis; assembly: GCF_048772815.1. Lineage (NCBI taxonomy): Eukaryota > Metazoa > Chordata > Mammalia > Rodentia > Sciuridae > Callospermophilus > Callospermophilus lateralis. The sequence continues at coordinate 98,110,155 of NC_135325.1, forward strand.
AGGTTTGCTGGGAATTGGTGGTTGGTGTTTTATCATTTTTTCAGCACTAGAGGGCAGTCTCAGGTCCTGGTATGTCACAAATCCACAGCTGGAGAGTACCTAGGGAATACTCTGTCTCAACTGGCCTCTCCCTGGGCCCAGACTGGGCCCAGCTACATCATCCATATCTACCAGGCTATAGTCAGACACTGCAAGATTCTCTAAACTTTGAACACAATCAGCATGGGTGGACCAGCCCCAGTCTCCTATGCCATGAGTATGGTTATCAGTGCAATAGAAGTATGTCACATTGTGATCCAACAGCCCACCAATACCAGCACAGCTTTGCATGAGGGACCAATGCCACAGGAGGTGGGTTTTTGGCCCAAGACCACTGCATTCTGCCACGAGTGATGCTGGATAAAATTGAATCTTGTTAGACTGGCCCTATATATCTTCTGTTGGGCATTGGGGTTGTTCAAGAGGACCTGTCTATAGGCAGGCTTGGGGATAGGTCTGTTCACATCTATCTCTGCTCTGTCTTTTCCCAGTGAATGGATTCTTTACACTGTCCTACCTGAGGTTGCCTAGTGTTGGTTAAGGCAGATTCTTGACCACTTTGGCTGATGATAAGCTTGGTCACTTGTAAATCTCAGTGCAATGAGGATCTGCATACTCTCAGAAACACAGAAGCTTCTGCCATAGCTGGTGGTGACCAAGCCCAAAACACAAATCCCTCCCACTGGAATGCCAACTTCTGCTTAGTGCCTGGTTGGTTCTAGAACCATCTTCCCATACTTTCTGATGTTAGTTTTGCTGCCCACAGGGGGATGGGTAATAGAGGTAGTCCCTTGGCTGCCTTGCCTGATGCTAAGCTGGATCATACCTGAATCTTACAGCCCAAGGGGCAAGCCAAGTCTCAGGGAGGTATGTGTACCCCAGGCCTAACCCATGTCTGATAATGATACAGGCCCAAACTCAAGTCTATCCCACTGGCCCATGGGTTTCTGCCTGATCCTGGATCAGAGTGTAATGCTCTGTCCGTGAGTTCTGACCTGAATATAGGCCTTTGGAGTTTTCCTATGCTGTGTCTCACTGTGGTGGACTTGTTCCTGAGTTTCCCATTTTAAGTCCTGATATTACTTATCTTTCCTTCCCCTATGAGGGAGTTTCTCTCTAAGCTGAACTGCTTGGAATCAGGGGAACTATAGGAAATTCTTTCCTGGTTGCCTTCTTCAAAGGGGTTTTTCTTTTTGTTATAATAAAAGAATATGATATGGTTTCTCATCTGGTTTGCTTAGCTCTTGTGATGGTAATTTTGTGTGTGTGTGTGTGTGTGTGTGTGTAGATATATAGAGAGAGCTGTTCGATGTGGTGTGTCTGTGGGGAGACCATTGCTGGAGAATATTGCTCAGTGGTCATCTTACTGGACCCTTCCCAAAGACTTTAATTTGGCATTTCTATTCCACAATATTCGAAACATAAGAAAAAGTCAGATGTTATTGATCTTTGGGCTTAGTTGTTTCTTGAAGAGGCAATTAGTAATGCTTTGTTTTGAGCACAGTTTGATCAAAGAGTATGATGACTTGTGGCTCATTAAATATCTTCAAGCTGACAGCTACTGTGTTTGAGTGGCCTTGTACACCTTAGGAGCTCCATGGTTCTCTGAACATTGTTTCAGAGAGACACAAATATCCAGGTTCTTTGCCCAATCAATTCTGTAGTGTCAGTTAGAAAGAGATAATAGGTGGTTTTGGTGAACAATTTCACTGATAGTTTTATTTAACAACTTTGTGAGGTGCAACAAACCAGATTTCATTGTCTTTATGTTCTTTCCTCCTTTTTAATTCTCTATACACAAATTTGTTCCTTCAACTTAATTGTTCCCAAACTTTTGCCAGTTTGTCCCCAAAGCTCCACTCTTGTTTTTCCAAGGGCATTTTTAAACCTTGATTTTGATTCTAGAGAGAATGCATTTTATTAGGATGAAAATTTTTAAAATTTAATGCTTATGTTCTTTAATCCAATAAAACATAATAAAGACTTCAGATAAAATTGCATTTTCCATCTCTTTTCTTTTTTGGGGGGGGCACCAGGCATTGAACCTGAGGTGCTTAACCACTGATCCTCATCTGCAGCCCTGTTTTATTTGTTATTTTGAGACAGAGTCTAACTAAGTTGCTCAGGGCCTTACTAAATTGCTGAGGCTGGATTTGCACTTGCAATCCTTCTAGCTTAGCCTCCAGAGCCCCTGGGATTACAGGAAAGTACCACAATGCCCAGTTCCCTGCATTATAAAGGCAGCTTTAAAAATTAATGAATAAGTATTTTCTTTTTGCTAGAGATACTATCACTATTTTTTTGAAGTTTGCAAGTAAGAAATTTAGAATGTAAAAAAGATAAGAGATTTTCCCATGATCTGGTAGGAAATTTATAAATTCCTGATCATCAGGATATTTTTATATTTTATGATTTGACTAACAAAAATCTGTTTATATGCAACTGTTAGGGAAATATGTTGTACAATATTAAATCTATGTAATCATGAACACAACCTAGAGTATGTATCTGAGGTCTGATTGAGAAAAGAAAATGATTTTCAGAATCTTCTTTTTTATCCCCAATATATTTCTCAAGTGTATTTGTTAATATTGAAACCGCTGTTGACTGGTGACGAGTTCTTGCTTCCCCAATGTTGAAGAATAACACCAGAAAGCACACGCCGAGGCAAGGTCAGAGTAGAAATTAGAAGTTTATTAAAGGACAGCAGAAAAGACTTCTCCTCTACTATCCTCTACTATCCCCCCTCCCCCCTCCCCTCCCCTCTTCTCTCTCTACCCCCTCTACTGTAGTAGAGGATAGGAAAGGCAGCAGAATACAACAGACACCAGAATGGCAATATGTAAATCAATGGTTGTGCAACTGATGTAATTCTGCAATCTGTATATGGGGTAAAAATGGGAGTTCATATCCCACTTGAATCAAAGTGTGAAATATGATATATCAAGAACTATGTGATGTTTTGAACAACCTACAATAAAAATTAATTAAAAAAAAAAAAAAAAAAAGAAAAGACAAGACTTCTCCCGGAGGAAGAAGGGGACCCAAGAGGTGGGAATCCGCGGAAGTGCGGTTGTTTCCCCTTTTTATAGTTTTGGTGATGGAATGTAGGTTGAAGGGGTTAGGACACAGGTGGGCCCAATTATCACCTTTTGGGATGGGCTTATCATTTCTCTAGGATGGGCTATCTCCAAATCTGTTGGAGGCTGTTTCCTGAGCTCCATTAACATTTCTTTGAGATGGACTTTGGCCTAGGGCCTTTTCAGGACTTCATTAACATTCCATGAGTTGTCCTGTGTTTTCCCTGAGTCATTCCCAGCACGGCCTCCATTTTAGATTTCACTCAATATTAGACCCGATTTACCTAACTACACTGACTACCTAACTTTAAATCTGGCTTCAATATCACTACTTTAATTTCTTTCACCTTTGTAGAGAAGTATTGTTAATCTGCAGTGAGAATGCAAAAGAGTATATAGTGCCCAGATATGTGACTGATTTTGGGGTAATGTTGATTGGGCATGATAATGGTCCATTTTGTGACAGTAGAAGGGACATAATTCTCTTCCTTGACTACCACCCATACCCTGAAGTCTCAGATACTTTGTTCTTTTATTTTTAAATTGTAGGTGGACAGCTACTTGAGAGTGTTCCCTTTGGCCTTTAATCTTGAAAAGAAGTACAAAGTGAAGCGAAAGATAAAGGAATTGTAGCTAACTGCACTGGGCAGATGTCTCATGTTTCTGTCTGATGACATCAGCTTCGACCTTGGGACTGTCTCATTTTTTTTAAAGAAGTAGACAAACTTACTCATCATATCCAATTTTAGTATATAATAGTAATAATGTTGCTTGCTTTGGCAGAAATGGAGTTTCTGCTGTTTTTTTTTTTAATATTCTGTGGAATGGCAATATTTGAAATCTTTCAATATGCAGTGATTTATTTAACAGCTAAAGCATGCTACTTGGTTAGCTCATGTGTGTATATATATTTTTACATATGAAAAGAATTTCACATAACTACATTTCAGGAACAAGTAATTTAATAATCTTGAGATCATGAGCTTGATTTAATGGTTAGAAACATTTTTTTTTCTTTTTTACTGAATTTTTAATTCTACTATCACCTGAGTAACATTGAAATGCTTGTTGATTCAGTTACAGCCTTGAATGAGTGTAAACAGAAATGTGCTAACAGTGGACTGGGTTGGAAAAAAGCACAGGAAGATGTAATATAATTGCAAGACTTGTCTGATCAAATTGTCCCTTACTTCACACCTGACAATCTTTCCCTTTTGCCTTTTGTGTATGTATATGTGAGGCTTGTGTGTATTGTGGGGGAATGCATTTTGCAGTGAGATGAGTGGTTCCCAAAGAGGGATTCCCCTAGATATTCAAAATGCCTTCACTTGGTCTATCTCAGTTGCTTCTCAGTGACACTTAGCCTTGCTGATACTTTAGAAATGTTTTGAGAACTATTTTCTACTTCCCCAGACAGGAAGAAAGTCAGAACTACCTCCTATATAACAAATCAAGCCATTGTTTAGGATTGTCACCATCACTGATTTGAACCTCAGTACCCAGAAGAAGTTTTGCTATTTGCTTAGTTTTCCTGGTTTGGAACAGGAAGTATCTTCTCTTAGAATTGAAAGCCATTTGATGATATTCATTTCAGTCTTTGCTTATCAATTTGACTTCACAGGCCAACAGATATAAGCCTTGCAACTAGAGGAAATGCTGGGGATATGTGTTTTCTTCATATTCATGGCAATGGGGAAATTTTATCAAAGGCATAATAAACATATAGGTATATAATATAAATGTTTATTACTTTAAAATAATGAGGCATCCTCTTTTATATTACTGAAAAATGAAAGACTCTACATTTAAAAAAATTTCAGGCAACATGCTAGATGAAAAAGTTAATTTATAAAATTGTACACTAATATTTGTGAGCTTATGATCTTCAATATCCTTGTTATACTATATAATGGCTTTCCACTGTATGTATTCTTTCATCCCTTAGTTGTTCAGCAGTGGCTACATTTAAATTATATTTCTATGGGGCAAGTATTTCTTTTTTGCAGCAGTGTTAATTCCTTTTAATATTTGATGTAAGACTTTTTTCTAAGTCAAACTGTGCACTTTGCCATGAATTGGTTTTCTCTAGGTGAACAAAACTGCCTGGTATGCATCATACTGGTGGGTGGGGTGCTCCAGTTTTATTTCTAAAGGCAGGAAGTAGCCAATACCCCCTTAGATACCAACACCAAATACCTGAAGTTAATGCTGGGTATGGAATCCTTTTGAGGAAGGGAATTAGCATATATTCATTCTTGAGTAGCCCCTTCCCCAACCCATTTCCAGGATAACATCAACCCTTTTCAAATTCACATTTTCAAATCTTGATGTGATTAATTTAAATAGGCAGACAGCTTTGCTGCATGTTCCTCTGGTGGAGAGAGGCTGACTCATACCAGTTCAAGAATAAAAATAGGAAACACTAATATTCAGAGTTTTTATAGAATGTGTCCTCATGTTGTCATCCTTTTTTTCCCCTCTGTTTCTTTTAAATCAAGAGATTTGCTTTCTCCTGGCTCTTCCCGGAAATTGTTCGTGCATTGAATAGGCAGATGGTGGGCTGAGCTTTTAGAGACCAAAAAGGGCACTTTCGTGCCTCAGCAATTTTCTCTAGTTTGAAGCACAGATGCCTGCTTATGAGTTGGTATCTAGTAAACTTTCATCACTGCAATCAGATCTTAATTTTTAACATACTTTAATGATTTTTATGACTTTCCTTTTCTTGAGTTCTCATGGTTGTTGGCCTTAGCCCTGATTTCAGCCATTCACCTTCAGCCACTGTATATTTTAGACCAGTTTATAAAGGTGTAAGAAGTCACAGCATAGCCAAATCAAATAAAGCTGTTAGGTTGAGTCATTTTGGTAATATGAGTCTCAATGCTATTATTACCTCAGCAATGGGTGACAGGGATTGTCTTGGTTCATGACTAATTCCCACAACTTTCAAATTCTTTCAAGGCTATTCCTATACAAATCTTGAAGGGGAGAGAGGAGTTCTGTGCTCAGAAGTTTTTCTTTTCTTTGTGGCACCTCATTGTAAACCAGGTTTTACTTAGTCTGCTTATAAAAGGACATCTTCAAACTTGTTCTTGTATTTGTCTCTTCTATCTTACATGTATTTCATTTTTCCATTTGTATTTTTGGAGATTTGTCACAGGATTTGGGCAGAAAAATCTAGGTAAGTTGGCCAAAAAAGATACCCAAAATGCCAGAGTGAGTCTCCCTATTAGTCCTATCTATTCAAATATTAGAAACAAGTAAAAAGTAAAGTACCTTTACATCATTTTACCTTCTAGGAAGTATCTCCCAAATGCCATCTTCTTTTCTAAGGTCTCTTAATTTTCGGAGATCTTTTTCTATAATTCATTCTTTCTGTAAATTATTTTAGACTTTGTTTTCTCCTTTGTCTTATCTTGTAAACATGCTTAAATCACTTTGGTTAAAAATAAAATCTTCTCTTGGTAGTGTATTTTCAGATGAACCATATTCTGGCTCTCTGTTTTCAGTATAGTATAGTGGTTATAAGCTCAAACTTTGAAGCCAGATGTCCAAGTTCGAATTTGTTTCCTCAAATATAAAATCGGGATAATTATACCTATCTCATAGTGTTATTGAAGGATTAAATATGTGCACTTTGTATAAAACAGAATAGTTTGTACATTAAGTGGCTCTACTTAAGTATTTGTTATTATAATTCCCTTAGAAATTAGCTTACTACTCAAAATCATTTTTGTCTACAATACTTACCACCTTCCAACATATTATATATTTATTATCTTATTAGATTTTTTACTATCTTTCTCTTTGCCCTCTCAATTTTAAGCACCTTGAGAAAGGAGATTGTTCTTATTTTGTTCATTTCTATATATCCTTAGTGCCTACCATATAGTCTATTCTTAAACAAGTATTTCTTAAATTAAGGCATTGTAATCTGGCATTTTCTCCCATCAACAATTGAAATTGCTTTGACAGAGGTTACCAGAACCTCAAATATATAAACTGTCTTTAGTAATTCTCACCCCTGTATATTATCTGATAAATGATGACATTAGATTAATTGTACTGCCAATTATTTCAAATTTATCTGTGTACTTCCAGTTCACCTTTTGTAGTCCTAGCCACCATCTGTTTCCTGCGTTTTGCATGAGACCCTGGTGAAATTTCCTTCATTCATTTTTGCCCTCTTTCAATCCATTTGCCATATAGTAGTGAAAGTAGTTTGAAAAATCATAATTCAGATGCCATGTCTTTTCTAAAAATCATTTATTAGCTTCCGATTGTCCCACAGAGTAAAATCCATAATCATTCTATGCTTCTAATGAAACTGTAAAACCTGTCATTTAGTTATGTAAAAATTTAGTTAACAGTTATGTACCTAGGAATGCATACCCAAGATATTTAAAAATGTAAGTGCTTTAAAAATGTGTTCACAAATGAGAATTATTTATAATAGCCCCAAAGTGAAAACAACTCAAGTATACATTAACTGATGAATAGATCAAACAAATGTGGCATATCCATATCATGGAATATTATTCAGCCATAAAATGGTACACTGTGCTGATATATGCTACAATGAACTTTAAAAATTATGCCTTATAAAAGATGCCCCAAAGGGCTACATATTGCATAATTTAATTTCTATGAAATACCCAGAATAGGGCAAAAAATATGGAAAAAGTAGGACTATTGATCTCCAGGTTTGGAAAGGGGGAAGTGATTGTTAATGAGTACTTTTAGTGTAATAAAAATATTCTCAGATTAAATAATTATGTTTGCAGAAGTTCATGAATGCACTGAAACCCATTGAACTGTATACTTTAAGAGGATAGATTTTATTGTATTTCAACTTTAAAAATTTATGAACTTTGTCTACCTTCCAATCTCATCTGCTGTCATGTTCCATCTTATCATGCTCCAGCTACAATAGTCTCATTTAAGTTCCTCAAATATTCCATGCTTTATCAAATCCTAAGGACTTTGGATCTGTTGTTCTCTATGTTATTGCACACTGCTTTGATTCAAATATATCTCCCCCCAAACTTATGTTTTTAAATTTAGCAATCTGTTGGTATTAAGAAGTTCAGGCCATTAGGAGGTAATTAAGTCATAGGGGCACACACTCCTCCTTAGAAGTTAAATGGAGTATTATCTGAAGATACAGCAAAAAATTACCATTTTAAGGCAGATTGCCCTCACCAAACAGTGAGCCAGCCAGAGACTTGATTTTTATACTTTCTAGTCTGAATTGTCCAAAATAAATATCCATTAATTTATGAATTACCTAGTTTAAGGTATATTATTATAGCATCAGGAATAGACTAAGATAAATATTGGTTCTCAGAACTAGGGTGTTAGTGTAACAAATACTTAAAAAATGTGGAAATGGCTTGGGATCTGGATAATAAGTAGAGTCTGGACTGTGAAGAGCTATTCTGTTGAGGGTTCAGTAGAAAAGCTATAACTTTGATGTTTTTAGATAAAAGTTAATTGGTCTTGATTCAAATACTGATAGAATCTATAGACAATGAAGGCCAATTCTGACAAAGTCTGAGATGTAAATGAGGAAGAAGCTCTTGGAAATTGGAAGAAAGTCCATCCTTGTTAGATATTGGCAAAGATGTTGGCTAACTATTGTGTCTACATGTCAAACTAGTGTATTTGGAAAAAGAAATCATTAAGCAAAGTAGTTTGGTTATGTTTCATGGCTTCTCTTGACTTTTTATCATAAAACACAACAAGAGAGAGAGAAAGGAATCAGAGATGAAATTTGTAGTCAGGAATAAAGCAGAACTTACAGATTTTGAAAATTCTCAGCCTGGCCATATAAAGCATATAATAGTGTGTTTGGGAGTGAACAAACATGTGGCCAAGACAACATCTATAAAGATATTAATATGAATGGAAGGAAGTCAAGACAATAGAACTATCTTGAAGAGATTTTGGAGACCTTGGGGCTGCCACTCATATCATAAGTCGAGATTTCCAGGATCTTGAGGGAAGAACAGTTTTATGGGAGTGTCACGGGGTGTCTGTGGACCTCAGAACTCACTGCCCATGTGCTGGGGTTGTAGCTTAATGGTAGAGCACTTGTGTAGCACAGGTGAGGCACTAGGTTTAATCCTTAGCACCACATAAAAACAAATAAAATGAATGTTACATTTTTAAAACAACAACAACAAAAAATCCTCTTTTCCTGGACAAAAGAAAAATAAATAAATAAATAAATAATCTTCACTGCCCAGGGCCCACTTTATATTTTTACTCAATGTATTCTAGTTTATGTTCCTTAATTATGCCAGCTATGGCTCAAAAATGCCCTGATGTGGCTTGGGCCTGCTCTTTAAAGGGCACAGCAGTAAACCTTGGCATTATCCCTCTAATGCTTACTCTTCAGTATGCAGTATATGACTTGTGGAGAGATGGCTTCCTCTTGCTGGATTTAAAAAGATGCTTCAGAGAGCTTCAGGTGCCAGGCAGAGAACTGCCACACTTGGAGAGCCACTGACAAGAGTTCCTACTAGGGCAATGCCCAGAAGATCTGTGGGATTAGGGCCATTAGCAACAATCCCCCATAGAGAATTGTATAGTGGATTAGTGGCTGTAGTGCCACCCCTAAAACTTTAGACCAATACAACTACTTCCATGTGACTTTAGCTTGGGAAAACTTCAGCATGTGAGTGTTGCTGCATGGGCTGAGCCCAGGAAAACCCTGGGAATAGTGCTGTTGGGGTCCCCAAGGGACCATCCCTTGCATCAGTATATCTGTAAGGTGGGTCGTGGTACAAGATTTAACATTGTTTGCATTTGGGCGTGTTAGATTTATTTGGGACCTATTTTCTTTCCTGTGAGAATGAGAAATATCTATCCTATTCTGGAAACAACATTGTATTTCAGAAGCATGTAACTTGTTGGCTTTCAAAATTCATAGCTGGAAGTTAGTTTGTCTCAATGAATTGTACCTTGAGTCTTACATATATCTGATTTAGATGATGTTTAGGCGAATCGTTGTACTTAGACTTTGAGATTGATGCTGTAATGAGTCAGGACTTTGGAAACAAGTGGCATGGAATAAATGTATTTTGTATGAGAGAATGTATCTTGCAGGACCCACAAGGGTAGTCCAATTCCTAGATACCTGATGATAATTTAACCTCAATTCCCCAGGAAGGCCCAACATTTTAGTCTTTAATAAAATGACAAGTCAAATGAAACAAAGAGAGTTTCCAGATAAATTTATTTATTTCAATGCACAGAAAATGAAGATTAGTGAAAAACAGGCAAAGATGTGAAAATATAGGCAAGTGTAAGTAAATGAAAATCAGTTGAGCACCAAGTGCTAGTAATGAGCCCAATACCGTGACTCCACAGAATAAACTGTCCAAATGGTCTGGAGGATGAATCCCTTCAAGGTGACACTCAAACAAGTCAGGATTTCCAGCAAGTCATCATCAATGAAGTAAAATATTTGTTACCTCAGGCAGAGCTTCTGGCAGCTGATGCCAATTCATAGTGAATACTCACAAAGAGTGGAGTCATGGTAAGATGTGTCTCAAATAGCAATGTGAAGGCAGTGCTGTTTATACTCTCAGGAAGTGTATTAGCTCAGCTCAGTTGTCAATTTTGGAGGGAAAAGTGCTGGACACCAACTGTCTCATTTGCATATTGGCTTAAAATCCTCAATGTGGCTATCAGTCAGCCAGTTGTCAAGGTGAATATCACCTAGCCACTTGGTTCAGTTGCAGTTTTGTTAGAAATGAAAGTTCAAAATAGAACTGGTTCTATCAGAATGTAATCACATAATTAAAATAGCAATTTACTTAGATTCACTAGAATTATAACTCACCAAAACACAGATCACAAAATAAGGACATGAATTTGAGAGCTCCAGGGTTGGAATGTTGTGGTTTGAATGTATGTGTCACTTCAAAATTTCACTTAGGAACTTAAGCCCCATGGTGATGGTACTGGGAGAGTAGGGTTTTTTGAGATGTGATTAAGTCATGGAGATTCTGCCCTTGTTATTATTTGAATCTTAAGTGGTCCTCAAAGATCCCCAGACTTATGCTACTGGGAGATGGTAGAAACTTTAAAAGGTGGGAGGTCTTTGTATCATTGGGGAAATGCCCTTGAAGGGGATGTTGGGACTCTAGTCTCATTTTTCTTTTTTTTCTTCCCTGTCATGAGTTCTGAGATATTTTGCTCTGTCATGTGTTCTCACCGCGATGTACTGCCACTGGCCCAATATAATGGGGCCAAATAGTCGTGGACTAATCCCAACTGTGAGCCAATATAAACCATGTCTCTTTATTAGTAGGATATCTCAGGTGTTTGTTTTAGCAACAGAAAGCTGACACAGCTCTTATGAATTTATTGGTGCTTTTATAAAAGAGGTTTAAGGGAACACCCTGGTGCTTTTTGTCCTTATGCCAAGTGTAGGCACAATAACAAGGCACTATCTTGGAAGCAGAGAGATGCCCTTACTGGACACTACATTTGCTGACATCTATGTCTCAGACTTCCCAGCCTCTAGAACTCTAAGAAATTACTTTCTGTTTGTTATAAATTTCCCAGTCTTAAGTATTTTGTTAGAGCTGAAGGAACAGTCTGCACACAATTGTTTTCCATCTTCCTTGTTCATTATTCAAGAGATGAAGCACTCTTGCTGTGTTCTTTCAGAAAGCTGTTCTTGACTCTTTCCAAATTATGTTTCTTCCCTTTTTTATATATTCTTGTCAGCACTCAGTATTTCTCCATTGATATTGCTTCATCATATCCATCCTTCAGATTAGCTCAATAGACCATAAACTCATTAAGAGCAGAGAGTATATCTATATTTGCTTATCCTCTCCTCCCCTCCTTCCCTTCAGTTCTTCACACCCAACATTTATTAATCAGACACAATTGTGTCAGGTCCAGTGCTAACTAGTAGGAATTGGAGGATGAGCAAAAGAAACAATGCCTGTGCATTGATGAAGCTTTATAGCAGGACATAACAAACAGGAAAACAAATACATGATCAAAATATTTCACTGATTCTCTTTTGTAATTTTTTTTAAATTTTGAGATGGAGTCTTACTGTACTGCCCAGGCTGGCCTTCACTTCCTGAGATGCCTATTTTTTTTTCCTTCTTTACATTGTTATGTTATATATGAGATTTATCAGCATAGACAGGACATATTTTATTTTCATTTATTAATACTTAAAGAATCATATGAATTACAATTATACATGTCTTAGATTTGATGAAATAGAATAGCTAGTAAATATGTTAAATGCTAGAAAGTAAATAAAGAAAGGGATGTAAAGTCTGATTAGTTTGGAGGGTGACAGGATATATTTTCAATACTTAGAATCGTGATTACCATTTCATTTTAGTTAGCTTTTTATAACTTTAACCAAAGGAGGAAAAGTATATTTTGGCTCATAGTTTCAGAGGTTTCACTCCTTCATCTGCAGCCTGTGGCTCTGAGGTGAGGCAGAACATCCTGGTGGAAAGGAGTAGGGAAGGAAAGCTGTTTACCTCATGGCATCTGGGAAGCAGAGAGAGTAAAAGGGGCCAAAGAGAAGATAAGCCCTCATTTCCCCATTGACCTGGTTCCTCCAACTGGGTTCTACCTCCGAGTTGTCCATTTGACCCTCAGTGAGTTAATGTGAGAGCACTCATGATCCAGTCATTCCCTGTAGCCCCATTTCTGTGCATGTGAGACTTTCAGGGACATTCACCACCCAAAGCATAACATGCATAGTATAAATATATCTTGAACTCATTATTTTTTCTTTCTTCCTGCATGATCTCTTCTTATACCTCTACTTCCTATTTTGTTTGAGAACACTTTCATTTTGGCCAAAGCCAGAAACCTTTATTTATGCTTTGATTTTTTATCTGCCTCAAATATCTTTTATTATACAACTCATCTCAAGTTTCATTGAAATAAATCGACATACTAAATTTTATAATTATACACATCCCTCTCCCATGTATACTTTCCCCACTACCACTGCCTTGTAATATTAGACTTAATATTTTATTTACTTCTGCTATAGCAGCCTTCTATTTCAGCCTCTCTGACATTTTTCTTTTATTTTTCCAACGCATTCTTCATAGTGTCAAAAATTTTTTTTTATACAAAGCCAGTCCACTCCTCCCCTGCTGATCTCTGTCACCACAGGCCTATAATATTTCTTATATATTTTGATTCATGTTACCACCTGTAAGTCCCAGGAGCATTGAGATCATGTCTGTTTTAGTTATTTACTATATAATGATAGTGCAGTAGTGTTTCCAGCACATAGTAGGTACTCAGTAAAAGCTTGTTGGAAAAAAATGAATGTTATTCCTTTCCCTTTTTTACCGTAGCTACCTGAGCATCAGGTGTTTGATGTTTAAATATGAGAAGATTAGGCATTTTGGTGGTCAAAACTGAATATTCCCAAGTGTGGTCCTTGTTGCCTTTAGAATTCACCTATCTATGAACTTCCTTATATCATTTCAATATTTTTATATTTCTGATTTTCTTCTTTTGGTGGTGGTGGGGTGACTGGCAAATAAAAGTCTCAAAGCACTCATGAGTACACATCAACTCATACCTTGATTGTGTATTCTTTATTTTTTCTGGGTGTGAATCTTAACCTATCCACTCACTCACTGTGTCATGTAGTGAAGTATCATGGCAGTGATAGGGGACATAAATTGTTACATTGATGTGAGCATTCAGTACTATAACAGTCTTAAATACAAGGAAATTTTTATGCCTATTTAAAGCTACCTGTTTTATTAGAGTCACCTTTCAAAATGCAACTACTAATTGGAATTGAAAGTAGTAGAACCCAAATGAAGTCAAAAAGAGAAGGTTGAATGGTTGTGTGAGTTGCATAACAATAGTCTCTTTTCCCAGAGCTCACCATAAATGATTAAAAATTACCCCTCAGGGTCTTGGCTTGAATCTCCTACTTGTAACAGGAGGTATGTGAGTAAAAGAGCAGCTGCCCATCTGCTAGGAAAATGAAAGGAAATAAATCAGACTTATCCACTTCATGCTAAAGATCTGTATTATCTGAGGTGGATGTTTAAAAAGTTAGTTTTACATCTGTTTGAATGAAGGTACTGTTTATTTCCTAGTTATAGAGGCAAAAGTCTTCATTCCTTAAAATAAATCAACTTCAATAAAGCCTTTGAATAAATATTAACCTCCTTAACTTTAAAAATTATTTGTTAAATATTACAAAGGTAATATGTATCATTTTAGACACTTATATATTTATGCAAGGAGAAAGAAGAAAAAAAATCAGTGATAACCAGTATTCACATTTTCATGTGTATACATGATGTGTAGCTGTTTTTGTCACTTTGTTCCCCTAATGTTATATTGTGTATATCTTTCCTTGTCAGGAAATACATGAGAGCAATATAATTTTTAGTGACTGCACAATATTATACTATATGGATATGTTATAGTATGATTTAAAAATCCCATATCCTAGGACATTTAGATTGTTTCCAACTTACCAGAATTATTTTTAAAATCTATTGATGCATAATATGCTTATTGTTTAAAATAGTCTATTATATGAGTCTGGCTAGATTATGTTGCAATAATACTCTAAAAGTTCTATGTTATAAAACAATAGCATATTTCTTGCTTACATTACAGTTCCATTTCAGGTTGATTAAGGCGTTCCGCTTCTGAGGCAGAGACCCAAACTTACCAAGGCTCCTTTATTTTCTGACACATCCCTCTCAACATGTGCTCTCATGAATATCTTGGTAGGTAATGAGAATGAAGTGGATTGTTTATTGGATCATAAATGCTGCTGACTAGAAGTTAAAAGATTCATGCTCACATTTCATTGCCCATAACTAGTTGTATTGCTGTATTTAACCTCAAAGGAGTAGAGAAAGCCAAGTGTTCCCATTTACCTAAAAGTAGCAGAGAACCAGATATTCTTTCCGGCTGTAGCTAAATGCTGAAATAACTATTAGAGTATTGCTATTTCATAAATGTTTGTGTAGTAAAATTACTCTCCAGGAGGATTATAACATTTTAGATTAAAACCATTAGTAACTGAGAAAACTTCCCTGTAGCTTCCCTCTTCAGTAATTCTAAAATATTGTTGACAATTACATGAGCAAAAATGACATTTATATTTTTGTTTAATTGACATTTGATTATTAGGGAGATGACGATTTTGATATATTCACATGGCCTAGTTTATCTTGATTATTTTAAGGACGGTTATGAAGTCTGACTTTGAGCATGATGAAGCAATATTGTTAAATCTACAGTGACTGAAGAGTATCATGCATTTTAAAACATTTAACTTGCTACAGTTATGATCCTCTATTGGCATTATTTTATTTTCCTTGAAATTCAGGGTAGAGTTTACTTCATGAATACATTTAAATTTGAAATGAATGCAGATTTTTCAAAGAAAACATGATAAGATATACCTACTGGCTTAGTCAAGAAATATATTCTCTGTTTATACCCAGGTTTCAGAAATATAATAGTGCTTAAATTTTTCTGTATAAAAGTCTCATCTCCCTTATAATATTGGGAAAACACCTTATTGGTAAAGACAATGTTTTTCCTTTGATTTCTCCCTGTGGAAAATCCAATGCTGGGTATGCAAGTAGAAACTTAGTAAGCATATATAATAGCTCACCCTGTTCCACAAGGGATACATTCCAAGACCCCTAGAAAAATGTGTGAAGCCCCACAGAGTACCACATCTTATATATACTATGTTATTTTTTTTCCAAAAGAAAAAAAGTGTTTTACTAACTACCACATTGTTATCGTATACTTCAAACATAAAATAAGGTAAACCTTAAATATGAGTTGTCTTAAAATAACAAATGAAAAGAATTCCAAATTTTTGAAATAGATGAAGTGCTGTAGTTATAGGTGTATTGTTTACTCTGTACATATATCTGTGTTAAATTTTAATTTTAAATTAGCCACAATATGAGGTTAACAGTAATAATAATAAAACAGATAAATTATAGTATTATGCAGTTGATCCCCAAATTAAATGTATCAGTTAATGGTTTTTTGACTTCTGATTTTGGGAAAATATTGCACATTTAGTAGAAACTGTACTTTGAATTTTGAATCTTTTTTATTGGTTCTTTTTAGTAACAATAGGGTCCATTTTGATATAATTTGAAAGCATGGAATATAATTTGTTCTAGTTTATTCTCTAGTACTTCCCTTTGCCCTCCCCTTTCTCCCTCCCCCTGTTCCCTTCCCTCTACTCTACTGATCTTTCTGCTATTTACTTGAATTTTTTTTAAATTAGTGTTTTGTGGATATATATGATGCTGAGATTAATTGTGGTGTATTCATATATACATGGAAAATTTAGGTCAGAGTCATTCCACTGTCTTTCCCTATCCCATCCCTTCTCCATTCACTTTATTTCCCTGTCTACTTCACTGATCTTCTATCCTTTTTTTGTGTGTGTGTCCCCCCTTACTGTAGGTTAGCTTCCATATATCAGATATAACATTTGACCTATGACTTTTTGGGACTGCTTATTTCACTTCGTCTCCTGTTTCATACATTTTTCAGCAAATGCCATAAAATCCTTTTTTTATGGTTGAGTAGTATCCCATTATGTATATATACCACATTTTCTTGATCCGTTCATCTGTTGAAGGACACCTAGGGTGGCTCCATAGCTTGGCTATTGTGAATTGTACTGGTATAATCATTGATGTGGCTGTGTCACTATAGTATGCTGATTTAAAATCTTTTGAATATAAACTGAGGAGTGGGATAGCTGGATCATATAGTGGATCCATTCCTAGTTTTTTGAGGAATCTCAATAATGCTTTCCGGAGTGGTTGTACTAATTTGCAGTCCCACCAACAATGCGTGAGTATACCCTTTTCCCTACATCCTCACCAGTACTTATTGTTACTTGTGTTCTTGATGAATGCAAGATGAAATATCAAGATAGTTTTAATTTGCATTTCTCTAATTACTAGAGAGATTGAACAATTTTTTTGAAATATTTCTTGACCATAGGTAGTTCTCCTTTTGAGAAGTGTCTGTTTAGTTCCTTAGCCAATTTATTGACTGGGTTATTTTTTTATGTTAAGTTTATTGAATTATTTGTATACCCAGAAAATTAATGCCCTAATTTTTAGAGCATATGGCAAAGATTTTCTCCCATTATATTGGCTCCCTCTTCATGCTTTTGTTTCCATTGCTATAAGAAGCTTTTTAATTTGATGCCATTCCACCTAATTATTTTTGATTTTGCTGCTTGTGCTTTATGAATCTTATTAAGGAGGTCAGTTCCTGAGTTGACATGTTGGAGTGTTGGGCCTACATTTTCTTCTAGGAGTTGTGGGGTTTTGTTCTAATTCCTAGGTGTTTGATCACTTTGACTTGACTTTTGTTCAGGATGAGAGATAGGGGTTCAATTTCATTCTATTGCATATGGATTTCCAGTTTTCCAACTCTCATTTGTTAAAAAAGGCTATCTTCTCCAATGTATGTTTTTTGCACTTTTTTCTAGTATCAGATAACTGTATTTATGTGGGTTTGTCTCTGTGTCTTCTATTCTATTGGTCTTCATGCCTGTTTGGTGCCAGTATCATGCTGTTTTTGTTATTATAGCTCTTTATATATATTTTATATATAGCTCTATTATATATATTTTGTAGTATAATTTGAGTTCATTATTATGATGTCTTCTGCTTCACACTGAATGGGTTCTCAGCAGAATGCTATCAGACATTTAAAGGAAAACTATTACTTATCCTTCTCAAATTATTCCATGAATTAGAAAAAGTAAGATCACGGCCAAACTCATTCTATGTAGCCAGTATCACTCGGTTACCTAAACAAGACAAAGATACCCCAAGGAAAGAAAACTTCAGATCAATATCCTTGATGAACATAGATGCAAAAATCAATAAAATATTGGTGACTTTCATACAAAACACAAGAAATTCATTTGACAAGTACAGCCCCCTTTTGTGTTTAAAATGGTAGAAAATCTAGGCATAGGACAGAACTTAACTCAACATTGTAAAGGCCATACATGACAAACCAAGGCCAACATTATACTAAATGGAAAATAAAAACTGAAAGCGTTTTCTCTAAAAACAGGAGCAACACAAGAGTGACCACTTCTACCACTCCTATTCAACATAGTCCTTAAAACTCTAGCCAGAACAATCAGGCAAGAGAAGGAAATTAAAAGGATACAAATAGGAAAATACGAGTTAAAATGACCTCTTTGCTCATGAATTGATCCTCTATTTAGAATACCCAAAATATTCAACCAGAAGACCCTTAAGGCTCATATATAAATTAAGCAAAGTATCAAGATACAAGATCAGCACTAATAAATCAATCATGTTCCTATCTTCCAATGATGAATCTGCTGGCAAAGAAATTAGGAAGTCTGTCCCATTCACAATAGACTCAAAAAAAAGTATACTTGGAAAAAAAAAGAATAGTATTACCTTACCTTAGATTGGGTAGAGAGAAGTGATGGGAGGGGAGGAGAGGGGATGTGGGGATAGGAAAGATAGTAGAATGAAACAAACATTATTATTACTGTGTGTATGTATGTGACTGCTGACCAATATGATTCTGCAACAATATGATTCTGCCACCTGTACAAAATTATATCCCATCTGACTCAAATGTATGATATATCAAAGTCATTGTACTGTCATGTATAACTAATTAAAACAAATAAAAAATGTAAAAAAATAAAAAAGAAAAAATAAAATTAAAAAAACTAAAAAAAAGTATACTTGGGAGTCAATCTAACAAAAGAGGTAAAAACATCTCTACAATGAAAAATATAGAACACTAAATAAATTGAAGACCTTAGAATAAGGCAAGACCTCCCCTGTTTTTGGATAGGCAGAATTGACACACTGCCAAAAACACTATACAGATTCAAAGCAATTCTCATCAAAATTCCAATGATGTTCTTTATAGAAATAGAACAGTTATGAAATTCATTTGGAAAAAATCAGAGACCCAGAATACTTAAAGCAATCCTTATGTACCCTTTTAATTAGATTTGTTCTTCCCTATGCTCTTGTGGTCAAGTTTATCTGGCTCTCTCATCTGGATGTATGCTCTCTTTGAGTATCTTCTGTAAGGGTAGTTAAGTGATCATGAATTATTTTTGTTTATGCTTATTTATATGTACTTCTATTCAAAGGATAAATTTACAGGATATAGTAACATAGGTGGACAGTTATTTTCTTTCAGTGACTGAAATATATCAACTCGTGCCCACCTGAACTTTAGAGTTTCTGCTGAGAAATCTGGTAATAGGGGTGAGAGGTTTGCACTTCTAAGTGACTTGGTGCTTCTCTCATGATGCTTTTAATATTCTGTCTTATGTACATTTGTCAGTTTAACTATAGAATGACATGGAGAACTTCCTTTTTGATGATTTTTATTTTATTTTATTTTATTCTAAAGCCTCCAATACCTGGATATCCATTTAATTCCCTAGATATGGGAAATTTTATCATATTTTTTTCGGAGTAGATTTTCTATTCCATGTGCATGTTTCTCTATTCCTTCCACTAAATCTCTGAGTCAAACATGTGGTCTTGTATGTTCTTGAATGTTCCAATCATGGTTTCTTATTTTTTCTTTATTACTGTCTGAATGTAACAAATCATCCCCCTTTTCTTCAAGTCCTGATATTCTTTCTTCTGCTTCATTTAGTTTATTGCTCATTCAACTGAGTTTTCTAAATTTGACTCATTGATTATTTCATTTGTAATGATTTCATTTGTTTTTCTTCAGAATCTCTTTATTTTGTTCCTCTTTGATTTCTTACAACGACTTTCTTAATTCATCAGTTACTTTTTTTATCCTCATTGAATTTATTGGTTATTTTAATTTTTAAATTCTTTATCAATATTTCAACCAGTTTGATATCTTTGTATTCAGTTTACAGAGAGTTAGGAACTTCTGGAGGCATTATTTTGATTTGTTATTTCATGTGTTGTTTTCCCTGTGTTGAGATTGGTGCCTATGTTGAGAGTGATCTCTCTTTCACTTTTAAGTGGGAGCCTTCTCTTTTTTTTTTATTGGTTGTTCAAAACATTATAAAGCTCTTGCTCTGTGATATTGGTTTTTTGTGTGATGTTGTATTTAATTTCAAATGGACTCCCTATTGTAAATTTCTTGTGTTTTCTTTGGTTGTCAATAGAATGGGTGCTTTGCCACTGTGCATCCTGTGTTGCAACCTAAGGGACCTGCTCTTTCTGTATGACTTGTAAGAATGGGGTCCCACTGGCAGTTCTGGCAGGTATGTTATAGATGGCAGACATGCTGCTATCTCTGTTTTTATTCCTGCAGTCTCATCAACACTGTGCATTATGAAAGTTGTAGAAACAACCTATGCTGAGGCTTCTTGTGTGTACAGTGACCACAACTGCTGTTTTATTTATTTCTGTTGCTGCTTTGGAGGTAAATGTCCAGTAGTGAGTCTTGAGCTACCACCATCTGTGCCTACTTGGGACTGGGTTGTTTATTGGCAGGTTTTTGTTCTCTCAATTCTTGGAGCTGAAATTTCTACCAAAAGTTGGGAAGGATTGGGTTATGGCTAGAATATGGTGCAGTTTCTCTTAGGTGGGCTGGGGATTTACCTCAATGGCTAAGCACTTACCCAAAGTGGTTGATGTGCTGGGCTTTATTCTCAGCACCACTTTGAGAGGAGAATATAACCAACAGTAACAATAAACTCAAAAGTAAACAAGATACAGACACATACCGAAAGTTTACTAAAACTATAAAGTGTCAATAAGCATATAAAGGAAAGTGTCGTATATTAAAATTAAAATATTAATAAAGGTCAAATTAACAATAGTAAAGATGGGGATTAGAAAGGAAAAATAGACAAAAAGAATAGAGTAAAATCAAGGGATGAAATAGAGAGCCAAGAAAAGAGAAATAAAATATCAAATGATTTGAAAATGCTAAAATTACATAAAATTAAGAAAAAATATTAAAGAGAAAAAGATGGAAAAACAGAAAAAAAATTATTCTTGCTCTTCAGAGGTTTCCTAGAACCTCTAATTTTGATATTTGCCAGGTGTGGGGAGGGAGGAAGAATTTATCATAGCTGTTTGTCACATAGGGCAGGGCCACTGACCACTGTGGCCTTCAGAACATGTGTTCCCCACTGCTTAATCCTCTCAGTGGATTTGTGACACACTCCTCCTCTCCACAAGTGTGGCTGCCTCTCACCCAGACACTGCTGAGGGCTAACCCGTGGGCCCCTGAACCATGGTGGTTCTGTATTTTCTGAGTCCTGAAGTAGCTCAGTTCCTAATAATAAGTCCCTTCTCACATATCCCCAAGCTGTAGCACTTCAGATTGCCTGGAAATGTAAGGGATTTCTTCTCTAAAGCTGGCTCCTATGGAGGAGGAGCCAGTTTTAGACCAAATTCCTGTGCTGTAAAGCTTGTAAGAACAATGAGTTTCTCCTGCAGCCTGGGATGCCAGTCTACACTCTCCCTTATCTTTCAGGGGGCATGGCATTTCCTTCCCTTTGCTGAGGGGTCCTTGGTTGAATTTGATAATTGCTTGCAGTTTTCTTTGAGTTACTGTTCTGCTTCTCTGTGTTGCTTAGATTTCCTATGACCCCCTTTTTGATGCCTAGAGGACTGCTTATCTTTCTTCCCTTGGAATAAAGTTTGTCTTTTCTCATCTTGATTCTTATCATTCTTAGAATCCTGCAAAGAGCACCTCTGTTCTGCCATCTTATGTGAAACTTGTAAGTTTTCTTTTGTGAGAGTAATGGTTAATCTTGTTTGACCTGTCGACTCAATTGCCATCTAAAAAATGGGTTAAGCACAGTCTTGGGTATGTCTATGAGGGTGTTTCCAGAGATAAATGGTGAGTGGATCAACAAAGTAAGTGAGAAAGACATACCTTCAACATGGGTAGCCTGATAGACTGGAGACCTATATGGCACAAAAAGCAGTTAAGTGGAGGGAGCTCATGCTCATGTCTATGGTCTACTTTTCTTGAGTGGGCGTGTTTTTTTGTTTTTTGTTTTTTTCTGCTGCTGTCGTTCATTACCCATGGATATCAGACTTTAGATTCTTCAGTTTTTGAATGCTATTTTGTATCAGCAGCTCTCCATAGGTTTCTACATCATTGGTTCCTCTTCTGAGGCTATCAACTTCTTATATTGAACAACTACTGGTTTTGCAGGCTGTATAGTCTGCTTGCAGCCCTTGTTGGAATATTCAGCTTCTGATCATATAAGCCAATCTACTAAATCCATGTATAATTTTCTATGAGCTCTGTTCCTCTGGAGAACCCTAATACAATGAGTGATGGACTGTAATTTTTTTTTTTCAATTTTGAGGTGCAAGAGCAAGAATAACACAGATTTCTCTTTCCTCCTTCACAATTTCATTGGTAGGATGTTGTTATTATCATTGATCCTAGCAACCTCAGCACTTAATTTCATTTTTAAATCAAGGAATTTTACCTTTTCACATAAAGGAAGTGCTTTACATTTCTCATTGGTATATCTGAATTGCCAGCATCACTCCTCTTGTTCTTTTGGGTAATTATTAGGGAAATTGAGGGTTAATTGAATAGAAGCATGGAGACTGGATAATTCAGCCTCAAGTGACTGGTGGGTAGGTGAAATATACTCCATGGTATATGCGGGACAAAATGATGATTTATATTTTGGGTGGAACAAAGTAGAGCAGTGTGAGATTTTATTACATTAATCAAACTGTGTGCAATTTAAAACTTATGGATTATTTCTGTTACTTTCTGTTGAGTATTTTCAATGCTTGAATGCACATAACTGAAATCGTAGAAAGCAAAACCTCAGATAAGTGTGGGACTACTGTATTCAATGAAACTTGTGGAAATGTAAAGGAAACCTATTTTATGAATTTTTCCTTTCATTTTATAACAAGGACTCTGGTTGAAGGATTATTCTGAAATGTACTTTTCTGGTAAGAAAAATTTAGGTAATTGAGAATATTGTTAAGGGCAGTACCAAACACATCTAGTCCCTTTTTTGTCTGTTGATGGGGATTCATGTCTAAAGGCATTCTCTAAACCTGAATAGAACAAAGATATTTTACTTTCATTATTTTAGATAATAAAGACTTGATGGGAACCATGGAGATTAAAGGACTTTTGTTTCTCTGATTCAGCTTCTATTGAGATATGCTTAGTGCTCCTAACATTAGAATTAAGGAATACATCCTGAGGAGCCAACATGAACTTTAGTGTTTTGGCCTGACTTTTGACAGACTTTTGGCAGAGTTCAAGTTTGAAAGGGAAAGTTTTCATAACTTGGAATGGAACCACCATTTGACCCAGCTATCCCATTGCTCAATTTATACCCAAAGGACTTAAAAACAGTATATACTACAGGGACACAGCCACATCAATGTTTATAGCAGCACAATTCGCAATAGCTAAGCTATGGCACCAACATAGGTGCCCTTCAATAGATGAATGAATAAAGGAAATGTGGTGTATATACACAATGGAGTATTACTCAGCCATAAAGAAGAATGAAATTATGACATTACTGGCAAATGGATGGATCTGGAGACTATCATACTAAGTGAAGTAAGCCAGTCCTTAAAAAAACAAAAGTCAAATGTTTTCCCTGATATGTAGATTCTAACCCACAATAAGTGAAGGTGAGGGAAAGAATAGAAGTGCAGTAGATTAGGCAATGGGGAGTGGAGGGAAGAGAGGGGCCATTGGCAAAGGAAAGACAGTGGAATAAATCTGACATGATTTTCCCATGTATGTATATCAGAACAATACAGTGAATCCCACCATCATGTAGATCCATAAGAATGGGACTCTAGGGGCTGGGGTTGTGGGTCAGTGGTAGAGTCCTCACCTTGCACATGTAAGGCCCAGAGTTCAGTTCTCAGCACCACATAAAAATAAAAGAATAAAGTCTTAAAAAAAGAATGGGACTCTCACTTGAATAAGATGTGTTCCATGCTTCTATAATTATATTAAAATGGATTCTGCTGTCATATAAAACTAAAAAGAACCTATAAATAAAAAAAGTTTTCCTGACCTGAATTATAAGATGTTGTGGTGTCTTGTCAGTATATTGTTGTGCTTTAATGGGGAGATCAGTATATACCCAGATGGAGAGAACTTACTGTGAGTTTTCTTTAATTTGTAATTATATTCAGCACATGACAAAACGAAATGAGGATTAGACTTTGGGGATGAAGAGACAGGATTAAGATTGTTCTCTTCAGAATTCCTGATCTAGCATGAACCATTTCTGAGTAGCTTTGGTAACATTATATCAGTCAATCTATTTAAGTGGAAAAAATAGGAAATCGGTGTTTGAGATAAATAGCAGAAATTCATGCACAAGAGATCATTTTACAAATGGTAGAATTTTTTAACTGATGTGGGATAAATAAACATTTTAGGTGAGTTTTGGCTGTTTCTCTGTTTTCTAGTAAGTGAATAGATTCATTTAAATACTCATCTGTTTGAAGATAGAGGGCTGGGCTAAATAACTTCTTCCATAGAGTCCTATTTGCAGTGAAGTTCTAAGATTCTGTGCAGTCTTCTCAAGTTCCATCTACAAGCTAAATTTGCTTCTGCATTATTCTCATTTTTGCTTTTGGTGCTTACCAACTTGTAGTGGTTAAGTGAGGCAAAAAGGTATACCCCCTACAGGCAGATAGGAAAGGCCTTGGAAGAGAAGAGAAGGGTTTGAGATCATGCCACGTTAGAAGGCGATATCAGGCCTAGGGAACATTCTTTCATTGCTCCCGAAGACTTAAACCACAATGTCTCTTCCTTAGTGCCCCCCACTCTACTACTCAAATCAGCAATCAAAAAATCTGTCTCTACCCTGAGCACTTCCCCATGTGCCAACAAACCCTCACACCTACTCTTCTGCTAATTAAAGCTTAGAAATCACTTTTCTCCAGTTTTGCTGAAAGAAAAAACACACAGTACAGAAAGTTGATTTATCCTCTCTAAATCCTATCTTTATTTATATATCATCCCACTAATTATCTATAGAGACACATTAAACCCATAAAAAAACCCTAGACAACAGATACCTGTTGGCAACCCTCTCTTGGAGACCCCATCTTTGGGAACTATGCTTTTCATTTTTTAAAAATTATTCTAATTAATCCTATTACTTTGCTCTCATGCTTGTGTACATGGATTTCATTCCTCAAATTGGTGAGACAAGCTACCTGACAACCATACTTCATGTTATATAAGCATAATCTTTAGGCAGAATAGTAAATTAGGGTATGCCAATTAATTAACCCATCTTGTCAAGTTTAAGTAAATATTCAGTACTGTTAGAGATATCAAAATAGAAGAAATTGTTGTTTTCCTGAAGAACCATAGTCTATTTGAATATTGTGGCAAAAATCACACTTGAAACAATTAGAGAGTAAACAGGTAAAATTTGTCTGTGTTATTTCTCTATTTCTATAGCACTTTGTAGTAAGCATTTATTTGTATGAACTGCAGTGAATGAATTATAGAGGAGGTAGATCTTAAGGAAATCCCTGTAGATAAAATGGATTTAGATAAGCTGAGGTCAGGGGCAATTGAAATCAAAAGTAGGGAAAAGAGATATAATCAAAATTTCCAGAGATCCATTCCTGAAAATTTTCCTTGACTTAAAGGAACACTGTCCTATTTTGTTTGATCAACAGCAGGTTTCTATTCCTAGGTATCTTTGTTGTCTTCTGTGAAAATATTTCCCCAATAAAATAGTAAAAAATGTCATCTTGCTTCAGAAAATATAGAATATGGGGAATCATTGAAAAAAAAATTTAAACTCAACATCCTGAATATTGGATTTTGCTTTCTCAAATCTCTTTTTTATATTATTCAAGGCATATAGTTCTGGTTTTGGCTCCATATGGTGATAGAATAAGTCAGGATGATTGCTTGGTATCTGGGATTCTGTACATGCCCGTATGTGCATATGCGTGCGTGTGTGTGTGTGTGTGTGTGTGTGTGTGTGTGTGTGTTAACTAGGCAAGCTTTACCACTGAGCCACATCCCATGTGTTTTTTATTTATTTATTTTTTAATTTGAGAAAAATCTCACTAATGTGCTATGGCTGTCCTCCAACTTGGGATTCTCCTGTCTCAGTATCCCAAGTCACTGGAATTAAGGTACAGGCCACTGTGCCTGGATTGAATCTCTCAGTTTTTAATGTGGTAATATTTTTAGCAGCTAATACCCCTACTTAAAGGTTTGTTACCTTAGAAAGCTTTCTTCATTCATTTACAAATGCTGTGTAATTGTGGTAGGGTACATCTGATACCTTGCCCACTTAGTAGCAATGAGATTGGGCCCCAAGGACCTTCTCAGTCAAGTCACTGACAAGATTGACATGTTCCACATTGCAAATCCTTTACCTTGTGAGCTGTCTGCCCTGTGTCTGTCTCTCTCTAATCTTTGTATTCAGTGTTCTTTTAATCAGTAACATTTTTAATTCTCTAGTGCTAAAGATTTCCTATATTTAATGTATCCATGTAAATTCAGTTGGTATGAAATTTAAAACAATTTCTCATTAAATTTTTTTGAAGAAGTAGTATTTTGGTAAATTTCTCAGATGCAACATGGATGCAAAATGTGTATACTTCAATATTTCCAAGAATGTACTTCATTTGGAAGGTGGCAGTACTCTCAATTCAATGGTTGATGAGGTACTTGTGATTTTCTTCAGTAATAAGTTATGCTTCCTTAGGCTTTGTTTTGAAATGTTTTTCCAAGCCTCCATTGGGCTTCATGTCTAATTCCTCATTCAGAATCTATCCTTGGTTTCATGCAAGCTCTTATCTTTGCTGTATTATGATTCCTATGAAAATGACATAATGTGTGTAGATGATAGTTTAATGAATGGATTTCTTGATATAGGGATGACCTCTGGGGTAACTTTTGAAAGAAACTATTCTAATATAAAAAATAATCTAGGACATTGCTCTACCAAATAATAGAGAATGTAATGATTGGCGCCCAAGAGAATTATGTTATTAGAGAAAATGTATACATTGCCTATGTAAATGTACAATAGATTTGATAAAAATATGCTCGGGTATTAAATCCAGCTCTACTTAAGATTTTGTATTACTGGGAAATGGGGATTTATGTTGTGAATAATCATCTCAGCCATCTATGTGTAGATTAGTCCCACCTAAAATGAAACTTCAAGATTAATTCTTTTCATATCTGAGATTTCTCTAGCCCAACTTTATTCAAATTCACTTAGGTTGTATGTACAGGGAATGAGTATGATTCTTAATTTTAATTTGAGGCAAGCAAGAATAGAAGTTTACATGTGTTTCAGAGGGACTGTTTATAATATGATGTATTGTTGCCAGGTTTCTAATTTTTTGCAATTTTTACACTGTGTCGATAGCTCAAATGAGACACCGCTGTTCAGATGAGAAGAGTGGTGATGGGGTAATGCTCTGGGAAGTTCTGTGCTGTCTTTGTATTTCAATACTCTTCCCTCACACAGATTAGATGGATTTTATAAAGAAAAATCTGTATTTTTTGAGGCATCATTAGATTTTTGAACTACTAGCTGAAAGAAATTTTGGAAACTTCTTGATTAAGAGAAGAGACCTATTATGGATGCCATGTAGAAGACTTTTAAATACACACACATACACACTATCTCTCTCTTTGTCTCTCTCTCTCTGTCACACACACACAAAGAGAGAGAGAACTATACAAACATTAAGTTAAATAGACGGAGACATGAATAAGGCATCACAATTGTTGCTAGAAGATTAAATCATTTTACTTATTAAACAGGGTTTCCTGAAGCACAAAAGAAACAGACTGCCATCTGCATGTAACCATTTATGGAATATTGAAAAACCTACCTCTCCAAAATTGTTTCCTTCCTGACCAATAGTATTCTCAAGGTTCTCCCAGTGGTAATATTGCATTTAGTTTAGTATAACATGTAAATGTATTAACTGGATAGAGTAAAGCATTCGTTCATTGTCATATTAGCATTCATGTGCTTATGAAAAAAAAAGTTAACTGTTGTTAGATAGGAAGTAATTCCTAGAGGAAAGATGACCTAAGATAAGACATTTTGAGTAAAGGTGATATAGAAATGGATCGTTTTCCAGGGTAGATAGCTCAAATGAGAAACCCCTGTTTGGATGAGATGAAGGGTGATGGGGTAGAGCTCTGGACTGCTGATAAGAGAATGACTTTTTCCTTTATTCACTCTTGCCTTTATATAATTACTAAGGAAGTGTGATAATCGATACATGTAATGGTTCTAGCTGAACTCTTTATAGATTTGGAAATTAGCTCCTGGTCCAAAGATTGTTATCAAAATGTTAATCATGTATTCATATACATTGACTGAATCATTTGAAGCAATTTCCTTTGAATGGGAGAAATTTAGAAATAGAAGGACTCTTGCATAGTACTGTTTTTTTCCAAAATGTGTGGCTTGAAACCCTATGGTTCTGGGGAAAAAATTGTCTCAGGTTTATTTAGAGGGCAAGGATAAGGAATAACAGAGATAACTCTAGGTCCATTTCTCATGGTTCAGGAAGAGCAGATATAGTTTAATTTGTGTTCTCTGTTTTGTCTCTGAGAAGGTTATTATTTTAAAAATGGGTTCCAGGGCTGAGGTTGTGGCTCAGTGTGAGGCACTGGGTTCAAGTCTCAGCACCACATATCAATAAATAAATTTAAGATCCATTGACAACTAATTTTTTTTTAAAGGGGGATTCCATCGATTTTTTAGAACATTATTAAAAATAGATCTAAAATAAGCAATGGATCTAATCTCTTTCATATTTAACAGATGGAGAGTTTGATTTAGAGTCAAACTTACCTAATTCAGGATCCTGGGGAAAAGCTAGTCTTATTTAAATTGCAATTTAAAAAATACTATTAACTTTTAAATATAGCATGTTAAAGATTATATAAATGTGTGCTAATAAGCAGAATACGATAATTTAATGAAAAAATTAAAATTCAGACAAACTCTACATCAAATAATAAACACAAAATCCTCTTAGTATTCAAGAATTAATTACAGGACCCAGATGAAAGCATATATTTATTGAGTTTGAGTTTGTAAACACTACTGATTTAAGACTTGAATCATTTTTTTTAAATGAGACCTTGAACATTTACAAAGGAAGGCATCATTTGCAAACTTGTGCTCAGGATTTTAATATAACATTTCAATTACCAACATATAAAAAATTGGCCAAACTTGTTTCCTACCTGTTCCTCATGAATGTGAAACATATTGATACCCCTATTTTTTCTTACGAGTTTGTTCCCTCTTAGACTATCATTAGACACTTCTATGAATCTTACTCATTCTTCAATATTCTACTGAAGTTTCTTCTGTTTTAGAAAGTTTTCTCTGGTTTCCTCAACCCTCACTAAACCTGCCTTCCCCTCAGCAACTAAAGTACTTCTTCTCCATGGTTTTTATTTCATGTTTAGGAAATTCTGACTCGTCTTCTTTGTCTTTGTCTTAGTATATGTTTGTTCTATTTTTTCCTCATTGACCCTACCACATGCTATGCTTTTTAAAGTAGAGGACACATTAAATCTCTTCTCTACCCCTGTACTTCAAAAGAAACCTTGTTTTTAGTAAATGATCATAAGTATTTCTTGCATTATTATCATCACTTCCTTAAAATAGTTCTTTTATGGCATCAATTCCTATAAAACTGACTAAGGAATTTTACTTTTTAAGGTCTTAAATTAGTATTAATTCACTATGATTTTGAAAATCAGGCAGGAACACAGAATGGCTTTTCTAATACTTAGATCCTGTCCAAAATGCTTCTGAGTTTACTGTGACTTGATTATGCATCTATGTTTTGAGTAATAGAATAGGAAATTCTATAATTAACTAAATAAAAAATATCATTTTAAAGGAAGAAATTTCTAAAGCATCATTGTATCCATCTATAGAAATATTTTATGCCCAATTTTAACTGAAGTTTATTGCAATAATCCAATAAAACCTTTCTTTCTAAGTGGAAATGGGCATTCTCATTTAATTTCTATGCAGAGCCAGTAGGAACTATTTCTTCTATATTATAAAGTCCTGATTTTGCAATAAATATTTTACTTTAGTCCTGGAAATGATATGGATATGCTTATAGTCTCTGCAATTGGGAGTTGTAAATTCAACCAAATTATCAAGTGCTTTCAAATATAAAATACTCTCATATTCTAATGTGTACTAGTTCCCACATTCAAAAGGTGTGTGTTGCATTAAAACATGGGTGGTAAGCAGGATCATTCTTTTGTATTTATATAAACAAGGTGCTGAATTGTGATTGGAATGCTTAAATTGGGAGTTCCCATAATAAAACAATTTTATGTATTTTATTAAGCATCTGATGCCTTAGGTTTTTGGAATGTCAAGAAAGTGTATGACCTAAAATGATCATTATATAATAGTTTGAAGCAAAGAGAATGCTTCAGTGAACAAAGTAAATCCACTTATGTGCTGGCATCTTCACAGGAGTCAAGATGAGCTGTGTGTTTTGGGAGTTAGGTAGTCCCCCCATTGCTCTAAATTGGCTAAAATGGAAGAAAAATAAATGCTATGTTTGAGGTTAGACCATCCTTTTCTTTGTCTGTGGATCTCTGTAGGTTGATGATGATAGGGATTCCAGATTCCCTCTGGCTGCTTAGAGTAACACTGCTCTTCTGTGGAATTTGCCACTTCATAAGTAGGTTTCAAGTGGCTACCCACCAATCAATGAGTTTCCTGTAAGAAACCTGTTTCTCCACTACCACACATAGAATCAGTGTATCCCCTTCTGTCCATGAAATATCTGCACTGAGAATATTGGAACCAATATATTCACTGATCCTCACCCCTTCTCATGCCTTTACTTTGTATTCAGCTTAAATTTCATAGACAAACATTATAATTTTTAACTCTTAATGTCTACAATAATTTCTAATCATCTTATTCTCATTATACTCATATACTTATGTACAGAACTGAACATGACTAGAAGAAATCACATAACCATATTGACTGATCTTATTAGAAGCTCAAGTTTATTAATAGTGCCTGGCATTGTGGCACATACCTGTAATTCCAGCGGCTTGGGAACATGAGACAGGAGGATCACAATTTCAAAGCCAGCCTCAGCAATTCAGCAATACCCTAAGCAACTTAGGAAGACTCTGTCTCTAAATAAAATATAAAATGGCTGGGGATGTGGCCCAGTAGTTAAGTGCCCTGGGTTGAATCCCTAGTACAAGAAAAAAAAAAGATTATTAATAGCGAATGAGACTAACATTCTTGTTTTTTAAAAAAAAATATTTTTTAGTTGTAGTTGGACACAATACCTTTATTTTATCCATTCATTTTTATGTGGTGCTGAGGATCAAACCCAGGGCCCTATATGTACTAGGCAAGCACTCTACCACTGAGCCACAACCCTATCCCATAGAGACTAACATTCTTATTTCCCTAACCTAATGCTTAATTAATGACCTCATTTTCTAAACTGAAAACTGTTAGCCATGAACTATTAACAACATTTTTACCCATCAATGCCTGCCTTGGAAAAATGTTTTTATCCCAATTTACCCCTATGAGAGACCACCCTCTGTAATGTACATTAAATACCAGCCCTCATCCTCAAGGATATTGTACAAATATTCTTCCATCACTCTTGTATCACTTTCCTCTATTTTACTGGACATTTTCCACCAGCATAAATATACTATAATTTCCTATAGCCTTAAAATATTCTCAAGTGAATAATAAAAGCAAAGGAAGAATTCCAGCCCATAGATGGAGAAGGAATGAAAGATTTTATTAAAAAAACCCCACTATTTCATGACCCCCAATGTAATATTTTGAGGTAAAGATTACCAGTGACTTCTGTGTTATTTTCCTTTCCATCACTATGACCAAAGATCTGAGATAAATCAGTTTATAAGAAAGAATAATTTAATTTTGGCTTGCATTTCAGAGATTTCAGTCCATGCTTATGTAGTCCTATTGCTTTGGGCCCTTTGCAAGGTAGTACATTATGGTGGAAGTACATGGCAGAAGTAGCTGCTCACTTCCTGGTGGTCAGGAAGCATAGAGTGGAAGAAGAAAGAGCCAAGACCCCAATAATCCCCTTCCAGGCAATGTTTCCAGTAACCTACCTGCCTCCAACCAGGCTCCACCTCTTAATGGTTCCATCATCTTGCAGCATCACCATGCAATAGGGACCAACCTTTAACACATGGACCTTTGGTGTACATTTCTGATGCAAACATTAGAAGCTTTTAAAAATGGTAGGTGAATTGCTTTTCGGGGAAAAAGTTTTATGGTGTTAGAATTTTATACCAAATGATTTAAATGATTGCATCTTGGTTGATTCAAAAATTACAAAGAAGGAAGTTATCCCCTTTTTCACCAAGATGGAGCCGAAAGCTAAGAAGGAAGCTCCTGCCCCTCCCAAAGCTGAAGCCAAAGCAAAAGCTTTGAAAGCCAAGAAAGCAGTGTTGAAGGGTGTCCACAGTCATAAAAAGAAGAAGATCCGTACGTCACCTACCTTCGGGCGACCCAAGACATTGCGGCTCTGGAGGCAGCCCAAATATCCTCGGAAGAGCGCCCCCAGGAGAAACAAGCTTGACCACTATGCCATCATCAAATTCCCTCTGACCACTGAGTCAGCCATGAAGAAGATTGAAGACAACAACACACTTGTGTTTATTGTGGATGTAAGGCAAACAAACACCAGATCAAACAAGCTGTAAAGAAGCTCTATGACATTGATGTGGCCAAGGTTAACACCCTGATCAGGCCTTATGGAGAGAAACAGGCATATGTTCAACTGGCTCCTGATTGTGATGCTTTGGATGTTGCCAACAAAATTGGGATCATCTAAACAAAGTCCACCTGTCTAATCCTAAATATACTTTCTTTTTTCCAACAAAAAAAAAAAAAGAAGGAAGTTACCTTCATGGATAAATATGGTGCCCACTATTTTAATTGAATAATCAAACAGCTTTATTAATAGTGGAATAACTGGGAATTTTGTGCCTTTATGATTTAATGTGGGCAAAATGAGTAACAGAAAATCACCTTTGAAATATTCTTACTCCAAAATGTTCAGTCTGAATCTCTAGATCTTAATATTGCAATAGGTACAGGGAATAGCACTAAAGAATCTACTATAGCATAAGCAAACAATCAGATATTCCCAAAATGTTGGGTATTCTATAATATAATAGACCTATACTTTTTTTTTTTTTGTACCATGGGTTGAATCAGGGTGCTTAACCACTGAGCCACATCCCTAGTTCTTTTTATTTTGAGACAGGGTCTTGCTATGTTGCTTAGGGCCTCATTCCACATATACTTTTTCAAGAGGTCAATGCCATGAAAAATAATGAAACAACTAGGTTAAAAATAGATTAAGGAAACTTAAAAATAAAAATGGAATATTTGGATATTTGGGGGGTCTAAGCTATTCAAAATAATAGTTAATATTTGGGAATAATTGAATAACTATGCTTGTTCCATTGTCTTTAAATGAATTCTGAAGAAATTTTCTGGTTCAAATTTTTATTGGCCTTCTTTGAAATGTGAAATTCATAGTTGGTAATTTTAACATAGTTATCAATATCTAGAAAATGGGAAAATCCCAGTCAATATTTTGCTTCATTATTTAGTATTATTTTCATAGAAGAAAGTTTATTCAGTACAGCAAAAAATATGAAAAGAAGAGCTATGAAATGAGAGTTTAAAATTTTATGGTATTTTTGCTTTCACATATAATGTTTCCTGTTTATCATTGTTGACAACACAGATATTCACTGAGCATCTATTATGTTTTAAAGGTGGAAGCTAGCAGTGAAGAAATAGGCAAAGCAGTTATATTCTTGAATTCTTACATTACTATATTCTTAAATGTTAGAGGAGTGGACCAAACCAAACAAATTAACATACATTTGTTGATAATGTAAGTGGTGTGTAAAATAAGAAAGCAGAGAAGTAGAGTAGGGTGTGGTATAGGAATTGGTGTGCATTTGAAGTAAAATGCTCTGGTGAGCCTTTGCCACGAAAGTGTCAGCTGAGCAAAGATGTGCAATCATCTGGGAGAAATGTGTTCCAGGCAGAAGTAACATCATTTAGCACGAAGACAGGGTGACTTGAACACAATGGACTTGTGAAAAAGTATAGTTAGGAGATTAATTCAGGAAAGTAATAGGTAAAGTGAACATATAGTGCTTGATAGGCCCATTTAAAGGATTTTGATTCTTACTCTGAATGAGAGGGGAGTGCTCAAGAGTATTTATCTAGGCAGTGACATTTCCTGACTTCATTTTCATAAGAGTATTCTGCTGTTGCAATGAGAATACAGCAAAGTCAGATGGAATGAGACCTGTTAGGAGGCTGTTGTAATAATCAAGGTGAGAAATATTGGTGGTTTTGTTTTCAATAAAGATATCAGAATCTCATTTCCTGATAGAATAGGTTTCTTGCTGATATGTGTCTTAATGTTCAGGGAAAGTGGCCACTGTAGAGATTCAAAAGGCAGGCTTCAGTGACTCAATTTATAAACTCATGGGTCCATATGGCAAGGTTGTAGGAATTTTCCTTGGGTGATTTGGTCACTGAAGAATGTGGCTGGACCTGACCTGCCTTGCTGATAACTCCATCCAAGAGTGTGATACCCATTAACAGGTATTCTGGGTGTACTACAAGGGAGTGGGAGAGTGGAAGATACTGAACAAGAGGCAGATCTCTCATGTTAGACATCTATATAGTGTTCAGCCCTTTTGATCAGTTCCTAAAACTCGCATACATCCCATTTGATACCCAACACAGAGAAATGTGTTGGGTACCATGGTTAGTCAGTGTTCTCCAGAAAAACAGTGACTACTAGCAAAGGTGACTGTGGACAGTTAGGAAATGATATTTTTTCTTCTTTCTGTATTTCCTACTAGGTCTTCCCATACTTTAGAATTTAGGCATTGAATAGACTTAATGCTTGAAAGAAAGAGGAAGTTAAGTGAAGCCCACTTTATATTCCTAGTTTTCTTTATGAGACCTAGGGCCAAAAACCTGGATACCATGGAAAAGTGGAGGTGTGTGACTCATACTGGGAGGGGGATATAACTTAAATTGAAATAGCTGGGTATGATGGCACATGGCTTTAATCCTAGGAACTCTGGAGGCCAAGGCAGAAGGATTGGAAGTTCAGAGCCATCCTTGGCAATTTAGTGAGATCTTGTCTCAAAATAAAAAATAAAAAAAGGACTGGGACGTAGCTCACAGGCAAAGTACCCCTGGGTTTAATCCCCAGTGCCAAAAAAGTAAGTGAAAAATTATAAAATAAAAAAATAGTGAATATGATATTGGATTTTTAAACTAGTTTCAATTATAATATCTGAAAGAGACTACATTTATTTTTTGAAGTTCTCAGTAAGGGATCAAAAAAATGTCCATAGGATTAGGAAGTAGTGATTGGAAAAATATTAAAAAATATTTATTCACAGAGGTGTTACTATATGTAATTCACTTTATATTATTGTTGTTATATTTAACTTTCATGAGCAATCTGGTTTCACAAACACACACACACACACACACACACACACACACACATAATAAAAGTACTCCGAGACTTAGAGTTTATGTAACATGTACTATATATATCTCTCACATAGGTAAGAAATGGTAGACCTGAGATTCAAACCCAAGCATTATGATTTAGAACTCAAGTTTTAACCATTGTATTCTGTAGAGCTGTGAGATGATGTATATCACTTCTGAAAAGCCTTTTAGAGATAGCCTAGTCACTTATCTATTTTGTTCATTAACTTCCTTGTTGTCAGAATTTGGAATGTAAAATTTGCCTTGTTCCACTAGATGCATGCATGTAGGAGTAGAATGAAGTGATAAATGGAAGATAATTTGCAAAGTAAGGCATTATCATACCCATATTTCAGTGCATAATTGTTGCAGATTTTATACCAAATTCTTATTACTAAACTGTCTTTGGGCAAGATTAGGATGCATAGAATACTTGTATATATACATTAATGCAGTGGCAATGATTATGCAATAAAATGTGGAATTATCATCTATTTTTGTGATATTTTTCTAATCAGGCATAAGAGGAAGAATATATGCCAGGAAATGGGGAATTCTACTCCCCTGCTTCTTTTTTTGCAGTACTGGGGATTGAACCCAGGGCCTTACACTTACACATACTTAGCAAGTACTCTACCAACAATGTGTACCCTCAAACCTGTGTCTCTTAAGTTTTTTTAGACCTCCACTTCCACCCTTGGAACATTAGGAAATAAATCCTTTCTTTTCCTTGTGGGTTTACACCACTCAGCTGGAGATAGTAAATGGCAAAGAAGGAGAGGGCTAGAAGAATTACTGAACATAATAGCAGCCTTGTTCCCTTTGGGATTTCCTGAAGAGTGGCTATCTTTGAGCTTTCATTTTTAAATAGGTCCCAAGTTTCACTTTCAATTTGCATAAAGCTAATTGGGTCATAATTTGTCCACCCTTATTTACAGTTAGTGACCTATTCTCTCTCAATTAGAATTGCTTGGTATTTGCAAATGATTGCATTTATTGGGCCAACTCATCAATTAAGAATGGGGAAAAATTATTTCTTGTATGTGCTTGCTTCTTTCTTTCCCAATTTTTTGTCCTAGGGAATAGTTGTCAATATGTCTCAGGTCATTTTTGTTAGCATTCTCAAGTACAAGACACTCTGTGATGAAGACAATCTGAAACTATAGTGGAGCTGTTGCGATTTCATCTGAACCAATTTATCTTAAAGAATGCTAAGTTAGGCCAGGCACAATGGCCCACACCTGTAATCCTAGCAGTTTGGGAGGCTGAGTCAGAGGATCACGAGTTTAAAGCCTCAGCAAAGGCAAGGTGCTAAGCAACTCAGTGAGACCCTGTCTGTAAATAAAATACAAAATAGGACTGGGGATGTGGTTCAGTAGTTGAGTCCACTTGAGTTCAATCTCTGGTGCAAAAAAAAAAAAAAAAAAAAAAAAAGAATGCTCAGTTAGTTTTGCTGTGTTGTTTAGTTGGAAACTGTAGCTCTTGTTACCATTAGTCTTCTTATAAATGAGTGTCAATAATTAATAGGTGACTATCTTAGTGCAAATCCCATCTCTCCCTGTAATATATAAGTCACAGAGCATATTCCCATATTGATAGGCCAGGCTGTCATTATCTATAAAAGGACAGAACATTCTAAGGAAATGATCAGTATGAGATGAACAACTCTTTTTTTTCTCTCTTTTTTTATTGGTCATTCAAAACATTACAAAGCTCATGACATATCATCTGATTTGATTCACATGGGTTATGAACTCCCATTTTTACCCCGTATACAGATTGCAGAATCACATTGGTTACACATCCACGTTTTTACATAATGCCATATTAGTGACTGTTGTATTCTGCTACCTTTCCTATCCCCTACTATCCCCCTTCCCCTCCCCTCCCATCTTCTCTCTCTACCCCATCTGCTGTTATTCATTTCTCTCCCTTGTTTCCCCCCCTTTCCCCTCACAACCTCTTATATGTAATTTTGTGTAACAATGAGGGTTTCCATCCATTTCCATGCAATTTCCCTTCTCTCTCCCTTTCCCTCCCACCACTCGTCTCTGTTTAATGTTAATCTTTTTCTCATGCTCTTTCTCCCTGCTCTGTTCTTCGTTGCTCTCCTTATATCAAAGAAGACATTTGGCATTTGTTTCTTAGGGATTGGCTAGCTTCACTTATCATAATCTGCTCTAATGCCATCCATTTCCCTGCAAATTCCATGATTTTGTCATTTTTTAGTGCTGCGTATTACTCCATTGTGTATAAATGCCACATTTTTTTTTATCCATTCATCTATTGAGGGGCATTTAGGTTGGCTCCACAGTCTAGCTATTGTGAATTGTGCTGCTATGAACATTGATGTGGCAGTATCCCTATAGTATGCTCTTTTAAGGTCTTCAGGGAATAGTCCGAGAAGGGCGATAGCTGGGTCAAACGGTGGTTCCATTCCCAGCGTTCCCAGGAATCTCCATACTGCTTTCCAAATTGGCCACACCAATTTGCAGTCCCACCAGCAATGTACAAGTGTACCCTTTTCCCCACATCCTCTCCAGCACTTGTTGTTGTTTGACTTCATAATGGCTGCCAATCTTACTGGAGTGAGATGGTATCTTAGGGTGGTTTTGATTTGCATTTCTCTGACTGCTAGAGATGGTGAGCATTTTTTCATGTACTTGTTGATTGATTATATGTCCTCCTCTGAGAAGTGTCTGTTCAGGTCCTTGGCCCATTTGTTGATTGGGTTATTTGTTATCTTATTGTTTAATTTTTTGAGTTCTTTGTATACTCTAGATAGTAGGGCTCTATCTAAAGTGTGAGGAGTAAAAATTTGTTCCCAGGGTGTAGGCTCCCTATTTACCTCTCTTATTATTTCTCTTGCTGAGAAAAAACTTTTTAGTTTAAGTAAGTCCCATTTGTTTATTCTTGTTATTAACTCTTGTGCTATGGGTGTCCTATTAAGGAATTTGGAGCCCGACCCCACAATATGTAGAACGGAGCCAACTTTTTCTTCTATCAGATTCAGAGTCTCTGATTTGATATCAAGCTCTTTGATCTATTTTGGGTTAACTTTTGTGCATGGCGAGAGAAAGGGGTTCAGCTTCATTCTGTTGCATATGGATTTCCAGTTTTCCCAGCACCATTTGTTGAAGATGTTATCCTTCCTCCATTGCATGCTTTTAGCCCCTTTATCAAATATAAGGTAGTTGTAATTTTGTGGATTGGTCTCTGTGTCCTCTATTCTGTATCATTGGTCCACCCGCCTGTTTTGGTACCAGTACCATGCTGTTTTTGTTACTATTGCTCTGTAGTACAGTTTGAAATCTGGTATTGCTATACCGCCAGATTCACACTTCCTGCTTAGAATTGCATTTGCTATTCTGGGTCTTTTGTTTTTCCATATGAATTTCATGATTGCTTTATCTATTCCTACAAGAAATGCCATTGGGATTTTGATTGGCATTGCATTAAACCTGTAGAGAACTTTGGGTAATATCGCCATTTTGATGATGTAAGTTCTGCCTATCCATGAACAGGGTATATTTTTCCATCTTCTAAGGTCTTCTTCTATTTCTCTCTTTAGGGTTCTCTAGTTTTCATTGTATAAATCTTTCACCTCTTTTGTTAGGTTGATTCCCAAGTACTTTATTTATTTTTTTTGAGGATATTGTGAATGGGGTGGTTGTCCTCATTTCCATTTCAGAAGATTTGTCACTGATATACAGGAATGCCTTTGATTTATGTGTGTTGATTTTAAATCCTGCCACTTTGCTGAATTCATTTATTAGCTCTAATAGTTTCTTTGTAGACCCTTTTGGGTCTGTTAGATATAGTATCATATCATCCGCAAATAGTGATAATTTAAGTTCTTCTTTTCCTATTTTTATGCCTTTAATTTCTTTTGTCTATCTAATTGCTCTGGCAAGTATTTCAAGAAATAAATTGAATAGAAGTGGTGAGAGAGGGCATCCCTGTCTTGTTCCAGATTTTAGAGGGAATGCCTTCAATTTTTCTCCATTCAGAATGATGCTAGCCTGAGGCTTAGCATATATAGCTTTTACAATGTTGAGATATGTTTCTGTTATCCCTAGTTTTTCTAGTGTTTTGAACATAAAGGGATACTGTACTTTGTCGAATGCTTTTTCTGCATTTATCGA
Source organism: Callospermophilus lateralis (assembly GCF_048772815.1). Lineage (NCBI taxonomy): Eukaryota > Metazoa > Chordata > Mammalia > Rodentia > Sciuridae > Callospermophilus > Callospermophilus lateralis. The sequence goes on from NC_135325.1 coordinate 98,150,060, forward strand.
GATGATCATATGGTTCTTATCTTTAAGTCTATTGGTGTGGTGAATAACATTTATTGATTTCTGTATATTGAACCAGCCTTGCATCCCAGGGATGAATCCTACTTGATCATGGTGCACAATTTTTTTGTTATGCTTTTGTATTTGATTTGCCAGGATTTTATTGAGGATTTTTGCATCTAAGTTCATTAGAAATATTGGTCTGTCGTTTTCTTTCTTTGAAGTGTCTTTGTCTGGTTTTGGGATTAGGGTGATGTTGGCCTCATAGAATGAATTTGGAAGAGCTCCTTCTTTTCTATTTCTTGAAATAGCTTGAAAAGTATTGGTATTAATTCTTCTTTGAAGGTTTTGTAAAACTCCGCTGTATACCCATCCGGTCCAGGACTTTTCTTGGTTGGAAGTCTTTTGATGGCTTCTTCTATTTCCTCCTTTGTTATTGGTCTGTTTAAATTCTGTGTGTCTTCCTGACTCAATCTGGGCAGATCATATGACTTAAGAAATTTATCGATATCTTCACTATCTTCTATTTTATTGGAATATAGGGTTTTAAAATACTTTCTAATTATCTTCTGTATTTCTGTAGTGTCCACTGTGATATTGCCTTTTTCATCCTGTATGTTAGTAATTTGAGTTCTCTCTCTTCTTCTCTTCATTAGCGTGGCTAAGGGTCTGTCTATCTTATTTATTTTTTCGAAGATAAACAATACTTAATAAAATAAATATACTAAGATAATAAAATTGATTTTATAAAGTCATACTTTGTTTTTATATTATTAATTTATAATTAGATTTTTCGTTTAATGTAATATCATTAAATTCAGTTTTCTACATTTACTTTTTCTTTGTAAAATTGCTTATATTCTGTATAAATCCATTGTTGATTGGCTCTGGAATTCATGTATTTATTATAATCAATATTATTTTTACTTCTATTCTGAGATCATTGTCTTCCTTCCTTGATTATATCCAATGAAATTTTCATTATTGAATAACTGTTGGTCACAAATTATCTTATTTTGTTTGCCTGAATATTTCTTTAATTTGCCTTCCTTGGTATACCAAAGATTTAAAATCAGCATCCTACAGTGACACAACCATATCGATGTTTATAATAGCACAATTCACAATACCTAAGCTATGGAGCCAACCTAGATGCCCTTCAACAGATGAATGGATAAAGAAAATGAAAATATACACAATGGAGTATTACTCAGCCATTAAGAAGAGTGAGTTTATGGTATTTTCCAGTAAATGCATGGATATGGAGAAATATCATGCTAAGTGAAATAAACCAGTCCCCCCAAAAATATAGGTTGAATATTTTCCCTGATATGTGGAAACTAACCCATGATAAGGAGTGGAGAAACAATAGAAGTTCAGTATATTAGCTAAAGGGGAATGAAAGGAAGGGCAAAGGGATAGGAAAAGGAAAGAAAATGGAATTAATCTGACATAATTTTCCTATGTACATGTATAAATACTCCTCAGTGAATCCCACCATTGTGTACATCCACAAGAATGGGGACCTAATTAGAATAAGGTATATCCCATGCTTGTATAATTATATCAAAATGGATTCCATCATCATGTATGACTACAAACAACCAATCAAAAATTTGCCTTCCTTCCTTAAGATTGTTTTAGAATCTTAATTTTAAGATTTAAATTATAACAATATAGCTTTAAAAGTTATTTTACCTCAGCACTTTTAATATGTTTGCACTATAATCTAGCTTTCATTATTACTGTTGTATATGCTACTGTTCATTTTTTATGTTTTGGAGTATATACTTCTGTAGTATTTCCCCCCCCCCCTTTGGCAGCTTTTTGTGTTTTTCTTGTTGTCTTTTATTTTGCAGTTTCACTGTTATGAATCTTGATGTTTGTCAATTTTTCTGTGTCTCATTTTCTTTTTTTTTTTTTGAGAGAGAGAGAGAGAGAGAGAGAGAGAGAGAGAGAATTTTTCAATATTTATTTTTTTTAGTTCTCAGCAGACACAACATCTTTATTTTATTTTTATGTGGTGCTGAGGATCGAACCCAGCGCCCTGCGCATGCCAGGGGAGCATGCTACTGCTTGAGCCACATCCCCAGCCCTTCTGTGTCTCATTTAAATTTATTCTGTTTCATATGTCTGAGATTTTATAAGAATTTTGGAGCAATTTTAATACTTTCTCTCCCACATTTTATTTTTCTTTAACTACATCAGATGTACATTAGACATCCCCACTATATATTCTATGTTTATTAATCTTTTATATTTTCAATCTTTTGTTTCTACTACATTCTGTTACTTCTTTAGTTACTTTTCAGTTTATTAAACTTAGATTCAGTTGTATCTATTCTGTTTTAATAATGTGAATCACTTTATGTTCATAATTATTATCATATATTGTTTTTTCATGAAATTTTGCTTCATTCTGTATATTTGTAAATGCTTTGGTTGATTAGTACTACCTTCAATACCCTCAATATTTAAACCATTTCTGAACTCCTTCAGAGTGTCATTTTGAAGTGTTTGTGTATGTATGCGTGTGCACCTGTGTGAATTTTGACTTTTGATCCTAGTGTCTTATTTTCTTAAGTTTCTTTAATATTTGGTTGTGAAGTTGTATTAAATGGAACTGTATTTATGAGAATTCACTGACACCTATATTTAAGCTAATTTCTTTCAGAGAAGACTTTAATTAACTTTTATCAAACACTTAGGATTTCTGTTTAAAAAGTAGCAATTAAAATAAATTTCAACTAGGGTTTTTTCATTTAAAAGGTATTATAGGTATTATAGATATAGGGCTTTACTTTCTTAAATTCTCAGCAAAAGTTTTTTTTTTTTTTTTCTTTTTTAAATCTCTAGATTACATCAACATTGAAACAGGGAGGTATTCTTGTTATTTCCCACTTTGGCCTCTGCTTTCTTCTACTTTACTGTTTTGTGGAGGGTATCATTCATTTCATTCCTGGCTTTGTTCAGGGGTCACTTATCATACTTTTGTCTTTGAGCACCCTAAACTTTGTATTTTATTCTCTCCTCCTTGCATAGCCATCAAAACAGAGGCTTGAGATAGTAGGAATCAGCACAAGTGTTCTCAATAGCTGAGACTTTAATGTCCTTTTACTGTCTTAATAAATAAGGTCTGTGAGAACTCCTTTACTTTCACTTCAGTTTATTTTTACTTTTAGTCATTTAAGCAAAAAGGGTTTTTAGTATATATGGTAGTAAGCATATAAATAAATATGAAAGCCAATATTGTAAAATTTATAATATTTATTCTGTAAGGAATGTAATCTGAATATAACTTCTCCTTTCCTCATTGGTTTTCCAATTTAACTGGGAAGGGGTTAAAATCATTAGAGAATATTCCTAAGAAGTCACATAACAGAATATTGAATTTGAATTTAAATGTCAAGAGGAAGTTCATTGTATATTGAAGAATTATAAAACAACTTCTCAAAAGAAGTACATTTTAAAGAAATTGGGTAGGCAGTCAAGAATATGATTCTATGTTGTATAAATCTGATATATTAAATATATCAAGTTGCTTTGGTTTTAATGTAACAGTTTATGTGCATGCACTAGATTAAAACTGAAGCCAAATATAAAAAATAAGTTTGAATATACATACTGTTCTGTAAGGACATCTTTAATAATCATAGATATTATACAGAGGTGAGTGGTAGGGACATGAAGTTAAGGGAATGATTCTATAACTGAGCCCACTGTGCTGATCCTCATATAATTTCCTTTAAAAATCAATTTACCTGCTGCCCTGCCTGACTTAAGTCAATAGCATATGCTGTATTACTCAGAAAACAACCTGTTATCTGCAGGAGAACTGCAGGCTCAAATTGCTAATAAGAACACAAGTTACCCTGAAAAGGGGGATGAGGGAGCTTCTGTGACCCTTACACAGTACAGATCACATAAACCAGGGAGATAAAAATAATTCTCCCTAACTATAAAATCTATAAGAACAGTTTCCAATTAGAAATAATCAGCATGGGCCAGAGTGACCTAGAGTTGCCTTGTACTATTACCATATCCAGTGAGGACTTGCAAGTATGATGCCATCCTGCTTTTAGTCAAAAGTCAAGAGGTGGACCTGACTTCTGAAGATTTCAGAAAGATCTGAAATCTTTCTGGCATGATCACAAGAACCAGTGAGAAAGAACTGATGTGGCTGCCTCAGCTCTGCAGCAGGCCCTTTTCCTCTAACAATAGTCAAGATGGACATATTATTTTAAAAGGAAAAATTGTTTATGTTTAAAAATGAGAAAGAGATTGCTGTAGATATTTTAAAGTCCAGGAAATCTAATTGATCATATATTTTAGCAAAACTTTTCCATATATGTTTATTTGAATTACCCGCAATGGCCAGGCTGATTAGTTGTAAAGAAACCCCTTTGGTATTCATTTAAATTCTCATTCCAAATACAGTGGTACTAATTAATTCTTCATATTTTAGAAAATATAGAAAAGTTACAGAATGAGTTTTATTCTTTTTTGCTTAATTATGTACATGGAATAATAAATGATAATACTTTGGTTTATATATGCATTCTTTTAAAAATAACTTTTACTTTATTTATTTATTGTTACATGGTGTTGAGGATTGAACTCAGGGCCTTGCACGTGCTAGGCGAGTGCTCTACCGCTGAGCCACAACCCCGGCCCTTGTTCTTTTTTAAAATAAAGCTATAACAAAATGTAATCTTAATAAACATTTTAGAAAATATTGAAAATAAGTACTATAAAATTATTTAATAACTTGTACTTGACATATTGTAAACACTTTTCCATGACATTTAATATTATTTAAAAGTATTATTTTAATGCCTATAAATATATTTTCACATAATTGTACCATAGTTTTTAAAAGCAGTCCTTACATTTTCATAATTAAATGATTTTCAATTTTTCACTACTATAAGCAATACAGCACAGAAATTCTTTATAGCATGATCTTTGAATACATCCTTAGGAGGAACCCTATTTAATAGGGCTGATATGTTCAATAACATACACTTAATTTTTGATATTCATTGTGAAATTTTCCTCAAGAAAGATTTCCTCTCTTCCAGTGTCTGAGATTGTACATTTTCTCCTATACTAAACAACATTGGGGATGCTGATAATCCCACAAAGACTCCAGTCATTTGGAGTGAAAGATCATACTTTATTCTTATTTATTTTTTCATTTTATGTGATTTCTAATGAGATGAGAATTTGAAAATATTGGTTTAAGTATTTGTATGTTTTCAATACCCTATTAAATTTCTGTTGATTAACTTCTTTTCCTTTCGTTTTTGTATCTATTTTCAGTTAGACGTTCCAATAATTAGGAGACTAAAGGGTTAGAAGAAGCTTCAGTGTGGAAATTCATAAAGTATGTTTCTCAATTTATTTATTCTACACATATTTGTGGAGTACTTGCATTTTGCCAGATACTGTTTTAGGTATTGGGGAAGACCAAATTTGTTCCTGAAAAAATATCAAATAAAAAATTTATGATAAACATATCTTAATCATAAGAGTCAAGAAGAAAAATAAAGCAAGTTAGAAGACAGAGTGGTGAACAGTATGGTAATGGCTGTTTTAGTGAGGGGTAGTCAAGGAAGGTCTATATGAGTGAGACATCTGAACACAGAGCTGAATAAGCTTAGGAAGTAAAGCATGGAAACAGAATTCCACATAGAGAAAAAACAAGTGTAAAAGTCCACTGTGTTTAGTAAAGATTATTAGTATCAACTCACATTCATGAAGATATAGCACTTTATCTTGAATCCATCTGTATCTTTTCTCTATAGTCAGCTTACTTTAAAGACTAATGGATGGTGATGAAAGTCAGCTCTTTCTTCCTAACCAAACTTACATGATAATTAGAATTTTAAGAAAATGAGGAGGAAAATGACTGTTTTAAGTTAAATTTAGTATAATGATGATAGTTTCACTTGCTTAGTTTTGAGTACCACATAATTACCAGGAAATGGTTTCTGTAATAGTGCTGAGTAATCAAGAGTTATCTATTGCTTTATAAACTCGCAAGTGATAGAAATTATTTCTTTTATTAAAAAAAATGGAGGATGTATAATGGCCTGTAAAAAGAAGCTAATATGATCTAGGACACAATTACAATTCATTCTTCAGAACTGATGGCAGTAGTTTTATTTCTAAGAAAATGGCTGACAAGTGGAGCATGTGACAATCCTGTGACAGAAGCACATTGATTTCAGGGAAAATTTTACAGAAATTATCATCACTGGGATTATTCACAGTTTGCCACAGTGTTAATTTTGCATTGGATGGCAGATGGCAGTGAGCTTCCATATATAGTGCAGTTTTAGGTTTGAATTTCAGGGCATCATGGCTTCCCTTTTCTCAGCTGATTCTATTCACAATGTCCAATCTATGTACCATTTCATTATTCTGTTTCTTTTAACCATTTTATTCTTAGCCTGTTCTGATTTCACTTATGTTACTTTGAAGTGTTTTAGCTTTTTGCACTTTTGTACATTTTTTTATACAATCTCAAAAACTATCATGAATACATAATTCCAGGTAAACTACATAAAGTACTACTTTGTTTTGGGTAGTAGTTATGCTAAACAAATTAAAGTATCAATAGTAGTAAGCTCAGAGATTTTTCTTGCAGCATTTTAACAATTGGATAGAGATAAACATTGGCAAGTATCTTGACTTAGTATTGCAAAATGGAAAAAAAACCACACAGATTTTAAAGCCATTTTAGTTCAAAATCTAGTCACTGCCATTTGATAGCCTTACACCTGAAGTGGGTTTAATCAATTAGAATTCATTTAGCTGTCAGTGACAGAGACCTACTTCAGAAATGTTGTAGGTAAAATGGGAATTTGTTGTCTTGCTGGTTTTATTGTTATTTCCATACAATTGTATGTATGTAAGGTATACAACATGATGTTTTGAAATACATATATAGGACTGGGATTATGGCTCAGTGGTAGAATGCTTGCCTAGCAAACATAAGGCACTGGGTTTGATCTCCAGCACTATGTAAAAATAAAACTAAATAAAATAATGTTATTGTGTCCATATAAAACTAAAAAAAATTTAAAAATAAATAAATAAATATATACATAAGTCAAGAAAATTAACATATTTATCCCCTATATAGTTACATTTTGTGGTGTTAGTAGTTGAAATATATTCTCTTAGCTAATTTCCAGTGTTATCATGCAGTATTATTTATTATTGTCACTGTGCTGCTCATTAGATGTCTAGATTTATTAATCCTACATAACTGCACTTTGTGTCCTTTAACCAGAATCTTCCCATTCTCCTCACCTCCCACCCTCCTACTCTTTGTATGTATTTGACTTTTTCAAATTCTACATACACGTGAGATCATGTGACTTTTTTATTTTCTGGCTTATTTCGCTTAGTATAATATCCTCCAGATTTATCTATTTTTGTCACAAATGGCAGAATTTCCTTCCTTTTAAGACTGAATAATATTTCATTGCTTGTGTATCAGACTTTCTTTATTCCTCCATTGATGGATGCAAAGGCTATTTGCGTATCCTGGCTATCGTGACTAATGCTGCAGTGAACATGGAAGCACAAATATCTTTTTAGTGTCATTAAGTTAACTATCACTGTGAGGAAATATTTTTAGATAATCAATTCATGTTGAGGAAAGGTTATTTTGAGTCATAGTTTCAGAGATTTTACTCCATGGTTAATTGACTGTTGTTTTTGGCCTCTGGTGGCACAGTGTATCCTGGCAGGAGTTTGTGGTAGAAGAGGCCTATTCATTTTATGGTAGTTAGGAAGCAAAGAGAGGACAAGGAGGGACCAGGTTCTAATACCCCTTTAAGGGCCCAATCCAATGACCTATGGTCCATCCTTTAGGCCCCAACTCCTAATGGTTCTACCATTTCCCAGTAGTAACACAGGCTTGAGATCAGACTTTCAATATGTGGAACTTTCCATGATATTTAATGTGCAAACTATAGCAGTAATGGTTCCATTTCCTTTGGGTATTGTGATGATTCAACTTAAGATCTTTTGACCCTATGATAATATGAAAGCAATATGCTCAGTAGCAATCATTCTATGAATCTTGAATTTTGATCTTTTCACAGGCTAGCAATATGTGACCATAATACTCTCTTGTGATGCTGAGGTGTAGGCAAATATAAGTAATCTGAGCACATAGTGTAGGTTAGGCTATGGTATAATATAGTATATGTGACTTAGAATATCTTGATGGAGGTCAAATGACTTAAAATGGGGTTTTGGGGACTTGGAGACAACCCCATCTTAGTGAAGGAGTGTCTGTTCTCAGAAATGGCATTGTTGGATCATATGGTATTTCTATTTTTAAATTTTAAAGATGCCTCCATTCTTTTTTCTTGATAGCTGTGCCAATTTACATTTCCAACATTTGAAGTTTCCCTTTATATCTTTTTATATCATAACATTCATTTTTTGGCTTATTGATAGTAGCTAATCCAAGAGATGTAAGATCATATTCTTTGTGACTTTAATTTTTATTTATCTGTTAATTAATGACATTGAACACCTTTTCACATAGCTGTTGGCCATTTGTATACATTTTTTGAAAAAAAAAGTCTATTTAGGTTCTTAGCCCATTTTAAAATTATAGTCTTTAATTTGGGATTTTAATTTTTGTGTTTTCTTGTGGGGGAGGCTGATTTGTGTTATTTTTCTGTGATTGAGATGTGAGTTTTTAATGTATTTTGGTAACTAAATCCTTATCAGATATATGGTTAGCAATCCATAGGTTGACCTTCCATTTTGTTGATTGTTTCCTTTGCTTGTGTAGAAGCTTTTTAGTTGGATGTAGTCCCACTTGTTTATTTTTACTTTTATTGCCTGTACTTTTGTTGTCATACCCAAGAGGTCATTGCTGCTTTTCCATTATATTTCCTCTAGGAGTTTTATGACTTCTTAGGTTTTAAATATTTAATCCATTTTTACTTTATTTTTGTGTATAGTATTAGGCAAGTGTCCATTCTTTCATCTTGAATATCCAGTTTCAACAAGCCTTTCTCTTTTATTGAAGAGACTCTCTTTTCCCTAGTCTGGTTCTTTTTATCAAAGATGAGTTGGTCATGCCTTCTTAGGTTAATTTCTGGGCTGTATTTTCTATTCCATTGGATTATTCACCTGGTTTTATGCCAGTGCCACTCTGTTTTAATTACTTTGTTGTATATCTTCTTAAAATATTTTGAAATCTGGAAATGTGGTACTTCCAAGCTTGTTTTTTCTTAAGATTGGTTGGACTATTTGGAGTATTTTTTCTTTCTCTATGAATTTTAACATTTTTCTCTATTTCTGTGCACAATGCCATTTGGATGTTATAGGAATTGTATTGAATTAATAGATTATTTTGTCTTTCTCCATGAATTTTGTCAGATGCTTTTTTTGCATCCATTGAGATGATCATGTGGTTTTTGCCTTTCATTCTATTAAAGTGATATATCACTGTGTATTGATTTTTTTGTGTTAAATCTACCATGCATTTTCTGTTCAAGTGATTACTTTGAATTTAGTGTCAGCATGATGCTGGCTTCATAAGATTGGTTTCAGGTTGGTTTAGTCAGCTTTTTGCTGCTGTGACCAAAAGACCTGACAAGGCCAATTTTAGAGGAGGGAAAGTTTATTTTGGGCTCATGGTTTCAGAGGTCTCAGTTTATAGATGTCCAGCTCCATTCCTCAGGGCCCAAGGTAAGGCAGAACATAAAGGCTGAAGAGTATAATGGAGGAAAATGGATCAGTTCCTGGCTACCAGGAAGCAGAGATACTTTTCTCACCAAGGATAAAATATATACCTCAAAGGCACACTCCAATGATTCATCTCCTCCAGCCTCAACCTGTCGGCCTATAGTTAGCACCCAGTTAATCCCTCTCAGGGAATTAGTGAAGTGATTAGGATAAAGCTCTCAGAACCCCATAATTTCACCTCTAAATTTTCTTGCATTGTTTCACACATGAGCTTTGGGGCAATATCTCATCTATAAACCATAATAGACTAGTCTCTTTTTTAAGAAAGATTGGTATTAATATTTCTTTGAGTCTATGGTAGATTTCATCATTGAAATCACCTGATTCTTGGCTTTTTGATGGATTTTTTTGGCAGGTAAGTTTCTTGCCAGAAGGCAGTGGGTTATAAATGCAGGGGGAAAAAATGTGCTAACTGAAAGTGCTATGCCTAGCAAACCTGTCCTTCAACAATACTGGGAATATAAATATTTTCTCAGAGAAAAAAAGGCTGGGGGAATTTATCACCACTAGACCTTCCTTAGCAGAAATGCTAAAGGAGATTCTTCATATTGAAACAAAAGGATGCTAAATACAATAAGGAAGCATAAGAACTGAAACTTTTGGTAAAGGAAACTATGTAGAAAAGACAGTAGATTATATTCATGTAATTGTTGTGGATAAACTGCTTTTAATTTTACTGTAAAATTAAAAGTCAAAAGCATGAGAAAAAATTATTAGTAAACTAAGCTAATTGTACATAATGTAAATAGCTTTAAACTCTGATATTAATACTATATAAGATAGAGGAACAAGAGGTAAAAATGGATAGTTCTTGTAGGAAAGTGAAGCTAAGGTGCTTATGGTATTATTGGCTTAAAGTCGATTACTTCCATAAGATATTGTATATAAGTTCTTTGGTGTTCACAGAAGATACCAATAGAAGTTATAGAAAAGATAAAGTCTTCAAAGCCTATTAGTAGAAAAAACAAAGATATACAAAAGAAGACAAAAGAGAAAAAGAAATGAAATGAACTGTAAGACAAAGAGAAAACAGTTAACAAAAATGTCAGTAGTAAGTCCTTCCCTGTCGTAGGTACTCTAAATGTAAATGGACTATGTTCCACAATATAAATATATAGAATGGTTGAATGGATGAAAAAACCCTTACATATAATTATATGTTTTCTATAGGAAAAATCACTTTAGATTGAAGAAAATACATAGGATGAAAGTAAAGGGATTAGAAGATATTTCATGGAAATGACAATGAAAAAAAATAAGAATGGCATGGCTATACTTATATTATCCAATGTACATTTTAAGGTATAAAAGGTATTCATATAAGATCTTTCATTAATGATGATGGAATAAATTCAACAGGAAAATATAACAATTGTGTGTGTGTATACACACACATACACATACTCATTATGAGATCACTGAAGTATATAAAACAAATATTGACAAATTCGAAAGAAGAAGTGGCAGCAATATAATGAGAGTAGAAAACTTAATACCCCATTTTCAACAATGGATAGAACTTCCTGATAGATAACCAAAAACAATGTATTTGAATAAATACTGTTGACCAAATGGACATAAGAGACTTAGAAAACTTTTCCCCCAAATGTAGAAAACTACACATTCTCCTGAAGCCTACACAGAACTTTCTCCAGATAGATAACATGTTTAGTCATAAAGCAAGTCATAAACAAATTTTAGGAGATTGATGTCATACTGAGTATCTATTCTCTTCCCAATGGAATGAAAAAAGAAATCAATTATAGCAATTAAATAGGAAAATTCACATATGTGTGGTACTAAATGACACACCCTTTGACAACCAGTAGACCTAAGAAATAATCAAAAGGGCATGGAAAAAGATTTCAAGGCAAATTAAATCACAGTGTACCAAAACTTCTGGAATGCCATAGACAGAGTTCTGAGAGGATAATTTATAACATTAACTGCCTGTATTAAAACATATTACCTCAAATAGCCTAAATTTACACCTGAAGAAACTTGAGAAAGAACAAACTAAATTCAAAGTTAGCAGAAGGAAGGAAGTAATGATTAGAGCAGAAATAAATAAAATTAAGAATAGGGAAACTATGGAAAAATATGACTATACACTATTTTTTCAAAAAGTAAAATTGTGAAGCTCTTTGTTAGATGAAGAAAGAAAAGACTCAAATAAAATCAGAAATGAAAGAGCTGACAGAATAATGGATACCTTGGAAATAAAAGGATGATAAGGTGCTATTATATGCCAACAATTATATGCTAGCATATTGGATAACCTAGAATAAATGCATAAATTTCTAGTCATTTACAACCTACCAAGACTATACAAGATGTACTAGACAGCTGAATATACCAATAACATGTAAGGAAATTGTAATAATCAGAAACCTACTTTTCACAATAAAGCACAGGACCAGATGGCTTTATTGCTTTATTTATATGAGAAATTCAAGGGTAAGATAGACTGTAAGCACAATCTGATCCAGAGGTTCAAATTTAATAAGTCCTATATAATACCTCCCGGCATTCTTTTACCCCTACCCCAAACCATTGACTATGTAATTTTTAGATGAGTTCTTTCATTAGCTGACATTCTTCATGAGGTTTCTGAACCCTAATGCTCTAGGATTATAACTCAGATTTGCAGTTGCATTTGAAAAAACTTCTACTACTACAAATTGTACAAAATGTCTTATAATTGAGTCTCATTTGTCAAAATGTACATTTCTGAACCAGATTCAGAGATTAAGGTCATTGAATATGCTGGTTTCTTATGCCTGAATTCCATTTCCATACTTGAAGTTAGGATGTAGTGGTTTCCATGCAGCAGAAATATAGAATCTACAATGGGTGCTAGTAGTTCCCCTTTGAACAATGTAAGTGTTGTTGTCAAAAATAGAATAAGTTCAAAACAGGCAGAAACAACATATTTTTAAAAAATCATACCTAAAACAAGTATTCAGATATTTTGTAAGTGAATTAATCTTTGAGAGCCTTTGTTTTTTTTTTATGTCTATGGTAACTTGTCTGTGGTACTCTCTTATCATCATGCCTAATTTGCAAAGTGAGGAGTAGATAGTTTAATGTCTACAATGGTAAGCACAGTTTCTGACACATTATTCTTTGTATTATGTGCTGTTGTCTTAGTTTGTATTTAGAAGGATGGCCAAAATTAAACTATTAAGTTCAGATAGCTAATTATTTTTCTTTTTACTTTTAGAGTCTTACATAAAATGTATACAATATTAATAAGAAGTTTATTCTTCAGTTGATTCATATTTGCTGAAAATGACTAGCTTCATTTGTTCATGAACACAGCACATAATTTTAAATTTAGTATATTCTTTGTGATCTCATTTTCAGAGGCACATCTATATATCTTTTTCCCAAAATAATTTATTTGTTTTATTTTGAAAATATCTATAAGAAAAGAAAATTGCTTACAGACAACTATTAAGGTCTTCAACAGATGATGTTTATGCTGTATTTCCTACATGTGATATTGTGTGTGTGTATGTGTGTGTGTGTGTGTGTGTGTATATATATATATATATATATATATATATATATATATATATATATATGTCAAGGAGGAAATATGGCTGTGCCAATAATCCTATTTGAGTGATCATTCTTGTACATCTGACATTAATCATCTCCTTGGAATAGATGTGATCTGATCTCATTCAATTAGATAAACTACTATTATATGCCATATCATGCTAAAATTGTGCTACATTGAGTATAATGTAAACATGATCATTGTTTACCCTTTGCATTGGTGTAGATGAGTAACATTTGTTTGAATATTCTATATTTTTCTTCACTAGTAACTGAGTAAAAAGGCTATTATTAATCTGTTTTCAATAAGACATGAGCTTGGAATTGTTTCTCTAGGTTTGAAGATAAACTATGCTGATCTGTTTTTACTTTTTCCTACTATTCCTTTTAATCAAGGGAACATATTCTTGAGATGGATGCTTAATTTAAAATGTAGATTGTTTTCTTGTAAGAAATTGGAGAGTAATATACCCTAATAGGATATGAACTCTTTAACACATTTTTGTTTGTAGTGTTCTATAGCCAGCTAAAATATCCACAGACTTAGCATGCTGTGGAATCTCCTTCATAGCTTTTTGTGATCAAAAGTTTGGAAATGAATGAGTTCTACAAATAAAGGTAAAGATCAACTTTACATCGCATGCTAACGTTATTGTGAGTTATGGTTTGTTCACTTTAAATGTACGCTATTTTCATTCATGATTATTAACACATTCTAATATATTCAATATTTTAATGCTTTTATTCTCTTTAGAATGCAAGCTCCATCATGTCAGATTTTTTCCTGTGTAATTAACAGCTAGATTTCTACCTCTAAAACAGTGCCAGATACATGCCATAAAATATTTTATGAATGGATTTTTATTAAGTGACTATTATGTGCCAATATTGAGGTTGTGAGATGTTCATCTATAGACATATGTTCAACAGGGGTGGATTGGGTGAAGCTTGTTTATCTCTAGTAAATGCTAGAGATAAAGATGCAGAGTTGTTTTCATAGAGATAAGAGATGAAGGTACAAGATTAAATATGTGTTTCTGTAAGCCCAAAATATATACTTGACTAATCTTTATAAGGTAGAGTTGTTACCACTGATCCCTCTTCTTCTTAAAACATCATATTTTCCCTCATTATAGGAAATGCTTTCTCCACTTCTGTTCTCTCAAGACTGTACAATGTTTTCCAGAAGATATGGCAGGGCTGGGGTTGTGGCTCAGTAGTAGAGTGCTAGCCTAGCTCATGCGAGGCGCTGGGTTTGGTCCTCAGCATCACATAAAAATAAATAAAAAAATAAAGGTATTGTATCCAACTACAACTAAAAATATTTTTAAAAAAGATATGGCAAGTATGCTTATGTGTTCTAATGTTTTGTACTTTTAAAGTATATCAGTTGTAATTTTAATATCAATAGCATCCATATAGCCAATAAAAAAAGCATATAAGGAGATCATGCATGAGACTAGAAAGTTTGAGAACTACTGCAATATAACCTGTGGTATATCTAATTCTCTATTTTCTTTACTCCCTCTCAACATTAGACTTTACTTTCTAGTTTTCTATTTGAATTTTTCTGACCTCCCTTAATTTGTTTTGACTTAGATGTATTTTTTGAATTAATTTTTTTATTTATATATGACAACAGAATGCATTACAATACTTATTACATATAGAGCAACTTTTTCATATCTCTGGTTATATACAAAGTATATCCACACTAATTCAAGTCTTCATAAATGTACTTTGGATAAAAATGTCCATCACATTCCACTATCATTAGATGTCTTAATACATGTTTTTTGCTTTTCTTCTTTCCCTTCTGTTTTAGTCAGCTTTTTTGCTGCTGTGACTAAAAGACCAGGCAAGATCAATTAGAGAAGAGGAAAAGTTTATTTGGGATTCATAGTTTTAGAGGTCTCAGTCCAAAGATAGCTCGCTCTATTCCTTGAGTTTGAGGAGAGAAAGAACATCATAGTGGAAGATTATTATGGAGGAAAGTGGCTCACATGATGATCAGGAAGCAGAGAGAGACTATACTTGACAAATGTATACCCCAAAGGCTCACACCCAAAAGCCCCACCTCCTGCAGCTATACACTATCCACCATCAGTTAATCCCATCAGGGGATCAATTAAATGATTTGTTTAAGGCTCTCACAACCCAATCATTTCTCCTCTAAACCTTCTTGCGTTGTCTCACACATGAACTTTTGGGGTCTACCTCACATACAAACCATAACAACTTCTTTACATACAGCACTTTTCATTGTTCCTTGTTTTCCTATTCAAGCATTACCTCTTACCCAGTCACAGTGTGCATGCCTGTAATCCCAGTAACTCAGGAGGCTAAGACAGGAAGATCATGTGTTCCAAGACAGCCTCAGTAATGGCAAGGTGTTAAGCAACTCAGGTGAGCCCCTGTCTCTAAATATAATACAAAATAGGGCTGGAGATGTGGTTCAGTGTTCAAGCACCCCTGAATTCAATCCCTGGCACCCCTCCCCCAAAAAAGAATCACCTCTTTTATGATACTTTCTAATAATTTTCCTGTACTTTCCAATCTTAGATACCCTGTCCATGATGCTAATATAGCACTTCCTGTACTCTTTAATAATATATTAAATGAGTCTATATAAAATGACCTTTTTAAATATATTTTAATCTCCCAACTATAATCCTTAAGAGTGTGAACTCTATTTTCCACAAAGGGTAGCATATATCTTTCCCTCCAGTCTGTGCTCAATAAACATATGTTGAATATATAGTTAAGTAATATCTTAACATTTGTTGAACACTTATTTACAGGTGATATTCTTACCTCACCACAACTTCACCATATTTGTACCATTTTATGTAAAACGATTAATAGGTAAAAAAGGCTGCATAAATGTAGACTATTATTATGATCATTATTTATGTAATCTTCATCAAGGTAGATGACAAATTAAAGCCCAACTTGATTAATTAACTTTCCCAAAGTTGCACAGATATTGTATGGCAGAACCAAAATTTTGATCCTGGAAGTGTGACTCTTGTGTCCATTCAACTTGTATGCTTATACTTTTTGCATTATGCAGATGTTTAAGAAATCCAAATTTTTAGAAGAAGAGCTACAACCTCTTTATCCAGAGAATGAAAACATGCATTAAGATTTGGTCACGTAAAGAGTAGCACCAGACCCCAATTGGAGGAGTGGCAGAGCAGAGCCGCAGCCTGCGCCCAGAACAGGCCCAGAGGCCCGCCGGCAAGGTAGACACGTGGCCCACCGGCGTGGTAGACACATCACCACAATTGGAGTAGGAGCAGAGCAGAGCCACTGCAGGCGCCCGCAAGGTAGGCAGACCTGCGACCGACCAGAACAGGCCCAGCGGCCCGCCAGCATGGTATATACGTCACCCCAATTGGAGGAGGGGCAGAGCAGAGCCGCCGCCCGCACCCGCAAGGTAGGCAGACCTGCGACCGACCTGCAGAACAGGCCCAGCGACCCGCTGGAAGGGTAGAAACATCACCCCAATTAGAGGAGGGGCAGAGCAGAGCCACCGCCCATGCCTGCAAGGTAGGCATACCTGTGACTGACTGGCAGAACAGGCCTAGTAGCCCTCTGGCGGGTAAACACACCACCCCAATTGGAGGAGGGGAAGAGCCGCCGCCCGTGCCTGCAAGGTAGGCAGACTTGCAACCGACAGGGAGAACAGACCCAGCGGCCCGCCGGCGTGGTAGACACATCACCCCAATTGGAGGAATGGCCCAGCTGCCGCCCACAAGGTAGGCAGACCGCGAGTCCCAGAGAAGGGGCCCAGCGGCCCGCCGGCCTAGTTGAAAGATCACCCCAGTTGGAGGAGAGGCACAGCCGCCGCGCGTGCCTGCAAGGTAGGCAAACCTGCAACCTGGAGAACAGGCCCAGCAGCCCCCCAGCATAGTAGACAGATCACCCCTATTGGAGGAGGGGCCCAGCCGTTGCCCGCAACATAGGTAGACCACGTGACCTGAAGAAGGGGCCCAGCGGCCCGCTCACGTGATAGACAGATCACCCCAATTGGAGGAGGAGCACAGCCGCCGCCTGCCCCTGCAAGGGGGACTTTGCAACTATACAAGAGCAATATAAATATATAGGGGGGAAATTCAATAACACAACAGTTTCACCAAGCAGAAAGAAACACGAGCAGTATGAAAAGACAAGGAAAGAAAGGACCAAAAGCAATGAAGGTCAACTCAACTTTAGAAGAGGTAATAGCTACAGCAGATGGAATGTCAGATAAAGAATTCAGGATATACATGCTTCAGATGATCTGGAGTCTCAAGGAAGACATTATACAGCAAAATCAGACAATGAAAGACCACTTCGACAATGAATTACATAAACAAATCCAAGAAGCAAAAGATCAACTATACAGGGAGATAGAGGTTATAAAAAACAAACAAACAGAAATCCTAAAATGCAGGAAACAATAAACCAACTTAAAAACTCAAATGAGAATACTACCAGCAGAGTAGAACACTTAGAAGATAGAACATCAGACAAGGAAGACAAAGTATTTCAACTTGAAAAGAACATAGACAGCTCAACGAGACTCTTAAGAAACCATGAGCAGAACATCCAAGAAATATAGGATAACATAAAGAGACCAAACTTAAGAGTCATTGGGATACAGGATGGAATAGAGGTCCAAACCAAAGGAATGAGCAATCTGTTCAACGAAATAATATGAGAAAACTTCCCAGACTTGAAGAATGAGACAGAATCCCAACTCCTAGAAGCCTACAGGATGCCGAATGTGCAAAATCATAAGAGACCCACACCTAGACACATTATAATGAAGATGCCCAACATACAGAATAAGGAGAGAATTTTAAAGCTTCAAGAGAAAGGAAGCAGATTACATTTAGGGGTAAACCAATCAGGATAACAGCTGATCTTTCAACACAGACACTGAAAGCTAGAAGATCCTGAAACAACATATTTAAAATGCTGAAAGAAAATGGGTTACAACCAAGAATTGTGTATCCAGCGAAATTAAGCTTCAGGATGGAAGATGGAATTAAAAGCTTCCACGATAAACAAAAGCTAAAAAAATATGCAGCTAGAAAACCATCTCTTCAAAACATCCTCGGGAAAACATTACAGGAAGAGGAAATGGAAAATAACAATGAAAACCAACAGTGGGAGGTAGGACAGTAAAGGGGGGAAAAATAATCAAAGAGGAAAAACAAACCATGTTAAGTAACATAAATAAACAAATATGGCTGGAAGAACAACCCATATCTCAATAATAAACCTAAATGTTAATGGCTTAAACTCACCAATTAAGAGACACAGGCTAGTAGAATGGATCACAAAACAAGACCCAACAATATGCTGCCTGCAGGAGACGCATTTGATAGGAAAAGACATACATAGACTGAAGGTGAAAGGTTGGGAAAAATCATATCACTCATATGGACTTCGGAAACAAGCAGGAGTGTCCATACTCATATCAAATAAAATAGATTTCAAGCCAAAGTTAATCAAAAGGGATAAAGAGGGACACTACATACTGCTCAAGGAAACCATACACCAACAAAACATAACAATCATAAATATATATGCTCCAAACAATGGTGCAGCTATGTTCATCAAACAAACTCTTCTCAAGTTCAAGAGTCTAATAGACCACCATACAATAATCATGGGAGACTTTAACACACCTCTCTCACCACTGGACAGATCTTCCAAACAAAAGTTGAATAAAGAAACTATAGAGCTCAATAACACAATTAATAACCTAGACTTAATTGACATATATAGAATATACCACCCAATATCAGGAAAGTTACACTTTTTTCTCAGCATCACATGGATCCTTCTCAAAAATAGATCATATATTATGTCACAGGGCAACTCTTAGACATTATAAAGGAGTAGAGATAATACCATGCATCTTATCTGATCATAATGGAATGAAACTGGAAATCAACAATAAAAGAAGGAAGGAAAAATCATGCATCACTTGGAGAATGAACAATAGGTTACTGAATGATCAATGGGTTATAGAAGACATCAAGGAGGAAATTAAAAAAATCTTAGAGATAAATGAAAACATAGACACAACATATCGGAATCTATGGGACACAATGAAAGCAGTGCTAAGAGGAAAATTCATTGCCTGGAGTTCATTCCTTAAAAAAAGGAAAAACCAACAAATAAATGATCTCACACTTCATCTCAAAATCCTAGAAAAAGAAGAGAAAAACAACAGCAAAATAAGTAGAAGGCAAAAAGTAATTAAAATCAGAGCTGAAATTAATGAAATCGAAACAAAAGAAACAATTGAAAAAATTGACAAAACTAAAAGTTGGTTCTTTGAAAAAATAAATAAGATCGACAGACCCTTACCCATGCTAATGAAGAGAAGAAGAGAGAGAACTCAAATTACTAGCATACGGGATGAAAAAGGCAATATCACAACAGACACTTCAGAAATACAGAAGATAATTAGAAATTATTTTGAATCCTTATACTCCAATAAAATAGAAGATAGCGAAGGCATCGATAAATTTCTTAAGTCATATGATCTACCCATATTGAGTCAGAAGGATATAGACAACCTAAACAGACCAATATCAATTGAGGAAATAGAAGAAACCATCAAAAGACTACCAACTAAGAAAAGCCCAGGACCGGATGCGTATACAGAGAGTTTTACAAAACCTTTAAAGAAGAACTAATACCAATACTTTTCAAGCTATTCCAGGAAATGGAAAAAGAGGGAGAACTTCCAAATTCACTCTACGAGGCCAACATCACCCTGATTCCTAAACCAGACAAAGACACTTCAAAGAAAGAAAACTACAGACCAATATCTCTAATGAATCTAGATGCAAAAATCCTCAATAAAATTCTGGCGAATCGGATACAAAAACATCAAAAAAATTGTGCACCATGATCAAGTAGGATTCATCCCTGGGATGCAAGGCTGGTTCAATATACAGAAATCAATAAATGTTATTCACCACATCAATAGGCTTAAAAATAAGAACCATATGATCATCTCGATAGATGCAAAAAAAAGCATTCAACAAAGTACAGTATCCCTTTATGTTCAAAACTCTAGAAAAACTAGGGATAACTGGAACATACCTCAATATTGTAAAAGCTATCTATGCAAAGCCTCAGGCTAGCATCATTCTGAGCGGAGAAAAATTGAAGGCATTCCCTCTAAAATCTGGAACAAGACAGGGATGCCCTCTCTCACCACTTCTGTTCAACATAGTTCTCGAAACACTGGCCAGAGCAATTAGACAGATGAAAGAAATTAAAGGCATAAAAATAGGAAAAGAAGAACTTAAATTATCACTATTTGCAGTTAACACGATTCTATACCTAGCAGACCCAAAAGGGTCTACAAAGAAACTATTAGAGCTAATAAATGAATTCAGCAAAGTGGCAGGATATAAAATCAACACGCATAAATCAAAGGCATTCCTGTATATCAGCAACAAATTCTCTGAAATGGAAATGAGGACAACCACTCCATTCACAATATCCCCCCAAAAAATAAAATACTTGGGAATCAACCTAACAAAAGAGGTGAAAGACTTATACAATGAAAACTACAGAACCCTAAAGAGAGAAATAGAAGAAGATCTTAGAAGATGGAAAAATATACCCTGTTCATGGATAGGCAGAACTAACATCATCAAAATGGCGATATTACCAAAAGTTCTCTATAGGTTTAATGCAATGCCAATCAAAATCCCAACGGCATTTCTTGTAGAAATAGAGAAAACAATCATGAAATTCATATGGAAAAATAAAAGACCCAGAATAGCAAAAACAACTCTAAGCAGGAAGTGTGAATCAGGCGGTATAGTGATACCAGACTTCAAACTATACTACAGAGCAATAGTAACAAAAACAGCATGGTACTGGTACCAAAACAGGCGGGTGGACCTATGGTACAGAATAGAGGACACAGAAACCAATCCACAATATTACAACTAGCTTATACTTGATAAAGGGGCTAAAAGCATGCAATGGAGGAAGGATAGCATCTTCAACAAATGGTGCTGGGAAAACTGGAATCCATATGCAACAAAATGAATCTGAGTCCCTTTCTATTGCCATGCACAAAAGTTGACTCAAAATGGGTCACGGAGCTTGATATCAAATCAGAGACACGGTGTCTGATAGAAGAAAAAGTTGGCTACGATCTACATACTGTGGGGTCGGGCTCCAAATTCCTCAATAGGAACCCATAGCACAAGAGTTAATAACTAGAATCAACAAATGGGACTCAAACTAAAAAGATTTTTCTCAGCAAAAGAAACAATAAGAGAGGTAAATAGGGAGCCTACATCCTGGGAACAAATCTCTACTCCTCACACTTCAGGTAGAGCCCTAATATCCAGAGTATACAAAGAACTCAAAGAATTAAACAATAAGAAAACAAATAACCCATTCAACAAATGGGCCAAGGACCTGAACAGACACTTCTCAGAGGAGGACATACAATCAATCAACAAGTACATGAAAAAATGCTCACCATCTCTAGCAGTCAGAGAAATGCAAATCAAAACCACCCTAAGATACCATCTCACTCCAGTAAGATTGGCAGCCATTAGGAAGTCAAACAACAAGTGCTGGCGAGGATGTGGGGAAAAGGGTACACTTGTACATTGCTGGTGGGACTGCAAATTGGTGCGGCCAATTTGGAAAGCAGTATGGAGATTTCTTGGAAAGCTGGGAATAGAACCACCATTTGACCCAACTATTCCCCTTCTCGGTCTATTCCCTAAAGACCTAAAAAGAGCATACTACAGGGACACTGCTACATCGATGTTCATAGCAGCACAATTCACAATAGCAAGACTGTGGAACCAACCCAGATGCCCTTCAATAGATGAATCAATAAAAAAATTGTGGCATTTATACACAATGGAGTATTACTCTGCATTAAAAAATGACAAAATCATAGAATTTGGAGGGAAATGGATGGCATTAGAGCAGATTATGCTAAGTGAAGGTAGCCAATCCCTAAAAAACAAATGCCAAATGTCTTCTTTGATATAAGGAGAGTAATTAAGAACAGAGTAGGGACGAAGAGCATGATAAGAAGATTAACATTAAACAGGGATGAGAGGTGGGAGGGAAAGGGAGAGAGAAGGGAAATTGCATGGAAAGTGAAGGAGAACCTCAGGGTTTTACAAAATTACATATAAGAGGAAGTGAGGGGAAAGGGAAAAAAACAAGGAGAGAAATGAATTACAGTAGATGGGGTAGAGAGAGAAGAGGGGAGGGGAGGGGAGGGAAGGAGAGGGGGGATAGTAGAGGATAGGAAAGGCAGCAGAATACAACAGACACTAGTATGGCAATAGGTAAATCAATGGATGTGTAACTGATGTGATTCTGCAATCTGTATATGGGGTAAAAATGGGAGTTCATAACCCACTTGAATCAAAGTGTGAAATATGATATATCAAGAACTATGTAATGTTTTGAATAACCAACAATAAAAATTTTTAAAAAAGAGTAGCACCATATGATGGGAAAGAGGGTGATATCTTGATATTACATTTACTAAACAGTTTCAGTTGAAATGTAGTTTTGCAGCCATTTGCTAAAGAATCTGACAAAGACTTTCATAAGAAAATATATAAGCAGTTGCTGGATTTTTAGGGTCTTGGAAATATGTACATGCTATTATATCTTTTAAATATTTGAAGTGTTTTCCCAACTGTTCCCTCCTGAGCATGAACAGCAGATGGCTTTTAAGCTGGAACAGCCTGAGCATCAAGGTGAGAAAGAACAAATTCAACAAGAGGAAGATTAATGTGGAGTGAACGCTCTTGTATAGACAATGTTGGGCTCTGTACTTGTAAATGACCTGCATGGGCACCTTTATCAATATGACAGCTAAATCATACTAGGTAACAAGGACACATACATGTAACTTGTAAACAGGATTTGACAACAATAATAATATGTTGTAGTTTGCATTAGTTTTAAAACTGTGTTCCTCAGAAGTTTAAAGACATTTAATACCCTTACAAAAGCTATCAAAGTAGTGCAGGGGCATGCAGGCAGCACTTCATGCCACCTATTACCACATTAAGCAAAACATCCATTTTAATCTTCTTAAATATTGAGCTGCTGCAACATTTCAGTTGATCAGAATATTCTGTCTGCAGTTATTTTCAAAACCATTTGAAATTTATTAAACCATTTAGTCACTTATGTATGTATACATAATTTTATAATAATTTTATTAACTACTCTTTTGTATTTGAGAATGTAGAAGATCAGAACAGTGTGATGATTAATCTTAGGTCACACACTAGTAAATTGTGGAGCTGGGGCTTATGCACAATGTTTTGAATTCTAATTTCAATTCTTTTCCTGATACAACAAAGATGACAATCTGTGGAGAAGTATATTTGATATTCTTGAGGCACATGGATATAAGAACCCAGGGCAAGGACATAAAGCAGAGTCTTGGCCCCACAGTAGTTTCTGTTGACTCTCATTACTGTGTCAACCCATTATCCAGAATCTGTACTTATATGTTCTGCTTTTCTGTTTGTTAGAATAAATGAAAGACTACATGTACTCTATACTTCTAGCAAAATCAGTCTTTCCACTTTTTTTGCACTAGATCTAAACTCTTTCACCTACTCAAGAATGCTACTTTGGCATTTTTTTCTTTTTTTCCCCATATCATGAATTTTACTTATTAGTAGATCATTCATCTCAGCTTACAAATGTGCCATATCTCTCCTATCTTAGAATAAAATAATTCTCTCTGAGTATGATGGAGCATGCCTGTAATCCCAGCAGGAAGATACCAAGTTCAAAGCAAGTCTCAACAGCATAGAGAGGCCCTAAGCAACTTAGTGAGACCCTGTCTCTAAATAAAAAATAAAAAGGCTGGATATGTGGCTCAGTAGTAAAGCACTCTTGGGTTTAATCCCCAGTACAAAAAAAAAAAAAAGAAAAAGAAAAAGAAAATCATTCTCCGATTTAACTCCCCTTTTCTCCATCACATTGCTCCCCATTTCTGTTTTCTTTTGCTATAAAACTTCTTATATTTCCCTGCACTTAGTCTTCAAATCCTCCTATTTTTGTTTTGAATTCATTCCAATCAGGCTTTTCCTTCCATTACTTTACTGATATTATTTATTGTCAAAGTCATTGATGATCTTTGTCTTCATAAATATTGGGGTCAATTCTCAATCTTCCTGTTGAAAGTAGCAGAAATATATACTTCTTTATATATGTCTATCACTTGGCTTTCAGGATACCACACTTCATCACACTTCCCCAATGTGGCATTGTTGACCCATCTCTGTTATCTGTGCTATCTTCATCATCCTCTTTATGACCTCATAATGTAGCAGTACCCTAGGGCTTAGTCTCAGGACCTCTTTTTTCTATCTATACCTATCTCCTTGGTAGTCTCTTTTAGATTCATGTCTTTAACTACCATGTATAAGCCAAATTTATGTTTTTACTTCTTCACTTTATGCTTCTGTCCCAAATTGAGAACTTACACATTCAATGGAATACCCAGTGTTTCTGTTTTAAAAAATGGGGGAGGGGTACTGTGGATTGAACTCAGGGGCACTTGACCACTGAGCCACATCCCCAGCCATATTTTGTATTTTATTTAGAGACAAGATCTCACTAAGTTGCTTAGAGCCTCGCTGTTGCTCAGGCTGGCTTTGAACTCATGAAGTTCCTGCCTCAGCTTCCCAAGCTGCTGGGATCTCAGGCATGCACCACTGTGCCTGGCTCTGTTTTGAAATATGATAGGCATCTCAGCTTATCCAAGACTGAGTTCCTGATACATCCCACCCATTGTCTTTGTCCTCTTAGTAAATGGCAACTATGTCTACATATTTGTTTCAAGGAACAATTTGCAAGCATTCTTGAGTCCCTTCTTTAACAGACTACATGATATCCTTTAGGATAGGATTGAAGTAAACTCTGCTAGTTTGACTTTCAAAACATAACCAGAATCCCAATACTTCTTATCATCTCCAGTGCTATCATTGTTCCCTGAACTTCCATTATCTCTCACCTGCATTATTTCAACAGTGTCCTCTCTGGTCTCCCTGCTTGCATTCATGCCACCTTTTAACCTATTACCAATACAACAGCTATAGTATCCAATTAAATTACAAGTGAGATATATTCAAAACCCTCCAGTGCATTGCCATATCTCAGTATAAAATTAAAACTCTCTGACTTTATTTTCTCCTTTGCTCTTTTCATTACTAACTCATTTTCAGGCAAAGTGGTTGCCTTTCTTTTCCTTGAGCACACCAAGCAGGATAGACTTTGTATTTTCTGTTTCCTTTTCCTGGAGCATTCTTCCACAATTGTTATGTTTTGAATATGAAGTATCCCTCCAAACCTCATGTGTGAGACAATGCAAGAAAGTTTAGAGGTGAAATAATTAGATAATGAAAGATAAAACCTAATCAGTGGATTATCTGGGTGTTAACTGTGGACAGGTAGGGTATGACTAGAGGAAGTAGGTACCTGGGGTGTGACTTTAAGGGTTATATTTTGTCCCTGGGGAGTGGAGCCTTGTCTGCTTCCAGGGTGCAAATGTCCTGAGCTTGCACTCTCTGCCAATTCCTTTTGCCATGAAGTTAGCCAACCATGGGCTATACCTCTTAAGCCCCAAGCCCCAAATAATTTTCTTTCCTCTGTTGTTAATGCCAGGTCTCTTGGTCCCAGTGATGGAAAAGCTGACTAATACACCAAATAACTCAATGAGGTCTACCCTGTTCTTTTCCTAATCTCAATGAGGTACACTGTTCACCATATTTACAACTGCAAACCACCTGTTATTTTTAATTACATTTTCACCATTTGATTTTTGCATATTACTTTTTTCACCTTTATTATTTTATGTAATTTATCAACATTATGTTTGGTGTTTATTCTCTATCTCTGTTTGCTAGAATGTGAGCTCTACATGTCAGAGATTTTTGTTTATTGTGTTCATGCTGAATTCCCAGTAATTAGAACACTGCCTTGAACATTACAGTAGGTACTCAATAGATATTAGATGAATGAAAAAAGCTGAAAAAGATAATCAAAATAAGCTAAAGTGTTTAACATGGTCTTGCATATGATGATAAGCACACAACAAACAGTGGTTTTTCTTTTATTTTTAATATTTTAGTTTTTATACTTTTATTTTGATTAGAACATTCAACATTCTATCTACCTTAACACATTTTTCAGTGTACAAGATATAGCATTGACTATAGATACAATGTTGTAAGGTACATCTGTAGTACTTATTCATTATCTTTAACTGAAATTTCATGCTTCTTGATTAGTACCTCCCCATTTAACCTTCCTTCAGTAACCACTTTTCATTCTTTGGTTCTGTGAAGCTATCTATTTTAGAATTGTCACATAAGAGAAATCATGCTGTATTTGTTTTTCTGTGACTGGTTTCACTTTGCATAATGTGCTCAAGATCTATTCTTGTTGGTGCATATTGCAGAATTGTATGCTGAATAATATTCTAAAACTGTTGTGCATGCGCGCACGTGCACACACTCACACACACACACACACACACACACACACACTGCCCATTAATCTGCCAAAGGACATTTAGGTTGGTTCCATATCTTAGTAGATGAATGGTGCCTCAGTGAACATAAGAATAGTAATGTTTCTTTAAGATCCATATAGTAGTTTCTCTGTTTTTTTTTGAATAAATATCCAACAGTGAGATCTCTGCATCAAATGGTAGTTTTGTTTTAAAAAATTTGAGGAAAATTTAATGTTTTCCATGGAAATTATACCATTTTGCATTCCTACCAACACCATGCAATTTCTCAACATCCTTGTCAAACCTTCTCTTTTTTTCTATAATAGTCAACCTGACAGACACTAGGTGATATTTCATTTTGGTTTTGATTTGCATTTCCCTGATGATTAGTGATGTTGACCATTGTATTCACATGCCTGTTGAGTATTCATGTTGCTTCTTTGGAGAAATGTCTATTCAATTCCTCATCCTATTGTTTAAATAATGTTTTTTTTTTTTTTTTTTTTTTAGTTTTTGTTGCCCTTGAGTTATAGGAGTTCCTCATATATTTTGAACATCAATCAAAAAAATATATGTAATATAATATATAATAATATAACCACATATATAATAATATCACCACATATATAATAATATAACCACATATATAATACATAACATAATATATAATAATATAATCATATATAAAAATCACATTATTATATTATAATATAACCATATATAATATTACACTATTATATATTATTATATATTACAGTTCAAAAATATTTCATCCCATTGATTGCCTTTTCACTCTTTGTTTCCTTTGCTGGGTTGAACTTTGTAGCCTGAAGTAGTCCCAATTGTTTAAAAATTTACAAGTCAGGATTTCTGTATATAACTTTCAGTCCATACTAACAAAAATGTATTAAGAGTAAGTGGCATTAACTTAAGGTATATGTGTAAGGTGAGACTTTCTAGAGGAAATTATAAAAACCTAAACATTCTTCTTCTGACCCTTTTACATTTTGTTGACTGGCTTTATTCTATGACCTTTTCCTTCCTGCTCATGCTTCACTTCCTCATTACTTCACTTTGTCATGGTTGATCTTGGAGCTAAACATCGTCAGAGGTATTCTTGTTTCATTCTCTTTTCCAATAGTGCTGAGAACTTAAAACAGAACTGGAGAAGGAAGAAGTCTCCTTTCATTTCATTTTAATCTATGAGGCTCCTTTGACCCTTTGTAAGTGCTGTAAAGAGAGAAGTGAACCCACAACATCAGTTACATTTCTAATTTCTGTCCATGAATAACAATAATATGAACAACTCTCTGATAAATAATAGGAAACAATTTGGCCCTTGGTTATTCTTGGAGGACGATACTTTTATGTTAAAAGGAATGTTCTAAAATAAATTTGTTTGCAGATAATGTAGGAGGATTATTTCAGTTTCTTGAGGGTCTCTGTGGTTATAAGCCAAATGAAATTCTCTGGGCTGTCAAAATGCCAAGGTTGGCCCTAAAAATATTCCCCCTATCAGGAGAATGCTTAGTCTTATAATTAGAAGGGAGAGCAGAGATTATTGAATTGACCTCACAAGGAAATTTTAAGGGGAATGTAAGGTACTTTTAAAAAAAAATCCCTTAAAATTTTAGTGAAATGAAAATTAAGGCATGCCAAAAATTTACTTAGTAATTTTACTCATGTATGATCCATCTGTACAGTAATAGAAGTAGTAGGGTGAGTGTCACATCATATATTCCTTTTATTCTTTGATACACATTTAGATAATCTACAGGGGCAGGAATGAGAACTATCCACCCAGGGATAGTGAAGCACAGTGACCTACCATGCAATTTTGATTCTGTTCTAAAGCAGGAAACATTGACCATCTTACTTAGTAAAATAGAGATCTAGAAGGGTTAATAATGAACTTGGTTAGTGCCTATAAGTTCTACCTTATCTGTATCAGAAAATAGTGCTATTATTATTGTGTAATTACAAAAAGCATTAGCACTGGATATATCAACACTTGGCTTTCTGTTGAGCTCCTGTTTTTTGAGATATATAAATTATAGATGTACTTGCTTTGAAATCATAGTGACTTGCATTGCTTGCTCTGCTAATTAATGACCTCAGGAAACCCAGTCTTCTTAGTTGTATCAGAACATTCGACCTCCCTGGAAGAATTTAGCATAAATCCTCTGATGTTTTCCTCAGGAAGAATTTATTATTTTTTTTTGTTCATTTGTTTCTTTTCCAAATCCAAGAACTTGAGTTCCTCATTGATTCCATCCTAAGTACTAGCTGTGTTTATACTTTAAATGAGCCATAGTTGTTTTGCAAATCAAAATCATCTAATCTTATTCAGGATGATGGTGAATGTAGTTTTTCTGAGAGAAAGTAAAGAACTACATAATAATTCTCTTATTTGTTGTGTACATACTTATGCTGTGATCACCAGTCATAGGGGTAGATTTCTCCTCGTATAGTGAGTATTCTCCAAAGAGATCACATGCTGCTTCTATTAGTACTCAGTACCTCAGTTAGGGCAATCTATAAATCATGGATAGTTTCTTTCTCCTTTGATAGACTTCGAGAGCAATATGTCATGAATTTATACCCAGTGACATGCAGGAGAAGCAATAAAGAAATATGGTACTGCTTAGCATAGTAGTTGGCACATGACAAATATTCTGTAGTGCTTATTTAATAAATGAATGAAGTAATATCATTAACTCACATATTTGTTGAGCTCCTAGTAGTGATTTTCATCATGTAGTTGCTTTATTTACCAGAAAAGAACTATACATTAAGGCTTCTTTCCTTGGATTGGGTAAGCAAGTTTATTAAAGGGCTTTGATTACAAAAATTAAACCATTGGGCTAATTTAAGATACATGAAGTCAAGTTCCTATGTTTGGAACATTTCATGTAGAAATGTTTGGAACATTTTCGTGTAGAAAATGCATCACAGTATCTGTAACTTTTGAGGAGTGATTTAGCTGAATATTTTGGTTTAGGATTATCACACACACACACACACACACACACACACACACACACACACACATATCTTTATTTTGTTTATTTTTATGTGGTGCTGAGAATCAAACCCATTGCCTCACACATGCTAGGCAAGCATTCTACCACTGAGCAACATCCCCAGCCCCTGATTATGTTTTAGTCAGCTTTTTCACCACTGGCTCCATTCCTCAGGGCTCAATGTGAGGCTGAATTTCATGGAGCAAGAGTGTGGTAGAGGGAATCCATTCACACGGAGATCAGAAAGCAGAGACTCCACTTGCCATATTAAAAATAGATACCCAGAGGCATTCCCCCAATGTCCACCTCCTCTAGCCACACCCAGCCTATAGTCACAACTCAATTTATCCCATCAGATGACTAATTCACTGATTGGGTTAAAGCTTTCATAACCCAATCATTTCTCCTCTAAATCTTCATGCATTGTCTTACACATGAGCTTTTGGGGGAACTCCTCACATCAAAACCATGAAAGATTATTACCATTGTTGTATCTCCATTTCTAATGGCACTGTCCATAATTATTTTTTCAACCTTCTCTCATTTTAAAAATATGCATTTGTATATACATATATTTATTAGACATTTTACCCTAGGATATACTATTACTCCATTAGCATTTTCTTCTCTATTACCAATTCATATTTTTAAATGCATTATTTTCTGTTGAAGCAACTGCAAAATACCTATAATCTTCCATGTTATATGTCCTCCTGGTAAGAAATGTTGTTACAATTACAGGATTGTGGAAATACATTGATACATGTACGTTTGTATTAATGGACATTTCAATAGCTTATACAGTTTTTCTTTGTTTTAAAATGTTTACCATGAGCATATGTATACACAAGCTTAAATGAAAGACTTTCTGTAGGGTATTAACCAAAGTTCAAAGGAGGCCATTATTTGAATTAGCCTTTTGTACTAGGACATAGCATATCAGGTCAAACCAGAATGAAGTCACTTATGCCAAGTGCCACATTCAAAGTGAAGTTTGAAATGGGCCAGTTTTCAAAAACAATGAACTAGTCATCTTTTTGTTAACATTTTTTTCCTCTTTTCTGCCCTCTTCTATCTATAAAGGCAACTTTTCTGCTTAGCTCATAGGAATATTCATTCTATCCTATAGAAGGAAGTATTGTCTATTTCTAGAATTGCAAATAATATTTAATTACAGTTTTAAACTGCTAGTGACAATTTTGTCTTTTGACATATACTTAGAAATAAAATGTATATACATATACATAGAAATAAAATAGCTGGGTCATGGGACATTTATATCCTCATGATTACTAGATATTGCCATATACATTAGTTTTTATATCTCCATATTCTCACTAATGCTTTATGATTTTTGTTCTTTATAAGAGGATATTTTTTGTTTTATTTTGATTTTGCGGTGTTGGGGATCAAACCCAGGTCTTAGTGCATGCTAGTTGAGCACTCTAATACTGCACTACACTCACATTTCAATTTAAATCTTTGTCTTGTTCAAGAAATCCTTACCTGCCACAATGCCTGAAAGTTATCCTCCTATATACAAATTTTGCCCCAAATTCAAACCAGTTCATAATTATGTATTCATGCTATGTGATATGGCTCTAATATTTTGTTTTCCATATGCATCAACAGTAATCCTTTATCAACTTGATAATCAGCCCATCTTTTCCTGAGTTGTGATGACTATTCAATCATAGTCCATATTTTTATATGTATTTGAATGTACTCTTGATCTGTTTATTTTGTCCCATTCATCTGTCTTCCCCAGACTAATATCAAAATGACTTATAAAACATTCTAATAAGTTGTGTTATAGGGCTTTGCATTTAATCCTTATTTTTTCAAATTCTCTTGTTTTTAAGTCCTTTTGATATATATGGGGAATTGGGATAGCTGAATCACATGCTGGTTCCTTTTCTAGTTTTTTAGGAATCTCCATATTGCTTTCCAGAGTGGTTGCACCAATTTACAGTCCCAACAACAATGTCTGAAAGTACATCTCCCACATCCTTCCCAATATTTATTGTTACTTGTTTTCTTTATAAATGTCATTCTGACTGAAGCGAGATGAAATATCATCTTTGATTTTTAAAATCATTTTTAATAATATTATTTCAGATTGTTCAGCAGCAAATTCTTTTTTTTTTAGTTTTATTGATTTTATTTTTCTAAATACATGACAGTGGAATGCATTACAATTCTTATTACACATATAAAGTATAATTTTTCATATCTTTTTTTTATTTTTTAAATTAATTTTTATTGTAGGTTGTTCAAAACATTACATAGTTCTTGATATATCATATTTCACACTTTGATTCAAGTGGGATATGAACTCCCATTTTTACCCCGTATACAGATTGCAGAATCACATCAGTTGCACAACCATTGATTTACATATTGCCATTCTGGTGTCTGTTGTATTCTGCTGCCTTTCCTATCCTCTACTATCCCCCCTCCCCCCTCCCCTCCCCTCTTCTCTCTCTACCACCTCTACTGTAATTCATTTCTCCCCCTTATATTTTTTCCCCTTTCCCTCACTTCCTCTTGTATGTAATTTTGTATACCCCTGAGGGTCTCCTTCCATTTCCATGCAATTTCCCTTCTCTCTCCCTTTCCCTCCCACCTCTCATCCCTGTTTAATGTTAATCTTCTTCTCATGCTCTTCGTCCCTACTCTGTTTTTAGTTACTCTCCTTATATCAAAGAAGACATTTGGCATTTGTTTTTAAGGGATTAGCTAGCTTCACTTAGCATAATCTGCTCTAATGCCATCCATTTCCCTCCAAATTCTATGATTTTGTCATTTTTTAATGCAGAGTAATACTCCATTGTGTATAAATGCCACATTTTTTTTATCCATTCATCTATTGAAGGGCATCTAGGTTGGTTCCACAGTCTTGCTATTGTGAATTGTGCTGCTATGAACATCGATGTAGCAGTGTCCCTATAGTGTGCTCTTTTTAGGTCTTTAGGGAATAGACCGAGTAGGGGAATAGCTGGATCAAATGGTGGTTCCATTCCGAGCTTTCCAAGAAATCTCCATACTGCTTTCCAAATTGGCCGCACCAATTTGCAGTCCCACCAGCAATGTACAAGAGTACACTTTTCCCCACATCCTTGCCAGCATTGTTGTTGTTTGACTTCCTAATGGCTGCCAATCTTACTGGAGTGAGATGGTATCTTAGGGTGGTTTTGATTTGCATTTCTCTGACTGCTAGAGATGGTGAGCATTTTTTCATGTACTTGTTGATTGATTGTATGTCCTCCTCTGAGAAATGTCTGTTCAGGTCCTTGGCCCATTTGTTGATTGGGTTATTTGTTATCTTATTGTCTAATTTTTTTAGTTCTTTGTATATTCTGGATATTAGGGCTCTATCTGAAGTGTGAGGAGTGAAGATTTGTTCCCAGGATGTAGGCTCCCTATTTACCTCTCTTATTGTTTCTTTTGCTGAGAAAAAACTTTTTAGTTTGAGTAAGTCCCATTTGTTGATTCTAGTTATTAACACTTGTGCTATGGGTGTGCTATTGAGGAATTTGGAGCCCGACCCCACAGTATGTAGATCATAGCCAACTTTTTCTTCTATCAGACGCCATGTCTCTGATTTGATATCAAGTTCCTTGATCCACTTTGAGTTAACTTTTGTGCATGGCGAGAGAAAGGGATTCAGTTTCATTTTGTTGCATATGGATTTCCAGTTTTCCCAACACCATTTGTTGAAGATGCTATCCTTCCTCCATTGCATGCTTTTAGTCCCTTTATCAAATATAAGATAGTTGTAATTTTGTGGATTGGTTTCTGTGTCCTCTATTCTGTACCATTGGGCCACCCGCCTGATTTGGTACCAGTACCATGCTGTTTTTGTTACTGTTGCTCTGTAGTATAGTTTGAAGTCTGGTATAGCTATACCGCCTGATTCACACTTCCTGCTTAGCATTGTTTTTGCTATTCTGGGTCTTTTATTTTTCTATATGAATTTCATGATTGCTTTCTCTATTTCTACAAGAAATGCCATTGGGATTTTGATTGGCATTGCATTAAACCTATAGAGAACTTTTGGTAATATCGCCATTTTGATGATGTTAGTTCTGCCTATCCATGAACAGGGTATATTTTTCCATCTTCTAAGATCTTCTTCTATTTCTCTCTTTAGGGTTCTGTAGTTTTCATTGTATAAGTCTTTCACCTCTTTTGTTAGGTTGATTCCCAAGTATTTTATTTTTTTTGAGGATATTGTGAATGGGGTGGTTGTCCTCATTTCCATTTCAGAGGATTTGTTGCTGATATACAGGATTGCCTTTGATTTATGCGTGTTGATTTTATATCCTGCCACTTTGCTGAATTCATTTATTAGCTCTAATAGTTTCTTTGTAGACCCTTTTGGGTCTGCTAGGTATAGAATCATGTCATCTGCAAATAGTGATAATTTGAGTTCTTCTTTTCCTATTTTTATGCCTTTAATTTCTTTCGTCTGTCTAATTGCTCTGGCCAGTGTTTCGAGAACTATGTTGAACAGAAGTGGTGAGAGAGGGCATCCCTGTCTTGTTCCAGATTTTAGAGGGAATGCCTTCAGTTTTTCTCCATTCAGAATGATGCTAGCCTGAGGCTTCGCATAGATAGCTTTTACAATATTGAGGTATGTTCCTGTTATCCCTAGTTTTTCTAGAGTTTTGAACATAAAGGGATACTGTACTTTGTCGAATGCTTTTTTTTGCATCTATCGAGATGATCATATGGTTCTTATTTTTAAGCCTATTGATGTGGTGAATAACATTTATTGATTTCCGTATATTGAACCAACCTTGCATCCCAGGGATGAATCCTACCTGATCATGGTGCACAATTTTTTTGATATGTTTTTGTATCCGGTTCGCCAGAAGTTTATTGAGGATTTTTGCATCTAGGTTCATTAGAGATATTGGTCTGTAGTTTTCTTTCTTTGAAGTGTCTTTGTCTGGTTTAGGAATCAGGGTGATGTTGGCCTCATAGAATGAATTTGGAAGTTCTCCCTCTTTTTCTATTTCCTGAAATAGCTTGAAAAGTATTGGTATTAGTTTCTCTTTAAAGGTTTTGTAAAACTCTGCTGTATACCCATCCGGTCCTGGGCTTTTCTTAGTCTTTTGATGGTTTCTTCTATTTCCTCAATTGATATTGGTCTGTTTAGGTTGTCAATATCCTCCTGACTCAATCTGGGCAGATCATATGACTTAAGAAATTTATCGATGCCTTCACTGTCTTCTATTTTATTTGAGTATAAGGATTCAAAATAATTTCTGATAATCTTCTGTATTTCTGAAGTGTCTGTTGTGATATTGCCTTTTTCATCCCGTATGCTAGTAATTTGAGTTCTCTCTCTTCTTCTCTTCGTTAGCGTGGCTAAGGGTCTGTCGATTTTATTTATTTTTTCAAAGAACCAACTTTTAGTTTTGTCAATTTTTTCAATTGTTTCTTTTGTTTCGATTTCAT
Source organism: Callospermophilus lateralis (assembly GCF_048772815.1). NCBI lineage: Eukaryota > Metazoa > Chordata > Mammalia > Rodentia > Sciuridae > Callospermophilus > Callospermophilus lateralis. The sequence goes on from NC_135325.1 coordinate 98,185,448, forward strand.
TAATTTCAGCTCTGATTTTAATTATTTCTTGTCTTCTACTTCTTTTGCTGTTGTTTTGCTCTTCTTTTTCTAGGATTTTGAGTTGAAGTATTAGATCATTTATTTGTTGGTTTTTTCTTTTTTTAAGGAATGAACTCCAAGCAATAAATTTTCCTCTTAGAACTGCTTTCAATGTGTCCCATAGATTCTGATATGTTGTGTCTGTGTTTTCATTTATCTCTAAGAGTTTTTAAATTTCCTCCTTGATGTCTTCTATAACCCATTGATCATTCAGTAACCTATTGTTCATTCTCCAAGTGATGCATGATTTTTCCTTACTTCTTTTATCGTTGATTTTCAATTTCATTCCATTATGATCAGATAAGATGCATGGTATTATCTCTACTCCTTTATATTGTCTAAGAGTTGCCCTGTGACATAATATATGATCTATTTTTGAGAAGGATCCATGTGATGCTGAGAAAAAAGTGTAACTGCTTGATCTTGGGTGGTATATTCTATATATGTCAATTAAGTCTAGGTTATTAATTATGTTATTGAATTCTATAGTTTCCTTATTCAAATTTTGTTTGGAAGATCTGTCCAGTGGTGAGAGAGGTGTGTTGAAGTCTCCCATGATTATTGTATGGTGGTCTATTAGACTCTTGAACTTGAGAAGATTTTGTTTGATGAATATAGCTTCACCATTGTTTGGGGCATATATATTTATGATTGTTATGTCTTGTTGGTGTATGGTTCCCTTGAGCAGTATGTAGTGTCCCTCTTTATCCCTTTTGATTAACTTTGGCTTGAAATCTATTTTATTTGATATGAGTATGGACACTCCTGCTTGTTTCCGAAGTCCATATGAGTGATATGATTTTTCCCAACCTTTCACCTTCAGTCTATGTATGTCTTTTCCTATCAAATGCCTCTCCTGTAGGCAGCATATTGTTTGGTCTTGTTTTGTGATCCATTCTACTAGCCTGTGTCTCTTAATTGGTGAGTTTAAGCCATTAACATTTAGGGTTATTATTGAGATATGGGTTGTTCTTCCAGCCATATTTGTTTATTTATGTTACTAAACATGGTTTGTTTTCCTCTTTGATTATCCCCCCCCCTTTACTGTACTACCTCCCGCTGTTGGTTTTCATTGATATTTTCCATTTCCTCTTCCTGTAATATTTTGCTGAGGATGTTTTGAAGAGATGGTTTTCTAGCTGCAAATTCTTTTAACTTTTTTTTTATCATGGAAGGTTTTAATTTCATCTTCCATCCTGAAGCTTAATTTCGCTGGATACACAATTCTTGGTTGGAACCCATTTTCTTTCAGTGTTTGAAATATGTTATTCCAGGATCTTCTAGCTTTCAGAGTCTGTGTTGAAAGATCAGCTATTATCCTGATTGGTTTACCCCTAAATGTAATCTGCTTCCTTTCTCTTGTAACTTTTAAAATTATCTCCTTATTCTGTATGTTGGGCATCTTCATTATAATGTGTCTAGGTGTGGATCTCTTATTATTTTGCACATTCGGCGTCCTGTAGGCTTCTAGGATTTGGGATTCAGTCTCATTCTTCAAGTCTGGGAAGTTTTCTCGTATTATTTCAATGAATAGGTTGCTCATTCCTTTGGTTTGGACCTCTATACCTTCCTGTATCCCAATGACTCTTAAGTTTGGTCTCTTTATGTTATCCTATATTTCTTTAATGTTCTGCTCATGGTTTCTTAACAGTTTTGCTGAGCTGTCTATGTTCTTCTCCATTTGAAATACTTTATCTTCATTGTCTGATGTTCTATCTTCTAAGTGTTCTACTCTGCTGGTAGTATTCTCATTTGAGTTTTTAAGTTGGTTTATTGCTTCCTGCATTTCCAGGATTTCTGTTTGTTTGTTTTTTATAACCTCTATCTCCCTGAATAATTGATCTTTTGCTTCTTGGATTTGTTTATGTAATTCATTGTCGAAGTGGTCGAAGTGGTCTTTCATTGTCTGATTTTGCTGTCTAATATATTCCTTGAGACTCCAGATCATCTGAAGCATGTATATCCCGAATTCTTTATCTGACATTCCATCTGCTGCAGATATTACCTCTTCTAAAGTTGAGTTGACCAGCATTGCTTGTGGTCCTTTCTTTCCTTGTCTTTTCATACTGCTCGCGTTTCTTTCTGCTTGGTGAAACTGTTGTGTTATTGATTTTTCCCCCTATATATTTATATTGCTCTTGTATAGTTGCAAAGTCTCCCTCGCAGGCTTTGGCGGTGGTTCTGCCCCTCCTCCAATTGGGGCAATGTGCCTACCACGCCGGCAGGCCGCATGGCCTGTACTTTCGGTGGGCCTGTTCTTTCGGTGGTCACAGGTCCGCCTACCTTGCAGGCGTAAGCAGCGGCTCTGCCTCTCCGCTGGCCGCTAGGCCTGTTCTGTCTGTCGGTTGCAAGTCTGTCTACCTAGCAGGCGCTGGTGGCGGCTCTGCCCCTCCCCCAACCGGGGCGATGTGTCTGGCGGGCCACTGGGCCTGTTTTGTCAGTGGTCACGGTTCCGCCTGCCTTGCAGGCGCGTGGGGCAGCTGTGCTCCTCCGCAGGTTGCTGGGCCTGATCTGCCGGTGGGTCGCAGGTCTGCCTACCTTGCAGGCTCGGGGGATGGCTCTGCCGCTCTGCGGATTGCTGTGCCTGTTCTGCTGGTGGGTCGCGGGTCTGCCTACCTTGCAGGCGCCCGGCGGCTCTGCCCCTCCCCCAACCGGGGCGATGTGTCTGGCGGGCCACTGGGCCTGTTTTGTCGGTGGTCACGGTTCCGCCTACCTTGCAGGCGCGTGGGTCAGCTGTGCCCCTCCGCAGGTTGCTGGGCCTGACCTGCCGGTGGGTCGCACGTCTGCCTACTTTGCAGGCTCGGGAGGTGGCTCTGCCACTCTGCGGATTGCTGTGCCTGTTCTGCTGATGGGTCGTGGGTCCGCCTACCTTGCAGGCGCCTGGCGGCTCTGCCCCTCCCCCAACCGGGGTGGGGCGATGTGTCTGGCCGGCTGCTGGGCCTGTTCTGTTGGTGGTCACGGTTCTGCCTACCTAGCAGGCGCGTGGGGCAGCTGTGCCCCTCCGCAGGTTGTTGGGCCTGACCTGCCGGTGGGTCGCGGTCCACCTACCTTGCAGGCGCCCGGCGGCTCTGCCCCTCCCCCAACCGGGGCGATGTATCTGGCGATCCACTGGGCCTGTTTTGTCTGTGGTCATGGTTCCACCTATCTTGCACGCGCGTGGAGCAGCTGTGTCCCTCCGAGAGTTGCTGGGCCTGACCTGCCGGTGGGTGGCAGGTACGCCTACCTTGCAGGCGCGGGGGTGGCTCTGCCGCTCCGCGGGTCGCTGGGCCTGATCTTCATATCTTTGTATATAAAGTATGTTCACACCAATTCATGCCTTTATACATGTACTTTGTTTTTTTGCATTACAATTCTTATTACACATATACACCACAATTTTTCATATCTGTTTATACATAAAATATGTTGACACCCAATTCGAGTCTTCATACATGTACTTTGGATAATGATGTTCATCACATTCCACCACCCTTGTTAATCCCCTGTCCCTTTCCTTTCCCTCCCACCCCTCTTCCCGATCTAAAATTATCTAATTCTCCCATTCTTCCCCTCCCTACCCCACTATGAGTCAGCCTCCTTATAGCAGAGAAAACATTCAGTATTTGTTTTGGGGGGGTTGGCTAACTTCACTTAGCATTATCTTCTCCAATGCCATCCATTTACCTGCAAATGCCATGATTTTATTGTCTTTTAATGCTGAGTAAAATTCCATTGTGTATATATGCCACATTTTTTTTATCCATTCATCCACTGAAGGGCATCTAGGTTGGCTCCACAGTGTAGCTATTGTGAATTGTGCTGCTATAAACATTGATGTGGCTGTGTCCCTGTAGTATGCTGTTTTTAAGTCCTTTGGGTATAGTCTGAGGAGAGGGATAGCTGGGTCAAATGGTGGTTCCATTTCCCAGATTTCCAAGGAATCTCCATACTGCTTCCATATTGGCTGTACCAATTTGCAGTCCCACCAGCAGTGTATGAGTGTGCCTTTTCCCCCACATCCTCACCAACACTTGTTGTTGTTTTTATTCATAATACCTGCCATTCTGACTGGAGTGAGATGATATCTTAGAGTAGTTTTGACTTGCATTTCTCTGATTTCAGCAGCAAATTCTTAAGGGTCTTACTCTTTCTGTATATTTTGGCTGTTTTCTCTCTTACAATAGGTTCTTTCTTTATGTCATTTGTTATTATTTCATTAGGAGCTCATCTTTAATTTACTTGGGGCAATGATTATTGAAGCTTTTGTGTCCCTAGTTGTAGAAATGCTGTATCAGAATAGTACTTCGTTTGCTTCTGCCTAGAGCCCTTGAAGTTTTATAGTTTAAAACCCTTTTCATATTAACCTCCTACTTCAGTCTTAACCCTACTATGTGTGTAGTTTAAATTCAGATTTCACACCTATGTGGCACATATACGGAAACATGCTTTCTTGTGGGACACTTTTTCCCTATCATAAACCACAGTTAATCAAAATTCTAAGTTTCCTTTTTAATACCTAATTGTATGAACTTTTAAAATGTTCTTTAAATAAATAAGAGGACAGTGCCATCACACTCTTTTTCATTGTATGAGCCCAAGGTCTCTTGTCCCTTTGTAAGCATTGCAAACCTAAAACCCTAGAACCTATAAATAGTCAGCTAGCCCTCTGGGCTTCCAAAACTTCTTCTCAGAGGTCAATTGCTTCTGGCATAAATATAGTTTTACATAGAATTCCTATGTAAATTCCTATGTAATTCCTAATTTCACAAATGGGAATTTCCCCTTTTCTTTTCAAACCCATTTACTTTTTTTTTTTAATTACAAGTCCCATATATCTTTAGCTGGGGTGGGATTTCCATGTTAGCTCAGCTTTCCATGATTCTATAACTCTCTTTTTATACTTTATCTTATTTACTTACTTACTTATTCATTTATTTATTTATTTTCCAATTCATACCTTCAAGGTTCAACTCCAGTGGGTTGGAAATCCATATTGTGTATTTGTGTGATATGTGAACATGGGATTTATGTGTCTACATCCAGTTTGCTTTCTGTATTATATACATATCTCTTTATTTCTCATCTTGCTTATCACACAAGGTAGGATACTTCCTTACCTATATTATATTAGTAGTTTTAGGCTCTATTTTTGTTTCTTGTTTGAAGGAATTTTGTAGGGGTTGGTGTATTTTCTCTGATTTATTTTATCTTCAGTCCTTTGATTTTTTAAATGGAGACATTTCCTCCGAATGACTTTTAAAGTCTATTATACCTGTATAATTTGGTAAATAGTAGTTGTACAGTAGATTCCCCTTTAAGAATGAGCTACCTTTTAATTTTCTTAAGATTTAGGTTCATCTTCCTTTTGCTTATTCTGATAGGTCTTATTGGAGTCGATGGAGTTGCAAATCAAACTTCCTTTGAGAAATAGAAATGACCTCATTTAATTTAGAAAGTTTTTTATGTTAATGTGCATTATTTATAAAGGATTCACTTTGAGGAATTCAATTTGCAGCATGAATAGTTCAATTTCCAGGTATGGTATGATTTGGGATACAGTTTAATTACAGTTAAGAAGTGTCATGGAACCAGTGAAGCATTTGGATAACAAAATCCAACAACTCTTTGTAAAAATATATAGGGTTCTTTCCTTGAAAACAATCCATAAAGATATGTTTAATAAATAACACATAAATGTGGTATTTGAATACTTAAGGATTCAAAGTTGAAGTGATGCACAGTTTTCTGTTGACTTATTGACTTTGGATGTATTCTGTTATTTTGGTAGGATAAAAGTTACCCAGAATATAAATGTTCTGTAAAAGTACACTTAACTATACCTCAATTTAATTATATTTTAATATATTGCTCACTTATGAATCATACACTAAAGAGAATGCTGTTAACTGTGGATTCTATGTTTTGAATCATACAGTATACTATTCTTTGTTTAAACTTAGGATTGCATTTATGAGTCCAGATGGCAGTTGTTATATAAGGCAATTTGCCAAAAGTGTACCTAATTAATATTCATATAATGTGCACCAAAGTCAAAGGACTTCATCTTTATACTTCCCTATAATGTTGCCTTTCAGATGCTCCCCATGTATACTTTGTGCTAATTCATTTTTCCTGGCATGCATGCTTTTCTGTCAGATTTTCCTTATTCAGACATTTACTTACACCAGTTCCTGGCTTTTAGTAATGTCCGGAAATGCATCAATCAGGGAAAATCACCAAATTGTTCCCTATGAACAAAAGCTAGTTCCTGATTGCAGTTACCTCAGTTTGGAGCCTTAGAGGATTTGAGGGTTTTTATGCAGCATTAGGGCTACTTGTCTGCACCAGTATCGCAGTTATTGAATCCTACCAGTGCTATGTTGCATGTTCCACATGTTCATGATTGCTAATGGCAAGTGTAATTCAAAAAAAGTATTTATATAAATAAGACAATCTGACGCATTGGGGTTTACTAATTATTAATGTATTGAAAAGTATTGAGTATTTTTGCAGTATTTGGAAAATATAGTTTAGAGGAAAACTTTTTTATCTGGGAATCACATCAAGGTTAAAGTTTGAGATGTTTGCCTTGAAAGTATCAATGAGTATATAAGGGCTTTCAGGTTTCTTGCTATAGAAGTCATTGTAAGTTTATACCCTGGTCTCATTTTAGCAAGGAGGAAAATAATGAAAGAGTTCCCAGAGGGTGGGAATTAAATTGTAGGAAACCAGAGCATGTAGAACCAAGCTTCCTCTCCTTATTTTTGTAATGAAACAACTTATTAAAATTTCTGTTATTGCTAATAAGGACAGGGTTTTCAGAGGTCCCTGGTGAAATAGGACCTGGATATTAGTAGTAATATTCCTTTAGTGGCGATATCTTACTGTGGAAGATATTTTCAACAAGAGCCCCTAAATTCCTCTGTACAATTTCCATTGTACAAATGCCCTATAAAATACCATTATCTACCCCCTTTATCACCTCTTCACTTAAATCGCTTCTGTTTTGGTGTCCATGGATATCTCTTGCTTTTTTTTCCCTCATAAAGGACGAATACTGAGAAAGCAACATTCAAGCCCTTTAAAATGTTTTCATTTTATTAACAAAAATATCTTGAAATTTTTATTTCTTATAAAATTGTATTATGTGTCACATTATACTGCCTAAGTCAGTCAGAACCTCAGTAGTAAACAAATGGAACCTTCATAGTACAATGATTTGAGGAAGGCTTATTCACAAAACTATTGTTCATGGAAATGTGGGCAGTGTATATGGGGACCACAATATATAGTGTAACAGCCAGTGGATGCTGGCATTGTTACCATCACTAGTCCTGAGAGACAAGGAGAAATAGTTAATGGAACACAAAAGGACCGCAGTCTGGCTGGGCACAATTCAGGAGCCACTTGTCAAAAGAAACTAACTTTATTTTTAGAACTACACAAGATAAACAAAACAGCTCCTCAGGAAAAAACCCTCAGAGCCCAACTGCCACCACCGGCTTCCCACAAGCCACACACCCAACAACCTCTTCTTCCCACAATCCTCCTGCTCTTGAGGCCGATTGGCTGGGTTGCATGGGCGGAGCCAAAAAAGTCCCCCAATGAGTAGCTCCGTGGTCTGAAAGGGCAGGGAAACAGCCCAATGAGCATCACCGCAGAGGAGCCAATCAGCTAGTTGTTGCTGGGGCCGCTGTGAGCCAATCATCAGCTGGTAGTCTGAAAGGGCAGGGAAACAGCTCAATGAGCATCTCCACAGAGGAGCCAATCAGCTAGGTGTTGCTGGGGCCGCTGTGAGCCAATCATCAGCTGGCAGTCTGAAAGTTTGCTGGAGCCCCTTCGGCTGTGGCTCTCAACATCTCCCCCTCTCTGTTTAAACAAGAAGCATGTGGCTTAGGGACCGTGTCTGCCTTAGGTTGTCCAATAGTACATATGGTCCTTACCCGTTATTGGATGAGCTGACCTCAAGGCGTCAGCCTCCTGTCTTAGGTTGGTACCATAGTAATTGGATCTTACCCGTCATTGACTACCAGTCCAGTATACAGCCACACCTGTGTAGAGGTCTTCGTACCAGCGGGGGGGTGAGGTTCTTTGCCTCACCTCTGTTGGCCCCCAAATTTTAGCTGAACGATCATGACAAACAGAAGGGAGGAAGATACACCAAGCCAGCTGACGGCTCCTTTTGGAAAAATTGTACCACCGATGACACCATCAGCATAAATACCCCAACACTACCAGAAGTTGCTGCACCAACAGATAGTTCACAATGCATACAAGTGAGTTCACAATGCATATAAGTGATACATAGTCCAGGCAAGTTCTGCAAGCAGTTCAGTGATGGCTATTGCAGAAGATGTAGATTGGTTTTATCTTTGTCTTCATGCACTGGGATGAAGATAGGAATTCTGACAATAATGGCTAAAGAAAAATTATATAACATTTTATAACATTCCAGAAGGCACTAAAAGAAAACAATTTTCTTAACAATTTACATTGTCTTCACTGAAGATAGGAATTCTGGCAATAATGGCTAAAGAAAAAATTATGTAACATTCCAGAAAGCACTAAAAGAAAACAATTTTCTTAACAATTTACATTGTCTTCACCGGCACTGGGATGAAGATAGGAATTTTGGCAATAATGGCTGAAGAAAAAATTATGTAACGTTCCAGAAGGCATTAAAAGAAAACAATTTTCTTAACAATTTACATTATCTTTAAGAGAATTATTAAATATAATGAAAAGGAAAGGTGAAAGTAAACAAACAGATCTGTTAACCTCCTTTTTTGTTCACATTTTAAAACAATCTTCAACAGCTGTTTACCCAATTTAAATTAAACCATTTAAATCAATCACGTGAATAAAAAAAAGAAATTATTTGGATCCATTTTTTCATGAGCGCTCATCATATATGACATATGGACATACGTACATTCAAACACAAAACACAAGTGTGCACACATAATACATATGACACATAACATAATAGTAAAGGCCTTATAACTTTTTACAGGTGAAATCTCCATTGCAATGTTTAAAAACTCTATAGTCAAAAAATAGGACTGATCAGCAAAACATTAACCTAGGTCTGTATGAGCTCAAAAAAAAAATATATATGGGAAAGGGCAATAATAAAATAGATATTGAAAAAAGCATTCTGGTTCTGTCGCAGATGTAAGAATAACCAAACTGGAGTTCTGGATATCACATCTTCTTTTTGGTCTGTAGAAATCGCTTTAGTTAATCTGTCTGGAATCCAAATCAGCTGCTGTTCTCCCTGTGGAAACACATAAACAGACCCCCGACTCCAGGCAATCACTGGGTCAGGACCTTAGTTAATCTCTCTGGAATCCAAATCGGCTGCTGTTCTCCCTGTGGAAACACACAAACAGACCCCCGACTCCAGACAATTACTGGGTCAGGACCTTTCCATTGTCCTGTTAGAATATCCTTCCAAAGTACCTTGGGCTTATGTACATTTTTTGGACACATATGCCTTTCCGCAGCACTAAGCCCTGATGAATCCAAATTTAAAAAGTTTAGAGTAAAAAGGGTTATTTTAAGTTTATCTTTGGGGAATATATACCCCTTCCCAATTCCTTCTTTTTGCTTTAATAAGTACATTTTAATAGTTTGATGAGCTCTTTCAACTATGCCTTGTCCCTGTGGATTGTATGGGATTCCTGTTATATGAGTAATGCCAAATGATGAGCAAAATTGTTTAAAAGAGGTAGAAGTATAACCAGGGGCATTATCTGTTTTTAACTGTTTTGGAACGCCCACAGTGGCAAAATTTTGTAAGCAATGAGCTATAACATCTTTAGTTTTTTCTCCGGCATGAAGGGAGCCCATCAAAAATCCAGAAGAAGTATCAACTGTAACATGCAAATATTTTAATTTTCCAAATTCTGGCAACTGTGTGACGTCCATCTGCCAAATATGGTTAGGTATCAATCCTTTAGGATTGACTCCAAGATTAACTTGTGGTAAAAAGGTCACACAATTTTGACATTGTTTTATTATTTGTCTAGCTTGTTCCTTAGTTATTTTAAAACGCTTTTGTAAAGTATTAGCATTGACATGGAACTTTTTATGAAAATTTATAGCTTCTTCTAGTGTAGAGAAAATATGTATGTCATGTGTAGTTTTATCTGCTAAATCGTTGCCCAAACTAAGGGCTCCAGGCAATCCTGTATGTGCCCTGATATGTCCTATAAAGAATGGATCTTTTCTGTCCCAGATTAGACTTTGTATAGTGGAAAACAAAGAGAAAATAGTAGAGGAAGGGGAAATCCTACCAGCATCTTCAAGGGATACTATAGCATTAACTATATACTGACTATCGGAAAATAAATTAAATACAGAATTTTTAAACATCACAAAAGCCTGTAATACTGCCTTAAGTTCTACCTTTTGAGCTGATTGTTTGGGTACTAAAAATGTAAAAGTTTGATCAGGTGTAACTATTGCTGCTGTACCATTATTTGATCCATCGGTGAATATATTTGGAGCATTCCCGATAGGTGTTTTTCTTGTCATTTTTGGAAAAATTACAGGATGCGATGACCAAAAAGACAATAAAGGATTAGATGGTAAGTGGTTATCAAATGAAACATTAGATTTGCACATGATTATTGCCCAAGTATTTAACTCATTAGCTAACTCATCAATTTGATTCATAGTATATGGAGTAATAATTTTATTGGGAGAAATTCCAAACACTCCCTTTGCTGCTTTTATTCCTTTGAGTATTAATTGTCCTACAGCCTCAGGATACCTAGTAAGAATAGTGTTAGGAGAATAAGATAAATGTATCCATAATAATGGGCCTTCTTGCCAAAATACTCCTGTAGGAATATTTTTTGTTGGTAGTACAATAAATAATAAAGGCAAACTTATATCAATTCTATCCAAATGCATATTTTCCATATATGTTTCAATGATTTTTAATGCCTTTCTTGCTTCAGGCGTTAACATTCGGGGTGAATTTGGATCTGATGGACCTTTTAGGATATCAAATAAAGGTCCCAACTCTCCTGTTGGTATACCTAGATAAGGTCTTATCCAATTTATGTCTCCTAATAACTTTTGAAAGTCATTAAGTGATTTGAGTTGATCTACTCGTATTTGAATTTTTGGTGGACGGACCATGGTTGAGGATAATAGAACTCCTAAATAATTAATTGGAAAATATAATTGTACTTTATCTATTGCTATCTCTAGATTATAATTTTTTAATAAGTTTGTAAGTGTGGCATAACAGTCTAGCAATGTGTTTTTAGCTTTGTGTGCTAATAATACATCATCCATATAGTGAAATATTTGTAGTTCAGGATTTTGATTTCTAAGTGGCTGGATTGCTTTGTTAACATAAATTTGACACATAGTTGGGCTGTTAGCCATCCCTTGAGGGAGTACTTTCCATTCATATCTCTGATCAGGACCTTCATGATTCAGTGCAGGGATAGTAAATGCAAAACGTGGACTATCCTCAGGATGAATTGGAATTGAAAAAAAACAATCTTTAATATCTATAACTAAAACATACCAAGTTTTTGGCAAAGCAGACAATTGAGGAATCCCCGATTGAGCAGGTCCCATAATAACCATCTCATTATTAATGGCTCTTAAATCTTGCAATAATCTCCATTTACCAGATTTCTTTTTGATGACAAAAATGGGAGTATTATGGGGAGATACAGAAGGTTGTATATGTCCTTCTGCTAATTGTTGTTTGACCAGATCATGGGCTACTAGTATCTTTTCTTTAGTCAGGGGCCACTGAGGAACCCATACTGGTCTTTCTGATTTCCAAGTAATTTTTATTGTCTCAGTGGCCCTTTCTGAAAATCCAACCCATGTCTGTCTGTTCCTTGATCTATTTGTATTGGTGCTGCTATACCTTGTTCTTGTTTTCCTAATCTTTTTCCTTTCCTAAAACCTTGTCTAGTCATAATAGTGGGTGCATTTTGGTTGATGTTATTTGTTAATGTCAAACCTAATTGATCAAGGACATCTCGTCCCCATAAATTTATAGGAAGATGATCCAATACATATGGCTGTATAGTTCCTTCACATCCTTCAGGATCCTTCCAATCTAATACCATTGCACTTCTATGGGGATTAGTCGCCACTCCTAGGCCTCGAAGCGTTTGAGTGGCTTGTTGTAATGGCCAATGTTTTGGCCATTCTTGACTAGATATGATACTAAGGTCTGCACCTGTATCCTGTAGCCCATTAAATTCATGTCCTTGAATATTTAGTTTTAGCATGGGGCGAGAATCTAAATTTAAAGACAGCATAGCCCAATCTACACCTGTGGAGCCTAATCCCTTGGAACCTCTTTCTATAGCACGACTGGAAAATTTATCATGTAGGCTTGGTATTATTAGTAACTGTGCTATTCTATCTCCTGGTGAAATTACTGATATACCATTTGGAGAACTGGCTATAATTTTTATTTCACCTTCATAATCGGGATCAATTACCCCAGGACTTATCATAAGTCCTTTTAGAGTAGAAGAGCTGCGTCCCAATAATAAGCCTACTGTTCCTTTGGGAAGAGGTCCTTTCACCCCTGTGGGAATGATTTGAATTCCCATCTCTGGAGTTAGTACTGATCTGGCGGAGGCGCAGATGTCCAACCCTGCGCTCCCTCTGGTTTGTCTGATGAGGGATCTGATGGACAATGTGTCCTGGGCACTACCCTGATGGGGTTGCTGGGTTCCTCCAGTGCTCCGTATATTTGTGGTTTTGGGCCCCGGAGCATTGGGCCCCCCTGTCCATTTTTTGGCAATGGAGCCCAATGCCTTTCTCCACGATATCGTGGATAAACACTTGGTCCTTGTTCGTTTTTTGATAATGGAGTACCCTCTATGGTGGTTTGAGAACGGCATTCATTAGCCCAATGTCTCCCTCTATGGCATCGTGGGCAAATACCCGGTATTCTACTCCTTTGATACCTAGTTTTGTTAAACCCTCCTCCTATGGGGCAATTCCTTTTAAAATGTCCTGTTTGTTCACAATTGTAGCATGTTCTTGGCCTGGAATCTAAAGCCTGTTTTACTGCAGCTGCCACAATTTGCCCTTGTTCATTAATGTCTCTGGCATCTAAAGCCTGTTTTACTGCAGCTGCCACAATTTTCCCTTGTTCATTAATGTCTCTGGCATCTAAAGCCTGTTTTACTGCAGCTGCCATGACTTGCTCTTGTTCATTAATGTCTCTACATAATTTAATATATGTGTTTAAATCTTCATGTTTCCATGGTCTAATGATATCTCTGCACCAACGATTCGCTTGGTCATAAGCCAGTTGTTTTATTAATGGCATTGCTTGTTCTGTATTCCCAAAAACTCTGGTAGCTGTTTGAATAAGCCTATCTACAAATTCAGCATAAGATTCATTAGTTCCTTGTATTATCTTAGATAATTGACCTTGTAAACCTCCATGTCCTTGTAAAGTCTTCCATGCCTTAACTGCATCTACAGCAATTTGTAAATATACACCAGGATCATATGCAATTTGTTGGTGCTGACCCTCATAAGGTCCCTTTCCTAACAACATATCTAGATTTCTCTGAGGATAACCAGCTGCTGCATTTCGCCTAGCCGTCTCCTTGCAAAATTCCTCATTGGCAACCTTCCATAACAGGTATTGTCCTCCATTTAGCACAGCTTTACACATATTAGCCCAATCTGCTGGCGTCATGTTCAAGTTGGTAATGGATTCGACCAAGCTTACAGTGAAGGGTGCTTGAGGACCATAGGTTGTTACAGCCTCTTTTAGCTGCTTCACTGTTTTGAAATTTAAAGTCTGGTAAATTCGCTGCCCTCCTACCTCAAATACAGGGCATGTTAATACTTGAGATCCTGTCTCAGGATCTGAACTATCCACTGCGGGGGTTGGGGGCCTCTCAGCATATGGACGTGGCCTTGTCAGTTGGACACTTACATCCTCTGGTGATAGAAAGGTGTTAGTAGCAGTCTCCTGTAGAGGTGGTGCTGTTGGTTGGACACTTAAGCCCTCTGGTGATAGAAAGGTTTTAGTAGCAGTCTCCTTTTGTAACTTTCCCCCTGATGGCTTTTTCTGCTCTAAACTTTCTTTCTCTGTCTGATTAGCTCGAAAGACCTTCTCTTTTACTTGAATCTTTTCCTCTTTCTGACTAACTTGAGAGACCTCCTCATTTACTTGAATCAATATATCTTCTCCTTCCTCTACCTTTGTCTGAATTGAAGGCTTTGGACTAAGAAAACCAGATACGAACGCCCACAATGCCAATGTGCCAGCTGGCAGAGTTCCTGGGCTGTTCTTTTCTATTCTTTTTAAATCTTCACCATGATGGTTCCATTGTGATATACTTAACAACTCCTCCTTAAAAAGCCATGGGCTACATTTTTGCATTGTATCAACGTATGCCCTGACTGCTCTTGATTTTACTGGGATGTCTTCTTCCTCTAACAATTTACTTAACACTCTTTCAGTTTGTTTTTTACTAGTTTCTGATCCCGTATTTCTACTATAATACAACCCAACAAGATGACGCCAAACAAAACCGAGACAGAATGAAATAAAAATGGAACAACAAAAATTCATTATAGCCTTTCTATCCTCCTTATATGTGCATCCGTCCTTTCTCCCTATCTGTTCCTCAGACGTAAATAGTTTTTCCTCAGAAGTGAGCGGTTTTTCTTCCGTCTCACTCATCTCCAGGGACAGGCAACTTAAAACAAAAATGAAGCAAAACAAAAGAGGAATCTTAAAATGGCTCCCCATCCTCTCACCCTGCCCTCAGGGGCGAGCGGTTTACTTACCCTCAGTCGCTCCCCGTGCGAGCCACCAAATGCCGCAGTCTGGCTGGGCACAATTCAGGAGCCACTTGTCAAAAGAAACTAACTTTATTTTTAGAACTACACAAGATAAACAAAACAGCTCCTCAGGAAAAAACCCTCAGAGCCCAACTGCCACCACCGGCTTCCCACAAGCCACACACCCAACAACCTCTTCTTCCCACAATCCTCCTGCTCTTGAGGCCGATTGGCTGGGTTGCATGGGCGGAGCCAAAAAAGTCCCCCAATGAGTAGCTCCGTGGTCTGAAAGGGCAGGGAAACAGCCCAATGAGCATCACCGCAGAGGAGCCAATCAGCTAGATGTTGCTAGATGTTGCTGGGGCCGCTGTGAGCCAATCATCAGCTGGTAGTCTGAAAGGGCAGGGAAACAGCTCAATGAGCATCTCCACAGAGGAGCCAATCAGCTAGGTGTTGCTGGGGCCGCTGTGAGCCAATCATCAGCTGGCAGTCTGAAAGTTTGCTGGAGCCCCTTTGGCTGTGGCTCTCAACACTGAGAGACAAGGAGAAATAGTTAATGGAACAAAAAAGGAGATAGGCTTATGCAAATATGGTTGTCTTAAGAGCTGTGACTTTCTCTTGAGAGTACTTGCAGACGTAAAACTTTATAATAATGGAAACTGGGTGATAAATAACCTCACTTGACTCTCTTCTGCTGGTGCTTCTCATTGGGCTAACCTGGCTAAAATCCATAGATTGTAGAATTTCAGTGAGGTATTATATATCTTACATGCGGTGTCTCCTTAGCAGAAAGTCAGGAAAGAATATACAATGAATCCAGAGTTGCCAACATAAGTCACTTATATTTATTTAGCATGCATGCATGTTATGATACTCTCCATAAATAGACACACATATATGTACATAAACATATGTACACATGCTTACTACATATGTGTAGTTTCTTTTGAGTCATATAATTCCCTGAGAGAATAGCTTTATACCCACTTTAAAGCATAATGCATTTATGAATTTGACATGAGCTGCACAGATAATCAACTTAAACTGGATTTATCAATATCACTCCATATTTCTTCTCTGTAAAACTCATGATTATTAGCTAGTATTTATTGAAAACATATTTAATTTAAGCCTATTGGCTGTCTTAAAAGGTAGTTGCTATTCTTATCTCCAGTTAACAAACAGGGAAACTAAGAAACAGGAGAAGTTCAACAATTTAAGATTTTAGAGTTAATAAGAGACAGAAGCAGGATTTAGACCTAGAAAGTCTGGTTCTAGAGCTCATGTTGTTAACCACTACACTATAGCAACTTCTGACCTTCAATTTGTTTTCTATTTCATTGATTTTATTTGTTTATCTTTTCCTTTATATTACAAAGCATCAATTAGAATAGCTCATATGACATTCATACCTTGCTCAAAGAAGGGGGGAATTCTTTTCTCCATGTTAGTAATAATAGCCTTCTACTTCTTTCAGACCCCTAGGTTTCTGGAATTGAATTTGTGATCTGTACATTTAAGGTAGCAAGATAGTCATATACAAGGATTGGTTATATAAAAAAAAAAACTTCACCCTAACAGTTTCAAATTCTAATGCAAAGTATATCATTTATTTTCTTTCAGAAATAAACTAGAAACACTACCATCCATATTACAACAAAACAATGGAGTGTTTCTAAATATTTTTTACATAAAATTAAATGTCTTAATATTAAATCATAGATCTCAGGCTAAGTTACTTCATAATTTAATTTGTATTGTTATTATTATCATCATTTTTAGGAAGGATTGAACCAAGGGGACTTAACCACTGAGTCATTTCCCCAGTCTTTTTTTAATTTTTAATTGTGAGACAAGATATTGCTGAGTTGCTTTAGGACCTCATTAAGTTGCTGAGACTGGCTTTGAACTTGCAATCCTCCTGCCTCTGTCTGCCTCTATGACTACATAATAGTCCCCTGTTCAGAAATACTGCTTCAGTTTCTTATTTTTTTGTTTAATATTTTATGCATAGTTTTGATAAATATATTTATTGTTAAATATTTGTAATTTTCCAATGTGATTTCTTTATGCTAAATGTCAAACTTAAATTTTTATATCAAAAGAAATGATGTGGATTCCATATCAAAAGAAATAGACACAGGGGCTGGGGTTCTGACTCAGTAGTAGAGCTTTTGCCTAGCACATGAGAGGCCCTGGGTTCGATCCTCAGCACCATATAACAATAAATAAATAAAGGTATTATGTCCAACTACAACTAAAAAAATAAATATTAAAAAAATAAATAGACACTTTTATTTTAATTCTGTGTTTGTGGAGCTAGTGATTGAACCTAGAGATCTGCAAATGTTAGGCAAGCTCTCTATCTCTGAGTTACATCCCCAGTCCAGGAATACATACTTCTTTGTTTCTTGTTTTAAAAATGTATGAAGTAGTTCAAAATGAACTGACAGTTGGAGGTTTCATATCATTGCTTTTTCTCCTTTGTATCATTTTTTTATTTTATTTTTGCTGCAGTATTTCATCTTACTTTGTGTGATTTAGTTTTATAAATGTCATTGATCAACTATTATATGTCTCTGGAGATATTTATCTGTATATCTATATCTGTTTATTTGAAAATTTTAGATTCCCTATTAGTATACAGCTATAAGGTTTGAATTTTATTCCTGTAATGGATTATCATTTTGAGTATACATTTCATCAAACAAGATAAGTATGTTAGCATTTTGACAAATTATTAAAGTATAATTGTTATTGGAAATATAGCTCTTAAAATTATAGGAGCTGTTTTTCAATTAGTTCTTATATTTGAAGAAGAATTTATTTTTATAAGAATGAGACATATTTTATGATGTTTGCTTCTGGTTTTCTTTGATTTTTAAAATGTAAGCATAAAAGAACTTTTTCTATACAATTAGAATGGAATAAAAATAATTTTATTACAGTGATGTCTCTTAATCCTTTGAACACTTTTAGAATTATATGCCAAAAATCACATACTGATTTGTCATCAAAATTATTTTTAATGATCTGTCAGCAGGCAATTCAATTAGGTCTTCCTTCGATTTTGTTAAAAGCAAAGAATTAGAAACCACTTAAGTTGCAGAAGGGTGTTACTCAGCTATTAGTCATTCATTTTATTAACTTCATTAATGTAATTTCAAATTGTCTCTTTGTTTGGAACACCACAGATTTTTCCATCCTGTGACAATTTAGTACAGTAATATTGCTGATGAATGGGTGGTATGCTTTTGTTTCATGAAGTAAAAGAAAGGAATTGTGAATGGGTCTGAACAAAGAAATCTTCAGATTACAGATGTGATCTCAGGTAAATGAGTATTATGAAAGAATTTGTTCATTCCAGTAATGGGCACTTTAAAATTATTGATACATAGTTTTAAATTATTTCTAAGGACGAATTAGTAATGTACATTTTCCCTAGTGGTATGAGAGTACCTGTTTTTCCATGGAAATTGAAGGTCTTAAATTGTCTCTAAAACTTTCCTTTCACCACATACCCATTGGAAAAAATTTCATATACCTGTAGCATTGTATGTACCATGATTCATGATCTTTGACTTGGGATATTATATATTATTTCTTCATATATATTATTTTCTTTCCTGGATTAAAATTGTAAAACCTTTTTTTTTGTTTTTAATAATGTTGCTGTATTTTTGTGCCTTTATTTTATTTATTTATTTTTATGTGGTGCTGAGGATCTAACCTAGTGCATCATACATGCTAGGTAAGTGTTCTACCACTGAGCTACAGCCACAGCCACCAAATTATAAAATCTTCGATGGCAGAGATTGTGTTTATTTCTTTCTAATGATTCTGTGCACATAAGAGAAGCCCAATAAGTATGGTTTTAGCCTTAATGGGTACTTGAGGCTCTTGTTTCTGTAAAATAAGAACTGAGCTAAGTCAGACATGTGATGATTAATGATCAGAGAAATGTGTCCTTAGGTGATTTTGTCATTGTGTGAACCTTGTGTTGCACTTCCACAATGTAGGGTGGTCTAACCTATAACACCCTAGGCTGCATAATATATGACTCCTAGGTACAAATCTGTACAGCATGATATTGTCCTGAATACTATAGGTAGACGTAACTCTGTGGTAAATATTTGTATGCCTAAACACAGTATAGGTGTAGTAGAAGCCTGGCTGATAAGAATTATTCTACTCCATTATAGTCTTATGCTACTACCATAGTATATACACTTTGAGGTTGACCAAAATGTCATTATGAAGCGCATGACTCTATAAGAATAGTGGAGAAAAACGTGGAGGCAGTTCTAGGAGATAGCAGGTTTGTAGAACAAAATATAAATAATAGGGTACAACTAACCAAGGACATTTCTGGATCCAAATCATAATCAATCATTTCCATTTTTTGTAAAATGAATTGCAATTTTTGGAATCTTATGTTTATTTTCATTTGGACTTGGTAGTTCTGAGCCAACCTTCTGCTTATCTGAATGCTACTCATACTTAAAGGCTTTCTTCTTAAATCTGCCCTGAATACTTCAGCCTTCTTTGATCTCTCTTTCTGAAATGGAGTATTTATAACCTATATAAAATAATTGAGTACTTAGATATTGTGCTATATTATTTGAAGTTTTGACTGAGTTAATCTAGTTTCCCCAAGTAGATTGAGTCAGGAATAAATGTGTTTGTTTTTTGATACTGTGGATGGAACCCAGGGTCTTGGGCATGCCAGTCAAGTGCTCTACCACTGAGATAGATCCCCTGCCAGGGAGTAAGTTTTATTATATATTGTAAATACAGTCTGATTTTAAGTTCTCTGAATGTTTAGCATAATGT
Organism: Callospermophilus lateralis; assembly: GCF_048772815.1. NCBI lineage: Eukaryota > Metazoa > Chordata > Mammalia > Rodentia > Sciuridae > Callospermophilus > Callospermophilus lateralis. The sequence goes on from NC_135325.1 coordinate 98,205,125, forward strand.
GCTTTGAAGGTCAGAAAAACTAAAGTGCTTAGAAATGCCCATCCTAAACTGCAAATGACTTGCTTAATAATCAGATTGATTATCTGCCTCCTGCTTTTTGTTTTACATAAACTTTTAAGCTTCTTTTAAAATAGTTAATTTAATTACTAGTTAAATGGAGAATATACTATTGTTTATGAAAAGAGGTATCAACAATGGCCTTGATTGCATAGTTATTTAGTAACTATATAATTACCACAGACCATCTACCACAGATTTTGGTCATTGTTGCTAAAGACCCATTAGGTTTCTACTACTATTATAAAGCTTCCATCCTAATATAAGAGCTAATAACTTTGAAACTATTTCCTTCCACTAAATATCACTTATGTTTATTAGTAGGGAAACATTTTTCCCCATGTTATGTTTTCTTCCTTTAGTCTGAGCTATGCTTTGAATTTTCAAAGCAGCAATGTGATCAAAATATTGTCATGGAGAGTTTCTAGAAGTTTGAGCTTCCACTATACATCATTTGAAAATAATTTTCTCTCTATTAGTAGATCAGTGTTCCTCAAAATATTGGGTTTAAATTTTTAAAGTTAATTGATTTTTTAGCTTTAATTTTATATTAACCTTGCATTTACTTGAGGCTTATCAAAGATAAAACAAATGCAATATAAAGACAAGGACTCTAAAAGGGATGAAAGAGGTAATTAATTTAGTTATGACCCTATGCTTGAAAATCATTGCTCTAGTTGAGGAAATCTGTGTCCCTTAGGCCTAGTATTGTCTGGCCCAATATTCACATGTGAGAAATGGATCTCAAATGATTGAATTCAAAGTACAATGACTTAGATCATAGATTAGATTAGATCATAGATTAGACTATCAATTCATAAGAGTATATAAAGCTATTAATAATGATACTTTATAACTATGTTTGAGACAATAAAATGATAATGACATACTATTGAGTGAACAAAGCATATTTATAACCAGATTGTACTAATGAACTTTTACATATTTATGTCTGTATGTATTTTTACATATCTATGGATTTTTTGCTTCAAAATATCCAGGTTACAGCTTTAGTATTGTTAAGTTATATTATCCCATGACTAAATCCAGTTCAAATACGTAACTGAATTTGAATATTCTCTGTATTTCATTAACTACCATATCTCATTATTACTTGAGGCAAACTTGGACTTCGATAGTAAATAAAATTTCATATCTTGAGAAGGACTGTATCCTTCACAAAATTCCTGTGAATTCCATGTTCTAATTAAGGTCATTTCTGCCTCTAAATTCCTTCCTCTGCTGAACTTAAGTCTTGCTCAAATCTCATCTAATATCAATGTCCTCTGAGTGCTCAAGTTGTTGTCAAACTTGTCTTTTTATTTGGTTTTCCCATAATGTGTGCATATGTAAACATGTACAGACACACAGTTATTGTAGGAGTTATAGATTTGATGAGCAGGATGTTTATGTTATATTAATACTAATTATTCAAATTTGAATATTATGCTATATTCATCCTAATAGTCTTGTATATTTCTTCTTAAGACACAATTATTTAGTCCTCTTGACTACCCCCTTGCTTTTTCTACATCATCATACTTGTCTCTTATCCGCCTCCTTTGTTATATAACACACCCCTCACATAAGAAAAATAAAAATGTCCCTTGGGGTTGAGAATGTAGCTCAGTGGCAAAGTTGCTTGTCTCCATTCATGAAGCCCAGTGTTCATTCTCCTGCACCACCAACAACAAAGTAAACCTAAGTCAATTACCTTTGTATGAGTATACAGAACACTGTGCAGTTCTATTCTCTACTAGCAACAGAAACATTTTTATTTACTTAATCAAAATGTGGATTTACTAAACAAGGACCATATACTAGCAGTAGATACTTCCTAATTTTCAGAATCTTTGAGATTGTCTGTTTTCTTCTTCCTTTATCAGTTTCCTAAAGCAGGGAAGTGTCACAGAGTCTTGATGAAGATAGGAATTATAAGACAGAAGTGCCTATGGTATGTTTTGATTTATAACAATGTTTCAATGTTGTACATACAAATGTCTAATTTCATGCAAATGTTTCTGAATTCCTTAGCCCAATGCTTGTCTGGCATATGCCAGGCCCTGGGTTCAGTCCTTGGTATCGCAAGGGAAAAATAGCCCTATTTGAATTTAAAAACTGTCTGCTTAAGGAAATAGTTGTAATCTTGATTTCTGTTTTCTTGATACCTTGCGATTATTCCTATGTTTCTTTACAGTTTCTATTGTTATTAGTATAAGTCAGCAAGTTAAAAGGACAAAGGGTAATATGATGCACTCATCGGGTCAACATTTGCCCCAGAAGCATATCCCTTGGGTTTACTTTTTAAACATACATTTTGAAGTAAATAAAAAGTTGTTGAAAGGGTACCATTTTCAAAATCATTAATGATCAAAGTTATAATTTGTTAAAGTCATGATATAGTAAAAGAGATGTTATTTGCTTACCTTGTCTTCATTATTGAGAAATTAATTCAAGCTCCAGGTAATTCCCCTAGGCTGACTATCAGTGTGCTGGGATCATGTGCACTTAAAGACTTTCTAATAGCTGCTGAAGAGCTGAGAATTGTGCTTATCCTTTGTTCACAGCTCTTTCACTTAGTTTTAAAGTCTCAGAGTTCATTCTTGACAGAACTAGCATTGGGGATTTCTCATTTTTGTTAGTACACTATTACTATATAAACTTCATTCCCTATATTGGAGGTGAAAATTATCCAGAAGTAAATGGATAAAATATATATGGAAGAATGTACTGCATGCTGTCCCATAAAAGTGTTAATCAACCTTTCATTTTTGATTTGCTGAAACTTCCTTACATTCTTTGAGACTTTACTTTCTTTATTTATGTTCTTTCTAATTTCTCTTTTTGTGTATTGCTTACTGATAATTTGCTTTCCACCTTATTGTGGGTAACTGAATATGCAGGTCTGTATTGATTTCCTCAAAAAACTGACCCGCTGCAAATATCATCTCAGTATAAATGGTTTCCAAATGAATTATTCTGGCCCCTGTCAATATGTACCTCTGTTCTCACTTACAAATTCTGTTTTTCTTTTCTTTTTTCTGGGGGAGTGCAAATTATTGAACCAAGGGGTTCTGTACCATTAAGCTGCATCTGTATCCCTCTTTTAAATTTTTCTCACTAATTTGCCAAAAGCTAGACTTAACTTGCTCTCACCCTGCCTCAGCCACTCAACTTGGGATTATAGTTGTGTACCACTATACCTGGCTTCTGTTACTTTCTTTTTTTAAAAAAGAAAACAAAAACTGAGACTAGCTTTATTTTCTAAAACCAGAGGAGGGAAAAATACAATCAGAAAAGAAATATATGCTAAAATTTCTTATTACCATAGATGCAAATATCATACAAGGATTGCCAAGTGTACCAGCTGCATGGGAACATACACACATACACATTCAAAAAACCCCACCCATTTTTTCTTATACAAAATGATAACATCTTCATGGTCTTATTTCTGGAGGTCCCTTCATACCAGTATAAAGAGGTTTTTTAAAAATATTTTTATTGATAGATCATAATTATACATAATAGTGGGAATCATTGTTGCAAAAATAAAAACAAAATAGAAGGGAGGCCAATATTGTAGAAGAAGGGGATCAGGAAACAGAGGAGAGGAGTAAAAGGGGAAGTATTTGAGAATTAAGTTGATCAAATTACATTATGTATGTGTCCATATTCTGTTTTTTTCTTTTATTATTTTTCCAATTTCCCTGTGTAACCACTGGAAATAATGTAGTTTTTTGGTGATATTTCATAGGTAAGTAAGTTCTGCTATTTTCTAATCCCACTCCTGTTTCTCTGATTTATTACTACATTTCTATTCAAGACCATACCAGCTATTCTGATTTGATCTTATTATTTCTCATAAAATGTGCTCTTAAGTTAATGAACATTAATATTAAAATTTTAAATCTATCTAAATATTTAGATACAAATTCAATGTCTTTTTTCATAAGCTCCAACTAATTAATGCGAAATTCAACATTGGGTTATTTCCTTACTTTAAGTAGAAAAAAATCCATTAAGAGTTTGGGACATTTTTACAGTTAAAAAACTTTTACAGATAAAAATGTATGCATATTTCTCATTCTTAAATTTCAAAGTTTCATGCACATTTAACAAGTCACTTTGGAGAAATGCTTAATGTCCTCATATAATTTTTCAGTAATGAAGAATCAAGCAATCCTTAGTTCTTAGCACATTATTTGTTTATTTCTCAATTCTGTGGAGCCCACTGTGGAAATTCCAGTCTGGGTAACTTATTTGGGTGACACAGGCATTATGGTTCCTTCTATCCAGTTGGCTCTAATATTCTATAGGGCCTTGGAGCCCTGTACTGGATTCTTACTTCTATCAGTGAGCATGATGAAACAGCAACATTTTAACAGTCCCAAGTGGGAATGCCATATATCATTTTTGCCTACTTTTATTGGTCAGAACTACTCCAATAGCTCCACCTACATGCAAAAGTATTGAGAGAGACAGTTTGAATGCCACAAAGAAATGGTTTTAGTAAACATTTAGCCACTCTCTGCCACAGATAATGTTTATTTGTCTTCTGAATTATTCCAATTTGCATTTTGGTTCCTGAGTCAATTGTCCATTTGCCTACTGTTCATAGCAAGGAAATTTGGGGTTTTTTAGTTCCACATAAGTGTCATAAGCTGGAATAGCCAAATTCCCTCCATCTGTTTTCAAATAACTCATTTAATCATGGTATTAGTTATAATGATAAATGTGGTGATGACGCTGTGAAATTAATCACAAAATAAATGTGAGTTGTTAATAAAAAAATATGGCTGCTGAAAAACATTATTTTAGTAAAAATTGTCTGAACGCATATGTCTCATATCTTCCTTGGTGGAGGATTAGTGTTTCTGTTCTAGTCATGCCTTCCACTGATTGGATGAGGACCACGTACATTAGTTATGGAAATCTACTTTACATATTATATCAAATTTAAATGTTAATTTCATGCACATACATTCTCACAGAAATATCCAGAATAATGTTTGATCAAATATGTGGGCACATGATAGCCCAGCCTAAGTGATGGTTATGAGTTATTTTCATAGTGGTTTCTCAGGAGGTTACAATTGAAATCTAAGTTTATAAAAATTATGTTCAGATTAATAACTGTGATATTTCAGTTTCATATAAATCTTTACTTCTACGTAGCTCTATATTATTTTTCCTCCTTTGTGATTTTATTATCATACAAATTACAGATTTATACCTTGTATGCTATGAACACACACACACATATACACACACACTTATGTGCAAATAAAATTATTGCTTTATGCAGGGGCCTTTACATCAGACAGAGATAATCCTTATAAGCCAAAAGTAAATTGATTCTGTCTTCTTCTGTAGTTACCATGTGATGTAGACTGTATGTAACATATATTATTAATTCCATGGAATATGATGCCTTTAGTTTTCCATATGGATTGAAGGTATACTATTCAGTGTCTCAATTTCAGCCTGAAGAACTCTTTTTTGTTGTTCTTGTAGGAAAAATATGTTAGTAATAACTTCACATAGCTTCTGTTTGAGAAAGAATTAATTTCTGTTTCATTTTTCTTTGTACATAGAATTCTTGGTTTATAGTAATTTTCCTTAACACATTGAATCTCTCATATCCCTACCTTCTTGCCTGCATGGTTTCTGATGAAAATCCACTGTCAATCTCACTGAGGATTCTTTTTATGCATGGAATCACTCCTGTCTTGCTCATTTCAGGGTTCTCTGTATGTCTTTTTATTGTTTAATGATCTCTTCTTGAAATCCATTGAACTTCTTGCTGAGTAGATTCATGTATTTTATCAAATTCAGAAATATTTCAGGTATTATTTCCTTACTAATAATTTCTGCCCATTCTCTGTTTTCATTCCTTCTGAAACTTAATTTGTGTTCATTTTGCTATACTTACTGGTGTCCCTAAAGACTCTTAGGCTCTATTCATTTTTCTTCATGTTATAATCTTTCTGTTACTTACAATAAAGAATCTGTTGATATATTTGATTCTTTCTCTTACCTAATCAAATCTTCTGCCTAGCACAACTAGTCATTTTCTATTTTACATACTATACTTTTCAACTCTAGCATTTCCATTTCAATATTTTTATAAAAATAACTTATTGGTTTATTGGTGAGATAATATTTATACTTCCTTTAGTTCCTTAGACATAGTTTTCCTTAATTCTTTGGATACATTTAAAATAGGTGATTTAAATTCTTTGTTTATTTAGTCTGATGTCTTTTGTTCTCAGATAGAGAAACATTTGCTTATGGACCATCCATTCTTGTTCTTTTGTATACCTCATAATTTTTTTTTGTTGAAATTAGGCATTTTGTATAATATAATATGGCAACACTGGAAATCACATTCCTCCTTTTCTCTGGGGTTTTGTTACAGTTTGTTGTTTATTTATTGACTCTTCTGAAGTAATTATGCAATGTCTACATTATTTGTCTTGTGTAGCCATTGAAGTCTCTGCTTAATTAGCTTTGTCATAACCTGTGTTGATCAGAGATTTTCTTGGATACCTGTGACCAGTAAACCTCCCTTTCTTTTCTAATGGATTATGTGTTGTTATGACGTTTCTTAAGTGTTGTGACTGGAAGTTCATTTCTTTTCCCTAGTCTTTATTTCTTGCTTGTGTGGAACTTCAAGGTTCACCAGAGGTGAGAGCTTAGGGCCTTCTCATATCTTTCTCAAGCATGAGCAAAGTCCTTTATAGCCACACAGCCTTCTAGATTTCTAAGAATTACCCTCCTGCAGACATCTCATTCTCCATTTTTTCTTTTATGTTTTTTGTTAACTAGTTTGCATTAGCTATTATCCTGTGTCCTATGCATGTGTGATTTTAAACCGTTGCTATTTATTATTTTTTGGAAATACTCCTAGTAAAATAATTGTTCTCACTGTGTAAGCTGAGTCAGATCCAAGATAGACAGACTTTGTTAATGATGTCTTTCAGGAAACTTCCTGAATAGTTAAATAATAATTCACTTAAATAATTATAATTGTTTAAATAGTTAAATAATGATAATTCTCAAAAAAATGGAGCCTTATGGCTTGACAATCTTGTTCTTGCTTCATTGCCTATCTACTTGATAATTTTCACAGTTACAGAAAGATTTTGGTTTTCAAAGGTGGCACAGAGCTGGGAAGTTCAGGAGATAATAGAGCAAATTGAGATTTTAACAACATTTTTGTTCTTACTGAAATTCTGCCTTTTTCTTAAAGAAATTCTCCCTGATTGCTATAAACATTTGTTTAGTTTCCATAATCCTGCACAAGTTTGTTCTGACAAATTTTAAGAAGGTTCTTTTTTATGTTATAAAGGTTAAGATTCTTAAGGGTTCTTTGGTTTTCCTACTGATACCCTTTTACTATGATCTGGATATGGTTTAAGTATGTCCCAAAAGGGTTCATATGTTGAAGCCTCGGTCCTCACTGTGGCAATGTTAGGAGGTGGTAGACCTTTAAGAAGTGGGGCATGGTGGATAATTTTGAACTTTGGGAGTGCTGTCCCTAGAAGGAATTAAGGTATTCTCATGGGTTCATGAGTAAGTTTTCACAAGAATGATTGCTTTCATGTGGCAAGCTCAACCTCTCTCACTCAGTCTGACTTCTTGTTTTGTGATGTGATATTTCCCACTTGCACATATTTCTGCCATGACACTCCCAGCTGTTAGGCCCTCACCAGAAACTGAACCAACAGGACTACCTGATCCTGGAATTTCAACTTCTAAGACCATAAGCTAGATAAACCTTGTTCTCATAATAAGCCTTCTTCAGGTATTACTTTTATAATGATGAAAATTGACACACATACTGCCTAAAAACAGTAAGTCTCCTTTGCTTTTATGAGGGGATCTGTGTTGTTATGACATGTCTTAAATAATAAGCCAGACAGTTAACTTCTTCCTCTTAGTCTTTATTTTTTGTTTTTACAAAGACTCAAGGTTAGCCTGTGGTATCAGCTCATGGGCTTATTTATTACATTTACTCATTTATTTATTTTACTTCTCTGTGTATTCTCTTATTTTTAGTCCAATGTGCCACTTTCTATAAGCCATAGAATGTGGTGCCCTCACTCTGGTAATGTTTGCTTTAAAAAGAAGAACTAAAATTTATAGGTTAATATTACAGGGAGGAAGCTTTTATCATAACAGAAAAAAAATGAATTTTGAAAAATTAGAATTGCTTCAGAGGCAGGACAGATCACTTTGTCAAGTAAGCACTTTCCTAGATAATTTTTCAAGGATACCACAGAAGACATCCTTCTTGGTTAGTGATGTAAGTGTAAGTTAAATGAATTCTAAAGTCTGTTACAATTATAAATTTTACCTAAAAATCTATTCAAGATGTTTAAAATACTCATAAAATTCCAATTCTAATTACTTCATGAATCTATGTGTGGATATTTTCTCAGTATATAAATAAGATCTTTTATAGAAATTGGAAGGTGGCTTTATATCGATATTTATGCAAACATGTACTCTCATTCACATACACATTTGGGGATTGAGACTAATATATATGCTATTTGTCCTTCTGTGTCTGGTTCAATATAATATGACCTCACTCATATATGGAAACTAAGGAAGTTGACTTCATAGTAGTAGCAAAGAGAATAGTAGGTAAAGGATACTGGGGCAAGAAAGGGAAAAATCATAAATAAAGATTGATCAATGGATACAAAGTTACAAGTGGAGAAGATGAAAAAAATCATGCATTTTCTTGCAGAGTCAGTGCCTATAGTTAACAGTAATATATCTTTTAAAATAGCTAGGAGAAGGTTGGTTGGTTGTTTTTTATTGGTACTGGGGATTGAACTCCATGCTTCACACATTCTAGCCAAGAGCTTTATTACTGAGCTATATCCCCAGACTGAGAAGAAAGATTTTAAATACACTTACCACTAAGGAATGACAAATGCATAAGGGGATGGTTTTACCACTCACACTGATTTGATCATTCCATAATGTATACACATATCAAAACATCATATTATAGTTCATAAATGTATATAATTATCTTTCAATTAAAAATAATAAGGAAACATAATATTAAAATAGACACAACAAATCTAGATTAACTTAATGCTATTTTTTCTTACTTGTAATATTTGTGTTAAGAATGAGCTGTTTTGTATTTTAATGATCAACCTTTTCGCAGGGTTACATATTACCATTATAATTATTGTGAAAAACAGAAATTGCTACATAAGATCTTTAGTTTTCTGAATATTCCATGGCTACAATAAAAATAGAAAACATCATAAAATAAATGTGATATTCTAACATTTTTCTTAATGAGAATATGAAATATTACTGCATGATTTTATTTCCTCAGTAATTTAACTCTTGGATTTTTGCTGTTTCCCATTACTAATTTTGTGTTTGAATGTTCACTCTGCTTAATGTCTTCTTAGGACCATTACAGTCACATCATTGGTTGTGTATGATGGCTTCTGGATATGGTAAAAATTAAACAGTCAATGTCAAGGACAGTTTGGAATTCCCAAAACTGATTAGTGTTTTATAATGCAAAGGAGTAAGAAATATCTGTCTCTGCCTCAGTGAATTAATTACACCCATCCCCAAACTGACTTCCATTAACAAGATCATGCTTCCCAGGCTCATACCTTACTCAAAATAGTTCTTGCATTTTAATATATATCTTTAAACATATATGAATTTATAAATTCACTTCAACATATAACTTGAATTCATTTTATGGTATTGGATACCGAAGAATATAAACAAAAAAGTGGTTTTATTCAAGTACCTGTAAATTTTAAGTTTATGTAACTTCTTATTTTCAGTCTACATGTGTTCAAAGAAAGAGAATGAGAAACAGCATTGTTTGCTCATGTCTGAAAAAAAGATCAAGAATAGAACATTGAATACATTTTATATCAATTCCTATTTATCCTATTAGCCCATAAAAACTCTTCTTGAAAGGATAAATAATGTGAAAGTAGAATAGGCCAATTACTCAAACATTCATGGTGTCTTTCCTTCTAGTTGAATTCTTTTGAGTTTTCCCCAGTGTTTTATAATTCTTTGGGGAAAAATAATCTCTCCATAAATGGCAAAAATCCAAATGGTTTTTAGGCTGAGGTTTGAAAACAGTCTTCCCAGATAAAGATTATTCAGTCTAGAAAAATTAAATTTCAGAAGACAAAGAAATTACTACTCTAAAATTACAAAAATGAGTATGTGATTTGCTATTGAATCTATTTACTTTTTAAAAGTGTTTTTGAAGTTGTACATGGGCACAATATCTTTATTTTATTTGTTTATTTTTGTGTGGTACCGAGGATTGAGCCCAGTGCCTCACACATGGGAGGCAACCAATCTACTGAGCTACAACCCCAGCCCTGTATTTCTTTTTGTACATAAAACTTTTTCATAAACATTTGAACCCCACAGAAATATAGCAAAAATAGAGTCCCACTTCCATAGCCTATTTGATTTCCCTCCCCTCTCTATGCAAATGTATTCTTCTACTAGTTTTCTATGAATTTGCATGCATAAAATAATTTGTAACCACACTGCTATAGTTTGAATCTGGAATGTCCCCAAAGACTCATGATTAGAAAGAATGGTTCTCAATGCAACAGTATTCAGAGAAAGGGCTTTTGAAAAGTGGTTGGATCATGAGGGCTCTGACCTCATCAGTAGTTTGATGGCATTATTAGGAGGTGGTGAAAACTGTAGGAGGTAGGATGTTGTTGAAGGAGTGGATTTTTGGGGACATACCCTTTGGAGTGATATCTTTTCCCTGAATTCTCCCTTCCCAGCCCAGCCTCCTGGTTGCTTTGAGCTGATAGCTTTGTTCCACTATTCTTCTGCCATGATATTCTGCCTTGTCTCAGGCCCAAATGCTTGGAGTTGGCTGATAATGTGGTGAAAGCTTAAAAACTGTACACAATAATAACCTTTCCTTCCTTAAATTGTTTTTTCTAGTATTTTATCCCAGTGATGAAAAACTGACTAACATGTATACAGTCTTTTTTATTTATCTGGTAATGTTTTCATATTACTCAAAAGATGTAAATCATTCAAATACTGCTTAGTATATGCAATAATGTATTTATTCACACTCCTATTGAGGTAGGTATAGGTTCCAAAATTTGCTATTATAATGACTATAATATGGGCAGCTGGTTTTTCTTTATTTTGTTTCTTCAAACTGATCAACTCATTCCTAACAGACATGTTTAATTCATAATCTGTTGTTGGGATTGCTAACTTATTTACATTTATTTGTATTTTTTTCTTTTACACATTTACACATACATAGTATATAATAGTCCATGTTAACCAAAGGGAGCTACACAGATGCCTCAAAAAATAGATACTACTTGATCCTGTATATACAATGTTGTATATATAAAATTGAAGTATGTATAAAATTGAAGTCTAATTTATAAATTAAGCACAGTGATAATAACAATTTATCATGAATATATGAAATTTCACTATTTGATTTTTTTCTTTCCTTATTAAATTGAGAATTTTGCCCTTTTACTTTAAGGAAGCACTTTACAGCTTCTCTTTGGTATATGGAATTGTCAGAGTTACAACTCTTTCTCTGCTGAGCCATTGTTAAGTACAAAAATGGTTCTTTGAACATAGGCACTGTGATAACGTAGCATCAATCTGATAAGTGAAACTGCTCTACTAAGAAACTAACTGGTTTGTAGCCTGCACAGCATGGTTATGGTAGATAAAGGGAGGATTCCTGTCATGGGTAGAACAGAGCAGAATGGCATGAGGTTTTATCATGTTATTTAAATTGGCATGGAATTTAAAATTTATGAATTATCTACTTCTTAAATTTTCCACTTAATATTTTCAGACCATGGTTGACCACAAATAACTAAAAATGTGGAAAGCACAGTGGAGTGAACATAGCCAGTCACAGAAATAACACTGTCCTGATTTACATTTACAACTAGCACTCTAGGAGCATCTTTCATAAATGTCTTTACATAATGGATTATATGTGCCACAGTTGCATGAGGACATTCATTCACTGAAATACTACTACCTGGATGCAATGAAAATCTAGCAGTCTTAAAACATCTTTTGTATATGTCTTTTCAGAGTATATTACCTGCAGCACAGTGTTCTGAACACATTCATTCACTGAAATTACACTGTGATGTTGCAATGAATAATGAACAATATAGAAACATCTTTTATACTTGTCTTTAGGTGGTTCACATGCATCCTAGTGTTAGGAATGCTTTTTAAATAATTGTGGTTGTAAACACATGAGATCTTACCCTCTAAATTTTTAAGTGTATAGTACAGTGTTGTACAGCAGATCTTGAGAACTTTCTCATCTTGCTTGGCTAAAACCTCATACTGAATGAATACACCACCCTGTTTTCTCCTGCCTAATAGTTCCTGCCATTCACCATTTTGCTTAATGCCCTGCACTCATCTATTCAGATACCTCATATAAATAGAATCGTGCAGTCTTTGGGGTTTTTTTGGTTACTGAATTATCTTACTTAGCATAATGGACTACAGGTTATACATGTTGTAGCATGTGACCTTTTATGACTGAATAATATTATATTGTATATACTATATTTTCTTTATATGTGCATGTATTGGTGGCCATATAGGTTGTTTCCTCCTCTTAGCAATTGTGAATATTGCTTCATGAATGTGATAGTGCAAATATTTCTTCAAGATGCTGGTTTCAATTTTTTTGGATAAATTCCCAGAAGTAGAATTGCCAGATTATATAGTATTTCCATTTTTTTAAAAAAATCATACTTTTATTGATGTATTATAATTATATATAATAGTGGGATTGGTTGTTAAATTCTTGTACATGCACTATTTGTAAATTTTTGAAGAGTAATCATAATATTTTATATAGCAGTTTCTCCACTTTAAATTCAAACCAATATTACACAAAAGTTCCAATTTCTCTACATCCTTGACAAGGCTTGTCTTTTCTGCTTTTGATCATGGCCCTACTCACAGGTATGAGTTCTATCTCATTGTGGTTTTGATTTCCATTGCCCTGGTGATTAGTGATACTGAGAATCTTTTCATGTAACCATCATTTGTGTATTTTCTTTAGAGAAATGCCAATTTATATGTTTTGTCCACTTTTAAAGCAACTGATTTTTTCCTATTGAGTTATGTGAATTCTTTATGCATTTTAGATAGAGTTGGCAAATGTTTCTCCCATAATGGTTGCCTTTTCACTCTCCATTTGCTGTGCCAGAGGCTTTTTTTTAATATAGTCCTACTTACCTATTTGCTGCTTTTGCTGTCTCTACTTTTAATAATATATCCAAGAAATTTTGGGCAAATCCAATGTCATTAAGATTATCTTGTTTTGTTTTTGTTTTTGGTACCAGGGATTGTACCCAGGGGCACTTGAGGACTGAACCACATCCCCAGCCCTTTTTATTTTTTGAGGCAGGGTTTGGCTAAATTGCTTAGGGCTTTGAAATTGTTATCCTCCTGCCTCAGCTTCCAGAGCTGAGGTGTGTGCCACAGCTCCTGGCAGTTTCAGGTCTTATATTTAAGTCTTTAATCGATTTTGAGTTGATTTGTGTGTGTGGTAAAGATACAGATTCCATTTCATTTTTTTGCCTGTGGATATCCCATTTTCCTAACACTATTTATTGATGATATTATCCTTCCCTAGTAATGCATTCTTGGGACCCTTGTTAGAAACTGGCTTTGTTTCTGAGTTCTCTATTATGTTCCTTTGTTCCATATGTCTGCTTTTATGTTAGGACCATACTTTTTTTTTTTTTTTACTACTGTTGTGTTGTAATATTTTTTTAAAAAACATATTTTTAGTTGAAGATGGACACAATACCTTTATTTTATTTATTTATTTTTATGTGGTGCTGAAGATCCAAACCAGTGTCTCACATATGTAAGGCAAGCGCTCTACCACTGAACCACAACACCAACCCTGTAATACATTTTAAAATCAGGAAGTTTGAGGCCTTGAATTTCGTTCTTGTTTGTCAAGATTATTTTTTGGAGGCTCCTTTGTTGTTTTGTGTGGATTTTAGGATTGTTTTTCCTACTTCTGTAATGAAATTGCCACTGAGATATTGGTAGGGATCACATTGAATCTATAGATCACTTAAGGTAGCGTAGATATTTTAACAATATTAATTCTACATATTCATGAGCATGAAATATTTCTCCAATTGTTTGTGTTTGCTAATTTTATTTAGTGAAGTTTTGCAGTTTTAAAAGACATGAATTTGGGCTGGGGATGTGGCTCAAGTGGTAGCGCGCTCGCCTGGCATGCATGCGGCCCGGGTTCGATCCTCAGCACCACATACAAGCAAGGATGTTGTGCCCGCCGATAACTAAAAAATAAATATTAAAATTCTCTCTCTCTCTACCTCTCTCTACCTCTCTCTCTTTAAAAAAGATATATATTAAAAAAAATAAAAGACATGAATTTTATGTCTATTGTTAAGTTTATTTTGAAGTATTTTATTTGTTTTGATATAGTTGTGAATGGTATTTATTGGTAATTTACTTTTTGAGATTGGTCATTTTTAGTGTATAGAAACAATGGATTTTTATTAAATATACATTTTTTTAAGTTGTAGATGGACACAATACATTTGTTTTATTTTTACCTGGTGTCAAGGATCAAACCCAGGGCCTCACACATGCTAGGCAAGTGCTCAACCACTGAGCCACAACCCCAGCACAAAACAATGGATTTTTGTGCATTACTTTTGTATGTTACAACTTTATGAATTTACTAAGCGTTTTGTGTGTATGTAAGTTTTGGGGTTTTTTACCTGTAAAATCAAGTCATCTACAAACAGAAATAATTCTAATCCTTCTTTTCCAATTTAGATGTCTTTTTCTTTCTTGTCTCACTATTCTGGCTAGGATAGTAAATACTATGTTGAATAGACTTGGCAAGATTGAACATATCTGCCTTGTTCTGATATTAGGGAAGATTTCTGGTTTCACCATTGAATATAATATTAGCCATGAGATTTGACATATTGTCTTTATTCTTTTGTGGTAATTTCTTTCTTTTTTTAGAAAATATATTTTTAGCTGCAGATGGACACAATTCCTTTATTTATTTCTATGTGGTGCTCCGGATTGAATCCACTGCCTCACACATGCTAGGCAGGCACTGTACCACTGAGCTATAGCCCCAGCCCCTGTGGTAATTTCTTTCTAAGATTCTAGAATGTTTTTGATGTGAATGCTGAATATTGTCATATGCTTTTTCTACATGTATTGAAATGATCATTTGATCTTTATCATTCTGTTACTGATTTATTTTGGTTATTTAAACCATCCATTTATCCCATGAATAAATCCTACTTCATCATTGTGTAGGATCCTTTATGTGCTGTTGAATTTGGTTTGCTAGTATTTTGTTGATGTTGATTCCATCTGTACTCAATAGGAATATTGGCATGTTGTTTCCTTTTAGTGTAGTGCCTTTCCCTAGCTTTTGGTATCAGTAAAGATGACTGCATAAAAACAAGCCTGGAAGGCTTTTCAGTTTTAGTTTTACATTTTGGTACTGGGGATTGAACTTATGGGTGCTTAACCACTGAGCTAATCTGCAGCCCTTTAAATATTTTATTTAGAGACAGGGTCTTGCCTCACTAAGTTGTTGAGGCTAACTTTGAACTTGTGATCCTCCTGCCTCAGCCTCCCAAGCTGCTGGAATTACAGGCATGCATCACAACACCCAGGACTTGGAAGTTTTGGGGGGTGGACATTTTTACTACTGATTCAATTTCATTATTAATTGTGAATATGGTTAAAGCTTGTTTATTTATTTCTTTATTTTTTTATGCCAGGTATAGAACCTAGGGACACTTAACTACTGAGCCACATTGCCAGCCTTTTTTATATTTTATTTTGAGACAGTGTCTGGCTAAATTGCTTAGGGCCTTGCTAATTTGCTGAGGTTGGTTTTGAACCCATGATCCACCTGCCATAGCCTTGGGAACCACTGGTATTACTGTTGTTCACCACAACACCTAATCCTAAATATTCTGTTTTTGATAATTAAATCTCAGAAATGTTCTATTTCCAGAAATTAGTACATTTGTTCTAGACTACCTAATTTGTTGACATATGTTTGTTCATAATCTCATAATCCTTTTTATTTCTTTGGTGTCAGTTCTATTGTGCCTTCTTTCATTTTGGGTCTTGAGTTTTCTTTTACTTAAAATCATACTTAGGGTGATTTCAGCATTCTTAAGTTTGTTGAGACTGTTTTATCCTCTAACATATGGTCTATTGTGGAGAATATTCCAAGTGCTTTTGTGAATTATGTGTATTCTGCTGGTACATGAATGGTTCTATCTATATATGCTTATTATGTCCATTTGGTTTATAGTGTTTGTCAGGTCTTACTAGTCAGTTTTCCTATCTTGACAAAAGTACCTGATAAGAACAGTTTGAAGGAGGAAAGCTTTATTTTTTATCCATGATTTCATAGGCTCAGTCTGTTGACAGCAGGCCCCAAAGCAAAAATATCATGTCAGAAGAGTGTGTTTGAGGAAAGCTGCTCAGCTCATGGAAACTGGAAGCAAAGAGAAAGAATGGGGCCTGGCCCAACATGAACCCTTCTATGATATGTGCTCAGTGACCTACTTTCCCAATTAGATTCCACCTCTCAATAGTCCATCATGACTCTATCATTGTGTAAAAGCCACACATCTGACCCTTGAAGCATTGGGGACTATGTTTTTATTAATAAGCTTTTGGGGGATATTCCAGATCCAAATTATAACAAGGTACTATGTTTACTTACTGATCTTTTGTTTGGCTGTACTAGTCATTATTACATGTGAGGTATTCAAATTTTCTTATTATCTGTTACTTTCTACTTCTTCTTTGAATCTGTTAATGTTTGCTTCATGTATTGGGTGTTCTAATGTTGGGTAAGTATATCTCTCCCAGCCCTTTTGTAACTGTGAGGTCTTTGTCTCTGATGGAAATTTTTGACTTAAAGTCAATTTTGTCTAAATATGGTCACCTTTCCTCTTGTATGATTATTATTTGCATGAAATATTCTTCCATACTTCATTTGTTGCCCATGTATCTTCTTAAATTCAAAGTGCATATCTAAATTGAGTGCAGTGGTACACACCTTTAATCCCAGCAACTTGGAAGGCCAAGGCAGGAAGATCACCATTCTGAGGCCAGCCTTGGCAACTGAATGAAACTTGTCTGAAAATAAAATTATAAAGAAAAGTGGCTGGATATCTACATTTACAGTAGTGTGCCCCTGGGTTCAATCCCCAGTACAATTGAAATAAAATAAAACAAAGTGGATG